>NW_027270997.1:0-1200000 GCF_040938485.1 Diadema antillarum | reverse complement strand
TAATAACGATTTCAAGAATTTCCTATGAAAAATTTCGATTTGACTCAAATCCATAAAACCCCAAACTTCACACCCGTACAATAGTATTGGTAACACTAACTGATCAAACAGTTCGCATTGAATATCCACAGGAAGCTTGAGTTTCTGGACCTTTAGTGACATAGAAAAAAGTGCTTTCCTTGCCTGTGTCACCTGTTTAGAAATAGCCTTCTTAAAACTTCCATTGTAATTAAATTGAATACCTAAATAAACAAAATCATCCACTACATCAAGTTTGTCTTCACCAAAACTGAACAATGGAAAGTTACGTACTTTGCCTCTTGAGAAAATCAGGACTTTAGTTTTTGTAGTATTGACACTTAACTTCCAATCTATACAATATCCATGCAATGCATTCAAAGCCAACTGAAGCTCTTCTGCACTGTCGGCTAAAATAAGAGTGTCGTCTGCATACAACAATGTATATAAATGTATGAAAAGATCCTCATTGACTTCTTTGTCTAAAATATCAACACAAACTTTTTCAAACAAAAACTGCAGTCCCTTGAAACGGCAACTCAAAAACGATTCAAAATCATTGAGATATAATGCAAAAAGCAGAGGCGATAAATTTTCACCCTGCCGTACACCAACATTACACTGAAAAGCCTCAGAATGTTGACCATCTACTAATACACAAGACTTGGCTTGAGCATACATATTCTTTATAACTGTAAACACCTTACCATCCACCCCAGACTTCAACATTTTATGCCAAAGTGAAACCCTATCAACCATATCAAAGGCTTTCTTAAAATCAATGAATGCACAATAAATTCGTTTGCGTTTAGACAAATATATATCAATTAAGGTTTTCAAAACAAAGGCGTGATCCATTGTAGAATATCCAGCCCGAAAGCCAGCTTGTTCTTCTCCAAGCATACCTTGATTGTTAAGGTAAGTTGTTATCCTATGATTCAAAATAGAAGTGAATAACTTCCCCAAACAGCTTAAAAGTGTTATTCCACGATAATTATCTGGGTCTGTATCCCTTCCCTTTTTCTTAAAAATTGGTACTATAGTACCGAGACACCAGTCTTTTGGAACTAAACCACTTTCCAAAATTATATTAAAGTACATTGTAATACAATCCAAAACACGACTTGAACAATGTTTTAAAAATTCATTTCTAATCAAATCAATACCACATGCCTTATTATTCCTTAACTTCTGAACCATCTTAATGACTTCATCAATTACAATTGGTGCATTTAACTCATTATTACCTGCTGATCCATCCAAATCATACTCTGGAACTGAAATTAAATTTCGAACCGAATTCAGTTTACTAAAATGACGCACAAAATCAACCAAAGGGACCTTCGCCGCACACGAGTCACGCTTACGACCATTCAGTAACTTCCAGTACTCCTGCGGGCTATCCTTTTTAAGTATACGAAGACGATCATGCAGTGATTTACTATATGCCTTATTCTTCCTTCTCAACAATTTCTTGTAACTACTAGCAACAGTGTCCGGGGGATGGGGGGGGGGGGGGGAGGGGTGCTTCATAAAGCTGTTCTTATCGAAGGTATGAACGACTTAGAACGACTGGTGATAGGTTCTTGTGCTGAATTATCGAAATTCTGATAAGTATAGCACATCAGAACGTGTTCCAGTCGTTCTTAAGCCGTTCGGAACTTTAAGAACAGCTTTTTGAAACACCCCCAGGTGTTAGATCTGGGTAAAGGGGGAGAGGCATTTGAATATCTAGAAAACTTAACGGCCGATAAAGGAGGAGGAAAAGCTTATGAGATTAAAGATACTTGTAAACTAACAGAGAAGAATTAAGAAAGGACATATTTTTGTTTGTTTGTCTGTATGTTTCAGGGCTGGTTGGGGGGGGGGGGGGGGGCTCGGCTCCCACTTTTTTTTTCCCCACAATACATTTATACATCTATACGTAGGGTGTAACCACTTTAGCTACCACTTTTTTGTTAACCCCGCGGAAGTGGCACCAGAAAAAAGAATAATTTTGATAATGCCTTTTTGTCTGTGTATGTGTGTGTGTGTGTGTGTGTGCGCGCGTGCGCGTTTTTTTTTTTGTTTTTTTTTATTTGATTTTTTTTTGCTTTGTTTTATTTTGTTTTTGTTTTTGCTTGCGAGGTGATGAAACCCGGAAGTGGCACCAGGAATATAAGCTGCCCCCTCACTTTAAAAAACGTGGCGCCGGCCACGTGTTTCATCAGATGTATATCATCATCAAAAGATCAAAATGCTCTTATAATCCCGATATGCAGTTTGAGCATACATGTACACGTGAGTTCTGTTTATACATACACGCATACACGCACATAATAATCACACATCCATTATGATCAACACATGCTTCATGACGGTGTGCAAATAGTATTTCCGTATACTCAAACTATGGTTATGATAATTCTGGAATGGAACTTTACTTTTTGTGGGATCACTGTGGTAAAGAACCGCTTTGTTGTTGTCGTCGTTGTTTGTTTTTTGGCTCGATGATCACTTTGGCTCCTACATGTTTTTTTCTCGGCCCATATTTAGATCAAAACGATTTTTTTTCCGGTCCACCTGCTAGAGCTTCGCGGCCCAACCGTCCGAGAAGCGCCTGTAATGGATGTCCCGCGAAGTGCTTGAACGTTTTCAGAGGACAAGACTTTTGTTTTTTATTATACAATGTATATGTGATATGTCTCTCTCAGCGGGCCCCGGATAGCTTTTTTTTCTTTTCTTTTCTTTTGTTTTGTTTTTGTTTTTGTAGTATGTGTGTGCGTGTGTGTGTGTGTGTGTGTGTGTGTGCGTTCTCGCAAACGGCTTAAATGGGGGATATTATTAGGGTGGGATTTCACGGAGCACGCGAACGATTTGCGAAGGACGCGAATGGCAAAATCCAGCATTCGCATTTTGGTCTGCAAAAGATCGCCAAACGAACGTGAGGGTTCGGAAGCGTCGTCAATTGTTCGCGAATGTCGTTTTTACTTCGGCGAGAATTTCAAAAAAGTTTGAAATTTTCTGCGAACCTTTTCCGCACACTTGGTCGTGATTTGCTCGTGAATTGTTCTCGAAAGTGTCTTTAAAGCCTCGTCATAATGCGCAAGACCTTCGCAAGACACGCGCGATGTTCGCAAAATGTTCGTGAAACCCCAAACAGACTCCGAAACTTTGGAGAATGTCTCGCGTATGTTACGCGAAATCTGCGAAGTTTTTCCGATCATTTTACGACGTAATCGCAAACTGTTCGCGAACCTTTTGAGACATTCTCGCGAACGTTTAGCGCACGTTTGGGGGATGTATGACCTATACGTTTTATACAAATAAAAATTGTAGCATACACCTAAACATCAAACAATTATTAACAACTATAGTAACAAAAGAAATTAAAGACGAGCAAAGAGAAAAATGTTTAATATACAAAAAAAAAATCGCAGAATACAGTTAAAATTAATCTAAAGTATGTAAAATTTCATTTGAAGTATAGAGATTATGTGTTGGAAAAACTGCAAAAAAAAAAAAGATCATATATGCTTTACTAGTGGAGATACGTCCTAGAAAAAAAATGTAGGCAAGCACACAATAGAAAAATGAGAGAAAAAGAAAGGAGAAATAGAGGAAAGAAAAACATTCAACTCAAGACAGTTTCCACCTCTCCTTGGGTACATTTTCTCCCATGATTATTGAAAATTTGTCGTTGTTCGCATTTCCGTCGCGTGTTCTTCGTGTACGTAACATGCTGTACTTTAGCAATGATACACACGATATTCGCACATACGTCGTGGAAACTTCGCACAAATTGCGCAAGAATAGTTTTCGGCTTCATTGTCGGAAAACATTCGGAGAAAAACTTTTCCGAATGTTGGATTTTGCCATTCGCGTCCTTCGCAAATCGTTCGCGTGCTCCGTGAAATCCCACCCTTAGTGTTTCACTCCAGGCTACCGGGGTTTGTTCAGAATATTTAAAAACTAATGAAAAAGCGCCCTCTTATGGCCCTAAGGGTACCTTGACTGCGCGTCCTAGACCTGGATGTGGGCGGAAAGCTTTTACACTGTTCAAAACAGGGAAATTTGAAAATTTGTACATGTCAGCCATCCTCGATTGTTTTGTATGCATCTATACTTTACATGAATCTCTACATGAAAAACTGAATAGTTATCATTTCTATGGTTTTCACTAAAGTAGTCAGTTTATAGGAAAAGAGAATTATTGTGGAGTTTTTTTTTTTCAGAAACAATAATGGAATACAAATAATTAATATATCATTCTCAGTCACCTTGAGCAGACTATCATATCCCCGGTTGAAGCAGCTTACGAGAACGTGTGTGTGTGTGTGTGGGGGGGGGGGGGGGGGGTGCAGTCTGACTCCAATCCCGGTGCCGTGGCACCTAAAATAAATGCAGTGCATGGTAATGTCCTCTGGTATAGAGCAGTGACAACATTGAAAAGGTTAACTTCTACACTGGATGAATAAGACCATCACCAGTCAGGATGAATGCGAGGAAAATGAGGATGGAAGATAGGCACAAGCATGGTTAAAGAGGAAGAAAAGAAAAACTGCAATCATGCTTGACTTTGTTCCATACAATATTGCTTTGAAAACTCCAAATATCGTGAAAATCTTATGAAAAAAAATACAAACAAACACACAAGCCCCAGAAGCAAACAAAACTATGGGCTCCAAGACAGTATAAGGGTTTCATGACTTTGGCAACACACGTTAATCATTTATTGTAGATTGATACACTTTGCTATATTTGGTTTATTCCTGCGATTCACTGGCCACAATCAGGGAGGCGATAACTGTGTATAATATATAGATTTTGGGGTCATCTCACTATCTTACAGACGTCCATGAGTCTACAGTCCAAGAGCTATACACATTGATGAACGGTCCATGAGTCACTCGATCCACAAGTCATACAGCCCATATTAGCTATAGACACCAAGTAAAACATACCCATAAGCTGGACACTCCGTGTCATAGAACAGGCCCATGAGCTCGACACTAAGCCATGTGATGTAATGTCAAGCTATATAGTGGGCCTTATTTTTTATATTCTTATTTGCCTATGATAGTGTCTATATAGCTCGTGTGCCTTTAGCTCGTGGACCATACAGCTCGTAGGCCCTACGTGTCCACTACAGGCCCGAATTCACAAAGGTGGCACAAAATAATGAAACCATGGTTTAAACCATGGACAAAAATCATGGAGCGCCAAGTGTCGCACGGAATATTTCGGTACGAAATTGGTCATTTCGTCGACACAATGACCGTTTCGTTAACGAAATTATCATTTCGTGGACGAAAAGTTCATTTATAGTTACAAAATGTTGTCATTTCGTTACAAAATAATAATTTCATCGGCGAGAAGACTGATTTCGTAACGAAATATTCCTTGCGACACTTGGCGCTCGATGGTTTTTGTCCATGGTTTAAACCATGGTTTCATTAATTTTGTACCACCTTCGTAAATTCGGTGTCTGCATCGTGGGCTCTACTCGTGAGTCAGATAACTCGTGGGCTATATGACTCGTGGACTGTATAAGACTGGTTGGTGTTGAACTCGTGACGTGCACCCGTGTTAACTCAACACATCACGAGCATAGCATGACCAACATGGCTTGGATTTACTATAACGGTACATTCTCAGATGATTTACTATGATTGCTTACCCTGCACAGTGTAAGAGAAACAACTTTCACAATATGTTCATGGAGTATATAATCACTATAAGAAGGCAAATGCCTGGTGTATTGTTTGGACAAAATGATGCATAAGTGAGAGGGCAATAGTCGAGATGCAGGCGCACTCAAGGGTATAGTGTAACATAACATTGTGAATACCCGAGAAGGATGCGACTAATATCACTATTCAGTGAAAACATTCAAACCTTTGAAAATCCATAACTATTGTTCCGTTTCACATGAAACTGCCCCCAACACATTCGTCTATGATAATAACTGCAGTCAACTTGAATAATGATGTGGAATTGTATTTTAAGTGTGCAGGGTAAAACTTGAGAAGAAGTAAGCATGTTTTTCATAATCATTTTGTTGCATCATACTCAATCTGGTGGTTAACTGTAGAGAGGACTGAACAAAAACAAAACAAACAAAAGTGGGTCTATGCAAATAAGGAATTACAATAAACATACATAATGCGCCGTATCTATCATTACCGACACCCTCGGCGATACAATAATCTGTATCAATTCTTATCACTTCCTGTTAGGCGTCTGTTATAGTGATAACAAGTTTGCAATAAAAAATATGTGTTTTCTGCTTACTTTTCACAATTCAGATAGAAAACTAGACAAAATTTCACATACGCTAATTTCTGTTTTTCATACACGGCTTACTTTCTTCTTCACTGTCATGATATAATCTTCATAAAAAAATAGGCTTATATTATAATAATTGTGCTGGTCCCGAAGGCATCAGACGAGGTCAAAGGCGAGAGGTCAGCGTGGGGCGGCTCTTGCTGTGATCATCCAGCCAATCTGGTCTGTAGACCTCTGTGACATTCAGCTTATCCCGGAAATAATTGATAGTCTTCCTCCAAGCCGCGCTGATTCCGTAAGCGTGTTGCTGCGGCTCGCCTCCAAACACTCCATTGACCGCTGCGAGGACAGACAAAAGAGTTTTCTCGTGTTTTACGAAAGCAAAACAGAGGTAACATAAATTTCCCTGATGAAAAAAAAATCTGTCATCTTGTGAAAAAGTATAGTCCCATTTGCTGCTTTGCCGCTTTGACCCCTTTATTTCACGGTTCACTGAAATCAATTAATCATCATTATTGATTACGATCTTTCATGAAACATATTAAATAAGTATGTCTTGCAGGCGCAAAGATAAATAGTTGACATTACCTGCAATGTTATTGCGAAGAAATTATAATGTTTTTGTCACCTCTTGATGAAAATAAACGTAAGCAGACTCTGCCATTGGTCAATATAGACGCGGAACTCTGTCTGCTTCCAATACCAGTGGCATCGTATAGACAGTGACTTCGAGAGGGTTATACAAAAATAATGTATACGACTCTCTCTTATTTATGCTCGTGCGTACGATACGTATCAACTTACGATAGGGAAGATTGGGGTCCATATTGGCTTGTCGGCAGAGGGGAAGGTACGGGGCATCTATGAAGTGGCCCGCACCTTCGAGATGAACGACTTCCAACAGGTGTCCATTCCCCGCCTTTTCTATCCGTTCCTTCATCTTTCACGAGTAGTTGGAGAACAAAGAACATATTTATAGTCAATATAAATAGAATGAGAATAGATTTGGCGTGTTTTATCCCAAATGACTGGACTGTCTTACCTTTGGGTTATAATAGTAATAATTATTACTATTACTATATTTTATTATTTTGGCTGTTGTTGTTGAATGTCCTTTTTCGGGGGGGGGGGAGGAGGGTTGTTGCAAAATACATTATCATTGTGACAATTAGATATTTAAAGCATAATGTACACAGAAGACGATCGGAAGAGGTCGAGATCCCATTATTGTTATTATTATCATCTTGCCTTAAAAATTAACTATATACCACCACTTTTACCATGCTTATCCTTTTCCCGGTTGGATTAAAAAATCTTGTTTATTAACCTAATTGAAACAGACACATAATAACCTGTAGATTACTATTATTATGGTAATTATTTCACTTGGATTGAATAAATAATTTGATCTATCCCTTCCTCTCATGGTGTGTATCAATCATATTATTCATTATGCCATTCTTGTTGAGAAATATGAAAAAAAGTAAAATCAGTAGTATAGGGCCTATTGACAAGTTAAGAACAGAGGAAACTTCGTTCATTCCCGCTATACCTTCATCATCCGTTTATATGATGGAATGTATTGGTCGTCTCCAACTGTGAAGAACACCATTGGGCACTTTATTCTCTCCACCTATATCAACACAAAGAGAGAAAGAAAAAAAAAGCAATAACACCTGATCTCAAGTTATATTTGCTATTTGGATTTACCGGCTAATTCTCTCGACTGATACGAGAAAGGATCGTGTGTGTTTGTGAGTGTGGTGATAGCCGAGAGCGTTCGTTGGACTGTTTCGAAGATACCGAGTGTGGGTATGTATAACCCGAAAACAAAAAATGTCACGTGCAGTATTTGTTTTATAAAATGAAGAAACAGATACTTGTCGTCGAAAGAATTTCAAATGTAGTCCCTTTGAATTTCGCAGAGTACTAGTAAATAAAATGATGAAAGCTCGCACGATCACCATCGCGACGTTGGCATGTGCTAATGGCCGGTCACGACAAGCAAAACCACGTGTTAGGCAAAACAAATGCACGATCACGTGTGGCGCTCTCAACCAATCTTTCGACCAGGATTTGCTCCGTCATTTTACAGCAAAAATATTCCAGCAGAAGAATAATGTTCCATATCAAGATGAGAGACGGATGTTCATTCCTAGTATCCCCATTCTGCATACAGGCATTACGGATCAACTTACTTAATTTCAATTTTTCCTCTTCCGCAGAACATAACATTATTAGATCAAGACAATTACGAATGATCTTGAGAACACAATAATGGACTGTATGATAAAATAGGATCGAGGTAATCAACGAATTGAAAGCATGTATACACACGTTGTACATAGTTTCATACCAAACTAGTTACATTATCCAAGGTTTGAGGGAAAACACTGAGGGAGCGACGTCTATACCTAAAGAACAATCACTTTGGACAATTCATGCAATCGACATAAACCATTAAGCAGAGGAAAATATTATAAAGTAATTAGAAATAACACAGACAGGACAGTAAACACGGAAATACAAGACAAACACACTTTAATACAAAAGCACAGCAACATTTATGGTATGGCTATATCGAATGCCTATCGTATACGAGCTCCTATTAAGGAATAGGAACAAGGATGACCAGCGTAGAATATCCGGCATCAAAAACCACTCTTTCCGTTCACATTTTCGGTTTAAGGCACCCCCCCCCCCCCCCCCATACCCGTATAGGATTTGGGGGGAAAGAGCAAATCGAAATTAAAATGATTTTTAGGATAAACGATGCGAATAACACGTAACAAAATCTGACAAAAAAAAAAACAACAACAAAACAATCTGCCGAGGCGGGGGGGGGGGGGGGGGGGGGTGAAAAGGGGGTTTCACAAAATCCATGGCATACCGGTATGATGAAATCTCCTTCAAGATTGTCGAAAGCGTCAAAACTCTCCAGCTGCCAGACATAAGTACCGTCCTTCTCCACTACTTCATAGTGCGCCCTCGAGCTAGATAGTGAATTCACGGCAAGAAACATTTTCATTCATTTATTCATTCATTCAGGCTTTCTTCCATTTTCAGCAGAAACATAAATATCTAAGAAAAATGAATGCATAAATTACATCACAATGTATAATAAAGGAAATGTATAAGTTTGCAAAATAAATATTGAAAGTATGTTCTACGGAAATGCTGGAAATGGGGAGGAATGCTAAAAAATCAATGTGCTTGTATAGGGTGCATGCCCCCACACGTAATACAACAAAATACATGTAATTGATATACTGAAACCTAACTAAGTGGAAACAAACAACCCTATATACACAGTAGACAAAATCACTATTCAGATTTATCCTTAATTAACCATCAATCATTGTGTAGATTTGTTTTTAGGTCATTCATTCATTTGCTCAGTCATTCTCTATTTATTCATTCATTCAATCATTGGATAATTGATTCATTCGTTCTTCATAGATTCACTCTCTTTGTTGATAATATGTACCCATTCATCCCTTCGACTGCTAGTGTCTGTTTAAGTTTCAATAATTGTTTGTTTTGTGTCGTATCGTGTGTGCATGTGTGATGTTTACATTTTCCTGCTTAAGATTGCTAAATTTCTATAATCTTATTATGATTTGTTCAGTTGAGCTTTCTGGTGGTAAACCGTGTCTCCTCTTCAAAACAGCCCACGTTAAGAGCGGTTGGCCGCACTTTCAGTTTCACCTACATAATCATAATTATGGCTTCAAAGGCACAGTAATCTAACTGCATATTATCGGCTTGATGGGTCGCGCTATTTCCTGTAATTGTTCATGACCATGCCCATTCCCTAAGTGTTGGCGAAGAAATTGAAAGAATTCCACAATAACCATAAAAGAAACTTATCAGCAATGATTATGACGACGATGATAACGCGGGTAACAAGTATGATAATGATGGCAGGTGATAATGATAATAATATTAATAATAATAATAACAATAATGATATGATCATAGAAAATATAACAAAAACAGTACAGTACTATTGAAAAAAACAACTATTGGACAATTGAAAAGTTAGCGATATTTCAATAAAAACAGCAACAGAAACACATCTTCCCGACAAAATAGGATGACTCACTCGTATGGCTCGATCAGCTTGCCGTCGGGTAACCTGAGGCCAATTTCGTAGGCCAACAGATCCACACAGCCCGTGGCCGTCAAGCATCTTATCGGCACGTCCAGCCAGGCGGCGGCGGAGAGGCTCAGGACCCCGCCGAGACAGGACGATGCGACGGCGACGCGGTTGACGTCCAGTCGAGGGTGCTTTGCTATGAAATCAAAGATGTCCTGCGATACACGAAGAATCGAAGACGGGGGTAAAAGAGATGAGGCGAAAACAGCCGGGGTCATCCCACGAGACCGACACCCATAGAGAAATACAGCCCATGAGTTCGACAAATTGAAAACAGGTCCATGAATCATACAGCTCACGAGTCGTGCGGCCCATGAGTTTGAGACTATAGGCAATTAAATAAGGCTCATGAGTTCGACACTAGGTAAAAACAGCCCACGAGTTCGACAGATACAACACGGGGCTTAATATGTCGGTCTCGTGGGCCTTGTTTGCTTAGTGTCGAACTCATGGGCTGTAAGACTTGTGAGCTGTATAACTCGTGGGCTGTATGACTCGTGGGCTGTATGGCTCGTGGGTGTCGGTCTCGTGACGCGCACCCAAACAGACAAGGAGGTTAATAGGATAAGATGTTGATGATGAATGGGAGAAGGGTAGAAACAGATTTTGATGATGAAAGGAGAAGACGAGGATGACGAGGATGAAGGAAAAAAAGAATAATAACAATGTTTATGTAGAAAAAGGAGAGGGGAGGCAAGATGAATTAAGTATTGAGAGTGCTGACGATAAGCAGATAAATTAAAACAAACGATAACAAAACAGATTCGGTTATTCGTTTATCCATGCAAGTTTTAATGGGTTAGAGAACCGGTATGTTGCTTTTTAAATCGATAAAAATCTTTATGATCGACACGGAAAGCACTGATCTCATTCGAATGTTAATCCTTGAGACGAGAAAATTAGAATTCTTCTCTCGTGTACGTGACTTCCGAACAATACATAATAATTATGCCAGCTCTATAATTTTATAGTTAATGAAAGGTTATTCTGCTGACGATACGTGTATGTATATCATACCCGCAGACATTACACTGTCCTAATTAAGTCCTGACTCCATGAACATAAGATTCTATTCATGTTCTTAAACATTATCACTAACTTATAAGATTGTCATTACACTCGATGTAACGTGATGAAAGCCAATCAATGGTTTATCTTGAGTTTTGTTGGTGGTTACTTAAAGGGATGATATAGTTGTGGTTGAGAATGGGCTTCAGGTTTCCAACCTCTATTTTTAGATGAGTTGTGTAAATCATGAAGAAGATTTTTTCATTCTTATGTAAAACACTAAATAAAAGCAAAATATCACGATAATTACGTATCATGAGGTTTGGGAGTGTTGTGAGTATGTGAAAACTCATATTCTATGGATAATGACCACAAATTAGGCTGTTTTGTGTATCAGTTTTGCTCTTAATTGATTGCGTCAGAGATGCCGAATACGACAGTGTCGTAATTTCGGTGATATTGCGATTGCCAAAGATTTTAACCATAATCCGCAAATACATGCAACTCCATTGAATATTCTCTGCTAGATTCGCAGCAGCTGTTGTTGTTGTTTACTTATTTTTACGTATTTACATACTGCTGTATTTTTCATTTCATCATCTCCCATCAACTTAGTAACAATTAAGGGTTTATACTAGAATGATGACGATTATTATTATCATCATTATCTATTACCATTGTTATTATCATTATCATTATCACACTCATATAAGTATCATCATCGTGATTATCATTCATGCCATCGTCATCATCATAAACTTTACTGACTTATCATTCCTCGGCATAAAGAATTCAAAGAATATTCAAAATTCCCCGCAATATGGTCTCGCACCAGAAAAATCTGAAGATCGAAGTACTTGGCCTTGTTCATGACAATCTTCTTGTCCATGAGCTTGAGGAAGTAGTTGACGGAAATTGTGGCGAAACCATGGGACGCCATCAGGGATGGTCTGTCTTCTACGAGGAAAGGCACCCCGCCCCTAACGTCCAAGATGACAGGCAGTGGGTCGGACGAACCTGATCGCACAAAACCAACGTGACAATAACCCAACTCACCAAATATACAAACATTACGCTCCTTGCAATCTGTGTATTCCTCCTTTGAACAATATAGAGCCTGACAATTTGTTTTCCACATACCTACACGTTTCAAGCATAACCTATTTTATTTTATTTTTCTATTCCCTCTTTCCTCACTTTCCGCCACTCTTTGTCAGCTTTTCACCCCTCCCCTCTTCCCCCTTCCCTCTGAGTTACCCACATAATAAAAACATAGTCTTTTGAGTGGGTATACTTACATTTTTTCACAGAGTGTATAAATACGATTGTATATCTCTTTTTGTACTGATTATAATATAGACATGAACATGTTATTTCTGGCTGGCTGTGTTTCAACAACACGCATGTCAAATTTCACATATCGATTATACACTCTGTTGAATAAAAAGGAAAATAAAGTTTGAATTGCATTGAAAGCGTAAGTATAAAACATAATGTAGTTTTCATGCATTATGTACTGATATGTCGGACAAACCTTGAGCCATCATATCATTTTCTTTTGCTGATTATCAGCAAAAAAGCAGCACACCATTGTCTCCACCATTCTTCGTTACTCTACCCTGCATGGAACTCTCCAAAGGTGCATCATTATCCTTCAATGCATTCGTGAACATTTTCTCATACAGGACCAATAATGCTACTCATGCGAAAAAGAACCCACGAAAAATGGGCCAGCATATGGGAATGTGCTATATGGCTCGTTAACTTTCTAGGGTGTGAGAGTGAATAGAAATACACTGGGAATACGGGAACGAAACACAAAACCAGGCTTTGTGAACCAGGATGTTATATTCGTTAACTATTGATTTGACTTGATTTGATTTGATTTGATTTGATTTGATTTGATTTATTATCTGCATGGCATTGATTGCCCTTACCCTTTTTCTTCGGCAAATACAGACAACCTTCGGCAACGCCATGGTTGATCAGCTGTCTCTCAACGTAGTCAGCGAGATACGTCCTTTCAACCGACGTCGACGACATCACCGTCTTCCTCTCGTCCACCAGCTCGAAGGTGTAGGCGAACGGCCTCTTGATGTCACGCTTAATAAGACGCGGGTACTTATGAGCGATTTCGGGGGCTGGCTCGAGACTCCATATCAGACCCATCGGCTCTACTCCAGTGTAGCTCCCACCTAGAGAAGGGTCCTCCGCCACTACCAACGAGGAAGAGGACAAAATGTGATATGTTGTAAGTGATGGGTAGACACCTTTTCCCTCATGAGAGGACGAAGAAGCGACTTCTCAAAACTTGTCTTCGCGCCGAAACGACTGTAGCTCAATCTCACCGATGCGCCTTCCGCAGGACTAGAAGGGGAGAGTATATTTCGGTAAAAAACTCAGCCAGGGGCCTTTTGGCGCCTTGGCAAGTTTTGTAAGTCGCCTTCTCACCATCTAACGTCCTTACCTTCTCGCCATAAAGAAATTAACCTTTAATCATGTAAGTGTCAACGAAGCGAATTCTCATCGCACGTATACGTTAAAGCTTCTGTAATTACATGCGGAAGAGGAAAATGTCTGTTGTGATTCATTAGATGAAGTGTAAAAAAGAATGGGCCTATACATAAACCAAGGAATGCAGAACGTATAATGAACGGTACTTGAATTTTTCATGACGTCCAGAAGTGACCTCAGTTATCAACCTCTCACCTTTGATCTCCCCATTGGCATCTGCCCGATATTCGGCGGTTGACTCAAATCGGTATTTGCCTGACTCTGTGTACACATGGGCCTTGAGGTGGACTCGTTGGTGAGGTTCTAGACCAACTGCGCGAATGTCCAGAGCTTCGTCGTTTAGACCGCGTCTCGGCGAAGCATGGATTTCTGGACCTTGTCCATGTCCCGTACAAGTTTCTGCCATCTCAGATGTCAATCTGGCCACACCTTTGACTCCTTTCGTGTCCAGCGACATGTCTTAGATGACGCTACTCTATGTACTTCACCTGATGTAATGTGAATGCAGCTATGATCAAAGTCGGTGATGACCTTGCGACTGTTGCGTTCGTGTGTTCTTGATAGGTCCGTTATCTGTTCGAAATCATTCGACAAAGATAACAGGGGGTGAGTATACGTTCAGTTTACATGTCTAGCTGGGACAGCGCCAGGCTACCGACAGCATTACAGACTGGGTCAGCATGATGGTGATCTGTTCTGATGAATTGTGTTCCTTCCAGTGACGACGTCTGTGATGCATATTGTAGAAGAAACAGAGGAGGAAAAGTCAAAGAGAATTCGTCATGCTCATGAAAGTCAAAGCTCAAATGCTACCTTGCAACAGGGAGCATGCAATAGTTTATGGCTAAGGCACGTGATTGGCGCCTGGACTTTGATAAAGGTTTCACCATCTGCTAATGGTATCCCGATAAGATAGACACTCTCAACTTATTCTGTGAAATACTTAAGAGATTCAATCTATGCCGTGTTTACTAGTATAGTATCCAAGTTATCTATTCAGTTTTTCTCTGAAACCGTTCTGAAATATGACAGAGGGTAGACGTAGAGCTGCCGAAAGTCCGATCAGAGGTCCTTTAGCCACGACTATAAGATAGCAGGTGATTTGCAAATATGCGCCGAATACTGTAATAGCCTCCCTATTACATGCGATTTTAAGAAGAGCGTCTCTTGCCTGATGCGATCTTGGTAAATATAATAATTATGCACCTCATCAGCCACGATTATCGTATCAAGCTGGCATATCTGATCACGTTTGCTATATAGGATCTTCTTTTTTTTTTTTTGGGGGGGGGATTCTAGTTTATCTTCTAGTACGATTCTAGAGTACATTCCACACATTAGTCGCCGTATTTTGGCGACCATGATTTTTTTTTCTGAAGGATAACACTAATATATTCCGGTTTCCTTTAGGAACCGGATGCAGATATCAAATACCACTTCCGTGTTGCCGGCCCAGTATGAAAATCATCGATCCGTTCCTTTCGTTCTCGTTATAAAACTCATGCAGACCATTATTGTTTTCTTGTTTGTATTTTCTGTTTGTTCGCCTTATTTCACTAACTAATGTCACCACGTCTGACAAAAGCTGGTGCGGCAGTCGGTAATACCAGTGCTAGCTTTGCCCTATTGTTATACCAGAACGATCGCGTCTTAACTTTATACAAAATTTACAATTATTTCTTTGCCTGACATCACAATTACTGGGACACTATACATTACGAGAAATTTCGCAGTCATCGAGCTAGACCTACGAGTCATATGGCTCACGATCTAAGACATTAAAAATTTTTAATTGAGGGCAGTGTGACACGTGCGCTATATGACTCGTTGGCTGTATGACTGGGTGACGTACACCCGAAATTTCAGCTCCAAACTTACTGTTGTGCGTACGTAGGGCCGGAAACACTGTAGACACTTTCATTATGGACTGAAACCTTATTAAGTGACCATTATTTGACTAATTATATCGTAAAGTTTTACAACCGAGTTTCATTTTAGAATTGATCTTATGGAATGAGAACAATTAAATGACTTAAAGGATATCATCACTTCCTGGAACTAGCTCTCAGTGACGAATAAGGCTTTCTTCTACAGCCTTTGTTTAATTCGGCGTCATGTTTTGTCTGAATGCAGTTATGGGTTATTACATTTGTCAAATATCAATGATTTGTAACAAGCCGAGGATAATACAAAAATAAACAACTCATCGGATCTCATTCCGCAAACGCTATCATGGCTACCGTTGCGCCTTTAAAATATATTCTGTTTCACAGTGTAGTCTGATAAATTGACGTTCCTGTTATACCGGGTGTGTCATGATACGATGACCTCCAGCTGGAACGGAATGTTTTGGGACTTTTCAGCACCATTCTAATTGTCTTTATTATCATTACAGGCCCTAACTATAGTTATAATTACCATCATTTATGGATTCGAACTGATACTGAAAGGGCGCATATGAACATCGTCACTGGTGCCGGGATGTGTTGTATGTATTGATACACTCGCTATCTGAATCGGAGATGACAGTTACGGTGAAGTATAGGCCTAAAGTATAATGCATGCTCCCTACTAGTTTCTAGTATGGAATACAAATTCATTCATATCTTTCTACATAAATTCAGATACAGAACCTATTTGTGTAGGTGTCGACCATAAGAATTTCCCACGACCTTACTGCAATTCGCTAAAGTGGAACAAGTTGATGTACGCGAGAATCCACGCATCGACATGTTAAAAAGAAATGCTAACTACGTAGTATTAATTCTTAGAATTTCTTCTCAAATTGCCAAATTGCCAGAAGTTCCACTTAAATGACTGAGTATGGTAGCTGATAACAGTACGATTGACATATGATATTATCACGCACGTGACGTTTTATGTCAAGGTGAGTATATATCTATAGTTCACATACCATCATACAAAACGTTCATAAAGAATTCATCGACGACATATTTGCACTTCGGACTGAAATAACGATATAAATGGATCACGCTTTTGTTTCCTATATACCCTTGCCTCCGCCCCAGTGCATAATTAAACTACCACAACGACTCACCCGACCGCAGCACATCACATACACGCCAACGAACGCAGGTAGGTGTAGGTTCTCTTCTGAAGAAGGGCCAGCTATCAAATAGTGATGTTGTCAAACTACCTTTGACTACTGCACACACCGAGTCCAGCACATGGCGATCACGAGGCACTGAGTTCAGTTTGTTCTGTCGTCACTGACAATAATAACTGCCGTCATACGTTACAATATCCGAAACCCAACTGATGCCACTGTCGTGTTTGAAGATGTATGCCGCCAAAGTGAAATAATGAGGAAGCAAGGAAAAGAGAGAGAGAGAGAGAGAGAGAGAGAGAGAGAGGGGGGTGGGGGTGGGGGCGACTTCTCTAAATTCTGAACCAACTTCGCGCGACGCCACAATAATTCACTATCTGGTTCCGAGTTTAGAGTCTTTCCATGAGCTGTGATGGGTATCGAGTCCAAAGTCCAGTTTGAAATTCAGATACCGCGAAATCTTGACTTTACTACACGAGGGCATTGGTGAAGTGCGGCCGGTGGACAGATATCCAGATAAAGTTTCCTGCTATAAAGATACTGAGAAATGAGGTAAATCCTTCCCTTCTCTAATTCTTATAGAGGTATCTTTTCTTCTCTATCCTCTACATCTCTCTCACTCTCCCCGCTCTTTCTTCCACTGAAATGAAAAGAATGATCACAAGATATCGCATCACTCCGAGGCCGCTATCACAGTCAAGCAAACTGCCGATTTATTTACTATCTTGTAAACTTTATTACATTTAAATGTAAACTAAGAAAACAAAATTGCTTTCGGCATAAAACAATCGAAAATGTAATAACACTGTGCTTTCACTGTACTGATGGTTGAGTGGCGTGTTCTGTTATGCAGGCCTCTCTACATTCTTCTCTGCTCCTTTTCCTTTCTGCTGTTCTCTCTCTTCTTGTACTTCCTTGTTTTTGTAATGTCATTGTGCTCTCCAATTCCTTGTATGATCTAGCCTCTTTCTTGTATGCATTTATCTGTTGCTTTTTAGTTTTCTTCTTGTTACGTGTGTGGGCAGGTGCATGCGCATCTGTGTTTATATCTACTATTGTTGTTGTTTTTTTTTACCATTCTTTGGATGGGTAGAAGTGTTCATGGATTAGGGAATAGCGCCAACACTTTGTAACATTGTAAGACTAGTCTTTTTTTTCAAATTTTAGAATTATTACTGTTTATAATGGTGATGTAGGTATTGACATAATTATTATGTATTAATATTGCATATTATATGATTATATCCTGAGTGATCCACGCATTACAAACCTTGCTTTCCATTGGATCACACTTTTCTAAAAAGCCTTACTTTTCTGTCAACCTTACAAAGCATGCATTGGTGTTCTTAGTTATTCTATTTGATTGTATATCTTATTATTATATACTCTACGATCCACATTGCGTTATTTTTTTAACTTACTCAATCAATATGATTGTGTAATGCATGCTTTGTATTTTGTTTCACTCTTTGTTGGATGGAAAATGAATAAAACTGAATTGAACAGGTTTATGTAATTTAAGATACGACAGTTTTAGTTAGAGTTTCAGTTTATTTTACATATCGGGTTACACTGAAAACTATATAACACAAATTATTGTACTTTGAAAATAGTTAACAAACAAAAGATACTCTCTATGTTGTAATAAATTAGATGATAAGCGATCGAAATCTAAAGTACGGATTCGGTTGTACAAAGAGAAGTACTACGGGAGCTATACATAAAAGCAAGCTTGTTTGGCTGTAAGCCCCGATTAATCCGTGTCCTTGAATAAATAACGGAGAGCGGATAAACAAGTTTAGACCAATTAAAAAGAAATAACACTAAAGAAAGAAAATGAGATATACATATTTGATATAAACTAAACTAATCATAAATCTTGACTGTGACCAAGTTTTCATTTGCTTTCGGAATAAAACTCTGTTATAGTATATTATGTACTTCGTATGTTCTTGTACGCTCTTTATTTTATCTATTCCTCTAAAACTCTTTAAATACTCATTTATATTTCCATGAGCTGTACATTGTTGATTTGTTCTAAATAATTCATTACTTTTTGTGGAAAAGCAAAAAACATACGGAAACTGTAAAAAAATGAAACAATCAGTCCTCATTGTACTGATTTACTACTTGTATTACTAGCGACGATACGATTCATGTCCTCACACATGCTCACTTTTTTGTTGTTTTTCAATACACATACATATCACACACACACACACACACACACTCACACACGCGTACACGCACACATTTATTGGGCCCTCAGCTTCAATCATCAAACAGAATTGCTTACTGTATAAAATCATGATCATCTTGATTTGTCTGCAAGGTCTGTCGAGAATGGAGCAACACATTCAAGAAGTAATGCCGATGTGTCATATGAAATTATTTGTGTATTCGTTCGTAAACTCGTATCCTATCATAATAATACCTTCATATACGATATTATGTTCATACACGTGATTTCATTTATTCATCTTATTACTCTCTTATACTCAGTTGAGTTTAGTTTTTTTTTCATGAGATGCTATGCTATTGTTGATTTGTCATATTATTAGGCATTTGTACAAGTGGAGAATTAAAACTGAAACTACAGTCAAAATGAAACAGTCAGTCCTCAATGTAATGATTGATCAATTACAAGTGGCGGTAGTATGATTTATGTGCACACACACACACACACAAACACACATACACACACACTGTGACACACTTATAGTTAACATGGGACTCCAGCCTCAGTCTCACCAAATATGTAATACGATGTATATCTAATCATCATCATAATAATATTTGTCGACTTGGGTATGGAAGAATGGAATTATATATTTTAACAATAGGGCCTAAGTGATGCATACGTTGCATATGAAATGATATTTATTTGCATGTCCTTATCCTATCATGATAATCATATCTCTTCTGTAATTAAAGTAAAATGAAGTAACAACAATGATTCACTGAGGGAAGAGAACTATACAAAAACAACTAAAGAGTTTCCCCCCTGAGAACAACGTCTTATAGCAATATATTAAATGGGTTAGTCAAATACCGGTTAGTGATTGGCTAAACACAGTCACGTGATGGAGGCACATTCGTTATGTTCGCTCATGGGCAGAATATTTTCGTAATGTTCTCCAATGGGAGAACATTATTCACGTAACACATGACAGAAGGACCCGCGCACAGTGAATTTAGCTCTGCGCGAGCGATCGAGTGCGTTGTGCTGCGCTGGTGGTTGACGTTGGCGCATTTGACGTATTTGACTAACCCATATAATACAACAGATGATGACTTTTGTTGTCGGGAATATGTACCAAACGTTCCGCCCTCAGGGTTTGAAATGCTATTTCGGGAGGCTAAAAGTCCCTCGACTTTGTCTTGGGGCTTATAATCTCCCTCAATAGCATTTCAAACCCTTCGGGTGGAACATTCGGTATGTTCCCTCCCCCGCCAGTCATCATCTAAGTTCACCGGAGCGAGGGCTGGAACGAAGGAGACTAGACTAAGAAGGGGGAAAACAGGAGAATGTCTCATCTATATACGAACGGCGCATTACGTTTCGAGCAAACGAGGTTGTCCTGGGCGCCGGGAACACGGTGCAAATGTAGCATAGCTTGCGAAATTTTGAATTTTTCACAATTTCGTAGTGAGTCGCCATGGATGCAGATTTGCCCGAGTAACAGCAATTTAAGCGCGACTATCCCTAAGTGAGCGTTACTATCTGTAGCTTGGACACAGATCACGCCAGGAAATTTCGGGGTCATCCCACTAGACCGACACCCAAGAGTTTACAGCCCACGAGTTCGACATTGAAAACAGGTCCATGAGTCATACGGCCCATGAGTTCGACACTTTGTAAAAACTGCCCACGAATTCGACAGAAAAAACACGGGACTTATGTGTCGGTCTCGTGGGCCTTGTTAGCTTAGTGTCGAACTTATGGGCTGTATCATTGATTTCATTATTGTGTATCTTTTACATAGCATCTTATTTGTACAAACTTTGCTCAGCTGCTCGAGCTCTGAAGCACCTCAATTCCCTCTTCCGATCCCGATGTTCAGCGTGTTGGCTTTTCCTTTCATTTCCTTTTTCTTTCTTTCCTTTCTTTCCATTACTCTTTTGTGTTTTATAACTGTCATTGGTATACCCTTCTGTAAAGTCATGTAATGTCGTTGTGTTTCTCCTGTCTTGTTCTGTCCTGTCTTTGTTAACAAATATATTCACAAGAATCCTTTGAGTGGTTCACAATTTACAAGCATGCTTTTCAGTGAACTTCTCGGTTCTTTCTTTCTTTTTTTTCTCCAGACATAACTTTGTATTTTGCCGGTATATGCATGTATAATTTCGTATTTGTTAACCATTATCTACCATGACTGAAGTCGAATACATGCCTATGTTATATCTTCTGATTCATTTCGTGTTATGTTTGCCGAGAAAAGAAAGAAAGAATGAAATAAATGAAATGAACGAATGAAATGAGCTGTATAACTCATGGGCTGTATGATTTGTGAGCTGTATGACTAGTGGGCTGTATGACTCGTGGGTGTCGGTCTCGTGACGTGCACCCGAAATTTTTTACCTCCGGGAAAGGATCCGTGGGAGTTCACAGAAAAGAAAAAGTTTGTAGTTGTTGTTGTTGTTATTTGTTTTGTTTGCTTTGGTTTTGATTTTTTTTTTGACGCGACGCCGGATGTAGAGCATTATGTGATTTGGGCATAAGTTTAGAAACACCCCGTGTCAAATTATTTTCTTCAAATCGATTTGGTTAACATGGTATTTGTCATTTTGATTAGGGGAAGTTATACTTTATTGTGCGTATAGGAACTAAATCAGATGTTGATGAACTGTTTGAATTTTGTATAAGACTGATGAAGATGATATCAAACTACATGTATCACTGTTGAAAACTATATGCACCTCAGTCAGAATAGGGCGATCTCTCAAACTCGAATTGATTCAAGTTCTTGCCACGTCACTAATATATCAACACCCATAATGATTTGTTATCTTATAGGCCTATAGACTCAACTGCCAACCGCCGAAATTTTCAATGTTGTCAGAAGAGTGTACAAAACTGATTTCAGGATTCAATAACATTGAACATGTCATTTTCATACATCATTATATGATGTCGCCCCCATATCATTTTTATGCTGAGGTATGTTTTACGTAAATCTTGTTGACTGAAAAAAAGAACCGACTTAACAATTACGAACCAATATTTCAATCCTATAAACACACACACACACACACACACACACACACACACACACATGTCTTTACACGCATTTAAGTCTGTGTGTATTTGTGTTTTTGTTTGTAGGCCCCCTATGTGTATTATTGAGGATATCGCCTACGACAAGCGTCTATAAATATGCTGTCTACATTGTTTTCCCACACAAGGACCAATCAAGGTCAGATATCTGTATCAACATCATTCAAAGTCACACGCATGACGAGGAATCAAACAGATTTAAACAGAAAGACGAATGTAGAACAACGCCTTCCATTTTCAATGGCTCCACGCATGACCATGTATATTGCATTATCGCCCACGGCTTGTTAGTGCGGATTGCCCGTTGGCAACGACGAACGCAATATAATGGGTGTGACTAAAACATGACTGTGACATTGATTACAATCAATTTCAGGAAGGCGTTGGATTTAATGTTGCATGTGCTGTCGTTTCGGACCGTGTTCTCGTGGTGTTTATGTAAGTATGGACTTGGGAGTTCCATATCGTTAAGTTTGCTTTTACTATCAGCCTTTTTTATTCGGCGTCGTCTGGCTTATTGACTTATAAAGTGCTGTATTAACCGTAGCCGGAATGCTTTTAAAAACCTTAAACACAAAACGTTAAATTGGATTTTAATATCTCATATGTTAGTGTGGCATGGCATCCTAAAGTTATGGCGGAGTTCATCTTATATTGGATAATGTGGACATTAAAGTTATGTTCAAGAATGGAGTAGGGCCAACATCACGAATTACCATAAAAGTGCGATGCTGGTTGTGGCATAGTGTCAGACCTCCTTTCACATACTTTAAATGCCGTCTATCTTCTTATGATTTTGTCATAGCTGACCAGTGTTTAATTGATAACAAAGTGGATTAATCTATATACTAGCAATTTTAAATGTGATTTTCAGTATGATATTTAGCAAAGGAGAAGGTGTCACCTGTATGTCAGTATGACTCGTTTGGATCAGTCACCGGTGTTTAAATTTCATGAGTATTTTACCAATATTCTGATGCCGAAGGGATGGGGTTGTCTATTTTCCATTTTCAAAGCCATTTTGTCACATTTTCTCGTACCTATTTTGTTTGATTTTCAGAGTTGGACATCGGATGCTGGCGTAGGTTATGGTACTGGTCAGTCGATTCTTTCATCACTGACTGCTTTGAATCTGAGTAGCATGCAACCATGGCGTCGCTGGAGCAGATTGTTCAAAGAAACCTTCACTGCCCGATCTGTCAGGAATATCTCAAAGAACCCAAACTCCTGGCTTGCCCTCATACCTTTTGCACGAGCTGTCTCCGCCACCTTCAGAGATCTAATGGTGAAGACAGCGACATTTCCTGTCCACTGTGCCACCACACTACCATAATCTTGGGCGGCGACGCCGGCAATCTCAGAGCGGACAAGGAGATGGGATCTTTGCCGGACCAGATGAAGAGCGCGAAGCAGCAATGCACTCACTGTGGATCGGTGGACGACTCCCCCGCCGTCACTTACTGCCAGGACTGCGAGCTGTACATGTGTGAGCAGTGCCAGGGCAAGCACAACGCCTGGAGAATCAACTCGAAGCACCGAGTGGTCAGTGTGGAAGATATCAGGCGGGGTAAGGTGAGGGTCGAAAGAAAGATCCCGTGTCAGAACCACCCACAAGAAGAGGATGGAATTCATCTGTGTACAGACATTTGTATTGACTGCCGAAAGACCGTCTGTATAGAATGCCGCGTGCTTCATCATGAAAAGAAGGGTCACTCTGTGTTGAGTTATTCAGAATACAACAAAAGTAGAGTGAGTAAACTGGACAAACTGGACAATGCAGTGAAGGACAAAATGGGAACACTGAAGGCATATGCTGAGTACGTCGAGCAGAAGGAAAGGAGCGCAGTATCGCACCTCGAACGAGAAATAGCACACGTCAAAGCAATCCGTCTAAATGCCGTGAAGAAGTTGACTGAGCGAAAGACCCAACTCATGCAAACGCTGGAAAAGGAGAAGGAAGCAGTTCAACGGCAATTCAAGGAACTTGAACTTGTAAATGACAAGTTCATTTCGAGAATTGAGAGAGGCAGCGAATCAGTACAGAAATGTCTCAAGAATCCTCTAGAAGGTGATGCTGTCGCTGTAACCCATTCTCGATGCAAAGCTCTATCTGGACTACTTGATAAGGACGATCCTGACAGTGACGTCGTCAAGGAGTTGGAGAACAACACCAAGAGTGTGAAATTCATAAGATGCAAGGGGTATAACGAATTACACTTCGGGGATGTCGTTAAAATCGAGTGGAAGCTGGAGAAAGAAGTGAAGCTGCCTATGAAAAACAGCATGAATGCTTTAGCTCCCACATCAGATGGCAAGATGGCTTTAGGGTCGTGCTTCGAAGGGGTCCACATTTATTCGAGAGATGGTGAACTATGTCAGACTGTCTTGAAGAATGTCAAAGTCAGGGAGATCTCCTTTCTGTCGGATGGTCGAGCCGTTGTACTGACCATCTCGAACAACATGTCTCTGTACACGCCCGAGTTTGAGCGGCTCCCAAGCCGATTCGACAATCTCAGTCATGGTGACGTCGGGTCTGCCTGTCTGGCGACTGATGGTGAAGAACAAATCTTTGTAAGCTACAGGAAGTGCAAGAAGATTCAGGTGTTCACGCCATCTGGCGGCAAGGCAATCCGAGAGATGCCATGCAGCGACTTCAGTCCTCAGCAAGTGTTTGCAATGAACTTCCGCAAGGACTTGGTGTTTAGGAGTGATAAGAATACAATACGTCTGATAGACGAGTCGGGTGTGACGAAACATCTCGTCAGTAAAGACGCGGATTTCTTTTGGGCGTTTCCCGCTGTACGTCACGACGACAACATTCTGATTGGCTGGGTGAATTACATCGACAAGCTGCTCATCATCGATCTCTTCACCGTCGACCTCAAGTACGTACGAACTCTTGTCAAGAACCAAAAGATCGACATTCCCAAAAGGGAGTGGTTCTACATGCAAGAATATCTGTCGGGTGAGATCGCATTCTGCACCACAGATAAGCTCTACATTTTTACAGGCACGCACATCAATCAACAAATGCCGACAAATTAGATGACCCCTTGGTGCGACAACAATGATTGTGTCATTGTAGAAGTAAACTGATTCTTTCAAGATACGAACACGATTCTCTTTGCAGTATAAATATAGTCTTCATAAAATTCATTTTTTAATCGAGGGCTCTTTGACGGTAATTCTATATAATATTATGTTCGAGAAGGCGTTAGCTCATCGCTAGAAGTATCTTATAGGAACATGCACCCACGCATTATGCACACATTTGATACAGACAGACACAAGCACGGAAACATACACACAAAATATATTCTTATGTGAAATAAGCCTGCCTCGAGGAAACGCTATGTACAATGATGTTAATGCTGTAGACTCTACATCGAACTTTTTTGTATTTTTTTCTTGCTTTCTGTAGTGTGATATGGTATATTCAAATCCACGTGGCACCTTATGTAGAGCGAATGTCTATAATACTAGTATGCAAACGGTAGATTTTCCAGAGGACTTGTACATATACAGTCCTATAATTATCTAGACAGGA
Source organism: Diadema antillarum (assembly GCF_040938485.1). Lineage (NCBI taxonomy): Eukaryota > Metazoa > Echinodermata > Echinoidea > Diadematoida > Diadematidae > Diadema > Diadema antillarum. Next base: position 1,174,142 of record NW_027270997.1, on the reverse strand, counting down.
AGAAAAGGTGAGGTGTGAATACATTCACTTATGTACATTGGAAGGCTGGTATATACCATGTAAAACAATAACAACAACAACAAACAAACAAACAAATCGCAATCAAGCAAAAAAAAAAAGTCGGATGAAGCCTATTGCAATGTAAAAAAAAAAAATCGAAATGCGCACTATTATAATCTGAATAGTACATTTTGATATCTGTTATTCCTCATCATACCATTTAGTTGACCACTGCCTTTGCAAGAATGATGAAGTCAACCCATGGTAGACATAATTATCAGAGCCATGGCATTAAAAAAGAAATTCTTAGAAATGATGTTCATAGTATACAAGTGGGCAGTTGACCAGTGAACGTGAGCGAACTTGAATAGTTTTGAGAAACTGTCAAATGTTCAGATGTCAGTATAAACCATCTGACATGAAGTCTATCGGCTACGTTATTCTTCATTTAAAATCATGTAACAATATCATACATCTCCAGCTTTTCTTATTGATATACTCTTGTTCGATCTTCGCGCAACATGACTAAACTAGGTATATTCTTGAAACTATATGAAAGTCTTCTTTCTCTCTCTCTGTTGGTCCATGCTTTGTCCTCTATGCTGGGTCGATCAACTTGACAGACTACAAGTTGCGAAGAAACAAATAAAGAATAAAAAGTTAAAGATATCAACATTTTGAGTGGATTTACAAAGGAAGTTTGCCAATTCGATGACCAAGACTTTTATTGTGCGATCCCCAGTCATGTCACTGTATCATAGAAATTAACTGACAATGGTATTGTCATGGTTTCTATATTGTTGGGATTGATGTCAATTTGTTCTGCATTTTCTGAGACTTTGATATACATGTATATAGTAACTGTTCCACGTGGTTATGCATTCTACAGTTATCCGACCAGTCACATGAATAGATCCGACCTCTCATTTCATTTTTGTTACAATGTTTCAAGCGGGAAACACATCAAAATCACATTTGCTCAAGAAAAGAATCAAATTTCATGGTCTTGGAAATGTTTTAATGCCTTATACGGCTAGTGTTCAAGTCTAAAAATATGCAAAGTAATCTCAATGTAATGACGTCACTTTTAATGTTCTATGACTCGTACTGGATTTTTTTTCTTATCAAACTGATGTCATAAATTCTTCCCAGAAATTCTGCGAAGTATACTGAGGTTCTTGTACAAACCTATAGACTTATTATTCAAATCAAAATACAACTATCACGTGATTATAAGCTATTATATGGCTGCCTGATTTTTTAGGAAGCAACTATTTGCGTAAATGTCAATTCATGATCTTTAAAGTGTAAGTAAAGGCCCTATCTTATTGTGTGTGTGTGTGTGTGTGTGTGTGTGTGTGTGTGTTTTACTGCTCTGCACCATGTATAGATTATCTGTATATGGACTCTCGCCCCCCCCCCCCCCCCCCCCCCATTTCCCGAACGTATCCTCGTCTGCATGGATGAATGCTGTGCTGGTATGTATGTTATGTATAATTGTAATGTGTGAATGTATAGTATGTGTGTGTTTAGTGGGATGGGGCATACAGGGAGGACTCTTCGCGGACTTAACTAGCCTCAGAATTTGCATTCATCAAGTCGCATTACAATGCAATAGGTACCCTATATCAAAATGACAGCGCTTGTGTTACAGCAGTTTGTATTGATTTGCGTGGGCCCTATTCTTTATTTTTTATTTTTTGCATGCCACATAACCATGTTCAACTATATAGCAAATATTTTTGATATTGCTAATGAATAGACCCTATGTCGAATGCTGATCATTTAACGTTCAATTTTTTTTTTAACCTGCATCCAATTTCTGAACAAACTTTACAAAATTACCTTGGATTCATGGAAAGCATATAAGTGTATGCTTCATTATACATCATATTGTTGGATCATTTGGGTGTAATAGAGAGTACTATATTGATTAGGTCGTAACCTATAAGGTTGATTTAATGGCTTGGAATAAAAATTTCCAGCTCCGACACAGGTTTCATCACTGAAATAAATCATGACCAGTGCAAAAGACGTCATGTGTGCAAACTCTGCATAGTTGTTGTTGTACTGATCACAACGTACTATCATGGATTAAACAAAGAAAATTTTGCTTTGAGGATATTTTCATTACGATCATACTTATCCTGTGCGGTTTAAGAAAAGACTAAAATGATAAAAAGTAGACTGATGAAGAATGCGTTCCTCTATAATGAGATATTTTCAAAGCAACAGCGACTTGGCTGTTACATTTATCATGTTTATCGTTTATGATGTATATCACATCAAATACATATGAATACTAGATTAATAATAAAGACACCTACATGAGTATACATACTAAATTGAGAATATACCACGTGACTCAGTCACTTGGACTACACAGAACATATAACCGCATGCACTGGAACACTGTCAAAGGGGAATGAAATCGAAATAATGGATTGAGTGAATGCAGCAAAATATATATAGGGTCAGGGAACACGTCAGTGAAATCCGAGGAAAATCGGACAATACGTTCAAAGTTTTAAAATGTTTAAAGTTTCGATTCTGCCATCGCTTGATGAGATTAATACTACAACATTTCGTGACGTCAACTCAGGACAACAAAAATAAATATAAAGAAAGTTTGATATTTTTTTTTAAAAGGAAAAGTACACTTTCCCTGATGAATTTGTTACTGACACTTTAAGGGTATTGTTTTTTTTTCCTTGCTTTCTGAAAGATCGAGGTATAGTCAAGTGCTCTTCCATTATGCTAGAAATGTGAAAGCAATGTGTTGAATTCTTTTTATATTTTTTTTTTTTGTATCGTTGTCCTGTGGAGACGTCACGAACTATCTATTCTATATTCTAATTATCAACCAGCGATGACGGAACTGAAAAAAGAAAAACGGTATAGAAATCTGTAATATTTGTACGGATTGTCCGATTGTCTGACGTGCGATAGTACACGTTTGGCATTCACTCAATCCACACTAGGGGGGCAAGATGTATTTATCAATTAACCATGGGGCACATAGAATGCATTTTGAGTTTTACTTGTTAGAAAGATGGATAGTTAGCGATTTCACTCCAGAAAAAGAAAAGCAGAATAGGGCCGATAATTTCTGTGGTATATAGACACACCCAGTCCTATCTCCCGAGATGTCTCGCGACTGCCAAGAAAATACCCAATGAAGAACTCGATCTCCTTAAATCAAATCTGTAAATCAATAAGTACCTTTAAATGTATATAGTGTACCAAGCACACGGTCCCTGATGAAAGAAAAAAAGAGAAGAATTAAAGAATATGAACCCCCCCCCCCGAAAAAAAAAGAAAAAGAAAAAAAGAGAAGACATTATAGGGCCGATATATCAGCCCTATAATGGAAGCCTATATTATTGGAAGAGCACGGATTATCACAAAAAGGAGATATAATGGTATGCCTATTAAAGTCAAAGGAAACAGGGAGGTGGGAATTAGGAGATACTCACCTCCTGGAATTGCAAGTGAAATTGAAAATGCTATTGGGGGTGGAATTACGTTACGTTACGGTACGTATTTGTCCGTATGGGGTCGCTGCTGCGGTTAATAGGGCCTATACCCAGCCGCAGAAAATACCATTGTGTAATGGCAACGGTCTGGTTTTTTTGCTATGGTGCACCAAAAGGAACTATGTATGGATCTGTTTAAAAAAATCAATAATTTTGGTACAATCTAATATTATATAATCACCTAAAAAAAAATATTCTTACGTCACTAATCAAGAACAGGGGGGTACCGGGTTCATGGTCACTTACACTTTCTGTCACAGTCAACCGTGGAGTACGGAGTGTGAGCGTCTCTCCAGGCGCAGCTCTGCAGAGAGGTGAGACCTTAATTCAACATTACTTCATCTCAAAACAACCACAAAATGCAAGAAAACATTGGAATTACGGCATTACTGGCATACTTAAACAACTGCGTTTTTAGCTCGATCTTGAAAAGGTGGAGTAGCGAGACCAAGAATCTGTGATCAGTCACGTATAATGTTAGCTACAGTCCCATGTGTTCAATGCTGTGTTTGTATGCCTGGTGGTGTGAGGAGTGAGGTTCTACGTTCTCGGCCCGTAATCTCACATTAAATTTACACTCGACACTCAGTATTTCCTTTTGTCTAGCTAAAAGCGGATTTTATTTCCTTTTACGATAGATCAATAGACCTTGCCTTGCGAGGCTGCAAACAAAGATCAAAGTATCAACGATTGTCTTGAATTAAGCAATATACGTGTAGGCCTAGAACTAGATCCTTTGCAAGAGTCTATAGGCCCTAACAGTGTTAGTTTTTTTCTGCTGTACTGGTCTAGGCCCTAACTGTGTTAAATTTGATAAGCAGATAAGAGACTAAAAACCCAGTAATTCTGTATACCTTTCTGTGATTGCCCCCCCCCCCCCCCCACCCCCAATCTGTTTCTGTTCAGGACTGTCATATGGCTCAGTGATGTGCAGCTGCAGAGATCCAGGCCAGGGATAGTGTGAAAGATGGTGCTGAATCAGAAGTATGCACGGTGTGTGACGTCTACCTGGTGTGTTATCCTTCGTCAGAACCATCTTGTGTCTTTGCCTTCATGCATCACGTCCCTGAAATTGTCCAGTGGAATTCAGGCCTGTCAGACAGGTACATTGAGAGAAGATGGCATTTTTGGCAAGCAGGGTTGCAGTGCAGACATGATGGAGAAATGCCTCAAGACCCCTTGGATGCAGCACCATAGAATAGCATGTTCTTGGATCACTGAGCATGTGTGGAATGAACCTGGATGGGCTTGGAGAGAGAGGCAAAAGCAGCACTCACAATGTCAAAGGACAAACCACTTACGAACACCTGCCACGGTGCAAGTTGGCAGAACTTTGATTCCAAAGAAGATCAGTAGATTTAGTGCTACAACACAAGGTATAAAGCGCTTAGAAAATGACATCGCTCCATCACCCACTGCAACTCAAATTCTTGCCCTGCATTGCAATTCTCCGCTGAGGGCCATCCATCGAGCCTTGCACTGTGGATTCAACATAAAACCTTCAGTGGTAGAGCTGAGGGGTAGCATGGTGCTTGGGATGTGGAAGTCACAGGCAATGATGGACACTTGGCATGCTGCAGCCATTGTGCGATTTGCATCCACCACCACCACCAGGGACAAACTCCGCAAGAAGATCTGGAGCAAGCTCCCGGAACTCAAGGAGGAGGAGCTACAGGAATCGTTCGTCCGCGGCTCTGGGCCCGGAGGCCAAGCCACAAACAAGACCAGCAACTGTGTTGTGCTTAAGCACATCCCAACGGGTATCACTGTGAAGGTTTGTGAGTTCAGTGAAACCCTTTAACCCGTTGAGGACGGTTTGATTTTGCTACAGCACGCATTTTCCATAGACCCCTGCCCGAGTATACTCGGGACTCGTCCTCAACGGGTTAAAGGAGCATTCCGGGATTCTTGATGTGCATGGCTACCACCACTAGGGATGGGGTGGGGGCGGGGTTGGGGGCGGGGGGTGGGGGGAGGCACCTCATAGATTCTGATGTGATAGTATTTTCCTAGATAACCTTATAAGCAGTAGTAATAGGGTGTTTGATCAGAGTGGATATCATAATGGAAGTAGCGGCCCATTTTTACACTTTCAGTGCATGTGACAATCAGAAGAGTAAAAGAATTGATGTAATCTTATGCCCCTTCTTGCAGTTAAATGTGAGCATTTATCATTGAGCCCTTAGAGAATCTTTGAGTCTTCATTAATTACTTGATTCTGGGAGTTATCATCTTCTTATTATTTTATTAATGGTTTGCAATTTGCAAAATTAGTCCTATATGTAGCTGACATGACCTAGTTTATCAATACACTTCGTGAAAAGATAAAAAAAAGATATCTGTCCTATAAATCTTCCGAGTTATTCTCATGCCCTGCTCTTGTCATTGTCATCTTTCTTTCCTCCCTCTCCCCCCGCAACCATCTCGCCCCCGACCAACTAACATTCACGCACATTTGCTCACAGTATAACTTGACTTCGTTGAAAACTTCCAACTTCATTGATGAATTTCTTCCCCCCTCACAGTGCCATCAGACCAGGTCTCAGAGTGAGAACCAGAAGATTGCCCGTCTCCTGATGCGGGAGAAGCTGGACCAGCATCTCCATGGCGACAAGAGCATCATCGCCCAGATGGAGCGGACCATGCACAGGAAGCGAGAGGAGAGGAAGCGCAGGACAAGGCAGAAGTTGGAGAGGCTGCGAGAACTGAGGGCCTCGCTTGAAGAGGATGAGGACCCCAAAACTAGAGAACACTGATCACACTAAGTTTTGTGTGTGTGTATGTAAAATTGGATGCTGTATTGATTCTCTTGCATCACTGGATTGCTTGCCATCCACACTGCTCACCCATCTAGTTTGAACCCATATCGATTCTTACTTCGCGTCAACATCATTACATCACCACTCTAGGCCCCCAGACCGGCATCTTGTTACACTTAACAACAGTGTCCATCTTAGAATTGAGGTGAATCTGAAATCTTCATGTTGGACTTTTTTGAACGATAAAAAGAGAAATATGCACACTCCGATCAAAGTTATAAGCAACTGACGCAAGAATTTCATTGATTTCAATAAAATATGCAGTACGCGCTAAATGCTATAAGGATGTACAACCAGCACTGGTTGTCTGGCGGAAGCTAGTGGATAAGATGCCTGTCCGGTGATCAGGAAGTCGTAGATTCGAATCATGCTCGAGTATGTATGCCAGTGATTTTTGTTTTCTAATCATGGCTACTACTAAAACACTGATTAATTCAGTGCACATTTACGTTGATGTAGGGCAATTTGTTATATCAGTTGCTGTAAAAACAGCTCAACGCAAGAATTTCATTAATTATGTTATCCTGTAACACAATGAAATTGTGCAAATTAATTGCCCCTATTGACAGGATTTTGACCACAGCAAATCATTGTGGAGGAGTGGCTTCCAGCCTTGATTCTACACTTTACACTCTTTCATCTTGTCACATGGGAGTGTTGTTTTGGTGTTCGGAATGTATCCTACCTTACTGGTATTAATGGTAACTCTTGGCCTATTCTCACCATATCAAACAACTATTTTGAAATCAGATGCAATGAAGAGTACTATAAACCAAGTAGTACCAGAAGTAATAACCAGTTTCAAGCATGTAAGGCAAGCGGCAACCTCATAACAAAAGCTACAGTATTGAAGAGTAAACAAATCTTGTCCTCAAATGTCATCTGTAGAATGGAGTATTCCAGAATGGGTCAAAAGAGGGCAGCATTTTCAAATTGTTGACATGATGGGATATGAAGAAGGCAGTATACATGTAATGTGTTTTGTCCTTCCATTTGTCATACTACATGTACCAGTATTCACTGTGATGGGAGTTCGTGTAAAGCACAGGTGTATCTACAATAGACATTTGTATGTTTGCATTTGTGTCACAATACACTTTTCTAGCTGAATAAGCAATTCAAATGTACAGTGCCGTAATTTGAATACTATCTATCAGACTTAACCGGACCGTTTTCATATGTTATCAACCGCAAAGAGGATCACACCTATAGGTTGCGGTCAACTTTTGAGTAGCAATAAAGTACCGAGGAACCAACTTTATCATTATTTGCATCCTCCACCCCCCCTCCCCCCGGCCTAGTACACTTTGAACAAGGTGTAATATGTAAGATTTACATGTTCCTGTTTACTTCATATTAAACTTAGTGAGTTTATGCATTAGCCAAGATAAGGTGCAAAACATTAGGATTAATGGTGCTCATTTAAACAGACTTTATTGTCAACATCATGAAGGCAATCTCTTTTTTTTTGGGGGGGGGGGGGTAGGAGCTCTGTGGGTGTGGTATTGATTTTGATCAAAGAGTTCCACACTTTATAATTTGTGGATTTATTGACATCACCAGAAATCATTGTGTAATGGATGTCGGAGGACTTTCAAGAAGTTGTGTAAAAATCAAAATGGTGTGTATAAATGTTGGATATGTTCATAAACTGGCATTTGGCTTTTTGTCATGTTAGTTGTGATGTATACAAGGTACTGTAGATGTAAGAAAAAAACAAACAACAAACTCTTGTATGTACATGTATGTGTTTGTGTGTATGTGTGTGTGTGTGTGACAGAAAGAGAAGTAGAAAGCCTTGTGTAACTGAAGTTTGTGAATCTGAGAACATCAAGCATTTTTATGCCGCCATTAGAGGGCAACACATAAATTACTGTGCTGTGCATCAGCTGGAGGGGTAGAGAAGCTCTGGTTACCATCTTTATCCACTCTTCAACTGTTTAAAGTGAAAACTAAGTTTCGGTAAGTGCTTGAGAACCCGTCTAGCACCATTTCATTTTTGCTTGCAATATATCGAAAGAGTCCACTAAGAAACTTACCTGGCTGACGCGGTTTGCCGGAATGATGAGTCGGTTTGGAGTATTTTGAGAAAAATAATAATAGTAGGAAAACCGACTTTTATTCCAGAAGGCTCCAGACTAACTCGGTCTCGGGAAAAATTCGACCCTACTTCAGACAATTCACACGCAGTTAGTGATCGCCACATTCTACCGGCCACTGCATAATACCAAATGCGGCCTAACTGAATGGACAGGAAAGTGCGTGCTAACCACAGGTGCTAACGTAATCCTGTACAAAACAAAACAAAAATGACAGCGCGCGGTCCTCAGTTGCTGAGACGCGCGGTCTTTGGAGTTTTTGTTGTTGTTTATCAAGCGCCTTTGATTGTTTTAGAGGTGCTTGATAGGCGCACACTAATTTTGCATGCGCGCAAAAGAGGTTTTTGATGCGCGCGTTGTAACAACTCGGACCATTACTGTGAGTAGCCAGAACACAGTTTATACAGGCCGCTCCCATAGGACAACACTGTACAATCAGAGGGACAACCATTAAAACTCATCCCGCCGTCAAAAGCGAAGCCGAGTTATCCCCGAGTCCGAGTTTAGCCTGACCCCGTTCGGGTAAGTACTGAGACTGAACCTTTTTGGCTAATATTTCGCATTTTCGTCGTTACCCATCGAATATCTTGCAAAAACATCGTTATCCTGCACATTTCCTAAGCATACGTTCACATTTGGGAGCGAAATTTGACAACTTTTGCAGGCGTACCAGAACTTTGTTTGGGCTTTAATGAGTGTGTGTGTGCATGTGTGTGTGTGTTAATATATTATATACATACACATATGAATGAAATAGGCTGGTACATCCAGTGGCATTGCTGTACTGCACTTTATACAGGGCACTCCCATTACATGTATAACGAAATTCTGGTTACAACGAAGTAAAAATTAAGACCGCAACATTAAACGTTATATGTTTTTTATTGTTTTGTTTGGTTATAACAAAATATCGATGTAATGAAAGAAAAAAATGCTGGCCCCAAGGACTTCGTTGATTTGGGATTTGACTGTATTTGCCAAGCTTTCAGCCTTCTTGACCTTGGTAGTGGCTGTACAACCAACTAAAACTACAGTCAACCTTGCTTAAGTCGACCTCGCATAAGTCAAACAATTGCCGAAGTTGAAGGTTTTTTCATGTCCTCTTCTCTTTTATTCTAAAGATTTTAATCCCTCATACGTCAAATTTTCTCTAAGTTGAAGCTATTTCCTTAGTCCAAAAAGATTCGACTTTATAGGCAAGGTTGACTGTGTGACTAAAATCATGAGTGGGAATTTGAACGTCATATCAATGCCTGAATTATGCGTAAATGTACACAGATAGATGGACAAGGAGGTCAAAAGCTTGACAAATAAAGTGTAGTACCACAACATCACTAGATGTACCACCGGTAGTCTATTTCATTCATTGACTTAGACAAGCTACATCCAACTTCCAAATAAAAAGATGTTGAAACGCCTCGCGCATGTCCTGTATACTCCATATATTTAGCGAGTCTAAAGTTTTGTAAGATGGGACTTCCCAACAATTTTGCGAGTGGTTAAATTCGCGATCATGGAGTACTGTACTGAAGGGAGAAATAGATTGAGATCAGGATCAGAGTCGTTATTTTTGTGTGTCTTTAATTTTGCAAATAGCATGTTACCCGACTCACAAAATATTCGGCGTATACAGTGCTGTATTATATTCATATACATTAAAAAAGAAGTGTTCTCTCTCACTCATTCTCTCCTTGCCTTCTTTCTTGAACAAATAATCTCTCATCCCTCTTCATGCTGTTATTGTTTTTTCCTTGCCACAATAATTCCATGCTTGTGCTGCCTTCAATAAATAGAGAAATCAAATGAACTGACCTGCCAGTTTCAGCAAAATCTGACTGAAAACCCCCAAACATGGAATCATCGAGCGCCATATATTTCCCAAATGAAAATATCAATCGCAGTTTCATATGCAAATTAGATGAGGTAATGTTCCTCGTGATGGTGTCACTGCTGTACAAGTCTCCCATCAACTTGCACACACATTTTACTAAATCACCTCCACATGTTAAAAAAAATTCTTTTTACTTAGTACTTTACATCAGTTGAAGAGTTAGAAAAGTTAGAGAACATGTTATTTACATGTGGACGGAGTGAATGCAGCAATATTAGCAGGGGTGGATCCAGGAATTCCGTAAAGGGGAGGCGTCATTACAAAATTGGGGGGGGGGGCATTATTTCTTTTGTTTTAACAGAAAAATTAAGAGGGGGTGTGTGCTTGGTGCACCCCCCTCTGGATCCACCACTGTATTAGCAGAACACATTTGTGAAGGTTTGAAGAAAGTTTGACAATCCATTAAAAAGTTATGAATTTTTGAAGTTTCAATGCCGCCATTACTGGATGAGAAGACTACTACATTGTACAGCCTGTAATGTCACATGGGTAGTACGACATAGAGAAAATATTGAGGAAAATACAGAGAAAACTCAACAGATTTTCATTTTTTCCCGCATAATAAAGGATCACTTGGCTTGCCTCTTTCAGAAGGTAGGGGAAATAATATTACCCTTAACATATATCAGTAACAAGATGAGGAGATATGTTTTTTCAAAAAATGAAATTATATTTTCTCTATATGGTATTGTATGCATGTGACATAAACTGTTCTCATTCAGCAGTGACTGCCAAGATACTTTAAAAATTCATAACTTTTTAACGGACTGTCTATTTTCCTCAAACTTTCACTAATGTGTCCTACTGATGTTGCTGCATTTACTCAATCCACATGTCTCTAAGGAGAACTTGTCCTTTAAGCAGAATTGCCTTGGTTAATGGGCTAGGGCTATACTTGGCTGAATTGACAAAATAATATTCTCATATTTAACTTCTGTTCAAATCAATGGGAGAGTTGTAACAACTCACTGACATTACTGACTTGTCTAATTTGCCCATGGGATTGTGACTGGTGTCATTGTTTTACAAAATCAAGTTAAATTTCACATTGCATAACTTATTTTTATTTATTTATTTTTGTGTGGTAAAGCATTATTAAAGCATCATTATTAATGCATCTACCACTTCAATTGTTGTGATTTGGTTCTATCTGAGTCAACTTTAAGTTTTACGCTTCCAACAGTCGCCCACACCCATCTGCCACCATCCCCCCCCCCCCCCATCGTAATAACCCTGAACTCTTGCATCAATGAAGACATTAAAGCACATTGTCTCACACACAAGAAAAACAAAATAATGCTCAAAAGAATGTGTTCAAAGTCATCATCAGCTTTTCTTACAAAAACAAACATCACTGATATATAGGTATTTTTCTCTCATGATGATGAAGTGAATTTTCTTGACCAAAAGTTCAGAGTTTCTACATATTTTTATTGAGGACTGATACAGCAAAATATCAGTGCTTGCAGATCAAAGACTATGGCCCCGTTTCATAAAACTAGATGCCAATAACAAGTTACGATAGTTGTTATAAGCTAGTGAAATCCTTGCATCTGATTGGCTGAGAGCAAATATGTCATAGAAATGTGGTAGTTGTTCATGATTACAAGTTTTATGAAATGGGACCCAGGAGATTTCACCTGTCTTGAGGAAGTTGTTTAATGAGAGTCCAACTGTATTTGGCCTCCTACTACTGTACATTTCTCACCAGGAGATGGCAGTCTAATTTGAAAACAAAAATTACCTCCACTGACCCACATGTTTGGTCTTGGAAGGGGAAAATGAAGACACAGTTTACTTCCAAGTGCATTCAGGTTACTTTTATTTAACTGTACAATATGCAAAATACAAAAATCAGTGACATGTTATACAAGTATTTACACGGCTGCAAGCTTATGTTGATACATACGATAACATTAATATTGACTCTGTACATCCTTCATTCAAAGCAATGCGGAAACCACTTCGCTGCTTCCACAAATTACATTACATGACAATTAAAAGTCACAAACAGAAGTTGGTGAGCGGGAATTGCGGGATGATAGTTGAAAAACTAAAAAGCTTCTCTTCATTTTGGACCAGCAAGTATGACCTTGACCTGTTTTAAGGAAACTTCATCCTTGTCCAACGTAACATTTTCACACTAAATTACAAGTACTTGCACAACGAGTCACACAGCTTATACATGTATTTCCCATCCTAAACAAATTCCCTTGCCTGTTTCCTTAACTGTCTTATCCTGAACTGCTGATGCCAAATGCAAACAAAGAGATATGAAAAACACATACTAGTTACAAATTACCAGACATGTGCAGAATATTTGCAATCCACTCCAAAAAGTCTCACTTATCTTGTTAGCTCATACAATGGTGGCAAGCAAGCAAGCCGAGAACATGACATTTCCTTGCTGATTGGCCAGACTTGCATGTAAGAATTGCACGGAAATGGGTGGTGCGCCTTCGCCTCGAATTTTGGTAAACGAAAAACGATCAGAAAATTTCTTGGATTGCAAATGTTATGCTGAATACTCTGCATTTCAGACGACTTCTGGAAATTGGGTTTGTGAAGGAACAGAGATATCCAATAAAACTTGGACATTGTTTCAGAAGGTCACTGTGTGTGCACCAGTCAAAGTTAATTAGTAAATAACATTCCCCCGCAACGCCTGAATGACATGCTGTTGTTGTTTTGTTATTCTATTTTATCTGTGCTCTCTTTGCTTTGTTTAGCTTTGTTTTTTTATGCCGAGTCATCCTGCATCATGGCAGACTAGTAATTCCCTCCCTATTGTCTCGACATTTTCACAGTTGCTCTACCCCATTGTTGACGTAATTACTCTCTTGGGAGGAAACGGCAACTTACCAAGGTTCCTTGATTCTCTGCACAGCAGGAAACCCCCATTAGAATTTATTCTTCTCTTTTTTTCCCTTTTTGGAGGGGGGGGGGGGGGAATGTTTGAAGAAAAGGTTAAAACTGCAAAATAAGGAGATCTATACCAAAAGCAGTTGTCACAATCTACACCTTGCATCTGTGTGAAAATACAGAGATAATGCATGATAGGCTGATAAAAAAACCCCCAAACAAACGGTAACATAATGACACCCCATCAGCTCCTCCCAAAATACCTGAAGAAGTGAAAAGCACATCCATCTTTATCACAGTGTGTGATGATGACTCGCACACTGCCCCTGATCTTGACTGAAAGAGATGTAATGAATTTACAGCAAACGATAACGAACACAGTGTTCAATTGAGCCACTGATGAATCAACACACCTTCGTAAATACACAGTATAGTCTGTACTCCAAGCAAACTTTATGGTCAGCGTACCAAAAAAAAAAGACAAAAAAAAAAGGACAAAATGAGAAAGATCCCAGCACACTTCATTATTTTTTCCCTCACTCACTGTGCTACCCACTTCTGGAGTGAGGATTCACCCCCTCCTTCTGAACCGGTGTTGAACCATCAAACCACCACCCAAATCTCCAATCTGAACTATTATCTTTCGTGGGTAAAGTGAATCACGGGCGGGAGCCACCAAAGAGACAGGTGGATGACACAACAAATTTACTCCCCGAATGTCACAATCTCAAAACGGGTGTCATCGCAAGTGACTCCGTCCATCCGCCTCCCGATCGCGAAATCACCGGGACAGACGGGGCTCGATTCTTTCTGACAGCGCTGGAAATGAGACCCATGAGCGTCCGCAGCATCCGCGCTGGCGGGCATGTTGTGTCTCCGAGGCATGACGCATGCAAAGAAGCATGACAGGGCACTTTTGGAATTTGACATCCATGACATTCACTGCATGTTTCACACATGCATTACATACGATCTAGGGAGGAGCTGTTTTCATGTCCTATTGACCCCAGGGGATTTCAAATATAAAAAAAAGAAAGACAAGAAAAACGAAAAAAAAAAAAATCACTGAACATTAAAGTTAAGGTATTCTTGATTTTTTTTTCTCATTTTTTTCTCTCAAACAAGGCTGTTGTCAACTTTTGCAATGAAGCATACATGGTCCCAGCATGGCCCCCTCCGATCTGAGAAAAAAAAAATCTTTTTCTTATGATTATTTCATATTCTGTGCTTACATAAGACATGCCGTAGCTCTTTTAAAGATCTTTGAGTAAGGTGTAAATTATGAGTCATGTAAACTAGGTAGGGCAATAGGTTAGCATTTGTTCTCTCTTCAAACAGGTTTTCTTGTACGAAATACCATCAAAATTGCATTTCATCATAACACTTCTCTCTGTGCACTCTGCAGACACAGGAAAAAATGTTGTTTTGTGTTTTACTACCACCTTTGTGGAAAACAAAAAAGATCTAACTATATATTCAAGATAGATCATTCACACCGCAGGATAGTAACTGCAAAAACTCTGCAGCACAGGTTTTAAGTTACCACATGCATTAAGCCTTTGCATTTTAGTACTCACTTATTATATCTCAATTATTTTAATCACTTTTTTTTTTCAGATTTCAACTGAGCAGTGCTACGTTTGTTCAATACAATGTAATGCATCTTTCCAATCATTCTGCATTCACTCTACACTCTCCTTCTTTACAAAACTCACATCTAACTTGGATGTTACCAGCATTTACTACTTACAAAGCAAAGAATGCATTATCTACAGCATTTCAAATGTCTCAATACTCCCTAGCAGTTGAAGAAATTACATCACATAAGTTACTATGTTCCTCGGTAATACAAAGAACAATGCAACAGGACCAAAACATACACATATAGAGACACACACACACACACACACAATTATACCTAACACAAAACTGCCATGTGCTGCTAACAAGCACTTTTTGGCGAAAACGCTTCTTACTTTCACATTGTAGACAAAAAAATAGAAAAAAAAATCCACCCAAAAAACAAAACAACATTCCACATTACAAAGCAGCAAAAGCTCATGTGTTATTTATGCTGGGAACCTTTCCGTGTCTAAATCACAATGACAGTTGTCACGCTAATCTTGCCTGCCAAATTCATGACCATGTCAAAGTCCTTTTACTGAGACCTGGCTGAAATCCTGATGACTCAACTAGGGATGGCAATCTACATGACTCTGTCAAAAAAAAAAAAAAAAAAAGGCAGTACATTACCTGGATAAACTTTCCACTCATGATTTTCAATGCTCTGCTGTCTTGTAATGCCAACAGACAAAAGCGCAGAGAGTTGAAGCCACATATATGGGTGACAATCGAACAAGCTGATTGGGCAGGTGTGTAAGCCCCAAGTGTGAGGCTTGACACGAGTTACAACTTCAACTTGTGCAATTGCTCCAACAGCATTACTTGAGACTTCTGCACACACACAAACAAAACCCCAACAATCTTTCCACAAAGCACTTACATGAGCAATGAACATTCTCGACATATGATAGGGATATGCAAGAAAGGCTAAGAAATGCACCCAGCTTTCTGAGTTATTTACCAACAGATATTATCACCTTGGACCTGATAAGTAGCTTGGCATCAGAAGAGACATTATGCACCATCTCAAAAGTGCCAAAATGGCATCATATGTAAGGCGTACATGCAGCAAAAAGAGTCCTACAGATTATTTTGTTTGCACGAAATGTAGCAGCAGAAGGTTGCTATTCCAAGTAACTGTTACCTAAACTCTACCATGACCATCACGCACCCCCTCCCCCCCCCCCCCCCCCCCCCCTCCTCCCAACCCCATTCAATGAACAGGTTAACCTGAAAATCCCTCAATCCTACCTGGAATCATGCTCTACTTGTTTCACCCTAACTGAGATGCGTGCTGCCTGCATCTGCTGGTGTCAACACAATCAAGGCTTTGGCACGGGGCGTCGTCACCTGCCATTTCATGTTCCACGACCTGCCGCATCTACTTAGCCGAGATCGGCTCCCCCTGTCCTCTTCTTTGGCAGAGGGTCAATGCAAACAACTTTCGTGTCCAACATTCTGCTCATGTCATGCAGTGGACATTAGAGCAAATGATGTTGCGTGCAACAACGGGCCATGTCATGAACTGAATACCTGATACCACTTTGGTCTTTCATTTAATAACACTCACATATATTTGATACCCCCTCCCCCCCCCCCCCCAAAAAAAAGAGCCCAGATCAAAAAGAATAAAAATCGCAGAAAAACCTTTGTTTTCACTTGCCTAAAATTCTTTGAACAACGAGGGTTATTTTCATAGAACACAGCATTAAGCCAAAGCACATGTGGAATATGCCTCTATTATTTCAACTCCACTGGACCACAAGGAGAATTACTTCTCTTCAATTTCATGCCACACAAAATGACTGGATATGCCATAATGCTCACAAGAGCAGTACTGGCTTCAAATTATACCAAAATAACATCTGTCAGCCTTTCCATGATGTTTAGAGACTTTAAGCATGGCGATAGTTTGCAAAAATATCAGGTTTCGCTGGCTGTTTTGCTGGTAGTAATCTTTGCGAAGACGTGAAAACATGCTGAGATCAGTGAGTCCTTACTGTCTTGTACTCCCCCAGTGAGGGGAAAAATGAGAGATAGAGAGAGAAGAACAAGCAGTTGTTCACTGGAGGAGCAAAAGAAGAAGAGGTTGGGGGGAAGGGGTAGAAACCTCAGTCAATCTTTTGTCCTTCGCACAAAATGCACACACATCCCGTCCCTCCTTTTGATTATTAGGACACTCTTCTTCAGCTCTCTCCAAGATGCTTCATGGGCTGAGATGTGAGCTGGGGGGAATGGGACGTCTCCCGGGGAGGATTAATCATGTTCTGGCACTGCGCTCCGTCTCCGCCAGGCACTCTCGCACCAAGGCCTTGGCGTGTGTGATCCCTGCCATCAAAAGAGAATAGGGAGGAGAAACATGGAAAAATACACATATTATGTCATCATTCGGTGTTCACGATCAGTCATTAACATAGGATTGATCAACAACACAATAATGCTATGCCAAATTTCTTGTCTTTTTTCTTTTAGTTACTGGCTTGTGCAGCAGAGCAGCCATAATATGAAAAGCTAGTCTTCTTTCCTGGATTTATTTTGTTGTGGGTTGTTGATTTTTTTTTGATTTTTTTTTTTTTGGGTATTGTGGGGGGGGGGGGGGGGTCCCCTTCAGAAGTGTGCAGGGGACATGGCTAAAGTATATGATTGCATAGTCTGGCTGTAAAACGGCAAACTCCTAACACAAACATACATGTATTGATGCATTACTTTAAATCTTTTACATTGACGCACCAGTGAAATCTAATGCTCAAATCATACACATTTATACCATCTCAAAGAGGACTGTCATTGGAGAGAGGAAATAAGAATCAAATTTGCTGCCAAGTCTGTCCTAGGACCAAGAAGTAAATGTTTTCACACAGCATGCAAATCTTCCTGTTTATATTCACATGATATTGCTTCTGTGCTCTGCCGCAAAGTTTATGAACACTTGCTCGTTTAAACCTGACACTCACTAACTTTCTATTGACAATCAGAAAGTCAGGAACAAGACTTTATGGAAGGACTCACGAGAATTTCAACTAAATTTTCCACTCCACATATGGATCACATTTAAGGGGAAAAACAAAACAAGAAAGGTGTAGAGGGGTCAGGGAGGTATCAAACCTCTTCTCAGTCTCTCGGTGGCCGTCCGGCTCCCTGCGTACGTCGGTCGGATGTCCCTGCCCATGTCTTCGATGACCGCCAGTAGCTCGGCGTATTTGCTCTGTGGCGCCGACGGCCTCTGTTGCTGAAGTTGCTGTATCACTGCCGCGGCATTCAGTCCTTCCCAAACAAAACAAAAGAAAACATCAGTGTGCCTTCAGTCAAAGTTTTACTGGATAAGACATGAGAATAATTATGACTATACTGTATTATACGGTCATCTGAAATAAAATCTGATTCTGCAAATTTTATATTGAGATGTGAATACACAGTGTAGGGTGATAGGAGCACACCATTTATGTGCAGTAATATATCAAGTTTGAGGAAGGGGGGGGGGGTGGGGGATGGCTGACAAACAAAACTGCATGAAATAGAACAATGTGCAGTGCTGTCAATCAAATAGCTATGCACACAGCACTGTATGCAGAATAATTGCTTTGCGGCTAGTAATCAGCATTTCTCATCAAAACAGAAGTGGGCCAAATACACCAAATATGTCCAAACCCAAGATGGGCTAACGTGCCTGTTCTCATGTTAAAATGTTGTTTTATCTTCTCTTGTTTTTAAACGCTGGCCTAGTTTCTGTTATGATGGGTTGGAACATACATACACTGTAAATGGTTCTTAGCCACATGTTGGTTCTAGATACCTAGATACCTTTCAAGGAGGCCAGAACATTACCAGTTCTCAGCAGTGTGTGGATTCCCCACCTCAAGTGAGCTCAACCTGTACCTGTTCTTAGATACATACACATTGTGTGTACACCGGTTCTGAGTCATCCAGTGAAGAGCTACATACAGTATGTATGATCCACAAACAAGCATACATGTACATAAATGTATGAGATCAGGCACATGAAGTGCAGTCCACACTGAATTATGAATGCATTCTTTCACAACAGATACAATTTGCGGTACAAATCAAATGCTAAGTCTGGCTGCTGTTCACTATGTCAATATTATGCTTTGAACTAATTTTCGAAAATGCCAACATTGATATCTATGTACTCAAGATATCAATTTTCTTTATTCCTGTAAAGTTCTGATATTTAGGGTATTGTACTGAAATGTATAATCATCCCTTTCAATGAAAATATACACTGTACAAAAACTTACTGTGACTATTTGCCACTACTGAATACTGGTACCATTTAAAAGATTGACATATTTTGCTTTTAATAAATTACGTATTAAATACCAAGCAGTTTGTGATTTATATCAAACTTCATCTGATGTCTACAAGTTTTCCTTTCGTGCATGCACTATAAAAGCATGGAACAAAATGGCTCTACAGTGTATCTACTATTTCCCAAAAGGACCCTCCTAAGTTTTCAAAACATGCTCTTTTTGAGGACCCTTCCTTCTCATCCTTTTTTCTGAAAGTCCACTCTCTACGCAACCTCCAGTTAAAACTCCACAGGAGATGTTTGGGAGGTCCATCAAAGATCCAAGAAATTAATATTAGATACTATTCACTTAGCACACAAATGTGAATTCCACACAATGGTTACCAGTTGAATATTTTCACAAAGTTCATTTGGCTGTACAGTAAGTTTTGAAAGGCTAGCCCATTCCTTTGATCTAAATCATCAGCCATGCCTCCTGGGTATTAAAAAAATGTTCCTTGCCTACACAATACTTCACATTTTTAAAGCAACAATCAAAACCTGTGACTTTCAAAGAAGTAAAATTACTCTGAGCATCTCTTCTTTGATAACTTCTTTTTTCTCACCCCCCCCCCCCTAAAAAAAAAAAAAAAATGTTGCTGCAGCGACTGGTGTACATGCCTTCGCTATATTGCATTGTTCTTCTAATGGGTCTATAGTACAACTTGGCCTGATTGAAAGTTTGATGGCACAACCCCATAACGTGTTGAGTGGCTATAATAACATTCCTTGAACCAAGTTTCATCTGGATGGCTAAATTGTTTGACTTGACCATTGACCACATGGCCACAATCTTTCCCTACAGAATCATTAGTTGTGCATACACTGGATATACCAAATTTAATTAACATTGAATCATTCCCAAAGTATGGAGAGAGAGAACAAAGGTGTAATTTCAGATTTAATAATGCAATTTTAGCATTTTATCATGACCTTTCACCCCATGACCCAAAACTTCGAGAGTGAATCATTGTCAGGCAATTCATGTACATTGTACAAGGTACTGTAAATGTATTGAGAATTGATGCAGATACCTTGTGTCATGGACAAAAAAGTGAAAAGTTAGCATTTGCACATGATCTTTGGCCTTTGACCCTATGGCTCAAAACCTTGAATACCTCAAATGGTTCTTGCATTACATTGTCTACGAAACTGATCATGGACGCAAGAACGGAGTGATGGACAACCAAAAACATAATGCTCCTGGCAACACTTTGTGGCAGAGGATTAAAACTCTAGAAACAACCTTCTGATCAAGTATACCTTTGGAAGTTTTTCAAGTGGTATCTTTTGTGTAAGCCTGTAATATCTATCGCTGTACTACGTGGTATACACCTCATTTTACAAGAGTACAATGTATCCCTTCAAAGACTCCCAGGACTTGTTTGTGAGTGGTTGAATCAAGCTAGTACGTGCCACATTGAATTATTACCAAATCTCAAGAGAAAAGTGAGCAAGTTCCGAACTTGGAGACGATATAAAATGCTTTTAGTGTTATGAGAGGCAATAACTTTTTGCCAAGTTGTTAATTTTGCGAATCATCAGTCAACTTGCAAAATTTGCTATTAAATAATGAAAAAAAAAAACCCTGCACAGTATAACTGCGTAGACAATAATATCCATTTACAATTTACAAAAAAAAAAAAAGCCTTCACGAAGACTTGAGTTTGCATCACACATAAGACCTGCCAGTCAACTCATAAAACTTTTCACAGCAAAGAGAGTGCTGCAACCTCAATTAGACATCAAAACTAATGAATGGTACAGTATGTCCCCAAAAAAAATTACAATCGGCTTTTTGCATTGATAACTCCCAACATGATTAAACTGTCTAAATGCTACATCAGGGTCTTATAAGACAACATCTTAGCTCTATTTTGCAGAAAACCTCATTCAATTTGGTTATGGGGTCATAGAGAAATGTGGATTATTGTAAAGCATGTCATGGGTCTGATTCTTCCAAGTTTAGCACTTGGATGCTCTGGGAACTGATATGTGTAAACACAATCGACAGAACTTGAAGGGAAGGGATTCCTGACATGTTCTACAAAACTCCTCATTTCTCTTTGACCACTGAAACAAATCAAATGGGGTTTTCTGTAGGATGTGGGCAATGAGTTATAGTTTCATACCCTGAAATTGTATTTGGATTGATTCACTAGTTCTAAAGTTATCATTGCGGAGGGTCCCACTGTAATTTTGTTGGGGGGACATACGGTATATTGCCAAGGCCGCATCTGTGAATTCAAGCAAGCTCCACTAGTGTCTGCTTCTGAAGTGGTATGTACTCCTCTTGACACATGCTTTTGATACTAATTGCAGCGTCTCACCAAACAGATGTGAAGACATGCTGAAAAATGTGAACACATGCATCATTTCCAGGCAGTCTTTTCATGTTCAACTTTGATCTTTTTCAAACTACAGACGCTCTATCGAAAGGCACTACTGAACAATCTTGCTTGTGCACAAAATGCCATTACATCAATGTTTTTGTATTTGTTGAATTGTGTTTCTTTCTGAGTAGTGATAGCAAAACTTTTCATGTGTTGGCACATAACATCCTATGAATAAATTAACACGAATTCCTAGACTTGCTAAAATCCTTTCACTGACTGCACCTCACTCTTGCCAACGCCCGCGATGACGGCAAGCTGTACGTTTACATGGCAACCAAACACACAAAGGAAGTCAAGTGTCATGCCAACGGAAATTCTCTTGTCTACGCAAGAATGAAAGCGTGATTCACATTGGCGTATGGAGTTCAATCAATAAATCCATCCAAATTAACAATAACAAAATAAAATTGTATACACTTCAACGCTGTGTCAGTATCACAGCATCACTGATGCACCACCTCATGACTAAGGCATTTGTCTGTGAGAACATTGAATGTTTCGTAGACACAGGAAATCCCATTTGTACCCGATGGGAGGTTGCATTCTGAAGAACGAGGTTGACGACATTGTCTGGAGTGTGCAGGAGAACAGGAAATTCATCATTGCGAGACAATTCTGAATCACACTTTTTTTTTTCCTGTACCTGACTCGTCTTGTATAATGTTCTTTAAATCGAATGTCTTCGTTGGAAAATGGGCTGTGTGTGTTCAGTTATACATCAAATACATGCTTCTATATAATCAAAGCATACTGTGTCTGATACTGTAAGAGGAGGATTGTTCACGTGCATTTCAATTTCTCAAATTTCGCGAGAGCCAAGATTTGCAAAATTTCCATAAAATGCATGTCAAAGTTTTTGTCTTCACTAAATGCACTGAATGCCAGTGATAATATGTAAAAATTTCATGCCCCAAAAAGGCTGTTGGCCCCAATTTGCAAAAATGTCATGCTGCAAAAATCTACCTGCTTTACGGTATGTTTGTGTTTAGGTCCTTAACTACACAGAGTAATGGCATAAATGATTTAACATCTTGACATTTAAAGTGAATTCATTAATAAACATAATTTCTTTGTTGAAGCACCCTAAATTGTCACCCTAAATTTAGAATCTCACAATACATTGCAGAGTGTATAATTGCAACCTCTAAACAGCTACAAGGCTGATTTGCCTTCAGGTTGAGAGGATAGAGTTTCATATGAAAGAATAAGATGGGTTATGAAAAATCTCACTTAAAATGTGTATGCTTCACACAGTAATTCTGAGCCATGTACAAATTGTATCTTTAGCATGCAAGCTGTACAATATGTAATTCAATTAAAAAAAAAACAAACAGACTATACATACAAGATAACCGAATTAAACAACAGAACTGCAGAGTAATGAGACAAATTAGCTGAATTACTAGTCATAAACTACAATGTTAACATTACTTTACATGAAACTGCTTGAGAGCACCGAAAAGGAGCTCGGCCCACTTCAACGAGCAGGTGCATCTTCACTGTGTACAGTTGATGTATGCATCAGGATGGGAGAATACCACCCTTTGTCAATACTCTTCAAATTCAATGCGGAGCGGAGCAAAATGGCTTTCAAGATGCTCACATGCAGAGATAAGTGATATGAACACACTGAGTGACGCTGTTAGAATGCAAATCGCATCGAGCGTACTTCATGCATGGTGTTATGTGCCAAATGCTACAGTACATTGTACCAATGGAAACTAAAGAAAGAAAGAAATGATAAAAATCAGATGGGAGCAAAAGGCTGTGAATGTGTGGATTTTCAATGCATTGTACCAAGGTGAGAACATTTTTGGGAATTTTGCAGAGTTTAACAAAAAATGATAATGATATAATGGTGTCAAACAGAAATTACTGATAACAATCAATGACCAACACAATGAATGTATAGCTGCTTGAGCCCATTTTGAGTGTCTATTGGGAGCGTTTATTCTTTGCGTTTCAAAAGAATTTGAGAGTAGTCTTTTGAAATGTGAACTTGAGCTAAATGTGCATGCCTTGGAAACATTTACAACTAGTTTTAACTGCCGATAATCAGCTTTTAATGTAATGCAGTACAAACTCGTTCCTCACTAGAATTACTGTACAGAAATGCCACATTTAATAGTATTAAACATTTTCCCTGATAGTCCTTAACAATCTTTGGAGACATTTTCAATCTCCTTTCTTTCCAACCTGAATTATAATGCCATATTCCTATCACTACTTAGTGATAATTTTAATATAGTGCAAATAAATCACCACTGGTAAAATACATTGAAATGATGAGGCACTGGGCAGAATTAAACCATCAGTCTTTGTACAAAGTACATTTGTACTCCCCCAGTTCAAACAAGAATTCCAGTAAAATTCTTCAAAATCTTGCCTTTTGACATTTTATCAAATGAACTCTCCATGACTCGACTGGAAAATACCATGAATAACATGTTTCTTTTTGCCTTTCCCCCAAATGAAAATTATACTGCAGAGCAAATGCGAGTCATTAAATTTTTCAGGATAAGATTTGGTCGGAAATCTTGAAAACCTCAGATCAAGCAATTTGTGTAATCTTCTTCTAAAAGATGTGAAAATCATATCAAATTACCTTCCTTCATATGGGAGAATATCTTTACAGCATACATACTGTAATGTACTTGCTATAGTTTTGTGTGATGAAAAAGAAAGGCGTTTGAAGAAAAGGAGTTAAAAATTGAAATAGAAAGTGATAGCTCCTATTACTTCCATTTGATTTCTAACACCTTTCCTTCAAGAGCCTATTATAATACTAAAAGGTGTATACATTCAAACTTTTTGAATGTTCAAAATAGAATACTGGTACATGTACCAGTCACCCCTCCTTTTTTAGCATACACTATTTAGAATTGGAAGAGACAGTCTGGCCTTTACCATTGTTGTGACAAATGGTGAACTCCGTAAAAATATGATAACTAAAACTGTATAAATAATACTGCAATACCAATTCATGGGAATACGGATCATTTTTTCCTTACTGACAACTAGTAACTAATACCCAATACATCGTAAAAATCAACAAATCAATTACTTACCATTCTTTTATATTCTATGGATTCAACTCAAACATTCACGTACATTTTCGATGTAATTCTCAATGAAAATGCAATTTGACTTTAAAGTGTAATATCTGTCATTCTGGAGGTATATTAGTTTTAAAAAATGACTGTTCCACATGCCCAGACATAGTTTAAAACAAAATAAAATAGGTGGCAAGTTTCAACATAACAATTTATTTTTCACCCCATGACACCCATCTCATGGAATTGCCCTGGGGTAATTTTGCAGGGGAAATAGACAAATTATATGTACATACAGTACATGTACTTGAAGTTGCAACAGTAACACACCATACCTGTACATATAAATGAGCATATCCACAGAATCAGAAATTGATACTGTCTTTGAAATAATGGTATTTGAGTGATACTGTGCTCAAAACATTGGAATTTTCAAATGATAGCAAGCACACACATGCATAAATCTGAGAAGACATCTTCCATGTTACAATAAACAGAAAGGTGGAACTCTTTGTAATGATCTTCTGGTACTTTTTAGTGTTGTTGTTTTTGTTTTACCATTGTTTTATTTTGTTTTGTTTTTGTTTTTGTTTTTTTTAC
The DNA here is from genome assembly GCF_040938485.1 of Diadema antillarum. Taxonomy (NCBI): domain Eukaryota; kingdom Metazoa; phylum Echinodermata; class Echinoidea; order Diadematoida; family Diadematidae; genus Diadema; species Diadema antillarum. Next base: position 1,148,954 of record NW_027270997.1, on the reverse strand, counting down.
AGAAGTCATGCATGTGTGTTCTCTTGCCGTTTTAAAAACAAAATGGTATCAGTAGTTTAGGATTCAGTAGGCTAAGAGTAAAAGAAGCATTCTGTTTTGGAAGTCTTAAATTTATACTATGATACCGGTATGCCCATGTGACAGTAAATTGTATCTTACATATTTGTCCATGCATGGCATACATTTATGAAGTATAAAGTGTATGCTACAATGAGAACTGTACACAATACAGTCTGATATGAAAGATGTTGATGGGTGAATATATAGCTTTATGGAATAACAATACACAGTGTAAGTGTGAGATGAAGACCTACAAGTGTACAGTTGTTCCAAGTACGAGAATGAGAAAGACTGTTATAACATAAGCAACACAAAGATGAGTGATTAATCTCAAGTGAAACTTATAAAGAACAAACCAAAATAAGTGAAAGAATCACATTTCAAGTGCATAAAATAATCACAAGATGGAGCAGTAGAAACTTGTTGAAAGTACATGCATTTGATGCGAACGCAAGAAAATCTAATTACTTGCACTTGCATAAAACAGAGATTCAATAATTCAACATACTGTACATGTAATTGCTGGTGAACAGAAAGTTTTGGCAGTATTTGTGACCAATTTTGCAAAGATACCTTAAAACAAATTTAACGACATAACTATTTTTTTTTAAAAGCAATGTTTTGGGGGCAGAAAGTGGACATCAGCATGAATGTAGTGAATTCAACTTTTGTACACTTATTGTACTGTACAGTGTACTGTGTTCCCCTAGGCCATGGTATAAGGAGTGATAAATGTCGGTCCTCAATTCAGGTTTAATCCTCAATACAAGTTTCTACTGACAGGAGGAGTGAAAGCGGTGAAAGCAAAGCAAGCAAGACATAAATACCTCTCTTGGCGGGTGCATGCACAAGAGTCCTACCTCCTGCATGTACAGACTGCTGGCCGGCCGGAGCGTGGGGCTTCACCATCAAGTTTGTGGGCATCTCCTGGGAGGACAACATCCCAGGAGGCAGGCCGGCCGATCCCCCTCCCCCTCCTCCCCCTCCGCCTCCCGCCATGTGCATGGTCTGGCCGCTCATTGAGGTCATCATGCGGCCGCCTCCCGCGGCGGCGGCCGCCGCGTTCATGGGCGTGGCCATCTTCGGTGAGGACGAGTAGGTGGACGACGGCGTGGACGGGCCGGGGACGCTGGGCACGACGAGGATGACCGGCTTCTTGTCGAGCTCGGTCATGAAATGCTGCTGTTGCTGCTGCTGCTGCTGATGGTGGTGGTGGTGGCGCTGTAAGTCAAGAAGCTCCAGCTGATCCTGGGGCGGATAGAGTGAGAAAGGATAATGATGATACATATCTCTCTCCCTCTCTCTCTCTCTCTTCTCTTGTACTCTGTTTTCGCTGCCTCTAGAGGGGTGCAACTTTTTTTTTTTCTATCTATTTAGGGTGATCCCTGCTCGTTGTGGTCCCTGGGCGGACAGACCGGGGCCTCTCTGGAGTCGACTCGGCAACTTAATTTCGGCTAAAATTAGTCCCAGAGATCCCTGTACGCCGTGCAGCACGAAAGCGGGGGCCCACTTTTTGTCTCCGGCAAAAGATGCACATACGACTAGACGTGAGAGAACTTGAGAACAGCCTGCATCTCTCCCCGACACACACGGAATGGAAAGCTTCTCTCTGATGCACTGAAAATGTGGTTGAGTGAGTCACAGGTAACACTCTGCATGTCAATCAAGACCTAGGAATATTATCAAGCAGGTTTTTTTTCCCCCCTCCCTTCCTTTCCCGTTCAAATGCAAAAGAAAACCTTTTCTACTTCAGGATGTCCATATTATACACCCATTATGCCCTTTTTTATCCCCCTGCCCTTTTCTCTCTCCTACATACCTCATTTGTGAATACAGAAGTGGTGGTCTCCTTTCGCTATTTCCTTTACAAACAGCATAATGTTCCTTTGCAAGTAGGGGAGGGGAAAAAAAAGAAAAAAGGGTAATATATATATCTGGGAATGGTTCAAAATTTGCACAGTTCTGTAAACATGATCTTTCACACCTCTGATATTGCCGGAGCACTCTGACTGTTAGCACAACACAAAAGTGCAGCTCTCGGCAGCATCTCAAATGGAAGCTACCGGGAGAAAACAAGAAAAGAGGTCTAAAATGGCTGTCACAATACACCCTCTCTCCTCTTATCCTATCGTACGTCACTGCCATGCTGAATTCTGTGCCACAACGGTGTATCCTGAGTGGTAATGCATGAATCCGAGACAAAGAGACTATACATTCCTTTCACATTCAGATCATGTTTCGCAACTGATTGATACCTGTTTGAGAAGGGCCCTCTATTCTGCCAGACATCAATCTTCAGAAATAAATTTGAAAAAAAAACAAAAATCCTACCCAAACCTGTGCACATTACATGGGCAGATAGTAAATGGTATGATGGAATATTCAGTTTTTTTCAGAACTCCATATTTGTGAAATCTAAAGCAGATTGCACAGAAGTATTACCCTCTATTGTACAGAACGAATTGTACATGTATACATGTACACTTCATATCAGGAGTAGCGTACTGTAAAAGTGGATATTTTCGCGTGAGGAATTTTTTGTGCTCGGCCGGGTAAAAATAATTTTGCTTGTTTTCAATTCTGCGAAATCAAGACATTAACTACTGGAACATATGGCATGCAAAAATATTCGCATGCTTTTGTTTTCGCGCTAGCTTCTGGTTGCATAAAATGAGCAAAAATGTCCACCTTTACAGGACAAAAGTGCATAAATGCCTGTCTTCTACAATAGTTTATTTGTTTGTTTGTTTGTTTGTTTTTACATTAAAAAAGACGTTCAGAATGAATTAAGTAAAGTCTTTTTGGCACAATTTGAAATATGGTACAAGCATGCACAAGACAACATTAACAAAGAAAGTACATAATCAATCAATTAAAAACATCTATTTTGTCACACACAAAGCTGTCATAGACACTGCATCATCAACTGATCAACTGAATTGTGTTACAGTTAATTCTCTAATGGCATTAAAAACAATGACTGAATTCTCTTGATCCAATATCAAGAAAATACAACTGAGAGTAGTTTCTGTAATGCTGGTGAAATGCCTTCCATTAAAAAAGTTTGTTGACTGGTTGAATCAACAGGCCTGCCCCTGCATACCGATTTTCTAGATCGCAAGCTTTTGTCACTCACACATTTTTGAAGGTACTGTATTTCCTTCAAATGTTGTTCTTTTTTATCTACCTAGAGATGATGCACAATAGTGCGCATTCCAAGTGATAACAGAATACATTGTAACAACAAGGTCCTTTAATGCATATTTTTTAAGCCACTTGTTTTAATGGTGAAATCAGTCCTGTTTCTGTACTGCTAGATATTGTACAAGTCCGAATCATACGACAACTTGTACATTGTAAGTACAGCTGTACATGATACTACCAAGACACATACACACTGGTACAATACATAAAATGTACAGTTGTATTTCTACCCCGGTGTACATTATATCTATAGATGATGATTGGCGGGGGAGGGAACATTTGGTACATGTTCCCGACAACAAAAGTCATCATGATCTGTTATATTATATGGGTTAGTCAAATACGTCAAATATGTCAACGTCAACCACCAGCACAACGCACTCGATCGCTCGCGCATCTGGAGCCAAATTCACTGTGCGCGCGGGTCCTTCTGTCATTTGTTACGTGAAAATGTTTTCCGATGGGAGAACATTACAAAAATGTCTCCCATGGGCAAACATAACCAATGTTCCTCCATCACGTGACTGTGTTTAGCCAATCACTAACCGGTATTTGACTAGTGCACCCATTTAATGTTGCACAATACATGTATACCCAAGGGGTCTGTATCCTTTCTGCACCATTTACAATGTTTTTATTATGGGTAAGATGCAAATATCTATCATCTAAAAGGCTTCCTCCCTACCACTTTAATTAATTTGTTTAAAACGGGAAAGTAAAGCCAACTGCTTCATTTTGTGTGCAGTTGACTAACAATGTAAAGCATTTGAATAAAGTTAAACAAAGAGAATGGCACAAGTTTCATTAGAAACTGGATGCAGATATAAAAATATTATGGCATTTTGACATTTCACATATAATTTGCTTCACAGAACAAGGACATTGGCTGCAACCATCCATGCAAATCATGAGATGATGCCGCTGCCTCATAAATCTGTCATCCCCCTGCATGCAAATCTTTATTTATTCATCTATTTATTTTTTATTAAATGAAATCAATAAGACCATCCTCTATTCTCTGCATTGATTTATTGTGCAGTGTTTCCCAACCTGGTACTGATGAATTTAAATGGGGTACCTGGTATGGGTTGTAGAAACTGGACTGACCTCTACAACATAATTATTACAATATATGCAAAATTTCTACAGCTATTTGTAGGCGAGAGCTATGAGGGACACTGTTCATGTACTGTACATGTATTGGCACCATCACCAATTTGATGCAACCATTTGTCTCTGTACCATACAATGTGAAACTTTGAAAAGCCACTACTTGCTTAATAATTGATGTTTAAGGTCTTGTCAGTAAACAAGGTAATCGCCAAATTGTGTCTCGCCCATTCGCGTACAAGGAATTAATATCTTTTATAACTCCCAGAAATTAATTGACCTGCTTATGACCTTTGATCTTGTGGTGACCTTCAACACCCTAAGGGACATTTACCATCCAAGTTTGGTCACAAATGGACAAAGGGATCAAAAGTAATGAGCCATAATCGAAACGCGCCATAAAAACTTAACATTGGGCCCTAAAAATTTGTTGACCCCTTTCTGTGACCTTTGACCTTGTGATGACCTTTAACTCCCCAAGGGACATCTACCATCCAAGTTTGGTCACAAACGGACATAGGGATCAAAAGTTATGAGCCACAATCAAAACGCGCCCTAAAAACATAACATTGGGCCCTAAAAGTTTGTTGACCCCTGTCTGTGACCTTTGACCTTGTGACGACCTTCACCTCCCCAAGGGACATCTTCAATCCAAGTTTGGTCACAAACGGACAAAGGGATCAAAAGTTATGAGCCATAAACGAAATGCGCCCTAAAAGCTTAACATTGGGCCCTAAAAGTTCATTGACCCCTGTCTGTAACCAGTGACCTTGTGGTTACCTTCAATTTCCCAAGAGACATCTACCATCACCCAAGTTTGATTGCCATTGTAGCAACATGTGCTGAGTTACGTGTGATAAGAGAGTCTTGCAAGTAAACTTTAACGTATGACCTCAAATGACCTTTGACCTTATCATGTGACCTCTTACGGCACTATAACATGAAGGTACCCCCAGTGCATCCATCACCCAAGTTTGATTGCCATTGTAGCAACATGTGTCGAGTTACATGTGATAAGAGAGTCCTACAAGTAAACTTTAACGTATGACCTCAAATGACCTTTGACCTTATCCTGTGACCTCCAACGGCACCATAACATGAAGGTACCCCCAGTGCATCTATGGCCCAAGTTAGGTTGTAATCCAAGCACTCGCCTTCACCTCCGGTGGGCGAGACAAAAATTGTTGGTTACAATATTGCAATAATTATAAGATTTATTAATCTTTTACATTTTGTTGGTGTACTTACATTTGAGTTTTACTACTTTCAAACATAATTAAATACTGATTGTAGTCATTGTGTCTGTCATGTACATGTACAATATATTCTGTAAAACTTTCAATTCCTAGCTGCCATAGGTAAAATTCATGTGTAAGCCCTGGACCTGGGTCTTTCAATCCAATTCTTTAATGCTTCAATTTGTAATCATTTTGTGCTTTATTGAATATCAATACATGATTTATGTATAGTATCAGCCTCTTTACAAATTAGTGCAATATTAGTGCATTGAGCATTTGTATGGAATGTGGTGAAATACTGACCATTACAAATTCAAATGCATAATTTTCATTTTCTTATAATCTTCAACATTTGCATTTCCCGACTTTATAATTTGTCATTTCTTTCAATGATAAATTTCATGTACGAATTTATCTAAAATCAGCATCTGGGAATCTTCAAGCAATGCTTTCTACATACATGTACATACTATGTAGATTCCTCATATTTCACATCTTAATTCTCTCATTTGTTACCCACGCCGATGAAAATCGGCAGGGGGTTATGTAAAGGGTTCCGTATGTTTGTTTGTTTGTTTGTTTGTTTGTTTGTTTGTGTGTTTGTGTGTTTGTTTGTTTGTTTGTTTGTTTGTTTGTGTACAAGATAACAAGAGAACGGGTAAACGGATTTGCACGAAATGTTCAGGGGATGTCTGGATAATGACAGGAAAGAATCGATTAGATTTTGGTGATAATCGGTTGACCCTTGCAAATTCTGTGCGACCTTTAAGTTTTGACCCCATGGTATAGTGACCACTCCGAAAATTTCCCGTTTCTCACTTTGCGATTTTCCGCTACCATACGAAAACATAAACTCCCAAACGATCGGACTTCGCTGCTCAAATGTTCGTAAGAATTCCGAAATTTACGTTTAGGCCTATTTGAAGGACTATGTCCTTCTGGATTTATGAAAGTTCGTTCTCCGTCGTCACAAACTGGCCCGTATTTTGATGATTTTTCAAATTAAAATTGATTGTTTTTTTCGTTGGAGGAGCATTTGCTCGGTCGCAGTCACACTGCACGATATGCGCGCTCAATGTCAATGCGTGTGCAAGGCTGCTGAAAATGCATCGCGCTCTACCCTGTTGGTGCAAAATAGCATCGGGGACGTTGCGGCGCTCGTTGGTGACCGAATACTGGTGCAGTAGACATTTGCATTTAACCCTTGCATTGAATAATTCCCGTAGACACTAATCATAGGGGTAATTGCCTAGGGGGTACGTAAATTTTGTTTTTCTTTTGCGCTTTTGTGGATACCATCAAAGATCGTACACTCATACGACCTTTGATATCAACACACTCTCGGCTTGCTATAAGCAAAATATCCCGCAAGAAAACGGCGTATTTCTCGATTTTTAGCGCTTTTTCGGCGACCCGTCGCGTAGACAATACTCTTAAAACTGGACTTAATTCGCGCGCGCTTGGAAAAGTTCCGAATCTGCACTTTTGACGGTGGAATTTGGGATTTTCGATGGATTTTTGGAGGAGACTAAAGGACTTTCCTGTGGTGAATGAGTGTTACCGTATGTGAAATGATGTGATTTGCGTGTGATGTGACTGTAGAACCAAAGATCGTACACTTCAGTGTACGATCTTTGGTAGAACGCACTGCCTGGTGATAAAGGACACTGGCAATTAAGTGACCGAATTCTGGTAGATGACCGAATGCACAGTATGTTTACCCCGACTTTGTACAAGGCGTGGGTCTGCCGCCTTTGACGGCCCCTCTCTAGTTGTATTTGACAATTCACTCATTCAATTTCATGTCATGTTTGACTTATTTGTTAAAACATGGAATATGGAACAATAGAAACAAACAAACAAACAAACACTCATTCAATGTTTACAAGTCAATACCATGAAATGCATTTTAATGCATTCAATTTAAGGATGCCGTTTCATTATACATACAATTTATACGCGGTGATAAGCACAATCAGGGTATGCAATCATGACTTTCTCACTTTAAAAAATTGTAACTTCTAAAAAAATGCACCAACTGACTTAAAAATTCACATGCAGCATGCCAAGACATCAGTAATCACATGTGGTAAGACAATAGCTAATTTCTTCTCATTTACTGTTAATTATTAAAGATTAATTACAAAAAACCCCCCCAAAACCCACGTAATGCGTCAAAAAAGGCGTTTAAATTACAACTTACGTAAAATCAAGATTTGAGGTCCATATTTTAAGTCTACCCCTATGTGTTTGGTATCGAATTAATGGATTTTTTCCTGGCATTGCTTGCATGCAATAAAACACAGTGGTTCTTTCAGCTGGAGAAAGTTATAAGGTCTGAAGTCCCATCCTGGTAGGAGTGTAATGCTGGCTTATTTTTTTGACATTGTGACCTTTTAACCCATGCTGTACAGCTATACATGGAGAAACAGCTTATTTTTCTGCTTTTCCTGAAAGTACTGAAGACACACTACAATATGGTGCGCTGTTTGCCAATAAATGTTCAGCCAGTTTTGAGTTTTGAGCCATTTTCAAATGCTGAGTAAAATAAGTGCAGCTGTTTTTCAGTGTTTTCAGTGAGGTATTTTGACTACTTTAAAGAATCTTTTCCCCTTATTGAATATCCTTGTTTTTTTAACCATGAATTGTACATATGTAGAAATCTATTGTGTGAAAATTTTAGCAAATTTGAGCAAAAGGAACTTATTTTTCTATATTTTTACAAATTGCTGAGCATAAAAAAGTGCGATACACGCCCATGTTATACTGCATGAAGGTCATATGATAAGTGTTCAGTGTTCATATTTCAATGCTTGTTCAATTTCTAAAGATATCATTTAAATAAGCAAAAACATAGTATTTTGGCTTAATATGTCATTGTTTGAGTGTCACAGCTTGGATATCAACTCAGGTCATCATAAATCTCACATTCAATCTTCTATCTGTGTTTACAAATATGAGAATTGATCCAAACACTGTGCGCACATTCAAGGTCAAACTGTACAGATAATTTTTTGATGAAAAATATAATATCTTCCAAAGTACCAGCCCTAATTTCATAAAAATTTGTAATAATGGCCACTATATGTCTGTTACCTATTCCTGAAAGTTTCGCCTCTTCACTCTTTGGCAAAAGTGAAATATGATAAAATATGTAAAAGTGGTTTTATTTGAATTCAAAATAATGCCTACAAAATTGATCATCCATTTCGAGAAGTGAAAATATAAAATTCATTCATATTTTGTGATATGTCATGGCTATGTGCTGGTGGTGAATGAAAGGGATATTTATCAGGAATATCTAACAGCAATATCAGATGAAAAAAATATTCTCCTTTTTTTTAATGAATTTTTCCAATATATTAGTCATTTCAATGTAATTCGACACCCCTAATTTAAATGCTAATTTATGCGCAGTTTAATGCAAAATTTTGACTCTTTCTTTACATGAAATGAAAATTTGAACACTCAGCTACAACAACCAACAAAAAAAGCATTTTCACCAAGTTTTTTCATTTTTGCCCTGTTACACAATTGCATACCCTGATTGTGCTATTGACCACATCTGATGTACATAAATTGATTTGGACAACTACACACCAACAATTGCAAGTAGAAAAAAAACAAAAACAAACTAGACTTAGAATTTGTCAACACTGACAAATTAGGTGATCCGATCTGTTTGGAAATCAATGATCTGAGTCCTGATCCAAATAGGCATGACCATACACGTTTCATCGGTGTTGAGGGGACATTGGCCGTGTGACGTTTGGATTCTCATTTAGAAAAGGGAGTCAGGTCTGCCATCTGTGGTACCGAATTTCGTATACAGTAATGAAGATACATAATGAAGTATATAATATGACCTTTGACTCCACTCTGCACACCCAAGATGACATCTGAGCAAAAAGTGGTTATTTTGTGAAATGATTCTTGTAACATGGTCTTTGCTTGTGCAAAATGTGGAAAAGATAGGACATGTATTCACCAAGATACCGGATGAAACATTTTTCGCCTTTGACCCTAATTTACATAACCAAGATGGTGTCCGATAAAGTAGTTGTTATTTTATGAAATAATGTACGTGGCATCAACTAAACATTTGCAAGATATGGGGGTGATAGGGAACGTCTCTTTTGAGTTAAAGCAAAGAAAGTTACCAAAAGAAAGAAATATGACAATACATGGAAGCTCAGCTTTGCACTTAGTGAAGTTTTTCGACATGAATTCGACGTTTTATGAAAAAACGAAGGACGCATAACGATAGACCAAAGTCTCAGCTACAATATATTAAAATCTGAGAGAAATTCACCGAACAGTAAGTGAGGTAGTGCTCGATAAAGACAATGTCAATTTTCATCTGGAAAAATTTCCTCCCATTGAGATAACACGTCATAACGAAGATAGAGAAAAAAGTGCATATGACCTTTCACCCCACTTTGCAACGACAAGATGGCATCTGAGCAAAAAGTAGTTATTTTGTGAAACAATTCTGGTAACATGGTCTTTACGTGAGCAAAATATGGGAAAGATAAGACATGTATTCACCAAGATAGAGGATAAAACTTTTATGACCTTTGACCCTAATTTACATACCCAAGATGGTGTCCGATCAAGTAGTTGTTATTCTATGAAATAATGTACGTGACATGTATTAAACATGTGCAAAATATTGGGCTGATAAAGCTTGTTTTTCTTGAGTTATTGCAAAGAAAGTTGCAAAAAGAAACGAATATGAAAATACATCGAAGATAATCTTTAATTTCAACCAAGTTTATTGACGTGATCCCGACATGGTATCAAAAAACGAAGGGCACACTTACGATAGCCCAAAGTCTCAGCTAGAACATACTAAAATATGGAAGAAATTCACCGAAGCATTAAGTGAGCTAGTCTTGGATAAAGATTGTACTGTTCCGATAGAAAGGTTGGACCAGTAAAAAAATAGGTTACTGTGCAGCCCTGTCAGTATAATAATCATTATACATTGATGTTGTGTTTCTATATGATGATGTGCTTCATCATTGATGCAGGTATTGTTCTTTGCAGTGGAGAACATTAAATATAAATCTGCTATATATTTTTTTTGTAATGTGATGCGCTATGTAGAAGGTTAATAACTACTTTATGCTGAATGAACTTGTGGTATGTACAGTGTAGGCTACTATAAAACGATGGTATGCTTTGGATTATGATATAGATTTTGAGTTTATGATAAAGATTTGAAGTTTTCGTGAGATGATTAAAAACCACAGAAATGGAATGTTGAAGAATATACAATTTAATAGGAACTAAAAGTTTATTTGACCGTTAACCAGTTGTGACATTACTCAGATATTTCATAAACAAAGCAAAACAATGGATCTAAGGGAAGATGATTCACACTTTTAATTAAAACCTATTTATTTTGGGATATCTCAGCCATATGAAAACTGGTTTTCATCCAATAGATTTTTAATTCATGCTATAATTGCATGCTCTTTAATATTTTACATCTGCTAATTATCATGCAAAAAAAGGTTACAACCTGAATCACCACCTCAATCAAAACTATGCCATGCTTTTCAGCTCGTAATCATCATTAATACACTGATGTCATAAACAGAAAACACTCATTGATATTCCATTTACAAACTTGAAATGGTTGACAACAAAAACATGATGTTTCCCTGAAAACAATACTGTTGACATGGATATTTGGTGTGTGACTTATTAATCAAAATTTAGACTGCTATAAAAGGGATTTCGGTACAAGGACTGGTGATGTAGACGTTACTGCCAACAGCCATGTTGTGATCTGAGAAGTATTGCAGAACAAAGAATAATATGTGTAGGATAATGAGTGATGAACTGTTTGTGACATTAGTAGATGCGAAGAAAATAAAATGGTTTGTCGATATGGTAGGATTTTAGTGAACATTCTCATATTGCTAAATTACACATACTATCGTATGTATATACAGGCAAATATTTACTAAGTTTACATGCAATATGCACTGAGATTATAATGTGTATGGTATCTGTATTGTTTTTGTTTTGTTTTGTTTTTTTGTTTTTTGCCTGAGCATGACATACCTTTTTGGATATGGAAATTCTGAGAATGCACACTAACTGTATGCACAGTTCTAAGGAATATTTCATGATCATAAAGGCATACATAAAAGAGCATAATGAGACATGGAACTTTGCTGGTTTTATCAGAGTGAGTTAAATAACAGGAAAGGGTTAGTTTGCTCTAAAAGTTGTCCTCATCTGTAGTTTGATATATTTATGATAGAGGTGCTGTTCGTACTGTGAGCTGAATCAAGCAAAGAAAGGTTTGAATAGCCATAAGAGATACTCACATGTGTATATCATGTTTTATATAACATACGCAGTTCTTATTAAGATTACAATGTCATGTAAAATGAATGAAGGATACCAAGTGGTAGAAATTGACCACCCTCATTGAACTTCAGAGACAGTTAAAGGGATGGTACAGTATTGGTGGAGATGAAAATTGGGCTTTTAAATTTTTGCAAGATACCAAGAAAACACTTATGATATAGTGCAGAGCATACCATTTTAAGAGGAATTCAAAGTTTATTTGATGAAAATCGGGTTTGGAATTACTGAAACATCCAAAAACAAAGTAAAACAAAGTGATCGTAATAAAGTGTGGGTCCCACACTTAAGTCAGTTGGTTCAAGGTGGCCAGAAGTGAGTTAAATTGATGTGTACTTAGTATACTATGTGAATGTCATAAGTATTCAGAATGTATTGTTATCATATGTATACGCCTTGGCTGTATGCAGTTTGTACAGATGTGCATGTTAAGAGGAATAAATTCTGTGTAACCAGTGACCTAAAACCAATGACTGCTTTTGCCTCATTTTTGTTTCAGCAAGTACAACACCTAACCATCTTCACATGATGTGTGTGTGTGTGTGTGTGTGTGTGTGTGTGTGTTCCATGTACTATCCACAGCTAGACATGATTTTAATTAAGACCAAATTAAAAAAGTGAACTTGCTTAGAATGAAATATACTGGGAGAAAAAAAAAATCTACGAATGAAGTTGTTACTATAGTGTCAAAGGGTTCACTGATTGAAAGTCCCTTAGACATGAATGTGAGAAGTCATTATCACGTGGCCTGTTATGACATAGGAAAATATCTTTATCAGCATTACATTTTAGGAATGGAAAGAGACAGGTATAAATGGAAAGGACAGGGCGAGAGAGAGAGAGAGAGAGAGATAGGGAGAAAAGGTGAGAGACAATGAAATACAAACTTTTTTTTTTTAATAATTGATGTTTCATAACCATGATTTTTTTTTTCTAGTCTACTTATTTTACATTTCATTACAACACACATAATTAGACGAGGAAGATTCCATGTAGGCCTACACAGTCAATAGGTTCATGGCGTCCGATCAAGTAGTTGTTATTTTATGAAATAATGTACGTGATGTGAACTAAACATGTGCAAAATGTGGGCGTGATAAGGGCTGTTTTTCGTGAGTTATTGCAAAGAAAGTTGCAGAAAGAAAGAAATATCTCAATACATCGAAGATCAGCTTTTAGATAATTTCAACGACTGTGCTTTGTGGTCTATAATTGACAAGTGCGAGAGAAAGCTAAAACAGAATGAAGTATATTTGACCTTTGACCTCACTTTGCACACCCAAGATGGCGTCTAAGCAAAAAGTGATTATTTTATGAAATGATTCTTGTAACATGGTCTTCGCGTGTGCAAAATATGAGAAAGATAGGACATGTATTCACCAAGATACAGGATGAAACATTTATGACCTTTGACCCTAATTTACATACCCAAGATGGTGTCCGATCAAGTAGTTGTTATTTTATGAAATAATGTACTTGACATGTACTAAACATGTGCAAAATATGGGATTGATAGCCATTGTTGTTGTTCATCTATTGCACAGAAAGTAGTAGAAAGACAGAAAAATAAAGAAAAAATTATGTTATTTTATAGAAATTTGAAGGAGAAGCATAAAAAAATCAGAAAAAGATAAAGTAAGGAAAGGGAGATTAAGATTAACTAAAGAAAAGAAGAAAAAAAGTGTTTAAAAAATTTAAAAAAAAAATATTGGCAGGGGTGAGGCTCGAACCAGGGACCTTAGGATTACGAGTCGGATGCGCTACGCAATGACCTATTTCATTCTCCATAGGCCCTGTGTATTAAGCAAAATGACGCTGCATCGAAGCCTCGTGCCATTTTCAACCAAGTTTTTCGACGTGATGCCGACGTCGTATGAAAAAATGAAGGGCACACTTACGATAGCCAAAGTCTCAGCTACAACATACTAAAATCTGGGAGAAATTCACCGAAGCATAAGTGAGCTAGTGCTCGAAAAAGAGAGTCATGTCAATTTTCACTGCCAGAAAAACTGCTCTCCCATAGAGATAACACGTAAACTGGTCAAATTTGACAATATTACTTTCAATCCAATTTTACGAAGTGATGCCGTCATCCAATCAAAATGTTGTAAGGATATGAATGAAAGATCATTCAATAAGCTACAACATACTGAAATCTGGGTGTAAATTGGCAAAGGATAAGTGAGATACGCTCGAGTGAACTTGAAATTTGATGATGTTATTTTGAAAATTTACTTTTTTTACTTTATTAAGAAATTTGATATCTTTTAATCATTTTGCCAGCATTGCCAACCCATGAAATAACATGTCCAACTCATCAGCTTTCAGAATATGTAAAGAAAATGGGGGGTTACCGTCCATCCTGACGAGTAAAATCGGATTTAAAATTGGCGTTTTTTTGGCATCGTTGCACTGTATATCGCCATTGACGCTCGCGCGCGGAATTTCAACTTTGACGGGCCCGTATGACGTCATATTGAGTCGGATTGACTTGAAACTTGGTAGAAATATTCCTTGACATTTCCGACATCCGATTCTTGTGAAAAAATTGAAAATTTCTATTTCATATTAGCTGTGCGTGCAAATATGTGCGCGCGCGTACGCGTCCGTCCATTTTTTTCAATTTTTCAAAAATGCTTCAAATGGTCTGAAACGTGTGCAAAAAAAATTTGAGCTCGATTCGAGCATACAAATATTTCAACGCGCGCGTACGCGCGCTTTTTGAAATAAAAATGAATTTTGAAAATATGAGTAAAATCCGCTTGACTTGAAATATATGTGACGTAAATTTCATTGAAATATTCCATTTCATTAATGAGATATGCATGAAAATGTGTTTTCATATAATGACGTCATAGTGACGTCACGGTCGACTGATCACTATGATTTTACTTGCGCTGTCGTCTTTGCGACATGATACATATATGGTATAAGTTTGACATTGGTAGGCAATGCACTTTCTGAGCTAACCTCTGCACAACTTTTGTCCAGAAATAAAGAAAGAAAGAAAGAAAGAAAGAAAGAAAGAAAGAATCCGTACAGATACAATAGGTGATCCGAGAGGATTCTCGGATCACCTAAAAACATCAATGAACACATTCCCAGCTACAACGTTGTAGGTGATCCTTCCGAGCACCTACATGTATGTTGTACCTACACTTGTACATGTAATAAACCTTGTACATGTAGCTACAACAACTGTCCCCAATGGTGATAGACATGCAACAGCCAATAACCTTCAAGCATTTTACTGTAGTTAATTGCTATAACCATGACTGACGTTCATACATTTTGTTGTTTACTTGAAACATATACTGTATGAAACAGACATAGCTAGGCCTAGAGGTGCAATTTTTTACATCCCCTAATATCCCTGAGATGTACAATACCTAATTATTAATAATCATGAAGACACTATTATACATTGTAGTAGTATTGACCGATATACAATGTTCAATGTACTTAGTCTGGTATATGTATACAATGTAATACTCTTAGATTGTGACATGTACAGTACAGATGTATGTATGACAAGCCAACAACCTCCCTGAGCACATGTGTAGAGTATGGTACTGATATAAAAAACCTACGGTCCCTAAAATGGCACCTGTCACTAACATACAAATTGTACATTCATTACGTACAATTTGTACCACAGTGAAGAGGGAGCTCACTGCACACACTCCGTATCGTTCAAACACACAACAGCATCCATCTGCTACCCATGCCATTGTTCCGCTGAGTGGAGAATAGCACAAGACTTTACAACATGCACCTCGATCAGTTTCTAACCCATTCATTAAAAAAGCACAGTCACATTTGCTTAGATGACACTTGGGTTGATGCTCTCACTATAAATCACATTACTTTCCTTGACTGCTGACTGACTGTTGCTTTTTGTGTTTTGATTAAAGCTGTTCCAAGACACTAGTGCAATGCACAATGAGAGTTTGTACGGCCCCTTTCTACATTGTACAAGACTGTACGAGTGGTTACAGCTCGTTATTCCGAAGGTTCGTTATTCCGAAGGCTCTTAAGTCCGAAGATTCGTTATTCCGAAGGTTCGTTTTTCCGAATTTCATTTTCGGATGAACAAATCTTCGGAATAACGAACCTTCGGAATAACGCCACAAATGTTCGGATTAACGAACCCTTTTTCATTTTCGGATTAACGAACCTCTAGGTATAGGGAATTTGTGTGTTTCAGATTAACAAACCTTCGGAATAACGAACCTTCGGAATATCAAACCTTCGGAATAACGAACAGCACCCGTACGAGTACACTGTACATATGATCAAATCTGACAGCTGGTCTGAAAGAACTAACACTACATTGTATGCAGAAGAGTACTAGATGCTAGATTGCACTCAGGGGCTGCCGGGGGGGGGGGGGGGGGGGGGGGGAGGGACCTGCAAGCATAGAAGACACATGATTTTTATCCTTTCTTTCCAATAATATTGAATTTAAGACCTTGCATAGAAATTGAATACAGCATGCATGATGACATACAAAGTATCAATACTTCCTTTCTTCTGCTTTTTCCTCTTCCTTAGTTATATACTTTCTTTAATACTTCTATTTGTAATTTGCTTTACTATGTTCTGGTTCTTAATTTTCACTGTATTGCTTGTCATTGTTTAAATATCATGCACTTACTGTTAATGTAAATATCATGCACTTAGTTTTTTTTTACTGTACATTGTGCCTCTGCTCTTTTCTCATAATTATCTGAAGCAAACAAAGTACAGGTGTAGCTGCAGTCTAAGAGAATACATTTTTTTGTATACATGTACATGCCATCATGAACCATCATGAATGAAATCAAGACTTATTATGGGTAGTATTACTACATGTACAAGTAGTAGCCAAAAACTTGCACCAAAATCATCCTTATACCAGCCCGACCAGGCGCCATGTGAATACAGCGACTGGGCTGTGTATCCTAATACCTGCTTTTTCGGCAAGCACTTTAAAGAATGTCTTCTTCTCCTTTTTGTTTCTCTTCTTTTTCTGATTCTCTCTTCCTCTCTTTCTCCCTCTCGATCTCCCCCCCCCCCCCCAATAATCATATGAGATAAATTTCCAAATAACACAGTCTTTAAATGCAGCATTTGTAATACCTACAAGTGTACATCATGTACAGTGTATAATTCCAGTAATAGAGGGCAGCATTTCATTTTGATTTCCATACACATTGATTGCCAAGTGTAATGCACCATGACAGCACCAGCACAATGACACACTGTACAGTGAATGATCACAATCTTACTGAACAGTGTTGTACTGAAAGGACAGCATTCACTGTACTCATGAACAAATGCACAATTTGTGGTCAGTTTATGTATACATCATGATTTCCTTCATACACCTGGACACCATTTGCATCAACAAGCCTGTCCATTCACCAGAATAATTTTCAATATTAGAGTAGGCCTACACACTGTGAATACAAAAATTGAGATATTGTACTTGCATACTTGCCAACATTTTCATTTGAGAAAGCGGTAGAATCCAGGATGCCTATATGCGAGCAGCGCTACATGTAGCTTGAATACTAATGAAATCTTTTAAAAGCGGTAGTCTACCGCCAAATGCGGTAGAGTTGGCAAGTATGTACTTGCAATCTAATTTTTATGTTACTAGTATTTACCAAGTCATTTGGAGACCATTCAGGCCATCAGGAGCAACCTTTTTTTCTTGAGAAGTCATGGAATGTGTAGATACATTGTAATATATGTGGTATAAGGCCTGCAAAATGTACATGTACAACATGTAGGCCTACTGTACATGTACATACCGACAGATGTCGGGCAAGAGTTTATTGTGCACTTTTTGAATATAACACACATTCCAGAGCAATATAACTAGTCATTGAAGGTTGCATTTTTTTTTCAAACAAAGACATCCCATACACAACAACTAACAGTTGATTTTAAACCATGGAAGCTTTGAACCAAGAAATGTTTCTGTTTCCTTCTATTTTTTTATATTCTATTTCTCCAAGCTGCCTTTCCCCCCCCCCCAGAAAACAGAGAAAAGGAAAGATGAGTCACACAGAAATGTAGAAACACATGAATATTTCAAAACAGAACAAATTCTGAGTTTTCATAAAACTCCCCAAAACTTGCATATCTTCAATCATGCTTGCAAAATATCTCACATAAAAATATAGAAACACATGAATATTTCAAAACAGAACAAATTCTGAATTTTCATAAAACTCCCCAAAACTTGCATATCTTCAATCATGCTTGCAAAATATCTCACACGAGTTTCAAAATTTGAAGGGAAGTTTCAAAATTTGAAGGGAATTTACTTCCTAATTCAACCAAATTTCCAGAACATTTACCCCGGTAAATTCAATATTTAAAGCCTTACATTACAATCATGGCGAGTGGTTTGTGCGGCACGGAGAAAAACGCAACACGCTGCCCCCCCCCCATTCTGTATCAAATGTCGCGACAATAGCGCTGGCTCAATGGGTCAGCGAACACACACTGCGGCTCAAAATCACATGACCCAAAATGGCTATCCGAGCCACGCGAGCTCCCGATTGGAAGCATACTCACAGTGCGCATGCACATGAAGAGAGGCCAAAAGAACCACGCATCTTCTGGCCTCTCTCCTCCAATCACCGCAGCTCGTGGTCACAATGTTTGTGTATGATGCGTACACACACATGGGTCTCAGTGGCAACATTGTCCCACACGTTTACCGATATAGCACGGCAGTCTGGCATTGCAGACACAAATTTCATTCGTTCGGAGGAGTTTACAAAAATAACGTACCATTAGGGGTTAGGATCGTCCGACTTTGGAGAAGTACAGATATGGTAAATATCAAGAACTTTTCAGGCTTGCACAAACTCTACACTTGATATTACATGTATACTACAAATGTACATTACTAGGTTTTCTCAAGCTATTGATACATACTTGATTATATGTTGAATCTTGATCTTGATCTTGATGGTATACGTTGATCAGCCCTGGTAGAGCAACACTCAACTTTGGTTCATAGGTCATGGTGGGAGGGACATTACTCAAAGTGTTTTAATAATGTATCTTTGAATAAATTTGGATCAGCAATATTTCATTGTTTGTGGTAAAGCATTTCAGTATCTGGCGGTTCTTGGGAAGAATGAATGTAGATGGAGACCAGTTCTGGAAGTAGGGAGCTTAATCTGAAGAGGTTTCCAACTCCTGGTCCTTCTAAGTGGTTGTTCAGGGTTGAATCCTCATACTGTATCAGTGATTTGATTGTAAAGATGGGTCACAAATAAGAATATTTGATGCAACATCAAAGTTGGAAAATTTTCAGTAGATTTAAAGTACAGATTGTAAAAAAACCCCAAAAAAACCATACAGCATAAACCGGCAAATCGTTATATCGGTCCCCTCTCCTTCTGCGTGTGCATCTCCACTATGTGTAAAGTCTGTGGAGGTTGAAAGAAGTCCCCGGCTATCACGGCTATGACGAAATGAATGGCGCTGAAAGGAGTGGGGACCTATTTCGCGATAATGCCCATAAACCACAGGAACAAAAAAGAGGTGTGATATTTCAACAATATAATTTACATTCACATTTTCAAACTCGATGTGCTCTACTTTGCCCACATAAGGGATCTAAATAATGGACAGCATGACTTGTTTTGAATCGGGCTAATTTGTAGACTCTGCATCCATTTCCCTATTGCAAAATTTAATTTTGCAATAGGGAAATAGATGCAGAGTCTACAAATTAGCCCGATTCAATGTATGCGTGCAGTAGATTAGGTACACACTAGCCTGACCAGACCGCTGTGCGAAGCGAAGCACAGCAGTCTGACATATACACATTGTACTAGTGTTTAAACGTTGTAAACGACCGTCGCTATTGAGGGCAAAATCACATAAAATGTCTTTTATTTTGTTTGATTTAACATAAAGATAATTTTTACTTCTCACCTACATCGCATTTTGCTGATGGTGGAGTTGAATTTGGTGTTTCGTTGGTATCCAGACCTTATTGTTGAATTTTTCGGAGTACATTGTAGATTGTGCGGTGGCATCTTTTTCTTCGAGAGCTTCACAAAATCAATGAACTAACACGCATGCGCAACCGGAAGTGGTAGCGTTTTACGTACGCCCGTGCGCCCTTGCGTTTTGTGTGTTACGCAAAGCACTCGTATCCGCGCGTGCTGCTCCGGCAATGGTTTGACGTTTGCATGTGTCACTTCTGCTCTCCGACTAACGTTAGCTCATTAATATTGCCGACTAGCTCATGAATATTTTATTGCCGACTCGCTACGTTGTAGTATACGAGAATGACTGCCATTCAAATAACACGCAGAAGATGAGGAGTGAGCAATACGGATGCTTAGTTACAGACCTGATTTTAGTCAAGGATTTCGGTGAGTTTTTGACGTAGTTAAAAAAAATCGCATACTGATTATTGAATGAATATCATAGATTATGGGGATTCCTTATATTTTAGTTTTCTACAATTAAAAAAGATATTTATGAAGGAAACGTACACCCATCGCTGAAAATGACAATGTCTACTAATGTTAGTGGGTAGACTCTATCAAGACGTGCAGCCGCTGTCGCGAAGCGACGGCTGCGTGTAGTTATACACTTCACTTGTCTTGATAATGAATTTGTGCTACAAACAGAAAATCATATATTTAAATCATGCTTTGCATGTGCGTGGTGTGTAATAAAAAACATAATTTTTATTCAATATGAAGTAATACTGCTAGACTCTAGTCATTCCCGAATCAGACCTGCACTGCTGCAGCGCGCTGCCAGTCAGTGAAGCCTGAAGAAGGTGCTTTCCAATCCCCAACGTAGGATCACCCCTCAGTTGCCCCGTACGTGGCGTGGATTCACAAAGACCGTGGTGATGAATGAAGCTACAATATTGTGTAGCATCGGCCCATTCATTATTGTTCCAGTAGGGAAATCATAAGCAATTTTCTTTGCATAGGCAGGGGTTAAATTATTTCTGACAATGGATAAAAGAGACAAAGAATGTGTCACATCCTTACCAGTTTGAAGTGGCTTGCCCTCTTCTCCGTTGACGCTTTCCGCCGTTTGTAATCCGTAAATAACCAGAAAGGTTCTGATGCTACGACGATACGATTCCACAGCTCGTGCTCTCACAGTGTGTAAGCGCGCTAAGCTCGCAGACCAAAAACGTATGAGAATAACGCGTGTATGGTACGCCGAGTGTACGGTAGCAATCCACTGAACGCTACCCCATACATATTAGGGCTCACACGGGTAAATAATTCCCCATAGAGACGTGTGTTAAAATTCAAATTTCAAAAAATTCTGTAAGATAGCTGGGAGAAATGAGGTGTTTCATCTTCACTAACCTGAATAAGTGAGATATTACCTTTCATCCATCAGATTGCCAGGGTGGGTTGTTCTGCTCTAATTCTGTCCAGGGGTCCGCAAAGCCAGACTACGAGTTCTTGTCACTCAAAAAATCACCTATTTTCCGTACACGTACCCAATGAAATATAGTCCCCTCAAATTCCATCAGAAAAGCTTTCATCTTCCAATCTAAATGCAGTTTGTAGAGGAATTCATACTCAATATCTACAGCTATTCAGTTTTTTGCCAAACTACATCATTGATTTTTAATTAATTTTTTTCTTCATTTATTTTGGTATCTTTGGTACGAATTTGTGAAGGGGTCTGGGACAGTCCATTTTATTTACAGGTGTGAGCCCATTAGATACATCTACAGTTCGCTGCATGCTGCAGTGAACACATGGAATAATCATCCGATATACTAGTAGCAACGATAATGTCGTGTGATACTTATGGTTATGACCTTGTGAAAATCCCAAAGTTTAGAGTGTTTAAATGTCGAGAAAGAGCAATGATAAATCTAGGCCTATTAATTGTGAATAATAAATTATGATTAGGTGTTCAGCTATAGGACCCTAATTAACCTAATCTGTAAGATTAATTATCTGGAAATAAATGTTCTATTGAATTGAATTGAATTGAATTAAAAATTAATTGTAATATGTGTCATTCACAACCAGTACGGTTTCTTTTCTTTCTCAAGAGCATGAGTATAAAATTTGATGAGGGTCACATAATGATGCCTTAATACATGACTGGAAATAACATGAAAAGCTCTATATGAATATACTCAATTATCTTTTGCACCATTCTTTTTTTGGTTTATTTGTTGTTGTAGTTGTTGTTGTTGTTGTTGTTGTTTTTTACTTTTTAGTATCGGTACATAGCGTGATGTTTACAGTCTTATGCATGATAAACTGACATGATAGCAATTCTTGGTACAGTGCATCATGTATTATTACTTCAAACGTGGAGACCTGTTTGTGCTTTGAAAATAATCTAGCAATATAGCATTCTCGCATGACAAACAATGGCTGGAAGTTACTCTAAGTGTTTGTATGTAATCTTTATGTATACCATAATACATGTAATAAATATTACACGAAATATCCATCCCCTAGGCAAATAAACACACAGAACAGAAGGTATATTCACACGCTATGTAATGGCTCACACAACAATCATGAGTTTTTCTATGCTTGGTAAATGTTTCATTTTCCTCCTTGGCTACCCATATGCAACCAAGCCTATTTCTTAGAATACAAGTTGTCTCCACCATGGGTCTCGAAAAAAGTGATAGAACTTGTGTGTGTAGCATGAGCTGACCCCTTCCCCCCCCCCCCCCCCCCCCCCCCCCCAAAAAAAAAAGAGGAAAAAAACAAAAACAAAAACAAAGCAAAAACAGATGTGACAATTTGATTTGTCATGAATAATCTTTACAAGTGAATGGTTGTTTGCCAGTTTAGTGTCTGCATCATGACAACATATATTTGTCAGTTGGAAAAAAAACCAAAAAACACCCTCTCTTGGTATATGTAGGCAGGCCTAACATTACATATTTTGTGTTCAAGCAATTCAACAAACAACTATTGTAGATTTCTCTGACCACATCCTGTCCTTCTCTCTCTCTCTCCCTCTATCACTGTCTGTCCATCTGTCTCTCCTTCTCTCCCTCTTACTGTCTCTGTCTGTCTGTGTCTGTCTGTCTGTCTGTCTCTCTCTCTCTTTCTAGCTGACTCTCTTTCAAAGTTCCTTCCCTTGGATTTGTTAGATGAATTTGGAAACATGAGTAAATCAACCATTTTGGAATTTGGCTAAATTCAACTTCAAGGCCTCTTATCTAATGATATTCTATTGTGAAGTTTCCCTAAATATGCATGTGGATTGAATGAATATATAGCAATATTAGTAGAACATATCAGTGAAAGTTTGGGGAAAATCTGACAATCTCGAAAGTAAAAAAAAAAAAAAAAAAAAATCAGCAGCCATCACTGGATGAGAAGATTACAATAGTTTCCGACATCATGACAGAATGATGATACTGTAGGGCCTAGCTATAAGGAAAATGCAAAAGTTTCACAAGTTTCTATTTTCTAGCATAATGTAAGAGCAATACCTTTTCCAGAATTAGGGGGAATAATCATCCTAAACATATGTCAATAACAGGCCAAAAGAATGTGTACTTTTCATACAAATGAAATTTTGTGGAATTCTCTTTACAATTTCTTTATACACTTAACATGAATCGTTGTTTAGCAGTGGCCTCACAAACTGTTGTAGTTTTCTCATCCAGCGATGGTGGCACGAAGGCGTTACATATTCATGACTTTTGAATGGATTGTCCGATATTCCTTAATCTTCATTGATGTTTTCTACAAATATTGTTGCATTCATCGAATCCAAATGTATATTTGGGGAGCTTTCCCTCTCAATGTACCCATCTTACGCTGCAACTATCCATGAAGCCTACCTTCCAAATGAGTCTACACCAATTTGCATTTGTTACTTGCTGCAAGGCAGGCCACAGTTGGACAAGCATTTTGGTTGCTGAGGAGTATATTTTGTTCTCAAGTTGTGCAAAAGATTTGAATACATTAAAATACTCTTAAATCTGTCTGTAAATATCTATAAGTGCAATCTTTCTTTTGCAGAAATCAGTGTGTACGAGTAAAAACACTTAAAAAAAAAAAAATACATGTACTTTGCATCTGCCAAGACAAAGGGCTGAAATTATGCAACAACATGAAACCAATAGCATCCTTTAGCAAAGCACTGCAATAAGAGAGATGGAATGCAAACAGACAATCAGTATGTTTCTATTTTATTAATGCTCTGTGTGCAAAGCCACAATTTGAATTGGTGATTAACAACTACCTGAAGTTCAGGTTACTTCAGCAAATTTAACATATGTATTATATATAATATACTATGTATTGCACATTTTCAAACAGTCAGCATACAGGCTTGCTGATATTGGTTGATTGCTGCTAATTTTAAATGCTGCTGTTGTATAAAAAAAGCCACATTAGATTGGAATCTAAGGATATATTTCATTCATATGCACTTTATAATGCACTGCTGTAAAACAGGGTCATGTGAGTTTGTTACTAGGTAGAGGTATAGTCAGTACATATGATAGTTTTATGATCAAAGCACTTAGTACTGAAATGGCATTAATATGTATAGTACCACAAGGAAACAATTACAGGCCAATGTTACATCTATGTCAAGGTTATAAATTCAAAACTGATGATCAAAGTGAAAACAAAATATTTAAACAGACACGGTAAGAAAAGGAAGTCGTCTGTTAGGCAAGTCATTGCTACAAGACCTGGTTTGTAGCTCTTTTTTTTTTTTTTTCAATTTTTGGTCAAGCCCATTACTCTGCTCATGTGTTTTTAGTTGAGAATCGCCTGCTGGAGGGAATATTGACTACAGGGGGGCACTGCATGCAGCATTTTGTTATAAGCTACTGAAATCCTTGCATCTGATTGGCTCTGAGAGCAAATTGTCTGACATTAACGCTTCATGAAATGCCCCCCTGGACTGAATCGAACAGAAGTCTTCAACTTCTGTTATTGAGTTCTCCTCATGAGTATGTCAAGTACCGATTCTGAACAGAATTAGCAGGCCTTTTGAGCGTCCTACTTCTCCAAATGATCGACTGTTGGAAAGAGGACTAACGCAAGTCAGACCGTCACATTGGAATGCAATCCTGTTCGCTGTCAACTCAATGCGCATTTGTCATGACGGCCATCTCAGCACAGTACAGAATAGCACAACGTCAATGTGAAAAGACTACCTGTATGAAGGTCACAAGTTCAGTCAGCAGTAAGTTTATGCTTCAATGATTCCGTCTCTATCAAAAGTACCCCCCCCCCCCATATTGTGGAAAGAAAGGGCAACTTCTGTTTATACAACATAGGAACACACAGCATCATCATACAGTTAGATAGAATATATTTACATGAATACAGCTACTACTATAAATAGTTTTTTCCTCTTTTCTTTTAGCACAATAACTAATGAAAATTTGACATCAACTAGGTGTACCAGACTTGATCTCATAGCAAAACATACTGTTGTAGAGCACTCTCTTCATAACAAAATTACCTCAGTGATTACATAACACAGTATCACATAAAATACATAAATGAAATTGTGCAGTAACAGAACTCTTGTGAACACATACACATTGCAGTAGTTTTTGCTTTTGACAGTGGATCTGCCAAACACATTTATCATCCTATAATACAAATTTTCTGATTGAAATACAAGCTAATGACTATTCTGTGCTTAACAAAGAATTGGGATGGAAAAAACAAAACAAAATAAAAAGCAAATTGTCAGATGCTTATGAACAGGTAACTTTAAAGTTTAGTTTATCACTCTGACTGCCTCTAATATTCTACACTAATTGCTGGACTTATTTTGCTAAGCTTTTCATAATTACCAAATCTCTTTAAGAATTCATCTAATTTAACTAAAAACTTAATTTTACCTTGAACATATACAGAATTTGCTTCTTAGAATATATGGACAAATACCCACAAAAACAAATCAGACAAATAATACAGGTATGAAAATAAGTAAATAAAAATAAATCATTTGTTGCTTTGGTGTATCAAGCTGTTTCATTGGAGGCCGTTTGAAATGCAAAGTTTCAATAACAGATCATGATGTACGTAACAAGCATAACTACAGAACAGAAACAATTGTACTTCAGTACTGCACAAGTTTTCCCTTCCACAAGAGCTGACATAAGATGTGATCACATAACCAAAGTAATACTTTCTTGTGACAGAACAAATATTCACAAAAACATCAGATATTTTCAGGTTTATGTTTTTCTCACATGGTTCTTGCATACACCTCATACATAATTCTATAAATTTACATGCAATGAACTGTAACCAGCTAGTATAGTATTATACAGAGTTCATGACCCAGGTTTTATAATTGCAACAGATTGACAAATTGCCTTTCACTGACATAAGTACAGACAGATTATTCAGTGTTTTAGCAGTAGCCATGATTAAAATCACGGGCATACATACTTGGGTTGGCCTCGAACCAGTGACCTCCCGAGTGTTAGAAAGCCGTCATATCCATTAGGCTACCGAGCTTCTGCCTGATAGCCTGTGATGGATCTGTTCCTTTATAGCTTTATATCAGAAAAGAAAAATCACAGTCTGTCATCCAACACTCTACATGTACAATGTAGAGAATAAACAGAAACACATACCCCAAAAAGTGTCTGAGTGTGCAAATTGTGTTATACTATAGGGAGAAGGGAGATCTTTCAGAATATAATCACCCTTGCAGCCATTTAATCTACATAGAAGGAAAGGCTGGAACTCACATGATTTTTGCCTTTTTAAAGAAATGCAATCCAAGTATTAATACAGTCTGGAGTCGAGACGATTTAGGGAGCTTAAAGTAGAATATGATCCTGACTGCCATGATAATGATTTAAGCATGGGTGACAGTCTTTTGCAATATATGATTCAACTTGCTTAATTCTTGCTTAATTCGAGTGGTGTTCTCGATCCACAAGAGAGATGATTCAACACTTTAAAAAAAATTAAAACATCTTACCTGTTTCTCATATGACTCCATTGCTACTACAAACCATTGCTTCTACATACCCCTAAATATTACATATGTCCACAAATGATGACAAAAAGAAAAAGAAAACAAATACTCCTTATTTGCCCTCTCATCTGGAAGAAGCAGGATTGTTGCCAGCAACAATCACCCGGTTCACCATACTGTTGAAATGCCTGGAAGGGTATACTGCTGGCAATGAGTGGATCCATGTGAACAGGGTATCAAAGCACAAGTCAGCTGATGCTCATACTAACATCCCTAGATAGTTCGCATCTTAAGTTTAATCTCATGGTATGTCTTTAACCACTGCTCTCGAACCCTGATTCAGGAAGGTAGTCACCGACATGGTCTTTATCAATGCGAGATCCACTAATATTTCAGAGCAGATTTGGCCTCTATCCTGCACTGCTAAAAGTTGAAGTGTCTGTAGCACCATATTTCTGCAGGTTAAACATGATATTAATGCAGTCTTCATTGTCATATTGTCGACAGAAGACCAAAAGGAAATCTGCTCTCTACTGCTTCATTGAAGCCCACATCTGAAGTCATTAAAAAAATGACATTGGTCAACAAATAAGGTCCACAGGAAGATGTGAAAACATTTATATTTTCCTGTACCCTCTCTGACAAAAATATAAAGTAAAGGAGAGAAAAGTGAAACACATTCTTTGGGGGAAAAAATCCTCAAAATAGCCAACCAATTCTGACATCACCTTCCTACATCTCTGGAAGCATGGGTGAGAGATGTTCTTTTGAGACAAGTCGGTCTAGAATTGGTTGATGGATTCTTGGATAATGAGAGTGAAGAGACAGAAAAGAGATGCTATAAATAATTCTGATTACTACCAAACCAGAAAGTCTACAACAGTACAACCTATAGTCATATACTTGAAGCTGCAAAGTATAGGGTAGCATATCAGATCACAGGGATCCAGAAGAAAAGTAACGAAGACAAACAGGCCAACAAGGAACAAAACACATCGGGAAACTGCTACTTTGATTCTAAAGTTGTCTACCAGTATCTAGCTTATATCCACCTGAGCAAATTTTGCTTCGATAAATTCTGTTAGATGCCTGACAAGTACTCAACATATTCCAAAAGCACTTAACTCCAGTTTATCTACGTACAGACAATAGCAGACAGTATTACGAACATTGTTTCTTAACTCCATATACATAGCATTTTGTTGTATGCAATACTGTAAAAACACATAAGTTTGCATGCTCTGTCCCTCAAATTTTGCATAACGTGCACCACCATCCATCCGGAATGGAAGCCTCTCAATCAGAGCAGGGTGTTGAGTGGCAGAGCGGGCAGGATGGAATCTACCATGTTGACCCAGAGGTT
This sequence comes from Diadema antillarum, assembly GCF_040938485.1. Lineage (NCBI taxonomy): Eukaryota > Metazoa > Echinodermata > Echinoidea > Diadematoida > Diadematidae > Diadema > Diadema antillarum. Next base: position 1,120,640 of record NW_027270997.1, on the reverse strand, counting down.
GGCGCAGGTCGCGTGGTACTGCCTCCCTCCGTAGCTCAGTTTGTGGCTGTCCTCGGAGCGGTCGAAGGCCTTGCTGCGCGAGTCCACATTGAGGAGGCAGACGCCACACGCCTGGGGCGTATTGCTGGGTTCTGGCCGCAGCATGGCCGTCTTGAAGACAAAGGAGCCCTCGTTTGGCTGGCGGAGGAGAAGGTATGGAATAACGAAACAAATACACTTTTATCAATGAAACATAAAATGCATCAACATATGGTTAATGTAGTTTACAGAAAGTGGACACAACTCTTTAATTACTTCACAAAGAGAAATTGAAATGCAGATACACAAAAGAATAAATATATGAGGAGAAAACAACATGAAATTAACTATATTTTTGGTTTTTGATGCCACAAATTCTTGTTCACTTGTTCAAGTTCTTGTTCATGATTATCACGATATTTTCTTTTCTCAGAAGGCACAAACACTATTTCAAGTAGATAATGGACTTTCACATGGCTCACAAGTGAAACAGCCTAACTTTATCAATTTTGATTGAGGAAAGGTAATTTTTAACAAGAATCAATGTTATACATTAAATGACCATACAGATGAGACATACATGTGTTTTTTATCCCCTGTGTCTGCTCTTCTCGGTCCTTCGTTTTTTAGCATTTTATCCCTTTTCTTTTTCTTTATCATTATAATTTTCTTTTACAAGGGGTTGGGACTTGGTCCTAATAACCACCTCCACTTGACATGAAAGCCACTCTGCACGATCTCATTGCTGGTACAAATCATGAGAATCCAGACAGAATCTTGTTCATTCTTTAATTATGATGCCCTTTTGTTCACGAGAATAAACTCGATACTGAGTTTAATCAGATTTAACGAAAGAGTAAACTCTACTCAGCTATGTATACCAACCTTGATGGAACTAAGTTGCAAAAAAGCTGACAGATTATTCCAGATTTGATTGATATCCTTCTCTAGTTTTCCTAGAATGTCATTATCGATACCTGTTCACAAAAATAAACAAACATAGAAAGCGATGATGAGCAGCACATATTGCAGCTGAATGTGCAAAAAAGTACAAAACATTTTCTTTGTATTCTTTGCAAGTGCCAATTTTCACTTGAACTTTGTTTAATGCACGGAGTCTTATATTATGTCCTAGCTGTTGTAAATGTTTTTGCTTGCATCAGCATTCTTTGGTCAACATTAAAGAAAATTCATCTTGATCGCTAGTGCATTAAAACTGTTTATAGATAGATAAACTGCATAATGTCAAAATTGTAAATAACAGATACAGAGCCTATAACCAAGCACAAGAAGCACAACAGTAACACCACCACCAACAACACCACCATCACCACCACCAACAACACCCAATCATATGCTGCTAAGATTTAACTTGAACTAGAAATGTCGCTATGGCGACTGATATGTCTCCGCCATAATGCATGATTCTCCTCATAGGTCTAGATAGTTCATGTGGACAATGTGTGATTACATTTTCACAAAATTGGTAAAATATTACAATGACAAGTTTGTCACAAATGTGTTGAATGTTCACCTTCCTTGACCTAGGTTTAATTGGATGAATAGGAGAGCATGTATTTGGGATTTAAGGACTTTAACTTGACTTTGACCCATTCATTCGTTTATGCATTGAGTAATTTTCAAGGTATGGAGAAAAAGTGCAATTTCTGTATTGAATGGTAAATTGTTACCATTTTCATCTGGCCTTTGACCCTAAAATTCATAAGATAATCACTGTCAGGCAGAACATGCATAAATATGAAGTACATTTCAAGATAACTTGAGCCACTTCCAAGATATTGAGGAAAAACTTAGTTCAGCACTTTCAGTTGATCTTTGACCTTTTGACCTTTGAGGCAAAAAACAAAAGGAAAAAAAAAAACTTTCCAGAGAATCTCTGTTAGGTTATACATGCATACACCAAGTGTAAAAAAAAAAATCCTGCTGGCATTGCATAAACATGAGGGAAATGGTAAAATTTTGAAGTGTTGCCCTTGACCTTTGACCCCTGACCTTTGACCTCATGAACCCTATATTCTCTAGATAATCACTGCCAGTCAGTACATGTACATATACTATATCCCATGAAGATACCTTGAACAATTTCCAAGGTACAGAGAAAAAAAGTGAAGTTTTAATATTTTTACTTGACCTTTTGATCTTTGACCTTTGACCTCATGACCCAAATTTTCATCAGAAAATCTTAATCGGGTAATACATGTATACACTCAGTTTAAAGAAAATATCTTCAGGCATTGCATAGAAATGATGGAAATAGTGAAATTATATGTATTTGACCTTGACCTTTTGACCTTTGACCTTGAGCATGTGCACCCAAAAGTTGATAGGCACAACTTCACCCCCCAATACACATTCATGCCAAGTTTCATTAGGATACCTCAAAAGGTTTTGATAGTTACCCTGTCCACAAAATTCATTACGGACGGACGGAAGGACGGACGGACGGACGGACGGAAGGACGCACGGACGGAAGGACGGACGGACGGACGGACAAACCGAAAACATAATGCCTCCGGCACCACTTCGTGGCGGAGGCATAAAAACTACATACAGCTGTATAACCATTTAGAACACAGGTATAGATTGCTACATAATAACTATTTAGAACAAGGGGATAGATTAATGCAAATATTACTATTCAGAGGCTGGTTACAGGTAAGTACAACCATGAATGCAAAAGGTGGGCAAGAGAAGAAGCTTGTTTTGAACGCCGTTTTTCCACTTTCATTTGCAATGAACAACTCCTTGGGGCAGAAGCTCAGAGCTAAAGAGGAAGAGGAAGTATTCTTGTGATTTTCATGAGAGCGAGCGAAATGACACAGCTATCAAAGGGTAAAATCCACTCACCCAATCCCTGGATGGAGGTTGTGATTCTGCAGGCAACTCTGTAAACTTCAATTACGCCTGATTTAAAAAAAAGATACAATAGAAAGCAAACAAAGTTATAACAATATAAATCAATAATTTTTTACAACAAACACATCTGCACAAAAAGCAGTTGACATACTTTTGAAAAACAGAAGAGAAATGTGCATGCTGTTTTGCATCAAGGATGAAACAATGTAGACTACCCCTAAGTATTGCACACTGTGATCTCTTCAATCATTATCATAATATTAACATGTGATGGTTGAGAATGACAGGCGCCGCAGAATGTTGCTCAGGGTGAGAGATCGCGGTCAATGCACTATGAAGTCCATATCTGTATTACATTAATGACATTTATCAAAACGAATCAAAAGAATCATTATATAGGTCAAGCAAAATGCATTACTGAAAATGAGTGGAACTTTCACCAAAGACACAATCAAAGCATGCCATTGATGGGGGAAGCAGCAATGATTACGACACATGTGATAATCACTGAGAAATTAACTGAGCTCACCGGTGAGGTAGTCGATGCCAGCCGCTGACCCGATGACCTCGCTGCACACAGAGGAGCTGCTGATGTTGTTGAAGATGGAGTTTGCCTTACTCATGACCTCATAGCACTTGCTCAGACATTTCTCCCACTCCGATGCATGCCTGCCTTCATCCTAGATATAACATATATTCCCAAGAAAGTGGGTGTGACTTCAACTACAATTTGCTTGACATATACTTGTAGTGACTCAACTAAATATATATTTAATTCTATCTTCTCTCATTAATCAGGGCAAACGATAACAGTAAAAGCTGCACTCAAGACATCTCTTCCACTCTGATTCATGCCAGCCTTTCTCCCAACCGACTACTGTAAATGGAAAACTATGATTGACTCTCATCAGTCAGAGTTATAGCAATCAAAGTATAAGCCAGGGCCATTCATTATTCTACCTTAGTTTGAACCTTGAAAAGCATAGCACAGCAAAATGGAACCAACAATCACAGAGTACACAAATATAACAATCTAGTTCAAGCTTGATGACTGCTGAGCCATTGCAAACTGACACTTTCTTGAAAATCAAAAGATGCCATTTCTCATACATTGACCCTATGACCTGAGTCTCAATGCAGTAATTGGGGTACTCACAGATGAATCACCAGCAACCTCCGAGTATCTATCGCCAAATAGAGTCGTGTCAGGTTTGACCGCTGCAGGGGGAGGGTGTCCACTGGATGGAAGGAGTGCCATGGTATTTCCTCCTGGCATCACAGAGGGTGCTGTATGAAGGGGGAGGAGCAGGGTTTGGTAGCCAGAGTGATATAAGAGACAGTTAACATACATAAATTTGACTCCATTTGTGACCAAACACTACTAAAATTGAACCTAAGTCATGTTAAAAAATCCAACATCCAACATTTAATATTATCAAATCTAGTTTGCATCTGCGGAAAGGAAGGAGCCTGTTGATGTGTGAAGCACATCTTGGACACTGTATGACCATCCTGTCAAAAACATTCCTTTGCAATAGACTTGTCATCAGTGGCAATGAAGAAATTCTGTTGCACAGTGAGCTAGAAGTGAAACACAAATGAAATCTGTGCAATGTCATTCATCTATGAACAGTTGATAAAACATTTAGTGAATACCTGAGATGAATGCAAACATAGTACTTTGTGTGCATTTATCTCATTGAAAGATAGTAAAAATGGATGCCAGCAAACAAAGCCAATGATACCTTTGCTCAGTGGAGGAGGCTCAGTAGATGGAGCTGCAGTGAAATCTCCAAAGGAGTCTCCCCTCTCTCGGGGTTCATCTGCACCTTCTTTTGATTTGGAGTCGATTGTCAGCTTCAGATCAAAATTCTTCAGGTCCAGCTCATTTATGGAGCCGATGGGAAAAGCTTTGTTCGTTGTGCTGACCGGAGTGTCCAGGGTCAACTCCAGTTTGTGCGTCTTGCTCTGCAAGGAATCAGCATTCATTCCATCACCAAGACTCAGCCCTTGTTTGCTCACCCCTTTGGGGGTGGGGTCGATGGTCTCAAAGTGCGTCTGGTAGAAGTCGGACCCCGTTCCGTCCATGCTTCCCTGCTGCGTTGCTGACCCAACCTGCTCGAAGGGATCAACCACCGACAAATCACGCAGGGCATTGAAGCGATCGTCCTCCGGAGCTTCCTCACTGCTTGGAGATGGGGACGTCATGGGAGGCGGTGTGAGGCGGAAAAAGTCTGTTGAGGATGTTGTTGGCTGTGCGACCACACCAACTCCTGGCAAGATTGTAGAGGGTTTCTGCAGAGGAGCTTTAGTCGTTCCTGTCTGGAAATCTCCAAAGGATGAATCCTGGCTTGGTATCACTGGGTCTGGCTTGTCGGTCACAAAAGCATGGAGGCCAGCAAGGGAGGAATACTTCTCAAATGTGTCTGAAGACTCCTCAGCATTGTTCTTGGTATCTCTACCACTGCCTCCATCTTTACTCCTGGAACTGAAGAAGCCTTCAAACTCTTCCTCGTGTGGACTGGACGCCTTTTGATCCTTGTCTTTCTTTGCAGCCTCTGCCCAGTCCGAGCTCTCCCGTGGTGGAGAAAAGGCTGCAAACCCTTGGCTTGGTTGCTGAGGCTGATCTCTGGCTGAGAAAGATTCAAAGAGGGCGGCTTGGTTGGCCGGGGAGGTAAAACTGGCTGCTTCCCCTGCAGATGCCACAGGGATGCCAGGAAGAGTTCCTCCAGCTTGCTGGAAGTCAGCAAACTCATCATCATCCGTCCCACCAACAGCTGGAGGTGGGAGGGCAACTGGCTCGGTGTCAAAGAGAGAAACTCCAAGGTCTCGGAGAGCAGCATAGCGATCATTAGCAGTTTTCGACTGCATACCCTGTAGATTGGACTCTGATGCAGAATGCTTGAATGGCTGACTGCCAAGGATAGATCCAGGCTTTGCTGCAGAGCTGAGACTAGTCTTTGAATCAGAGCCAGCAGCCTTGAAATCGCCGAAATCACCAAAGTCGTTGTCTGCCCGTAGCTGCTCCTCAGACCCGAAGGCACGAACTGCAACACTCCCACCCTTTGTTCCTTGAGGCGGGGGCGGTATGGCAGCAAATATCCCACCAGTTTTCTCTCTAGGTGGGACCAGAGCTGGAATGTGTGCAGCCCCAGCAGACACACTGGATGAAGCCTTTTGTCCTGGTCCAGGGAGGGTTGGGATGGGCTGTGGAATGAGGTCCAAATCCCTATGCATGCTGTCTGAGGGCGCCGACTTGAAGTCATCAAAGGACTCATCCTCATCATCTCCCTCGGTAGGAGTGTGATCTGTACATGGCAGAATTGTGTAAGAACATTTACAGCAGTATTCATATACAGGTAATACAATATATATCACACATTATGTTGCACGTCAAAATTGTCTTAAAATGTCATATGTGAAATGCACAGCCATCATCCACTCCACAATTCATAAAGTATAGGCAATACTACTCCAATTCGTCAACATATCAAACAATAATGTTGTGGTATTCATATTAAAAAAAAAAACACACAAACACACAAAACACACACACACACACACACACATAATGTATATGTTCAACGTGATTTGAAATCATGCTGAATAAAATAGCTCTGCATATCCTATCAAATTTAACCAAGTATGTTTTGCAGCAGCTGTGGCAATGTTCAAATAACAGCTACAGTGAAACCTGTTATAACAAGGTCCGTGGGACCGGCGATATTACCTCGTTATAACCGGTACCTCATTATAACCGTACGCATAACAAACAAAGAAAAGCATAAGCACGACGTCATATACCCATCAATCAAACTTAAGAATATCCTTTGCATTGTTATTACACAATATTATGGATCATTATTAGTGAGAAAATATTGTGAAAAGGGAAATTATTTGTGAATTGATATAAAAAAAGACGAAAAAAGCAGGGGTTGAAATGCGTTAATTTTTTTATTTTTCTTCCAAAAAATCTCTTCGCATAATAGCTGCACATTATATTCTTGAGAAGCAGGCCTACTTGGCAGGATCATATTCATGATTCTTTCTACACCTATCTCTTCCTCTTGTATTGAACCATTCTGAAAGAATGACATTTTTTTCGTTTGTGAAATACAGTATAAAATGTCAATGAACAAAATGAGATTGTATAAAATGCGTTTAAGTTTTTCTAAACATCAGCGCAAATAGAGTAACATACATGCGTTGTTTACCGTAACTTGCGAGGTATTTTACGCTGTTGGTGCCCAGTAGTAATGCGATGATCATGAATCATTTCGGCTGTAATCCTTTTATACGATATATAATCATTGCACCCAAAGGGATTAAAAATGCGTCCTTTATTGTCTTCCGAAAATCTATTCACATTTTGTACATCCGTTCTTGAAAAATATGCGACAGGGTTGAATTTGGAAGGTTGTGATCCTTCTTATGCAAATCTGTACCTCATAGACCATTCTGAAAGAAAGAAAAATCTTCATTGTGAAATGTAGTGTTAATTGACAATGAACAAACCCAGATCTACATTCAACCTGTTAAATGCATTTGTTTCTTTTTCTGAACTCCGACTCAATTAAGTAGATTAAGTATTATTCAACTATTCTTACGCTACTGTCACCCGGCAGGATCGCGATGATTTCATTAATTATTTCCGCTTTAATCATACACACTCATATTTACATTATCATTTGTTACATGATAATGAACAAACCCAGATCTATTCAAATTGTTACATGCGTTTGTTTCTTTTTCTGAACACCGACTCAATCAAGTAGATTAACATGCGTTATTCAACTATTTTTACGCTACTGTCACCTGGCAGGATTGCTATGATTTCATTAATTATTTCGGCTTCAATCATACACTCATATTTACTAGCCAGCAAAACAACTGGAAGTCGGAATTAAAAATGGAAAGGATATAATGATGAGTTGAACACGCATTCCAATTGCCCATTTTTGGTCATGAGTGTCACCACCTGAAAAGTTTTTGAATGTGTTATTTTTTTTTCTCGTTGCTGTGTGGTCTGACCTAATATCACACACGCGTATCTTGCGAAAAAGAAAATCGAATGATGTTATTCAATAACTTGGTAGGAACATCGGAAGGTTTTTCTGTGTCTTATCGCGTGGTTTAGAAGAAAACACAGAAGGAACGGTACTCTGCAAAACGGGAAAGAGACATGGATAGCGTGAATTCGGTTTTCAATGTTTCGTTTGTCACGTGTTTGAAAGCAGCAAGTCGAGAAAAGGAACCTCATTATATCCAATCAAATTGCTTTTTTTTTTCTTTATCATGATGCACCAAAATTGTCCTCGTTATAACCGGACTCGTTCTGCCATAGGTTTACACGCACAGGAAAATGGGACCGACGCGATCACCTCGTTATAAGCGGTTCCTCGTTACAACCGAACCCGTTATAACGGGGTTTCACTATATTGCATCTTAGTGTTAACTGTGCTACAAAAACATGAAATTGGTCAATTAGTGTCATATCTAGCCAATGCAGACAAAACAAACTGAATTATTAAACAGTAAAAATTCTACCTCTGATATCCACCTTAGTTTGTCATTCTGTCTATCCTTGGACCTAGCTGTTTTTTGTTTGCTTGTTTTTTTTAACCAAAATTTGTATGGTTAAAATCTCATCATCACAAACTCCTAGAATGACATTGACCTTTGACGATGGACAAGGATATGTCACACTCATGAATTTCCTCCATATATTGCTGTCATAGTTACTGCCCTTGCAAAGCTTACACACATTCCATTGTTTCAGTCACAACAAACATAGACATTTTAGAGATTCATCTTGCTCATACTATTATGTTCATAAATCAATTGTATAGAAACTTACGAATGTTTTTAGATTGTGACTTTGAATGCCAGTGTTGACCAGATCTACCGCAAGCTCTATCACCCTGACACAACAGTCATAATTACTTCTAACACATGAAGACTTGTCTGTTACTGTGTGAACTCTAGCCCAACAGACTTGGAAGTTATCGAATAAGAATAAGGAACTCCCATTCCACTGTGCATGGAATTATAAGGATATTATCAGGAAAATTACCAGCCAGTTCAGTGGACAATGTGCATTTACATAAGAATCCGACTATGAAAAGCAACTTTGCTGCGTCACTTTCTAAAAACAGCATGAAACGTTCATATCTAATCTAGCAATAAAACTACACAGTAGGGATAAGACAACACTCCATACAATGCCAGCAACTAGCTGGAATAGGCCAATTCCAGCAATGCATAATATTGTGAGAAAGGCATTCCATGAAAACCTAGTTGAATAACCAACATGCTCATCATTTCATTTCACACATAGTTTGGGGTCACACAGAACGATATGACCATATCCTCGCCGCAGTTCGGGAAATGAACGTTGTGGTTTATACAGTGATCGTCTCGTACAAGCACTGTGCATGTGTCAAGTGAGGAGCATTGATTTTCGAATACGCTATTAAACTCCACTTAACGTTGGCTCGCTGAGCTTTGTTTTGCTGAAATTTTCATTGCATAATCATGTGGTCATGCGAGTAAAATCAAAAAGGTTTTCAGTATATGGAGTTGACACCATATGTCAGTTGAATGTCGACACCTCTCTCATCGAATGCACGGACTGCTTTTGGTGATGCAATAAAAAAATCCCCAGTGTTTTGCGAGTAAACGTTACTGCTCAAGCTCCTTGCATGAATTCTGTAGATGTCTATGTGCAATACTGACAACTGACATGTTACCGGGACAAGACAAGGAAAGCTATTCTTATGATGAACGTTATTTGTGGCCGTGCACCTCAAAACAAACATAAAGTCGCACACACTGATTTTGCATGAGGACTGAAAATATGTGAAATGGGTCAACCTAGCCGAACTTGACTTTTTCCTATTTTCTGAAAGAGCAGGTCTTCTTTTACATTATGCTAAGATTTGGTATCATAAAACGGGCAGGAAAGTGTGTTTTTTAGCAGTTTATCTTGAACATTTTTGGTAGAATAGTGTGATTAGGTGTGTCTTTAGAATCCCTTTTTCATTTCTGAAAAACCTTGTCCACACTCTTCACTTTCAACTCTAATAACTTTTGAAAGGATAGCACTACTGCTTTGAAAGTTGGCATTGATTATGGACAGAATGTGTTAATGAGGCATGCTTAATTTCAGTTTAATCTGATAATCTCTTCATTGTTGTTACTCTGGTGGTTAACCTCCTGTTTTTTTGTCCCATTCATCGCACAGCCAGCACGGTTTGGTACAGATTAAGCGCTTGAATAGACACTGTACTTCAGAGCCTCTTTTCTCAGTTCACACTTTTCCTGATTTTGTGCTTTCTTTCCAATATTTAGATAGGTTAGGAGAGTCCATTTGATTTGAGTTATACATCATTTTAAAGCTTGAAGTCTGCTCTTTCAGAATATGGTCTTAACTAAAAATTCATGTCTGCCGACTTTTTGTTTGTTTTGAGGTGCAGGGTCACATTTAGTATGTTCTTGTAACTGAAATCTACAGTTGTATTTACTTTCATTTTTTTAAAATCCAATCAGCTGTAATTTCAATGGGTAAATAAATCTACATAAATTTCTCCACATCATCTTCTCTCTCTCTCTCTGTCTTTCTTTCTTTCTCCATCTAAGCAGACAAAATCAAATTCAGAAGTCATGATGAAATAAATGCTGCACATTGGAAAGATAGTAGGCCCTAATGGCATTTCCTTGAAGGTATGAACCACCAACATGCATGAAAAAAAGTTGCAGATTTGAGCACAAAAAAAGGCTCTTAAATGAATGATGACTAAGTCCAATCTCTTGACATGGCATGCTTTGACAGTGTGTTTTATGTTACTCTATTACAGGAGAAAAATTGACAAATAAAAAATTGTCACTTTTGATTTAAAGGAAAGACAAGTTAGAAAAGTTGTGAAGCTCAGTAGAAACCGTTTCTCTAAGTGACACATAAGCTGTTACACCTGTAAAACTACTATATTTGCTATTATATAAACCAAAGGTCATGCATTGCTACACCCCAAAGTTCCAGCCGACCTATATATAAAAATTAAAAAGTCACTTGTGACATCCACAAATACATTTGAAGGTCTCATTTTGATCATATCAAGAGCTGGATTATTGTCAGCAGAGTGTTAGCTACTACAGATGTGAGCGAGTGCACCATGCAGCTCTCAGAAGCACTGCCAGAGGTGGAAGGTGACTTGGCCGTATCATACTTTTAAAATCTAAATATTATCGTTTCAAATACCATGTAACATGCTCCAAAATACCACCATTTGCACTTCTATTACTGAAACCTACTATTAGGATGATCTCGAGACACAGACTGTTTTTGCAGACCCAATTTTTTTTTTTTTTTTTTTACCATACATTTACTGCACCCCCTATATAACTGCACCCCCTATTTACGGGGTCTCTTATTCTGTTGAGGATGAGTCCCGAGTATATACTCGGGCAAGTGTCTATGGGAAATGCGTGTTGTAGCAATATCAAACCGTCCTCAACAGGTTAATTTGAAAAAGAAAATAACAAAACTGTGGTCAGTACAGCAGTAAATATGGTATTTCTGGGCAACATTTGCCCAGACGGACCAAGCACTCGTCTGACCACATGCTAATTCCTATCCCCTTCAAACTTAATTTGGCTGGGTATAGTGAAAGCGATGCAACTTTTTCCCACTCTGATGAAATTCATTCTTATTAATTCTTGTGTTTGTTTTAATCATCATTCTAAAATTTGCAGGAACTGTTGAAGAACATATTTCCATTATTAGCCTCAAAAGCTAAGATCTGGATTTCCTCATGAGCATGATACTCACTTAAAAACACACCCATTAGCAACTGAACTGCCAGAACCGCCCTTTCTTTTTTTTAATATAGTTTTGTTTTACAAATTTTCTTGTGTTTTTATATAGAATATATAATTATGTGCTTTACCAATTTATTTATTTATTATTATTATTATCTATTATTATTATTATTTTTTTTTGGGGGGGGGGGTTATAAAGAATATATAATTATGTAATTTGAAAGAGGTCACAGGTCAACAAAGCATGTCAGAATTCCTTCTGTGACACACCATTCTCTTGGCAAAGTCTTAATAGGCTTTCAAATACACATAACTTAAATATCATAGTCAAAAATAAACATGCAGTGAGCTATTTTAATCATTAATAAAGTTGTCAAAATGAGAGCAATATCACTGTACCATCTAGGGAACCATAGGCCATTATGTACAGCATCTTCATTTGCTATTAAAAGGGCTAATGAGACATGATCTCTTTTTGTCCTGGCAGAAATGTTAAGCTTCAGGAATATGAAATGCTTTGGTGATGGGAATGTTTAAAGGGGATGGCTAGTAACTGATCAGTGGGAATCAGTGGGAATGCTGAGGGACGATTGTTCCAATCCTTGTGGGATTCATTTAAGAGTACATTATATATCTATTCTTGTGTGAAAATTATTTGCTTCAGAATGGTCTCATATTCAAGTAATGTGCAGTTTAATGTTTTCAGGTAAGCGTCCCTGGTCAGTGACGGGGCATTAATCTGCACATTACTTGAATATGAGACCGTTCTGAAGCAAATAATTTTCACACAATAGTAGATATATAATGTACTCTAAAATGAATCCCACAAGGATTGGAACAATCATCCCTCAGCATTCCCACTGATTCCCACTGATCGGTTACTAGCCATCCCCTTTAAACATACCTAAATTCTTTTTCTTTTGTGTTTTTGGATTTGTCAAGTGGTATAGTAACATAATTATCTAACAGGGCAAAAAATGTTTTTACAATGATGCCAATATTTTCTTGAATTCACCTAAACCACAATCTGTTCTGTCAAACCATGATTAAACTTATTCATTGAATGCCAATTATCTCAGTCATGCCAAATAATGACTGTATTCATTTTTTGTTTGTTATTCATTTTTTTTTTTTTTTTGGGGGGGGGGGGGGGGGGGGTGGGGGTTTCTAGGGCACACTGTTTACACTTTATCCTAGTCAGACTTACCGGTTTTGATTTGCACCATGACTGGCACCATATGCATAGATCTAGGTTTTCAAATGCTTTTTATGTATACAGACAAACTTCTACAAGGCAAAATATATGACAGAATACACTACTACATATCTGCTCAGAAAATTAGTTCCCTTGACTCCAAAAGAAAACTCGTTTGTGCAACATTGAGTACTTGGCAGACTGAACCACATAAAACCATTTGAGGTCTGCTAACTGGTGGTATTGGACAATGCTTGCAACAGAGTGCATCAAGGCAAATCCAAATGGTCTATGTATCACAATCACTTCACATTTCTAAGACAGAAAGACATGTGTGAAGATATCACTGATGGTAAAAATACTAATGCTAAGTACCTTCTCTATGTAGGCACATAATCTCATATTGCAAACCTCTAGAAATATTTACATAGCTCTTAGAAGCTGTACCTCCCATCAGTATGAATTCTACCTACCACTAAAGCAACATCACATGCCTAGTAAGACTGGATTTGAAAGGGTTAAATATCTCTGCTATCTTTTGGCATGAGTCCAACTCTGCATGTGGTTTACCAACTATGAACATCACATCACTAAATTCAGCACTGACTGGTGTATGTCACGAGAAGGAATGAAAAGCACTTTACTGATGAATGCATTGGCTGATGAAGGGGAAAAAAAAGGAAAACAGGAAACAGTAAAACAAACCACTAAGACAGACACATAATTTTCCAAAAGGATAAAATGATAAGAAAAATCATAAAAATGCATGGAATACAGCAGGCTATATCTGAAACCACACAAAAGGGGAGAAACTGAGGACTAAATATTTATACCAACAAAGGAACAAACAAAACAATTTAATAAACAAAAATGCTATTAAGATATGACCAATCCAACAACAACGGGAAGAACAGATATGGAGAGGATGACTCTTGAAATCTGGCATGCGGGATTCACCAAAGGGGGATGCTCCACAATCACAGGTGGTCTAATCGCCAGGACAACACGAAATAGCGAGAACAAACCTGAAAGAGAGCTGGAGGAGGCGGAATCGTAGGACCGTGTGGTCAACTTGTCGTATATGGTGTTCTGGTCCCAAATAAAGGGCGAGCTGCGCCCGCTTGAGGGGGCAGGAGAATTGGCAAAGATGTAGCAATTCTCCTCTACCCATGCCAGACAGACAGACAAGGGGGGAATACAAGACAGAGTCGAGAGGTCAGGGGTGAAAGGTCATTCCACAGAAATATGTTTCGAGTTTCACTAGAAAGCTGCCCCTGTGACCAAGTGAAATCTGGTAGCGAATATTAATTTTAAAGGAAACCCAAACCCAAAGAGCAATGTGGATTGAGTGAAAGCAGCAACATTAGTAGAACACATCAGTGAAAGTTTGAGGAAAATCGGACAATCGATGCAAAAATTATGAATTTCTAAAGTTTTGGTGTTGGAACCACTGGATGAGGAGACTACTAGAAGTTATGACATTGGTGTGGACAACAATATAAAGAAAATATAAAGAAAATTCCTCAAAAATTCACTTTTCTAGCATAATGAAAGAGCACCTGACTAACCGCTTTCAGAAAGCAGGGGGAATAATTGCTACCCTAACATATGTCAGTATCAAGTTGATGGAAAGTGTAATTTTCATGAAAAATGAATTTTTGTGGAATTCAATTTATGTTTTCTTTATATTGTTGTCCACACATGACACCATAACCTCTAGTAGTCTCCTCGTCCAGCTGTTCCAACACCAAAACCTTAAAAATTCATAACTTTTGCATCGATAGTCCGATTTTCCTCAAACTTTCACTGATATGTTCTACTAATGATGCTACTTTCACTCAATCCACATTTCTCTTTGGTTTGGGTTTCCTTTAAATCAGGTACCAAGTGTTGGATTTTTATTCCTGTTTTTGAAAGACATCTTCTACCCTTCAAATTACTTTCTCAATAATTGACTGACTGTCATTCAATACTTTGAAGCAGCAGACCCTCAAATGTAGAATTTTCAGTATGTCAGACACCAAAATGCAACTTATTTCCCAAATTTCCATTCCCATCCCATCATAACCACAAACTATGTCAAGCAATACTTTGATAGGGAGTGTATGTGGAAGTTCACATTCTCAAGAAAAGAGAAAACGTGGACAAGGTGCACAAAACACAATTCAAATATTGTTGCAGCATTATGAAAGTCATCCCGTAACTCCAACCCATAATCTATTCTGAGATATAAAGGGCAATTATAACAGACTAAAATAGGACAAATAACATTCATTATAAAACAGGAGAAAAAAATAATAATACCAGATTGGAAAATGATGTCAGTTAAGCAAGTTATCAGTCAGACAAACACAAATATCTAAAGATGCAGTCAGTTGCAGGGACAAAGGACATTCCATGTGGAAATAGGAAAGACTTCAATGGGGCAAAACTAGAGTAAGGTCAAAGGTTAGAAAACTTGTCAGACAGGTCAGGACAGCATCCACATGTGGTGTCAATACAAGGATCGGATCACACCATGAGTTGACGGAGGGCTATGAAATGAGAGTCAAATTGACTAATGGATGGGATCACACGTAAGTCGGCAGCATTACGTTAGTCGGTAACTAGAATGTCACTGTCAATAAACGAGAGGGAGTATCTCTTTCTTCATTTCTCACTTTCTTTGGTTGTTTTTTCCTGCAATGATAACTGAATGAGGAATTGTACTTGAACCCTAGCATAACATTAATCATTGCACCCTGTTCATTGACTCAAAGATGCCAGAAATGGAGGTTTGAATGGAACAAAATATGAGAGGTAAAACAAGGGATAATAAAGTACATACAAAGGCATAGACCACACCAGAGGACACAAATAATTGATTTTGTGATTGATGATACGATGCGGTTTGTCAGTAACAGAAACATTGGGCAAACCCTTTCAGATAATACTCATATTTGTACCTACCTTCAGGGACCTATACACACACAGATAAACCTAAGCTATAAAAATTCTAAATCAATTCTACACAGTCATAGAGCCTTATTACCTGCAACATGTTTGCAATCTCATCCACACACAAAATGCTTTGCCTATGTAAGATGGAATTTTCACACATCAAAAACTGAACAGATCAAATATGGTTTAATAGTACTGAAACTGCAGCAAACTGGTGGCTGAGTTTATAGACTGAGTATTTTGAGGATGAATTCAGAAGGGTAACCTTTGTTTAAGGAGTTATCTGACAATAGTTCTAGTGAAACAGAGGGGAAAGGAAGGGGGCAGAGACTTCCTCAGTACATCAGCTGATTATATTGGAAATGCAAAATATCTGAAAGAAAATATTTTCGCTTCCAACACTGCACACAACCACGAAAGAAACAGAGAAGCTAAGTGGTGATTTTTAATAGTTGTCTCTCTTCAGTGTACAGTAGATGCCAAATAATTTGCAGGCATATCATTTCGCGAAATTGAGAGTTGTAAGACAAATTCCTGGGTGGTTGAATTCGCCATGAAGAATGCAAATATCATACTGCTTGCATATGGTCTGCATGCAGGCGTGCATGTGCACGCAGTAGGCCAGGCACCTGTGTGCAGATGCTGCCTGGCTATGTTGCATGCATATACATGGCATTCATATTTAGTATTCATGATTAATGAAACCAGAGGGTGATATGTTGGCAAGTTGTTATATTCACAAGTTTTCTTGACCTGCAAAATTTGTGAAAATATATCCAGCGCAAAATATTCAGCATCTACAGCAACTGAATCTGATCAGAGTCTTTACCAAAGAGAAGGGTGGAAAATATATGCTCTGAAAGAGAAATATGCAATAGTCCAGCTGGCAGCCATAGCACTGGAGTGAAATAAACTGTAACCCTTGAACTGTAAAGTTTTGTTGTTGTTGTTGTTGTTCTTTAGAGCAAACAAAATCTGTTAAATATCTGTCCAAAATCACAGTTATCAATGTTTTGATTCTCACATACTTAATACTCATGAATACTCGGGGATCAAAATGATTTGTTTACATTTTCAATCTGGTTATTTAATGAGCAGGTGCTCTATATATGTTTTGTGCTGTCATGAGCTTGTTTACTCCTGTATATTTGTCATCATCGAGGAAGCCCGAGAGATGCTGCTCCATGAAAAGGTTCCCTCTGCTACGACAGACACACTCACCCTGTGTGAAGCTCGCTGGAGAGGCTGAGTGCCTGGAGGAGGAGGTGGACACGGCGGGGATGATCAGGGAGGACAGAGTTCCACTGGAGGCCCCTTTCTTTCCCGCCACTGCGCTCGTCTCTGCAGATGAGGCTGAAACAAGTACAGTGAGAACCTAGCATTGCAACCCATACGTCATCCTCAATTTCAACAAAGTGTCTCAAAAATCAAATTCTATGAAAAAAAGTGAGTGACACTTACATCACATCCCATACTAAGTGTATGTCTGTCCTGGTTCATATCACTGGAAGGTTGTTTATTTTGAATTTGCTTCGCAGAGCAAGGAAGACTCAGTTCCAGTTCTGCAGAAACATTCTCTCACTTTCTCATTTGAAATGCTTGCAGAGATTGAATTGTCCTATTGATAGAGTGCTTGGAAATTCATCATCCCATGTCAATACAATATTTCACTTCTCTTTTTATTTTCCTTTCCAGGAGGACTTACGGGCATGAAGACAAACCCAATTTCAGAAATATAAGTCTGCTCTAGAAATAAAAGATAGTGAGGCTTGTCATAATGGCCACAATATGAAGTCAGACAATTAGTGACTAACTCATAGATTGATTCTATTTACACCAAGACATGTACTAGAATGAAAAATTCAGAACAAAACCTCTTCTTGAGAACTGTGCTGAACTGTCTACAATAGACAAGCATATTATTTTGACATGCATGATGGGGTTACACCTCTTTAATAACAAAAGTAAAAGCACATGAGTGAATAAAATGGATAAGACAAAAGTTCTCCAATTGAGCTTACTCATTGCCGACAAAATGCTTGGAGCAGGTGGCATGTCAGCCTCAGCTGCTACAGAGGGCACACTAGGGGCCCCCTGGAAGGGCGCAAAGTCATCGTCGTCACCAGAGGTGGTCTGGGGCTGGGATGCCACAGGAGGCTGGGGTGGGGCTGAGGAGGAGAGTTGCTGCAAGGCTGGCTGCTGGGCGGGATTCTGTGGGCTGAGGTTGGGTACCGGTGCCTCGGAAAGGGTGCAGAGAGCAGGGAGTGATATCTCTTGTCCCTTCTGTAATCCAGGAGCAAAAGGATTAAATACGACTGGAACAATGATAAAGGCTGTCCTAATCAAGTCAAAATAACAATGACAATATATGTATGGGTGCATACAATCTTTCAATTTGCATCCACTAGCTAAAATTGCCACTTCTTTACATATTTCTTACCAAATACCTAAACAATTTTGCAAGAACCCTTGCCAAATACAAATGGAAATATATCATTCAGACTGTTCCACATCACATAAATCATTATAACCTATTAAAATGTAACTGCTTCCCCAAAATGACCTTATATGGCTGCAAGAATACATTTATGCTGACTAGCCATTCCCCCACTCCCTCCCTCTGAGAGGCCCTTCACACATTATCGTTGCTGGCTTGACACTGCAACACTCCTGTTATTACCTGAGCCTGGGCGATAAGGGCCAAGGCCATGAAGAGCTCCTGCGGAATCAGCTGGCCTGGCATGGTGAGGTTGACCATCGACCAGATGTGGCCAAGAAGATTGCGGTCAAGGCCGGAGAGGAGAAAGATGGGGTAGAGGAGGCTCGTGTCGATGGACCCTTCTCGGACAGAAGCCTCCAGGACTTGGCGGTAGACGGTTGGCAGAGCAGACTCATTCTGCAGCCTGAGGTAAGAGTGACATCAAATTATACTAGTTTCAACCAAACTTTGTCCTACTATCAGTGTGCTTTTTCATTAAATAAATCTATTACTCACAAAATCAAATACACAGTAAGATACAGACATAATGTATTTCCATATTGCTGTTGTTCACTACATGAGTTTGAGAATTTAAAGACAGTTAACATATTACTTCATTAAATTTACTTCACCAAATTCAGCACTGAGTTTTAACAACATAGAGTCCTGTTCTATTGCACACCATGAGAGCCTGTGTTGAAGTATCACTCTGACAAGATGATGCAGGGATGCAAAATCAATGTCAGGTCATGGTCAAGCAAAGAATAGACTAAACACTTCAGTCAACAACCTTTGGCAGAAAACTAGTTTGGTGAAGGACACTGAGGGACTTACCAAGCTGGAGGATGGATTGCTCCCGATGGCTGCTGAGCAGGCAGGGGAGCCACAGGTGGATTGACTTGTCCTGTCAGTCCAATTTGTCCGACTCCTACCACTGCTGTTCCCCCTCCCACACCAGGGACCACGGAGGCTTGCTGACTGGGCTCCGCTCCAGGCAGGGTGAACAGTGAGGAGAGGTCTTCGGACTCCTTCCACTGCCGGGCTTTGACACTGGGGGTGAAGGTGCTGGCTGACCTGGGTGAACTACCACCGTGACCTTTGACTTCATTGAGGGAGGGCTTCTGATTGAACCGCTTCCGCTCCTTCTGGGATTCAGACAGGTCTGTGGACTGCATCAGCATGCTCTCAAGGGATTTTCCACCTACGAGGATTACACACATAATACAGGAAGAAAGAGCAACACAATTAACTAATCAACACAAAGTCCTTTTAGATGTTCCATATAACATTGATTCTAAAGAGTTCTTACAATAGCATTCTTTTCCCGAAATGCACATGACACAAAGAAAAAGATTCAAGCACACATACTCCAAAAGTTCCCATCAATGATCATGAATTGACACAACACAAAAAAACAAGACTCCCCCTCCATCCCCCCCAAAAAAAAATCATTCACTACCACAAGCTCATCATAACTAAACAGACTTTATATTAGACAAACCATTCAACCACAGTCTCTGACAATGTACTAGCTTCTTCAATACCTGAAAATAAAGACAAAGACAATCCATGATGAAATAGAACGAAAGAGTACCTGGTTTCTTTGTATTGGGCATACTGTTGCCTTCATCCTGAGGGGTACCAGAGCTTTGAGCTACAGGGAACTGGTTCTCAGTGGTCTCCTGCTGCCCACTGGCTTTGCCGTGTGGGGAGGGGCTTGGACCCCCGAGGAAATCACCAAAGCCATCATCATCATGATCATCATTCTTTTTGGGAGGGGTCTGTGATTGTGCAGCCACGGGCGTGGTCATTCCAGGTTGCATTGGTGGTTGCTGTGATGGAGTGGTTGGTGCTGCGCAAAAACACACGAGGAATATATCAACAATCAAGTATAGGGAGTTCACACTTTGAACCAGCGTACATCTCATTCTTGAGTGGACAACACTGTGATCCTGTCGGAGTTACAGAATGACGAGGGAGGGTCATTTGCCAAGACATCCTACAAAATGGATGCCAACCTTAACATGATCAAGAATGAAGATATCAACCCTGCCTGTGCTTTGCTTATCAAGTGGCACAATTTACTGGTGTGCTCTCTTCACAAATCACCACAGATATCCTGAAACTGATGCAGATATTACATAATCATGTTCATGCCTTTTTTGTTACAATTGGCCTGATATTGTGACAATTGAGTGGAATTGTCTAGCTTACATTACAGTCATGTACAAGGGATATCATCCAATTACCACTGTGGCAAATAAGAGTTACATTACGTTGTTCATGTTCGGAGTCTGTCTTGCTAAACTGCATCACTACTATAGTGCTACAGATCAGGAGAAACAGCCTTGAAGATCATCCCAATTCTGGATGCATACCTGGTTTTGAAGGTGCCTGCAGGAAGTCTCCAAAATCATCCCCCTCCGTCTGATCTGACGAGATGGGTGTCAGTGACGTCGAAGGAGGGGCTGCTTTCTGGAAGCCACTGAAGCCATCGTCCAGACTCTGGGAGTGGGTCAGTGGGTGGGTGGCACTCGCTGCCGGCTGCAGCGGTTGCCTGGCAACCATCACACAGCCTGGCATCATTGGCACCATGCCCACTGTTTGGGAGTGGGGAACAAACCCAGCCTGAGCGGGTGCTTGCATTCCTGTGAGCATACAAAGAAAAAACAGGCAGTGAAAGACTCAAGTCTAAAGACGCATAGTGATACACAATAATGAAAATGATGACAAGCAAATATGTCTATTTCTACATGTACATATTGGATATCAGAGGTGAAATATTAGCTGTCAATAATGAAGATACAATCAGTTCTTCATGTCAAGATAGTGTACAACAACTTTATCACTGATGTTCAAACTTGAAAGACTCTTTGTTCTATTTGACCTGTTAGAATGCATTAATTTGCCATAAAAACAAACAAACAAACAAACAAACAAACAAACAAACAAACAAACAAACAAAAATTGTGCAAAATTTCTAAGTCTAATAATGAGGACTGCAAAATCAGAACCCTTGAGCAAGAGAGAATCCTACAACTCACCATATTGGTATGGTATACCAGGAGCTGTTGCTGGGTGTGGTCCCTGGTTGCTAGGAGATGTCATGAGCCCCTTTGAGAGCAGTTCCCCCATATCCAGACTTTTGGAGCCCAGCGAAGATCTGCCTCCAGTGGAGAACTCCTTCAGCTTCCTCTTCTGCTCCTCCCTGTAGCGCTCTTTTCGCTCCTGTTCTTCCTTCTTCTTTTGCTCCTCAGCCAGCTTTTTCTGCTTCTCAGCAAATTTCCTTCAAAAATATAATTCAGACAATACTAAATCAACAGGGGCTTTGCATCAAAATGTCATGCTTACTTTTACAACAAGACATCAATGTCACTTTCAGAAATTTGTTTACACAAAGAATGCAAATTTGATAGGAGAGATTGAACAATGTCACTACTGACCAATGACTTGTATTCAATCTCCACATCATTACTAATCAGAAAAGACTTGTATACATGAATATGCTTACCACAAAACTGGTACTTCCCTGTATAATAAGGTATCATAGCTTCACAGAACACTGTCAATATACAATATAAGATGTCAAAGATACATAGTAGAGTATCCTATGAACTTTTTTTCTTTAAATTAAACAACATACTACAATGAGTGGATGCATTTTGACACCTCAGCAATCTCTAAGAAAGGCTATGCTTTTATTAGTGGCTGTCTCACTCATTCTGATATAGCTTTTATATATACACATGTACACCAAATTATTCTATTAGCTGCTGTTAAATATGAAGGACCCATTGTAATAATTATGATTACATGCATTCTGAAAACAAATTTCTTATTGATGCTGCTGGTCAAACTCACTTTTGTTGTTCAGCGGTCATGTTCTGAGGGAGGCGAGGACCCATACCAGGTACCATACCTGGAGCCTCTACACCCCTGCCTACGAGGCCGGGCTGCACCATCCCTGGGTGGACCATTCCTGGTTGCCCCATGTAGACTGGTTGCACTGGTGTCTGACTGTAACCAGTACCAGGCTACAGAAGTTTATTTAAACAGAATAAAGAAGTAGAAGAAAGAGTTAAAATGAAGAACATAATCCCGCTACATCTATACAGAATACACTGTTTATATGTAAATGGCTTCATTAAATGTATCTTCTTTGCCTGTTGATAACACAAAAAGCATTAAAAAGAGCAACAAACAAAACAAACAGAAAAAAAATGCGTACAAACAATGCACTCACACACTTAAACATAACGGAGGATACAAATTAATGCTTATGAATACTTCCAGTGAAGATGTTCCATGCTCCTCAAAGTGAATTTGCAGAGATTCACTTCACATAAGTTCAAATTCAGAAAGTAGCATGCATAACTTAATACACCATGACCAAAAATTTAATGTGAATTAAAAGGGGAGGCTTGCCCATTTGATGAAATCCAGCAGCACCATGTATCAATCCTGAGAAGCTACCAAATCTACTCACATAAATGCCTGCAGGTTGCCCAGGGAACATCTGTGGAACCATTCCACCTCCTGGAACAGCACTAGGGGGCTGTGGCATCATCTGGAAGCTCTGTGCCTGTGGCATCCCCATCCCAAACTGCTGCTGCCTGGGACTCTGCACCCCACCGGCCCCTCCAGGTCTCACTGGCTGTGGACTTGCAGAGAAAGCCCCTGGTGGCTGAGACCCATACGGAGGTCTGCGAACAAGAGAGAAAACAGTGATTTACATACTACAGAAGATAGTGCATCATCGGTTTCAGGTTCAAAGGGCAGCGAGTGTGGCAAGGTCTTGAGTGCATTCAATTCATTTATAAAGAGGCTTGGATTATAGGCTCAGTTAATCTACCTGAGCAAAGTTGTGTTGATTCTTGTTGTACATCTCATGGAAGCAAGAGACAAACACTTTTGAATGTGTTGGTTTCAGATTTCTATTTGAGCATTTGTTTTTTTTTTCAAAGCCCTGATGTTTCAAAGTAAAGAGTGACTACCAGATCGGTTATTGGGGAAACATTGATATCAACAAGGACTTTCATGACACTGCTCAAAACAACTCAATCTTTAGATTAATCATTCAGATTTTGCTTGCAGAGTGGCATATGCTGCGATTGCGAATTAAAAGCTCACAAAGAGTGCAGTTTTAAAGATAATAAAAAGTTTTGGTACCTCAAAAGTTTCCTTGAATTTCCTTGTCTTAGTTTGTGTTTCAGGTTAAAGTACCTTTCATATAACTAACACTGTGAGACTTACTCGCCCCAAAGTGCTCTCATGTCTTAGTAATCATGCAATTAACTGCGACCAGCAGCCCCATACGCATAGCGACCAGCAGTCCCATACGCATAGCGTAGTCAGGCTTCGCATTGTAGCATTCAGGATCATGACAGATTTAGTATCGCAGGATAAATGTCAACTTAAAATCCCAAAAATTCTTCAATTTGAAGACTTACCAATTAAGGTAAAGTATTGAAAACAGGCTTCGGGCAACGTTTGGTTCTGCCTATAGTCCCTTTCTGTTCGAATTGATGACTGAATGTGACTCAGTCGAGAGGACCTTGGGAGAGCTACGATATACTGAATACTACAGCCAGTGCATGCGAACACATCACATGCGCACAAATTTCAAATCCATCAACGGATAAGATGTTTGTGTGCGCATGCGCTGGCCGTAGTAGTCAGTGTAGTAGCTCTCCCAAGGTCTTCTCAACCAAGTCACATTCAGTCATCAATTCGAAAAAGAAAGGGACTATTGGCAGAACCAAACGTTGTTCGAAACCTGTTTTCAATACTTCAACTTAATTGGTAAGTCTTCAAATCGAAGAAATTTTTGGATTTTAGGTTGCCATTTACCCGCGATACTAATTCTGTCATGATCCTGAATGCTACAATGTGAAGCCCCATTAATACGCTATGCGTATGGGGCTGCTGGTCGCAGTTAGCTATGCGTACAATGGGCTGCACGCTGCTGGTCGCAGTCAGTGGTTTCGTACAATATTTATCGACGCCGTACGGCGACGGCTCTGGTACGAAACCATTATTGCATGATTACTAAGACATGAGAGCACTTTGGGGCGAGTAATTCTCACAGACAACATACTTTAACGTGAAACACAAACCAAGACAAGGAAATTCAGGGAAACTTTTGAGGTACCAAAACTTTTTATTATCTTTAAGCAGCAGAATGAAACTCAATATCAGAGCTTCCAATAATTGATTTTGTTCAAATCTATATGGGTGATTGAAAATAAACTAAAATAGAATCATGCAAAGTATTTCCTGTGATTTTGGTGCAATTTGATAGCATTGCATAAAAAATATCCACATCACATGGTAACAAAGGTACAGTGTACATTAAACAGCGCCTGATTGGTGGGTGTGCTATGAAATAGAACATCAAATGCGCTATGACATATAGCACACCAATCTGTAGCCCGACCAGACGCCGTGCAGAGCACGGTTTTTATTTACAGTGACTGGGGAGTCTGGGCTGTGTTTAAAGGGAATGCCAACCCAAAGAACAATGTGGATTGAGTGAAAGCAGCAACATTGGTAGAACACATCAGTGAAAGTTTGAGGAAAATCAAACAATCGATGCAAAAGTTACACATTTTTAAAGTTTTGGTGTTGGAACCGCTGGATGAGGAGACTGCATACTAGAGGTTATGACGTATGAGTGGACAACAATTCACAGAAAATATAAAGGAAATTCAACAAAAATTCACTTTCTAGCATTATGAAAGAGCATTTGACTAACTGCTTTCAGAGAGAAGAGGGAATAATTGCTACCCTTAACATACGCCAGTATCAAGTTGATGGAATTTGTAATTTTCAAGAAAAAAGAATTTTTGTGGAATTTTCTTTATATTTTCTTTATATTGTTATCCACTCATACGTCATAAAACCTCTGAGTAGTAGTAGTAGTAGTCTCCTCATCCAGCGGTTCCAACACCAAAACTTTAAAAATTCATAACTTTTGCATCGATTGACCGATTTTTCTCAAACTTTCACTGATGTGATCATGTGTTCTACTTCTAACGTTACCAATTGAATGTTGCTGCTTTCATTCAAACCACATTACATTGATCTTTGGGTTGCCGGTTGGCATTCCCCCTTTAAATACCAATCTGGAGCTAATATTATTACGTTGTGTCGCATGTCTGCATTTAGAATAGAACTTACATTTATATTAATAGATCTAACGACGAATACGAGTTGATAATTTCAGTCTTCTGAGTATTGTCTTCGCCGTTCATGGTAGCCCGGTAGGCCTTAGCGTATTTTCGCAGGCAGGCCGGCCGAACAATGCACAAATCTCATGGCACTGCACTCAGTAGATCACTACTCACTCGACTCGTTATCGTCCCCTCCCATTCATCGACGCGACGCCCGACGGAGATGCAAGGTGAAAATATTAGTCATCAACAGCATTTCTTATCTTTTTTTTAACACTACTGAGTTTTAAAAAAAAGGAAATCTTTAGTTACCTGTACGCCATGATAACTACTGCAACCGTGACCGGTGATTTAGATGAAAAACGTTCAATCTGCTTGAAAATACAACTGTCATTTCTCCTGAGCACGTCTTCTGCTGTGCTAGTGGCCAGTGCTGTTGTATATGTCACGAAACCTATTGCTGTGTAGATCACTCCATAGATTGCGATAACAGACGGTACCTCGTCCCAAAATCGCTCACTTGTGCATAAGCAGGTACAATATCGGATTCGCCCAATGCATCGCCTCTTTAGTTCACCAATCATTATTTTACGCCCGCCTACGACACTCTCCTCTTTTGGCGAATTTTTTTTGCAGGTGGGCAAAATATAGACAGATAAGTAGACAGTATATGGATGGACAGATAGACAACTTTTGCAGATTTACGTCAAAGAGAAAAGTCAGTAATGTGAAACAAATAAAAATTCTTGGTGTTGTTGTCCAGGATGACTTAAAATGGGATTCTCAAGTAGCCTCTATGGTTTCCCGAGCTAATCAACGTTTGTTTATGTTGCGAACTCTCTCAAGACCTTAAAGGACAAGTTCACCTTCATAAACATAAGGATTGAGAGAATGTAGCAATATTAGTAGAACACATCGTTGAAAGTTTGAGGAAAATTGGACAATCCGTTCAAAAGTTATGAATTTTTGAAGTTTTTGTGCAGTAACCGCTGGATGAGAAGACTACTGCAGTGTGTGAATAACTTAGATGTCACATGCGTACAACAAAATAACGAAAATATAAAGAGAATTTCACAAACTTTCATCTTATGAAAAAAGTTCATATTCCCCCGACTCGTTACCGACAAATGTTATGGGTAATATTATTCCCCCTGCCTTTAGAAAGAGCCAAGTCAAGTGCTCTTTTATTATGTGAAAAAAGTGAAAATATGTTGAACTTTCTTTATATTTTCTTTATACTGTTGTACGCATATGACTCACAAGCTGTAGTAGTCTCCTCATCCAGCGGTTCCATTACAAAAATTTTAAAAATTAATAACTTTTGCATCGATTGTCCAATTTTCCTCAAACTTTCACTGATGTGTTCTACTAACATTGTTGCATTCTCTCAATCCTTATGTTTATGAAGGTGAACTTGTCCTTTAATGTTGCCAGGACATACTGACTGTTTATGCAATATTTGTTCGACCTTTGCTTGAATATGCCTGCCCTGTCTGGCACAGTGCTTTAACCCAGTCTCAACGAAATAAAACAGAGAAAGTATAAAAACGTTCACTCCGAATAATTCTGTCGTACAATTATCTCTCTTATTCCCAAGCATTATAGAACTCGCAGGACTTCAGTCACTTGAGGAAAGACGTCAGTACTTGTGTCTAGAGTTTGCCCGGAAGGTTTTCAAATCAATTATGTCAAATCAATGGTTTTTGCCTGCAAATCTATCGAGGAGTCTAAGAAACAATCGACTGTGTTTTGAACCAAAGTGTAAAACTGACCGCTATCGAAACAGCTGTGTCCCATACCTCACGAGATTGTTGAATATGCACGGTGTATATATAATAATTTGTTTTTAATGATGTAATCATTATGTTGTTTGTTAATGCCATTTTATTAAGTTCCTACTAATTATGTTATAATTATCAGTATATGTTCCAGTTAATGCTCATCTTATGAATTTATGCTTTTACTGTTTGATGTTTTATGTGAATTTGATAATGGTATTTCATTGAGATATATCTCGCAGTTATAGGACTGAATTGTATATAAAATTATATTGTAAAAGAGATGATAAGGATTATGAAATAGGTAGTTATGTAAAAGAAATAAGTGAAATATAGTTATTATAAAATGAGGTTTATGACAGGATATGTAGATTTACAGATTGCGCATGCTGTAAATATCATATTATAACAAAAACACAGGTGATTAGAGTTTGGTATTCACACTCTCTATTTCAATATCCCTCTCTCGCACTCCCTCCCCCTCTTTCCCTCTTTGTCACTTTCACTCGCTCTTTCTCTCATGTAATTTTTTCATACACACCATTACGCCCACACAACATACTGGTGCATTATCAGTCCTGGAGAGTATACTCTCGTTACCCACCAGTGATCACCCACTTATAATATATACAAGGAAGAGATCGTACCTTGCCATCAAATATACAAGTATCTCATTTGTAGTATACTCACCCTCATGAATTTATATTTATGATGTTTGTGCAATAAGAAATAATTCATTAGTCTGTGTATTTGTATTGTAAAGTGTATCATTTGTTTTGTGTTTTCTGTAATAATTGATATGAGTAATTGGATTTGGGAAATTGATGATAAGTCCAGTTAAAAATGAATGCAGATACAGTTATTTGAGCATCAAAGTAAAGTGTTAATGGTCGATTAGTTTTTTTTTTATTCTTTTACAGATGATATGTATAATATATCTATTGAATTCTTATATTGCATACATTGTATGAACATTTCAACAATAACAAATTCCAATTATATTGACATAACAAATACACAACATCATATCATATAAAACTTGAATTTCCCTGTGATTAATTCAACAGTTTTATATGATATGATGTTGTGTATTTGTTATGTCAATATAATTGGAATTTGTTATTGTTGAAATGTTCATACAATGTATGTTGTTTGATGTAAGTTATACGTTTTTATGTGATGCATTATATGATTTAGCCTTCGGGCAACTACTTTGCATGTTTGTTCTAATAAATCATTATCAATTCAAATTCAATAAACATACTCACCCACGTGCTATGGTTATATCACCTAAATCAAAACCAAACCAAACAACTAAAGGAATGAATGAAAAGATTTATTATCCAGTGCAATAATATTCATAATGCATATTTGTGAAATATATACGCAGTCACATGAAAAAAACAAAAAACACCAAAAAACAAACAAACAAACAAACACACACACAACCCCCCCCCCCCCAAGGGTAATAGGAACCAGAAAATAGCATTAATGCTAGTTGAGTTTGGCCTATCGCAATTCAGGCTGTTACAAAGTATTTTTACTGTTTAGTAATGTGTCATTGTTAGGTAGTAAGTTATCAAAAAATATTTTAATGCTTACAAAAATGATCAAATCAGTAATTCACGTGATGAATCTATTTGCAATTGTAATTATATTGTATATGATATGTCATAAACGATGTCTACTTCTGACAAAAACAGAAAGTATCTATATTTATAAAAACAAATATCTATTGCAATATCTCTTGAGCACATTAACTGCAACAAACGTTTTATACCGTTAAGATGTCAATTTTACGAAAATTGGCCTTGGTGTTTTCTTCCTAATTCTGATTAGGAAGTCATTCCCAAAATTTGGTATAAGATCATGGAGCTATACAATGGTTTTATTCTTTCCTGACAAAAATTCTCATTTTCTGTTTGCATTGTACTAGGCCTATCAGTGGTGAATTAATGAACAATAAGCCTATTGTGGCAGTGCATGGGGCAAATTCTAATTAATCAAATCATATACATAGAACTACAAATAGATAATGCATGCGCAGTTTATAAACGTCAAGCAATCTTGATATCCCTGAATAACGGTCTTTACCTTTTCATGTAAAGCTTACTGAATGTTATCACACGTATTGCTATTTTGTTTTGTATAGAATTAAGATAAACTTTTCTGGCTCAACCCCTAATATGGCACTTTATGATTTCAATACATGCAATACAATCGATTAGCCGCCCTCATGACTGCATGACTAACAAATCCAAGTCCATAGCTCCGCATGTATATGAGCAGCATCAAGGGATCATTGCATTAAGCAAATGTTTTGCATTTCAAACAGCATGTTCATAGGGCCGAAATCTTTGAAAATAGATCAATACCAATAATTTAACAGTTTAATCGCTTCACTTATTTTCAAAATATGATAGGCAACTTAATTGTCTAAACAGAATAAAAGGAAAAAAATCTTATAATATACTCATAAGGCCCTCGCAGTCGTTCTGGAGTCTCTTTCATAGATTTATGTAACATCAATGAATGCATTAGAGATTGCTTTATGTAAACTGGATGGTTGCAGTGGCGAGAGATGAAGAAATATCGCAGGCGAAATAAGTAAACCCTCGAGTAGGAAAATATAGCGCCAGAAGATATACACGTAGGATACATTGGCCCTACAGACCTCGTGGGCAGGAATGTTGTTGTTTTTTCGGTGATACGACATTTGCTTCTAGGATAATGTATTGTTCCGGTCTTATTTTCTTCAAGAACTTTACAGTGTTAGGGTTTTAAGGTCTTAGGTTTCTAGTTCGATGTGAGAATTAAGATTACTGGTCAGGGTTATGTTTATGGGCAGGTAATTGGCTTGGCGTGCGTGCACTGGTATTTTAACAATTGCGCATATTTTTTAGTCGCATGCAGGGGCAAATGTCATGGAACCGTTCTCTCTTTTTCAGGAGGGGAGTGGGGGGGGGGGGGGGGGGGGGGGGAGGCAAGATGTTTAATACTGAGGGGGAGGGGGTAACAGACAAGCCAGGGTGTGAAGCGGGGTGTGCCACTCCCCCCCCCCCCCCCCCCGCCCCTGGCCCCCTCCCCCCGGCACATGACTAGCGGAGAGTCGAATATATTATGATTTAGAAGTAAAATCCAACAATCGGCAACACGTGCACATTGGGTAGAATGTTTGGGAAAATTGATAAAAAAAGCAAGAAAAAGTTAATATTCAGGGACATTGTGAATGACTTAAAGGGCTTGTATAGTTTTGGTTGAGACCTAACTTCAGGGTTTTAACATTTTTTGATGATATAATGAGAAACAACTTATGAAATAATGAAAGAGCATGTAATTCCATAAAGAATTCAACGTTTATTTGAGAAAAATTGGTTATGAAATGGCTCAGATACCCAACACAGAGCAATACGAATAAAATGTGGGACCCACATTTTATTACGATCACTTTGTTTAACTTTGTTTTTGGATGTCTCAGATATTCCAAAACCGATTTTCATAAAATAAACTTTGAATTCCTCTTAGATTGGTATGCTCTGTAGAGTCTGTACCATTTCATAAGTGGTTTCTTGGTATCTCGCAAAAAGTTAAAAGCCAAATCCTCAGCTCCACCAATACTGTACCATCCCTTTAATCATTTTACTGAGGTGGGTCGATGGCGAGAGGGGGTTATTCTCACACGAATGAGATTCTTTAACGCGAATTCCAGTGAATTCATTTTTATGTGCACTTTCGCAAATATTAATATATAGGTAAATATATGAACAAGAACAATGTGAAAGGCAATATATAACTAAATCGCGGTATCTGTTGACCTCTTGTTCCATGGTGCAATTTTTTTTTCTCTGCCATATGAGGCCTTAAGTAATTAAAGTTCATGGAGGTGGGTCGACCAAAAGAAGTAACTATGATGTAAGATGGGGGTTCTCATGAAAGGGAGCTTTTGCAGTTTTAGAATTTAAAGCGATCTTGTGCACTTTTTTTTTTTTTTTTACTAAGGATTGGTTTATAATTTGGAAGATTTGTAATGAAAAATATTTAAGGGCCTATAGGTATAATTCTGTGTAACAGGTTCGCGGATCCGAGAAAATTTACCAAAAATGCAACAAGAAAAGTATTAAGAATAAGTTGCCCCGTAATATAATTAATTCCACTACACTGTCTCGATTCAAAATTTTGTGTAAAAGACACCTTTTCGACCGATTGAAATTAGGTACGTGAATGTAGAAAATGAGATGAGGTAGCCATGTGTCAAGTGTGCATGCATGTGTGTATGCGCGTGTGTGTGTGTGAGTGTGTGTGTGCTGTGTATGGGGGAGGTGGTATACGTATACTTGCCTGCATTTATTATGTTGTATAATTTGTACATTATGTTATATTCCATGTAAATATGTTACACCTTGCCATATACTGTAGCGTATTGTGTAAAGGGGCCCCGACCACAAGCTGTGCTTCACTGGGGTCCCAAACCTGTCATTCTAAATTTTCACAGTTATGTCTTGTATTTTTGTCATGTTTGATTTGGTTTGAATAAACTGAACTGAACTGAACTGAACTGAAAAAAAAAAAATATTGTATAAAGCTTGGAACCCACGAAACGAAATCGAAGGGACATTCCCTCTTGGATGGGAAAGGATGGATCAGCATCCTATCCATTTAAGTACAGGTGTATACTTTTATCACCATCAATTTTCTGGTGAAGGTGCGATTTACTGGCTGCAGATTGGAATCCGATCTCGATCTCTCTCCCTCCCCCTCTCTCTTTTAATTTCTATCATTTTAAAGATTTTCTTATTAGAATTTCCTAGAATTACATACTCTTTCACATTTCATAAGAAACGGTTTCAACTCATTCTGTCACGAAGAAAGTTTGAAACCGGAAGCCTCATCTCATTCAAAACTATACCATCCCTTACCAAGGGTGCACTTACCTAGTTGCAAACTCTTGGTATAGTCTATTTGAGTGTTAACAATATCAACCTTTGAATCCATATTTATATAGATATAAATAATATTGTATATGATACATATAATACCAAATTATATATGACCCTGTATAAATCTAGGCACATGTTCAGTAACCATGTTGTCGATTTCTTCTATTTTTTGCAATTGTTAGAGATCTTTGAATCAACTTTTACATTTTCTATATATTGGTTATTACCATTTTTATTATATTATCATCATACTGGCATTTTTGGTTCTTTACTTTGACGTGCATGTGGGGCGAGTTAGCAAGAGGTCGAGTCAATGGTCACATCTTCTGCTGAACAATTTAACCAATCTCATGAATATTGCCAACTAGAGTCCTGAAATATTAGAATAAAGAATAAAAAACCCACTATAAAATATATATTTCAATATTAATAATTAATTGAAAAAACAATTACCAATGTAAAATAATCAATTTTAGTGCATAATTTTTTATAATTATTGACAAGTTTATAAAAAGCCTTGTTGTTATGTGTAAACGAATGGGCAGATGGAAGATACCTGCTGTTCGTACCGTACTTTACCGGTGTACACGCACTGTGGTATCAGATCGTCTATATTACGTATCTGTAAGTCAAATTTTGGCTACATATTACCTTCTTTTACACCAATACTAGTAATGGTTACCAATGTAAAATAATCAATTTTAGTGCATAATTTTTTATAATTATTGACAAGTTTATAGATCTAATGCATCCCATATATAATTTAACTAGCTAAACTTAATGCTTAAGTTTAGCTAGTTAATCCCTAACACTAACAGAACGTCTTTTTGACCGAAAGATCGGTCTGTATCTGTCCGTCGGGGAATGTTCCGCGGAGACTGCGTCTGGCTTCACGGATCCCCTCCGTATACAGACCGAAGTCAATGATTGCGGCTCCTGTGTGGAGCAGTCGCGCACAGATCAAACGTTACGATAAACCAAATTTCAGACAGCTTTTTTACATTCAAACAAGTATGACATGACATGACACATTATGCAGCAATATTTGGGATAAATTTCTCACATTGTGCAATCGAAATACTCACATAACCTCGGTTATAATGCAGAAATTTTATCGATATCGCAACATCGCCGTTCGCGAGCAGTAAGTCGCCATTTTGAATCTGTAACAATTGCTAAGCCAATCACATGCGAGGTACGTGTTTTAGTAAAACAAACACGTAGAAACTACCTCGCATGTGATTGGCTAATAGATTCATAGTGTATGTTTTTGCAGTTTGAATGTGACGACGCGACAGGCTGTGTTTTACGTTGAAAATTCTCCTAAAATGTTGGATTATTCATTAATCTGGTGAGTGTAACGTATTCATAAAAAAATAAATTCACCATACAAGCTTAAATTTGCCGACCTAGGGCCGTGAATTAGACGCAATCGAGAAGGGTGAGGTACCTCACCCAATTTTCCATAGAGACAGTGGTTAAGAACATCCACACAGCAATGGGTACTGCAACCTTCCGTCTGTCTACGGGGGACAGCGTTAATGGCAAAATATAAAAGAGTCCTCCGGACAGACGGATCTTTCTGTCTAAACGTCTTTAGGCCTACTATTCAATAGTAAGTAGGGTTCGTTCGTTCTGCACAGGTCATCAATGGTCATTCATTGTTCTGTGTGCGCAATAGCCAACCCACCGGCTGCGGCCACCCTTAATTGTTAGAAGAGGTCATGAACATGCCCACCACTTTTCAGCAGTGGAAGAGGATCACTAGAGCAGCAGTCCTGGGTCAAAGAGAAGACAAATCCAAAGTCAAGAGGCAATCAATGGCCACCAATGCCAAGTCCAGACTTCACTTCCGCCTCCTCAGTTCCTTGGACCCCTCTCACAGAGGGATGCCAAGTTCAAAAAATTTTTATGAGTGAGACTGTCATGACTCGGCATCTTGGTGCGCGAATGTGCGTGCGAGCGAAGGTGTGGGAGGGGTTTTTCCTCCCTGTGGCCTCCCACGGTAGGGAGCTTTTTCAATTTTTAGCTCTTAATGGTGCGACCAGGTGCATATTTACGTGACTGTTTTTTCTTAGTTTGAAAGACAAAAGGGAAATTACCTTCAATTGCAACACGCCAACAGTATTACTTTAATCCTTTGAGCTACAACATATTATGCTCCTTATTATAGCCTAGGCCAAATTTGCAGAATTCGCCCGATGCGTGAGGAAAATGGGTGCCATGCGTGAGATCGTGAGACGGCCTCTAAATGCTTGAGTCTCACTCAAAATGCGTGAGACTTGGTAGCTCTGCTCTCAGGTTTCTACCATCCTCCCTGCCCCGGCCCCGCCAGACTCGACTCGCATTCACTTCGACAGGCAGTTAAATGTCAGCTGCTGTGTGGAGTCTATCCCACTAACACCCGTCTAGCTTTGGTTGGGAAGCTACAGAATATTAGATGCCCCTTTCAGATGCCCAAAGATGAGACCATCAGTGCATCACACATCTCCTTGGGGAGTGCGTGCTGTACGCCAAGGAGAGGAAGATATATCTCACACCTACCAGAAAGATTACGGAAATTGCTCTCCCGGATGCCCTAAGATAAGCAAGCCACACTCACTGCCAGCCTAATACTCACCAGAGCAAGTGACCCCAATATTTCCCAGGAAGAATCTGCAATTCTCCACATCAACTCCCTTCGCTTCCTAGCTGATATGCATGTGATCCGCTCATCTATGACATTATAACCTCTTCATACCTGCTGCTTGATTTGTTGCTTTCATCTTGTCTTCCTCATCTCTCCTGCTCTTTGCTATTACTTATTGTGTTAATTCTTGTCTGTTTGTCTCCGGCTTGACCTATGACCACATTAAGTACATTACAACCAATGTACTACTAAATTTCTGCAAATCTAACGCAGTTCTCCAGGACTGGAGGAAGTCAACAAAAGAAGAAGAAGAAGAAGAGGTACCGTAGTTATGGGTAAACTCGGCCTAGCAGGTAAAGTCGGCCCCCAGCGCGCGCAGTACAAGTAGTTGTACTACAATGTACAAGTAGTTGTACTGCACGCGCTGGGGGCCGACTTTACCCGCTAGGCCGAGTTTACCCATAACTACGGTACTGTCTGTAGTATTTATTGCGCACACAGAACGAACATTCACGCATATATGCGCATGAGATTACTTGCTGTGGTTTTAGCTAGATTCTTTACTGGGGATTTGAAGCTTGAAGGTGTCCAAAAATTACTGAAAACTTGATAATAAACAAGATCAACAGCAAAACAATGATACCATACCATGCAACCAATTATAATGCACATAGGCCTAATTGCATTGGAAGAGCACTACGTGCGTGTCAATAGCGGGTAGGGGTGTCGTAAAGTCA
The DNA here is from genome assembly GCF_040938485.1 of Diadema antillarum. Taxonomy (NCBI): domain Eukaryota; kingdom Metazoa; phylum Echinodermata; class Echinoidea; order Diadematoida; family Diadematidae; genus Diadema; species Diadema antillarum. Next base: position 1,085,061 of record NW_027270997.1, on the reverse strand, counting down.
GTTTCAAAGTTACAGCACAACTGAGACAATGAATGCGTCAAATCTTAAAGAACGTTACACCCCGCACGTTTGATGCAGTTTAATATTTTGGAGTGTGTACCGCAAATCACATTTTCAATTTATGCCTGTAAATTCATAGTATTTTCTTGACATGTGAGTAAAAGTCAGGCAAATTGTGAGATATTTTAAGTTTAAAACATTTAGGGTGTCGACGTCAATGGACTAAATAGTATTGGACATCCACCCATTCTCTCCCCCTACGATTGGTACAAACTTGCCCGTAGTCAAGATGATGCTTGGCCAATAATGGCAATGCAAATTGTTGTTTTTAATTTGTTCCATTCCAAAGAAGTCCTTACCTAGTAAAGTAAAGGAATGGGTAAACTCGGTCTAACACTAAAACAGGTAAATTCAGCCCCTCATGACCCCATTTACAAGGGGCCAAGTTCACCACTTCAGGTCAAGTTTGTGCCTACCTACAAATACGGTGTAAATTTACCACTAGATCTAGTGTAGATTGAGATGACAATTCAGCTTTGAAGTTTTTGTGAGATGCTTACTTTCTGAAATGTTAAAGAGCATAGCCGTAGCATAATAGGCTTACACTTGTAAGCTATAGGCCTACCGCCATTGATTCAAATAGGAATTCATAGTTTATTTGAAGAAAATTGGTTTTGAAATGGCTGAGATACCCGAAAAACAAAGTAGATTGAAAACAAAGTGACCCTAAAAGGTGGGTCAAACCTTTTATTCAACAAGTAAGAGTTATAGACACTTGTTTGTCTATCATATTGTTTTGATGTTTCAGCTATTTCAAAACCGATTTTCACCAAATAAACTTTGAATTCCTCTTTCAATTATTTATATGCTTTTTTGTATATTTCATAAAAGGTTTCTTACTATTTCAAAAAGAAAAGCTACCCCAAAACCTGAAGTCCCATCTCGACCAAACTAGTAGATTTTCTATACCATCCCTTTAAATAATGTATTCTTGTATTTGTCTAGCTGTCCTCTTGATCAAGTTGTTACTGTTTTATCTATTCCAGTGTCAGTACACCAGCCTACAATGTCTACAGACAGTATTTATCTTCTTCCTGATGGTGGAGATGTCGACCTTTTGAATACCTCAATTAAATAACCTGTTAACTACTAGCCATGCTCTTTTCCCCATTTCTCTATTTAACCAGGTGCAGCCATAAGTTACTTGCTGATTACAGTGTGGTGATTGTCACTATGATGTGGAGTTTGATGGAGAAGATGAGCTTCAGCTAGTGTGGGTCCAATGGCAGATGTGAGTTTAAAAAGTTTTGAGTCCAAATTATGAAGAGGGTTGACACAATGGATTGCATTATAAATGTAGGAGATAACCCCTGGGCCCCATTTTATAAAAGATGTTAGGATAGCAACTCTTGCTGGAATGGCAACTTCCAATAGCAACAGCCTATCAGTAACCTGGATTCTTGTTGTTACCATGAAAATTGACATTCCAGCAAGAGTTTTATGTTATCATCAACTTTTTGTGAAATGGGTCCCTGGTCCTAAAGTTGTAGTCTTGTAAGATTCAATGTCCATAGTCTTTCGAAGATAGCTCACAGGTGTTGGTCTTTTGTCAAGATTAAGTGGTGGAATATAATCAGTTTTTAATGACATGTTTAGATAGTTCTGAGATAACAGAATACCACTGTAGCTTCTCTTAAACCAGGTAAAATTCTACCTTCCATAAACAAACTATGGAAGCCAAAATGCTCTCATGCATTCTAAATAATCTGTTGTGTGTCATGAAAAGTGTGTAAGAAAGGAACTAAGGTCTGTCATGTTTTGCTTGTTTGTCTATTTCTCAATGATTTAGATGTCATACTTTTGCTCTTTTTTCTGAATGGCAGGCAGTGGAGGAAGTTCCAGCCAGCGATCCTGTTCTGTCAGTCCCAGTCATCGTCGTCATTGCTATTGGCAGCTATCTGGTCGTCATTGTCATCCTACTCGTCATTCGACAGTTCCTTGTGGTGAGTTTTTGGTCATCATTGAATAGTAATAGCCCTACATTGTGTATGTGTTTGTGTGTGTGTGGGGGGGGGGGGGGGAGGGTGATCATATCTCAGACTAAGTGGTTTGTGAGGAGTAAACTGTGAAAAGAAGGAAAAGAATGTGAGTATCGAGGAGGAGGAGGAGGAGTAAGAGAGCATTAGAATGAGAGAAAAATATACACAAAGTCCTTAACTAAAATGTGTTTGGACTACCATTGAGAATGCACAGTTGTTCAGTATGATTTTGCAATATGATCGTGGATTCTTCTGAGGAATCAATGCTATTATGTGGTAATATCCCATATTTACCATAATAAATGATATGTGCTATGTTCTGTACTATTACAGGCTAAGTATCCATAATGAACTTCAGGGGTATAGTGGGCATGAGTAAATTATGCATTTGTCATGTACATTTGTACATAATCCAGTGTAGTGGATTCATATGGAAATGCTTATGTACATGACACCACTAATGCGTGGTAGTTGCCATCTGTCCTTCAACAGGCCAGAGGCGTATGTGTGGAGTGCGCCCCCTGTGGACGGGAAGATGGAAGTCTGCAGTGTTGCGACTGTTGGATAGCCCTTGCGGAGGCCTGCAATTGCTGCGCTTACCCCAATGTCAAGACTTGCCTTGACTCATTGTGTGGACCAGCGTCTCAGGTGAGACTGCCAGATCTGGGTTACATGTTTCTCTTTGCAAGCTACTGTAAAACACAATATTTTTGTGGAGTGAAATTTTTGCGAGTTGCCTATGAGTCGAACATTCAACGCATATAGTGTAGTCAAAAACTTTCTCGTGCATTTTAATTTCGTGAATCTTGGCTCTCGCGAAATTTCGCAAAATTAAAATGCATGCGAACATTCCTCGTTTTACAGTATTCCAATTTGTAAAAAGTCTGATCAGTAGATGACAATCAATGTTGGTTTGACATTTGTCAAGTTATTGATCGAACAATTTGTATTAGATATGCTCATATTAAAGTAATTTGCAGCTTTGTGATACTCTCCAGTCCCAGCAGAGACCACTAACACAGGGTTATCTGTATAATGTGGCATTGCAGAAGCATTTACTTTGAGCCAAATTTGAAGCTATACAATTCGAATTCAGCATTATTACCTCAGCCAAGGAGATCATATTTTTACTGGGGTTGGTTTGTTTGTCTGTTTGTCTGTCTGTCTGTCTGTTTGCAAACTAACTCAAAAGGTTGTGAACGTACCTGGATGACGCTTGCACGAAAATTAGATACGTAATGACACAAGGAACAGATTAGTATTAGATTTTGGTAGTGATCTGGATCCCCATCTGACCTGGGAACTTTCTAAAATATTTTGAAGGACTCTCTGTCACTGGCAAATAGAGCCAACAAACGAGGGAAGTCAAAGTGCTTATATTTCATGTGCACACACAGCAGGAAGCTGGTACAGACACTAGAAAGGATTCTTTATCATTGGGCCATCATTGGATGATTAGATGGGTGGTAACGAGCTGCTTGGCAGAGGTCTGCACTCACTGAGTGCTTTTCTAGTATATTTTTTTTTTTGGTGTAAATCTTGTGTGAGCTTCATTATGGTCATATCCAAAAACTGTCAATTCATTCCTGCGAATTGTCATGCGATAGTGCACACATACATGTAGGTATTAGAGCAGGGCATCATTTCATGAAAGTTGTCAGCCCTGACAAGTTGCCAGTCTCTAACAGATGCCACAGTAACAGTCAGTGACCAGAGCTTCTCAGCAAATCAAACCAAGGAGTTTACTGAAATTGTCAGAGACTGACAACTTGTCAGGGCTGACAACTTTCATGAAACAGTGCCTGGTACAGTATTTTTTTCATCCAAGACTCAGGTGCAAAGGGTGGGGGAGGTTGGGGTGGGGGAATATGGAAATCATGCTGTAGTTTCTGTAGGTGTCATCTGATAAAGGGATCAAAACAAGTGACAATCATTTCAGACCATGGCACTCCTTTTTCTCCCCCCCCCCCTTTTCTCTGTCCATCTCTCTTCACCTCTCCGTCCATTGTGATGTCACAATACAGGCATGTTCTGTGGAGAAGTGTATGACATGCCAGGCCTGCAAGGCATGCTGTGAGAACAGTGGCGGATGCGAGGTAAGATTTAGTGTGGACTGTCGAGCGTAGCAAGACTTCCATTCGATTTATTTCAGTCTAAATAAATGTAAACATAGTGTGGCTTGTCATATGTGTTTTATTTCTTGAAATGATATGTGGTATACCTTGTCAAACAATCCTAAAAAATTGCAATGCTCATTCTATAGAGCCCATATATTCTGAATATGAGATTAAGTAAATCAGCCTGGAATAAAAACAGAAAAATTGATAAATGAAGGCTCTAGGGTACAGACTGAAAATAGAAAATGTTTTAAGTTTTAAAGAGAAATTTATTTCAGTCTAAACAAATGTAAACATAGTGTGGCTTGTCATATGTGTTTTATTTCTTGAAATGATATGTGGTATACCTTGTCAAACAATCCTAAAAAATTGCAATGCTCATTCTATAGAGCCCATATATTCTGAATATGAGATTAAGTAAATCAGCCTGGAATAAAAACAGAAAAATTGATAAATGAAGGCTCTAGGGTACAGATTGAAGATAGAAAATGTTTTAAGTTTTAAAGAGAAAAGAAATATGATGCTTTAAATTTTGTAGTGATTCTGATTTAGCAGAAACTTCACACAGGAGCTAATAACAAAGTTCGAATTTTCAACCCTGTGAAGAAAAATATGATAAGTACATGTATTATGTAGATGACAGATATTTGTATCTTGTATTGGATACACATTAAAAAAAAATGGTATACAAGTGGCAGTCACTCCACTCAATCATCTCTTTGTTTAAATGAAAATGAGAGAAATGGTTAAAAAAGACAGAATTGGTTCCAGTTTAAGTAATTAATTTGCTAAGTTGTGAAAAGGTTAAATAGATTCAGTAGACAGGGCTGCACACTCGCCTATTTTTTTCTACTGGTCTGACCTGTCTGTCGGACCAGTAGATACTCAGAGACTCCAACTCTCCCGTTTTCGACGGGAGATCTCCCGCCGAAAGCCCATTTTTGCACAATCTCCCATTCTCCCGTTTGAAATTTGATTTCTCCCGCCCTGGCTCTGTGTCTCCCGGTGGAAAGGATTTCTTACTTATTTCTATCGTATGTTGAAAAAATAAGCCTTAGATAGCACCAGAGAACATCTAGAATCCTAGGAACTTTGCGCTTCGCACACATCAACTTGGAGTCTCCCGTTCGCTAGGGGTTTCGGGCGGGAGAATCTCCAGATCAGAAGGTGCTTGGGGTTGGAGTCTCTGGATACTCAACTTATCTATTTTTTACTTATCCATTCTGTAAAAAGTTACTGGTCTGACAGTAATTTTTACTGGTCCTGGACCACTGTGCCAGTGTGCAGCGTTGCAATAGAATAGCTCATGGAAGGCTAATGTTTTTTGTTCTTTTTAAAAAAAAGAGAATATGTATTTATAAGTATCCAGTAAGCGATGTGTCATGAAAGCCATACAAACCATACAAAGTCGGCTTTACATGTAATTTTCTTCCCTTTGTGTTCTTTAACTTTACATGGGTATCGTGATGATGCACCACATTTTATATGCACACAAACAAACACAAGTACATTTATGCACCTCTGTTCCATTCTGCAGTGTGGAGGAATGGACTGTGCCTGCCAAGCTCCAGAGTGTGAGAGCATCGACTGCCTCTGCTTCAAGATTCAGATGCAGCAGTGAGGGTCGGGCGGACGACGCCAAGAAACCTGCACCCACCACGCCTACTCACCGACCCACCAACTCCGCCTATCAGCTCTCCCTCCATTTCCTTAGCCCCATCGTACCGTCCGTTGCAGGATGGAGTTATTTAATGGAGAGATGGGTAGCTCTGCTGGCTGCATGTTTACTCCCTCCGCTTCTGGTTTCTGTGGAGTTTGTTTGGAGACCGTAGCTCATGATGCACCGACTGATGCTGGCTGATGATAAGATTTATAAATATTTGAAAGGGAGTGATGAGGCTTCATATTGACTACAACTGAAAGATTGATGAACCAGACATGGGCAGGACATTTTTGTTTGTTTGTTTGTTTTTTAATTGTTTTATGCTAAAATCCCAGTTTAGTGTCTTTGGAATCTTCATCTTTTTTATCTTTTTTTTTTTTACATATTGATGTACACCCTGGGTATGAAGGAATAGAAATGTCATCATGAAATTATCATAGCCATGATTATTGACATTTAGTTTTTGAGGAGTGTGGGACCCCTTTTTCAAAGATACAAGTATACAACGCATTGCCTGAACCCTGTTGCAAGTCAAGATGCTACATCAAGGTCCCATGAAGCTTGCCTTATTTAACAGTCCCCATTCATTTTGTTCCAGATTTGCTCAACTCCATGATAAAAAAGTGAAAATTTGGTATTTTTCTCTCTGCAATGCCATAGTGCCAAACGCATCATTTCACCCAAGTTAGTTGTCTGTTTGTCCCTTGTTTAGTCAATCCGTAAAAGACAAGTTCATCTTCGTATACTTGTGGATTGAGACAATGCAGCACTACAAGTAGAATGCATCAGTGAAGGTTTGAGGAAAATTGGACAATCCGTTCAACGTTAATGAATTTTAAAGTTTCCTAGCAGTTACTGCTGGATAGGGAGACTGCTACAGTCGAATGATGTCACATGCGTAGAACAGTATGAGGAAAATATGAAGAGAATTCCACAAAATGTCACTTAATGAAAAGAGTACATATTCCCTCAACTTGTAACTGACATACAATAAGGGTAATATTACTTCCTTGCCTCCTGAAAGAGGCAAGTCATGTGTTCTGTTATCATGAGAGAAAATGAAAATATGTTGAATTTTCTTTATATTTTCTTTATATCGTTCTACACATATGACATCACAAGCTGTAGTATTCTTGACATCCAGTGATTGTGGACCTGAAACTTTAAAAATTCATACCTTTTGAACGGATTGTCTGATTTTCTTCAAACTTTCCCCAATGTGTTCTACTAATATTGCTGCATTCTCTCAATCCACATGTTCATGAAGGTGAACTTGTCCTTTAATCATGCACAGTTAGTACATTGTAGTTGCCTTGATGGCTGTGGAATGCAGTGAGATACATAACTTCTCACTCTTCTTTTCAAATACAGAATTTTATCACACATTAGTGTCTCTAGGAAATATTCCATTTTAATATCATGGACATACTATGCCAAAGGATTGGTGATATTTTTGAGTGAATGCATAGTGAAAATTCACATTTGGCATTTTATAGAGTGTGTAGAAATATTTTATGCTGTGACTTACTCCTGTTGTTTTAGTATGTATGAGATGAAGATCAAATTTTACAACTTTTTTTAGGTACCATAGTGTTTTTTGAGCCACCCTTATTTTATTCAGTTAGTTTTATGTGCAGTAAAATCTGTCTATAGCTACCACCCAAGGGAGATGAAGAGAGTAGCTGTTATAGACAGGCAGCGGCCATAGACAGATAAGTGGTTATGCGACGTTCGCGTGTATTGCATACATGTACATGTAGGATTTTTTTACACCCAAGTATCTTTGTGTACATGTTTGTGTATATGTATATATGCACATGCTTTCATGCATTGAATGCTGCTGTTATATATCATAGGTTGAGCTATATCGCACACTAACATACATACAGTGAGCAAGCTTTTCAGTTCATTATCATGGCGGAATGGCAGACGAATGCAGTGGTGCCGATCATTTAACTTTCCGCCATTCATCAGCAGCACAGCTGTAAAGCAGAAAAACAAGCTGTATTATAGGCTTGGCGCTGGCACCGGTAGGTCTGTAGCCGCTCTACACAAGTTGATATCTATCGTAGCCACCAGCTGCGTTAGACAGGTGGCCACTATGCACGGGGTCTCTAACACATGGCTTTTGATGGCGGGGGGGGGGGGGGGGGGGGGGGGGGGGGGGGTGGAGAGTTTTTCAGTGACTGTATATGGCAGGTGGCTGCTATAGATGGTGGCCACAAAGGCAGGTTTTGACTATATGTTGCAGAATTATATGGTAAATTGCCTTTCTTTATTAATTAATGTGTGCTGCAGTTTGTATCTGTACATATTTACCTCTGTTTTTATGACTGCTTGACATATTTTACAGGAACACATTCAAATCGACCACATAAATGAATCTACTAAAGACTCTCCTTTGAATTAGGACGCCATTGGACGTACGGATGTAGTGCACATACAATTGTAATATTGTTTTTGTTACCCATGCATTTACTAATCCCTGGTACAATGTACAGTGGGGTTGATGGCACCAGATACTGTTTCCTCCTGGTATTTGCTGTTTGCATTTTGCTATACGAATTGTTATATGAAAATATTCATGCATTAACTTGATTCTTGGTACATGCTCTTTTTATCTAGACCAATCCTCCTGAGATATGTGATGATGAGATGTTTTGCAGTATTTCAGGGCATATGTGAAATTCAATTACAGTACTGAATTGGTTGTAAAGAAGGTTGTTGTCCTCTGATAAGCAAGAGAAATACACTTCACTTAACCCCCATGATTTCATGTGAGTGTGACCATTCTTAGACATGAAATCCCTCAGGAGAAAAGTTGTGCCCACAGTCCTAAGATATGTTACACCTTGATTAGGAGTATGTTTTCAACAAACATGTATTCAGACATATCTATCTATCTTTTGATTTAAGACAAAGATGTAAAGCTTGACTGGTAATCACCTTGGATACTCTGTAATTTAGGACACATATCGTATGGAGGTGTTCCTTTGAAAGATTGAAACTCGAAAGTATTTGAGAATGTACATATTTATTGTGCTTTCTGCATGTAAATGTAACTTATCAAGTGTAAAATAAATATTTTTTATGTGCACATTGCATGGACATTCATTCTCTTGTGTGTGCATTATCTTTAATGTTTGTTTGTTTGTCAGTTTGTTCTGGTCAGGATGAGCTCCCATACACATTGAAACATTGATAAATATGAATTTCTAACGCAGAACAAAACTAGCATACGAATCACATTACATGTATTATACAGGCCATCGTTCACGGACTTCATAATGTTAATGCATTTTAGAAGGTTACTGAGAGAATGGCGAGTCGCAGCCTATAATTCAGTATTACTCAATTCCATTACCATCTCTCTTTTATACAATGTGCATTTGAAAATTCAATATGATATATGTATTAAACAATTAGATGGCCACAGGGGCCTCAGTGTTGATTAACTCTCACATCAACGCCACAAGCCTGACAAGAAATAAGAGGGGCTTTTGATGAAAGAACCCAGAAAGTGTATCCATGTAATATACACTGTAATACATAGGACGCAGCATTTTCAGTTTCTTTCTCTTTTTCTTTTTTTTTTGAAATGATACTCGACATTCGTGGATTGGATATCCGTATAATCTTACTGTGTACACGTACTTATGCCCGTGGTACTAGAGACGGCCCCTTCAATTTATCAACTGAAAATTTGCACTAAATCATACATGAACATTTGGCTATTTTGAGCATGTCACCGTTAATGGTGGCTGCCCGTAATTTAACTTGAGCTGCTGCTTTTAATCATAATCATACCTGGGGGCCCGTTGCATAAAAGTTACTATTATGGTAACTTTGCCATCCAATGGCAACTTCCATGGAATTCTTGTTTTTGATTGGCTGTTGAGTGTTGTTGCCATGGTAGTTGCCATTTGATGGCAAAGTTACCACAACAGTAACTTTTATGCAACAGGCCCCTGGTGTTCATATAACCTGCAATTGCAATCAGCTTCAAATGTCTTAAAACGTGTGATTGATTTTAACTTGCAATGTAATAGCAGATACATGTATATGTATCCGTCTTAATATAAATCAAACAAATTGCCATCGATCTGTTTGTGGCATGTTAATTTCTATAATACACACACGCGCGAGCGCGCACACACACAACAAACAAACAAACAAACAAACAAACAAACAAACAAACAAACAAACAAACAAACAAACAAACAAACATCTATTAACATTAGTATCTTCGTATCACAAACGTTAATCCCCAGTGCCTTTTAAATTTCGTTCACAGTGTAGGAGTTTCTATCTCCCCTGTCTAATGAAACTGAATTCACGGAATTTATACACAGTTTTGATGTCATGAATGACTGATTGCGAATTCCATGACAACCTAAAATTTTCGACTGATTGCATGATAATAAATCGCATCATTTAATAGATTGCGATTAAATCAGTTCGAAAAGTTGCGATAGATATGAACCGCAAATTCTGTTAAGATGGAATTATAATCTTTACAAAGTTGCTATTGATGGGGGGGGGGGGGAGGGAAGGGGGACTTACGACTGATTCGAATCAATCGCAACTGTTACCAGTGGCCTTGAAAGTTGTTATATACGCGAATGATGAAATACATTATGTTTAAACTCTTTGCGATTGGGATATGGATAGCAAGGGAGTTACGGCAATTATTCAAGTATAAGAATACCCGTGTGATAGCACAATTACATTGGGTGCATTCATGGTGCCATTTTCATAATCTAATCTACTGACTAGGAGACCCACTTGGACTGATTCATCTCTTCTATCATATATACATATATACACCTATATAAGTTCCGATTTTTATTTTATTACAGTGTATTACTTTTTTTTTTTTTACAGTGAGAACGCTTAATCAAAAAGACACGACCCTGATCGCAACCCTGATCGCAACCCATTCAATATTCTTCCAATGAGAACCGCGCTAATGGAATGCATCTAATTTTCCGGTTGTCATGTCGCGTTGTAATTACTATGATGACCACCAGAAGTATGATTGCATTGGCCTATTCTGTCCAAGAGGATGACGTGAAACGTGTAAAGGGCTTGCACCTTTGTTGCACAGAGTAGGCCCACGTCCATTTCAGTTAAACCATGATCATATGCTTAAAATTCATCTTGCCAATTAGATAAACTCTGCTGCATTGTTACAGAACGCTTTCATCATTTTGTTGTCATGTCACATGGGCAAGGGTATACAACGCTCTGCGGCGCCAACGGTACTTAGAAAAATGAAAAAAGAGAAAACCAATTAATTCGGATGACAAAGAAAAACTGACGGTACAGAGACAGCTAGCTTGCCGGTGAAAGAGAGCAAAGAACAGATATGGACTGAGCGTCGATTAGGAAAATTGCAAATCCAATAATTATAAACACAGGCAAGATCATTTGGACTCTTCTCCAGGGGTAGGCCTACTTTGCAATATGAACTCTGAATGGAGTCAAATACAATAATGTAGGGCCTACTTGACATAACTGCATGGTAAAAACGGCGGGAATTGTTGAAACGCTGTTATCTTAGTATTAAAAAAGCTTGGCTGCTAGAAGAAAACATGAGTCTAATACGAAATTTGGTAAAAATATGCAACAATATTTATCTAGGATTAGATCTCAGTTCAGTTTTACTCAAATCTCTCCAAATGATGTAATAAATGTTATAAAAAATATTTCGATAGATAAAGCTACTGGTTCGGATCAAATTCCTGCCTGTATCATAAAAGATATTATTGATTTTATTGTCGAACCTTTGACCCACATTCTAAATCTGTCACTGAAAACTGGTAAAATTCCAAGTACATGGAAAAGGGCACGTGTAACACCGATCCACAAAGGTGGTGATAAAGACAACCCATCAAATTATAGACCGATATCAATTTTACCAGTAATGTCCAAAATATTAGAGAAAATTGTATTTGATCAAACATATTGTTACCTGTGTCAAAATGACATACTCAGCTCGCATCAACATGGTTTCCGCCCTGGTCATTCCACTTTAACCGCATTGTGGTATTTAACAGATGAAATGTGTACACAAATTGATAATGGAAATGTAATTGGTGTTGTTACTCTGGATTTAGAAAAGGCGTTCGATCTGATTTCCTTTAATGTTGTCATTGAGAAATTAAGATATCTTGGATTCGACTCACAAGTATTGCATTGGTTCAGAGATTATTTCACTAACAGAGAGCAGTCAACCTTGGTAAACGGAAACTTGTCAGCAAGTAGGATGGTTACAAGCGGAGTGCCACAGGGAAGCATTCTTGGGCCTCTCTTGTTTATCTTAGCCTTAAACTATCTGCATAAATCTGTCAAGAAGTGTGCGCTTTCCCTACTATAACAGATGACACTTGTTTATATTTTCCTTCAAAGGATCCGTCTTGTTTACAGAAAACAATTAATGATGACCTAGAGTCACTTCTTGAATGGTTTAAAAGTAACGAATTATTGTTAAATGTAAACAAATGTCAGTTTATGTTGATTGGATCTAAACGGAATTTGCGAAATTTTCAGAATGTTCATCTTAACATTCAAATACACCTCTGCAAAGAGTTTCTGAATGCAGATATCTCGGGGTCATTCTCGATGAAAACTTAACATGGACCCCACAAATTGAAAACGTTAGAAGCAAAACGCCTAAGCGCCCGTTCCACTATCACGATTTGGACCCCGATCTGTCCCGATCTAGCAGATCGGGAGAGAGCGGCAACAGCGTACGGGGATCGGAAGCATCGTAGCAGCAGCGTGTGGAGGTCGGGGTTGGAGCGGGCATTTTTTCAGATCGGGAAGAAATTTTGAACCGGTTCAAAATTTCTTCCCGATCTCCCCGATCAAAATTGACATATTTTTAATCGTACGGCAAGCGGGGAGAGCGTAGTGACAGCGTAAATGCAGCGGGGAGAGCGTAGTGACGGCGTAAACGCAGCGGGATGAGCGTAACAAGGTCTTTCTGAGCGTAGTAACATCGGCACAAGAACGGGATGTAATTTTAGCTGTAATTTTCGAAGAAGAAGAAGAGATGAAGAAAAAGAAGAGAAGAAAGCAGCGAAGCAGCTACCCAAAAGACGAAGAAAGAGAGACTGCACGTGATGCTGTTCAAAAGAGGAAGAAGAGGACATAGCAGAATTTTGAAAAATATGAAATCATCTACAACAGCTGGAGGAAGACGGACAATAAAAGGAAGGACATCAAGAAAAAGCCTTGGAAAAATCAGCACGTCTTTGTTTATACAATGCATTGCTGCAAAAGAACCGTGAGTTGAGGAGCCTCTTCGAGTTCCACAGTATATTTCGTCGGTTCTGCATGCTAATAAGTTGACTGACTGCAGACCGACAGTCGAATCGGGGTATATCGGGGCACATCGGGCACTTTTCAGCTCTCTGAACGGGGTAACAGCGTGATAAGATCGTATAGATCGTCCAGAGCGTAGATACAGCGTGCGTCGATCGGATAACATCGGCAACATCGCACTGACAGCGCAGCTACATCGTTCTAAAGCGTACCGGCAGCGGCATAGATCGTAATGTCTCATTCCCGATCATCGTAGTAAGAGCGTAGCAAGCACTTGGTAGTCGTAACTGCAGCGTACTTAGAGCGTTCTAACATCGTACTGTGTCCAGATCGGCTCGGGTTTTACCCGATCCTTCCCGACCTGAGAAAATTGTCAAATCGTAGCGAGAACGGCATAGTGGAACGGGGGCTAACCATGCAGTCAAGCGTATAAGAAAGTACATTGATAAGGATACCTCCATGTTGTTATACAAAACTCTAATTCAACCCCATTTGGACTACTGCAGTATAATCTGGAGAACTGGTCACTCGGGTCAACTAAATCGATTGCAAGTTATTCAGAACAGATGCCTAAGAATGGTGCAAGGTGTTGGCACCCGTTACAATAGGGAAACTCTTTATTCTTCTCTTCAGGTCGACCGACTCAAAGAAAGAAGAGGAAGGCAAGCCTTAATCTTTATATTCAAACTGTTGTATAACCTTGCTCCAACAACTTTGTCCTCTAGTGTTCAACTCAGATCATTTGAAAATTACACTCTACGAAACTCAAATACTCAAATTGTGATGCCAAAACCTCGATCTAATTTTGTCCGAAATAGCCCATTTGTTATGTTGCATGTAAAACTTTCAATAACCTTCCTGTTCATTTAAGAACAATAAGTGACATCAAAAGTTTCTCGAAAGAGATCATGAAGTTAGCGGAAATCCCTTAATGTGTCCATAGAAGTATATCGATTTCCTCTTTTGTTTTTAATATCTGAATTTTTTATTTTTTTTTCTCATTGATCTTCTTTCTAACTTGTTTAGTGTTTATTATTTATTGTATATCATTGCATATGTTTGTATTTTCGCCGTGTGTATGTATACTTTGTTATTCGATGTGAAACACGGCCTTGCTGAAAAACAGTCTCTAGTGTCCAGCTGAAAGCAGGCTTTTACTTCCGTGTATAAATAAAATAAACTCAAACTCAAACTCAAACGATGATAGTAATTATCACTATCGCAGATTGGCTGTGATATCCTTTGTACGTGAGACTCTTCTGATAATTTTTCTTCTCCATCTTCTCTTCTTTTTCTATAATAGTGATCGTTGCTTTTATCGTTATCCTAAAATACAAGTAAATCTATATTCGATCAATATTTGGTAAGTCTAACGCCTAATCGAGTTGGGTATTTGTTTTCTGTGAACGAATTTCCTTTTATTTCAGTTATTCTCTGATCACGAGACTAAAATGGAATCGACATTATTAATCATTCCCTGAAATTATTCATCTTAAACGAGCGAGCATCAGTTTAAGCATATATTACCTGTGTTTCCTTAAATCATTTTGTTTATGAATCCCATAATGACATGTATAATGCAGACGATACGTTAAAAAAAAAATCTCCTCAACCTCGTGAGGTTTAGGATTATGATTAAATTCTTCTCGAACTTGGATCATCGTAGGATGACTTATGAATGGAAGCAAAACGTGAAAATTAGGCAGGATTTTACCGCTGACCATCATTTCTTATACCTTTTAGCACATTTGGGAATGTCCCCCTCCTTTTTTTTTTTTCTTTTTTTTTTTTACTGATCTTCCTTTTTCATCAATCCTTAAATATTGAACTAACAGTGTGTAAATACTATTCATACGTATAAATTTCTCAAATTGGATGTGCAAGTAAGACGCAATTTATGAAACAATATCTCTTTTTTTCCCGTGTGTATGCGCAGATTCCGAAAGAGGTATTAAATAAAAAGCAGGTTATGCAAGCCATTTCATGTAGTAGACAGGCTGCTGTGCATGCTCGAAGTGATAGCCCATGCCATGTACTTCATTTCCCAATAGGCGTATCATTTTTGTTTCGCTTTGTGTAGCTACATAATTGTAAAGTGGTGTTTTTTAATAAAAAATAAAATGAACTAGGGGAGAGAGAGAAGGCGAAATGTCCTTTTTCGTATCTATATATTATAGTTCTCATTAAGGTCTTTCTATGAAATCTTGTCGTCAAGTCCTTGCCAGACAGCAATGGTCAGGTTAAATGACTGAACACAAGGCAATATATTAACGTATATGAGCGATCCCATTTTCCGTGGATAGTATATTCACTTTACTCAGGTAGCGGAACCAATTAAGCAGCAACAATAGTCTTGAGAGTAAACAGGATATTAATTCTTCTTCGGCTATAAGATATATCGTGAATGGGGCTGATTGATCTTGCAGGGCATTTCGCAATCGCGGCTCCGAGCTAGCTATATACGCAGACGTGGACAATCCCATGATCGGAATCGATTCGCGATTACACAGAAACGTAATTGTACGGGTAGTGAACACACAGCTTGAGACAAGAGAAATAGTCAAAAACCACAATGAGATGACAGTCCTAAAAAAATCATGTAACAGGTGTATCCAAGTCTATAAATTTCATCACCCTCATTTTGATTAAAAAGGATTGGTATCTTTTATTGTTGTTCAGCCTAATCACACTACACCAAAGGCAAACGTCATGCCTTGTATTACGTCCTATTCATATTACGGATACCTCCAGCTGCTCTCGAGGAGAAATGATTTATCTCCTCATTGAACCTAAATTGAATAGAGGCAAAATTGAACGTAGATATTGGGAAAGACGTCTATGTAGAGGAAAGGAAGAGTCGTTTGTTCACCTCTTCGATCAAAAACAAAATGATAATAAGATGTCCCCACTATTGATTGAATAGTAAGATCCGCATGTGAATTTGTTAAAATTGCAGGAGAAATGGCATCCAGCAATATTGAAGGAGACCCCCCGGATGCTTTTCAGATTTTTACATTTGAACAACGATAAATCACTTATGTCGAGTACAGAGTTTCAGAATTTATAGTGATTGGGATAAGGAATAAGAATGTTTTCAAAATTTATCACAAATTGCTATGAACAAGAATGATGACATGGCAGCCTTACTATAAGAATGCATGAGTTAGGGCTCAAGGAAACAGAACAAACGAAGAATGTATGCATACATTCTACACAGGTGAACTTGTAAATCAAACGGTACTGTAATAAAATTACACTGCTTCATTTCTGAAATACGTGAGGTGAGGCAGCTATATCATCAAGACTGTTCAATGTAATTTGTTTAAGATTTTTCAGAGTATTGGTTTCTCTGTTCAAAGACCACGATAAATTCCACAAATCTATACATGGAACTGTTATGTACAACACGATGTGAAATCATGAAAATCGTCTGGAATGCCCCTTTAAGGGCAATGAAACCAAGACGTGAATGCAGCAATCGGAGAAAACATCAGCGAAGTTTGAGAAAAATCCCTGCTGGAAAGAACGCTGTGTCCCACAGTGTGTTCACAGTGTGTTCACATTGTCGACAGTGTGAAAACGCTCGAATTTAACAGTGAGAAGAGCGATGAGTTGGCTCAGTCGGTAGCGCGTCTGCCTCACGATCCTAAGGACTTGGGTTCGAACCCGAGTCTGGACTGAGCAATGTTGTGTGTAATCATACCTTCCCCTCTAGCAAGAGGCAAAACACTCTGTCCCTCGGATAGGACATAAAATGGAGGTCCCGTGTATGGGAGAGTCACAGCTCATACACGTTTAAGATCCCGCTTCATTCATTCATCGCAAAGAGCAGGGTGTTTATATAACCCGGTGAAGTGGTCCCATCGCACATTACAACTGGACCCCCATGGAATAGCACAGCTGAATATGGGCTTTCCAGCCATCTTCTCAGATGGAAATGACCCCCCCCCCCCAAAAAAAAAAAAAAGAAAAAAAAAAAGAAGAAGAAGAAGAAGAAGAAGAAGAAAACAAGAAAAAAAGAAAAAAAGAAGAAAAAAAAATGAATTCACCCTGTGTCGTGATTTTTCACAGAGTTCACATAGTAGTGTTGTGTTTAACACTGTGACGTGATAAGTCATATTGTGTTCACACTCAAATTTAACAATGTGAAGAGATTAACAACGTTCACAACGTGCTCACACTGTTTCACGTTGTGCTGTACACTGCGGGACACTGTCTTCTTTCCAGCCGGGACATGGGACAGGATCCGTTCTAAAGTTTATACATTTTTTTTTTTAAATTTCGGTGCAGCAAACGCTTGGTCTATAAGGAGACTAAAACGTTTTGTGACATCATGTATGGACAACAACACAAAGTCAATAAAGAGAGAATTCCACAACATTTCATTTTGTCAAGAAAAAAGTACACATTCTCTCAACCTGTTACTAACATGTAATGGTAAGGGTAATATCATCTCAATTCTTTCTATAAAAAAAAGTAAGTCAAATGCTCTTTTATATTAGAAAATAAAATCTCTATATCTTCTTTACACGTTTTCCGTTGCATACGTGATGTTTCAAAGTCTTGTAGTCTGCTCATCCAGCACTGGTTTCGCCAAAATATTGACAATTCCTGGCTTTTGAACGGATGGTTTAGTTTTCTTTAAACTTCGCTGATAGTGTTCTATAAATAGTGCTGCATTTCCTCAATTCACATACAATACATGTATAATTATTTGGGCTTCATTCTCTTTCAGCATGTAGATGCACTATAGGTGATGGCCGACACTGCAAAAAGTCCGGTGTTAAATAATGAACACCGAGCTGGTGTTAAGTTTTCGGTGCTCATTTATGGTGTTAAAATTAACACCTCCGGGTGTCATTTCCAAATTTTAAACTGTTTTTTGAAGAGTTTCTTAGTAACTGCACTTCCTGTTGATTTTTAATTTAAACAATACGATCAAGAATTTTACATTAAAATATTAGATTTTTGAAAAAATGTGAAAATAAATTTACACCAAAGTAACACCAGCTGGTGTGGTCTCTTATTGAAGGTGGACGGGTGTTAAACCATTGATATTAACACCAACAAATATAAAATCAACACCATGTGGTGTCATTTTTTGAATTAACACCAGTACAGTGTCAAATTAACACCACGAAGTGTCAGGTGAACACTTTTCAACACTCTCACAGTGCATTTTTAACACCTGTGGGTGTGGTCCTTTATTGAAGATTGATCGGTGTTAGATTTAACACCCGTGGTGTTAAATCTAACACCGATGTTTTTACAGTGGATGTAGGCCTATTTTATACGTAAGCATTTATATACAGCCACTCAGATAAAATAATTTTGATGTCCCTTTAACATCTGGTATCGGAAACTATTAATTGTACATGTGGCAATGTGAGTTAAAACGCCCATTAAAGTGAATAGTATACTGCACAAAGGAACCCTGTTAAATCGTTAATGCATCTGCAGTTTTTTAATCAAAATTTGTCGCAGACTTTCGGAAGAATAAAAACCTTGTCTCTAGGGACGTATTATTATTGTTATTATTATTTATTCGGCAATTCAATATACAATATACAATACAAGCTGACATAAAATACAAACAGAAAATCTTAAATACATGATATAAAAATTGTGGTGCTTCCAGGTGCATGCTGCTGGTTGCCAGGGGAGGAAAAGGCAAACTTAATCACCGAGGCTCGAGACCTTCCTCCCCGACCAGTGCATGCATCCAGAATCAGCTATATCAATGTAAAACAGATACAATCATTGTCAAATAATACATCATTACACAAAAATGCTCTGGATTCAAACACAACTAGACTTGGAATTTGTCAACACTGACAAATTAGGTGATCCGATCTTTTCGAAAATCAAGATGGCATCTGAGCAAAAAGTGGATATTTTGTAAAATGATTCTTGTAACACGGTCTTTGCGTGTGCAAAATATGGAAGAGATAGGACATGTATTCACTAAGATACAGGATGAAACATTTATGACCTTTGACCCTAATTTACATACCCAAGATAGTGTCTGATCAAGAAGTTGTTATTTTATGAAATAATGTACGTGGCATGAACTAAGCATGTGCAAAATTTGAGGGTGATAGAAGCTGTTTTTCTTGAGTTATTGCAAAGAAAGTTGCAGAAAGAAATATGTACTTTTAGATGGGGAAGAAGTATGATGAGAATAAAGACGATTTTTTATCAATTTAAGAACAGAAAGGTGTAGGCTTCTCGATGTTATTTTTGCCTTTTTCTTTTCTGAGAACCTCATAATATGCTATGCACGGGAGATGAATAACAGAATAACCCAGTACATTTCAGGTGTAATGTTTTCACATTTACCAAGATAAAAATTAAAGATTGCAACTAGATTACAGCCGTCAATCTCGTACATAGCTGTGTCATGACTAAGAATATCTACGCATGATGTTTGATATTTGTTTTGTGATCAGTAAATCTATATAAGTTGAACATTTTTTTCTTTAGTTTTTTTGTTTGCCTTTTTTGTTTCAAATGACTGACGTCCACCGGTAATGGGCGGATCCAGGAATTCCGTAAAGAGGGGGCGCCTTTACAAAATTAAAGGGGGGGGGGGGGGCGTCCGCCCCTCCATATTTTCTTTTGACTTCTTTTGTTTTAAAAAAAAAAGAGGGGGCGCGCGCCCGGTGTGCCCCCTCCTGGATCCGCCACTCGTGTGCCATGATTTTATCGACACTTTGGCGGAGAATTACAATGCTGTCAAAATTAGCTTCCCATGATGGTGTCGAAGGTTTCCCAGATAAATTTTGCTTGAAGTGTGTAGTGTAAATGAGGTGTGAGTTTGCTGATAAGACGATTCACTCACTCTTCTACTAGGCTTGAATGATATCAATCTCTACACAAATATTATATGATCACAATCAATATGACAATTAATATGCACTGCTTCCAACAAACGTATATGCAATACAGCTGATCGCTGAATTGTTAGAAAACACTAAAAAAAAGTGCAAAAAAGAAAATCAAATTTTATTCTTTTCTTTATATTCTGGGACATTTTTTTTGACGTCATACAAAGAATCTGACTTCCATTGGGTCAGAGTCTGACGGATGTAATTAAGTAATTGTAAAACCCTTCTCTGAACACGATACCTCGTCGACTTTTCCAAAATGGACAAGTGGATGTGAGGGACATTATGCAGTCATTTCCCTCTCCTTTCTCTGCCTCGTGAATCCGGCCAAAGTCTGCCTGATGTGTAGCATAGTAGTGGCCAAAAGGGACAGGCTTTCTTATTCTATTCGATTTAAAAAAATGAAGATGATAACAATACTAGAGAAAAATTCAGTGTGTCAGACCCGAATGAACGTTTTGAAGAGAATGATTCCATTTTTCTATAGGCAGTTGAAAGAAGCATTCATTGTATTAGCCATGTGGACAATAAACTACTCAATCAATACGCACAAAAAATACATTAACTGGAGAAGAAAACGTACATGAAAATACACACAGAAAATTGTGCGTATAGGAAACAACGCCTCTCACTGTTCAAGTGTTCTCCAACTTTAGTGAGCGCCGAATGTGCAAGATCTCCAATGGTCTGCTTTTGTGAGTTGAATCATTATTTGTCCCATAG
Source organism: Diadema antillarum (assembly GCF_040938485.1). Lineage (NCBI taxonomy): Eukaryota > Metazoa > Echinodermata > Echinoidea > Diadematoida > Diadematidae > Diadema > Diadema antillarum. The sequence continues at coordinate 1,064,303 of NW_027270997.1, read as the reverse complement.
TTATGTAGAGAGACTCACCCTATTACTCTATACATTGTATCTTCATCCTACTCTGTCAACTGTTTCATGCTGTCCGGTTCCTATACTCTTAGTACCTGGGTGGTGTTTCACAAAGCCGTTCTTAAAGGGACGCAGTCCTCACGAAATTAAAAAAAAATATGTTGTTGTTGGTACCTCAAATGAACTACTTTCATCAAAAACAAACTTTCAAATCACCAAATAAGCTCGTACATTTCGGTTAAAAAAGTGTGACTCTGCAAATGAGCAAGTCTTGGCGGAGAGTCATACGTCATCGATGCACAACTCTTTCCAGCGGTGTTCTGCTCTCAGCGTATGCTCCCTAGTTATTTATAAAAACATGTTTACTATTTATTTTTATATACATTGAATATATATATATATATATATATATATATATATAAGCTTGAAATATTTTGTTTGATATAATAAAACCACATAATTATTGTCACATTTTATGAAAAAATCAGATATGATCATTTTGAACACTTAAATTGGTTTTCTGAGGCACGGCTGTCAACTTGAGAGTAGGGCATCAATGACGTTGCACCTTTTGGCAGGCTCTTACACGATCGCTTGCAGGAATTATTTTTTAAAAATCGCGCACGGAGACAATTTTTGATGTCCACGCGTATAAATTGGTGAAAGGTTATATTTTTTACTCTTCTTAATTATCAGTACAGTGAAAATCTCAGGACTGCTTCCCTTTAAAGTTAAGAAGGACTTAAGTGCGACTGGTGATCAGTGCTATACTTATCAGAATCTCAATAATTCGGCAGCACAAGAACTGATCACCAGTCGCACTTAAGTCCTTCTTAACTTTAAGAACGGCTTTGTGAAACACCCCCTGCCTTCTAGTCGCGGATCATAATAATACCATCTTTTCTCACTTTCTGGTCCCCGCACAAGTCCTTGCCTCTCCATCATGTATCCATACCCCCTCCTCTTCTCTTTTTCTCCTTCTTTTTTTTTTCTGATTGCCTCCGGTGATCTCCTCCTGGTATTTGATTCATATTTCCTGTTTCTTTTTGTTTTACCTTGTTTTCACATTTTCAGATCTACTTTAGATTCTCCATACGCTCCGTTAAGTGACGTGTTTTCAATGGGTGCACGTCACGAGGTTGACAACAGCGAGTCAAGTACAGCCAAGAGATAGACAGACACTAAAACGAACAAACAATTTCCAACGTAATTGGATAACATACAAATTCACTCCATTGTGTTCCTTGTTTTCTCGTACCCATCTGGTGCTTGTATCATTTGTTATCTGCACATCGATACGCCTTGTTGATATAATTGCATATATATATATGTTGTTCTACATTCTCTGTAATATATAGACAACATACTCTAGTGTCCATTTTTGATGTTTATATCGTGATCTAACGATCTTTTGCATAACTGTCTTGGTGGAATTGAATGAAATTGAAATGCAGTGCAATGCCGTGATCTATTCTTTTGTTTGTTTTTGTTTTTTGCTCTCTTTTTTTTCCTCTCGCTCCCCCATCTCTCCCTCTCTCTCTCTCTCTCTCTCTCTCTCTCTCTCTCTCTCGTAGGTAATGAAAATGGAGGGACGCACCACTCTGCCTACTGGACAAAATAGCAAGAGACCCAATTTGACCTTTCCCACTTCAATTTCACGTTGGAACCCGATGATGGAAATACTTTCTTTTTGTTAAATCCCTAATGAGTTGATGATATTGCCGAAACACGCTCTCGGTTTTATCATGATTGCAATTAGGAATATTGGTTACGAAGGGCGATGAATTTCTCCTTGTACATAATATATAGATCCACACTAGGTCTCTACAATAAAATTACACGTCTGTATCATGAATTTCAGGGTATGCTTGTGCCAATACCTGGTTTATATTATCATGCTTTAAAAAAAATAGTTTCGCAACGTATATTCAGCAAAGCTGTGAAGATTACAGTTTGTGATATAATAATCATGTATACATATAGTTATATATATATATATATATATATATATATATATACAACTATATGTATATGTAATATATAAACATAATAACATATAGGCCTCTGATATATAAATATATGAATATGTAAATATATAGATATGTAAATATATGAATGCATATTGATGCGTCGTGAATACTGAGCGGACGTACAAAAATGCTCAGAACGTGTAATGAAAACCCAAAACGACAAGAGCTATAAATAGATCGATTTTGTTAAGCGATTTTGAGCATGCTTAAATCAGTTTTGTTTTCTTTGAACGTCCGCGTCACGAAAATCTGATCTAATGCACACACACACACGCACATATACACACACACCACAAACACACCTAGTCGCCAGCAGGGAAAACTGACGACTATGGACTGAAAATTGACTTTGTTCTTCTCACTTTTTTTTTTAGTTTTTACATTATGCCCCACATGTTTTAAAGTTGTAAATCATTTTGTTTGTTTGTTTGTTTTTTCAACATACAAATCACTCCTTGAGGGCTCAGTGTATAGGCTTTTTCCTTCGGTGAAGAAATGGAAAAGCAGAGACTGATTTCATTCGCCACTGCAAGACGGTGGGTGCTATAAGGGGACATGATTCATTCGGTTACCATGGTTACCATTTGGATGATATATCTGCCACATTTTAGATTCGTGCGAAAAAAACAAAACAGGGCTCATTGCCTGTGAGTCGAGACAAATGCAAAGCTTATTCAAAATTTAAAAAGGAACCGCGTTTTATGTCGGTCTCTATCGTAGGCCTAATTGCTGAAAGAGTTCATGTCTTTGCTAAAATGTTCGCAGCCCGATAAGAATAAGAAATAACCCTTGATTAAAAAATATGGGCGGCATGTTTGATTATAGAAAATTCATAAATTACGAACGATAACGTCATACTCCGTACTGGATGGATGAATCATTTATATGGAAGGTGCAGCTGACTATACTTCCGTCTATTTATCATCAATGTATGTCAACAGAGGTGAAGGGGTGCAACATTTAGGAAACAACTTGCTGAACAATATTATGGTTCGTCTTTATAGCACAAAATTGTGTAGTAGTTTCGATTTCTTTTAATAATGAAAGGTCCAGAGGGTAATAAGCATCTTTTAAAGATTCATGCTGTTCTACTGTCGCCAGTTGTTGATTATCCTCGTGATATAGCCTATGACGTAAAGAACAGAGAGATCCATGGTGCATTAAACAGTGCTCGCCTCGATAATCAATTATCCGTAGGGTGATAACGTATTTAAGTCTTTGAAATGCATTATGTTCGATCCATGTAAATGCATTGTTGATTTAAACAGGCAATAGCTCCTGAATCACACCTGAAGTATTAATTTGTGCAGTTATTCCAAGCTGTGATTTAATTAAGCAATGTATTGAATGTGTAATTTGAAAAAAAGGCATCTTATTTTTGCTTGTTTATGATATGGGTGCTTGTGTGTATGCCTTTTCTTTTATTTGTAGTCAATAGAAACGCAGCTAAAACACCCTATTTCTAAGATGATATCAACTTATTACACAAAACTGCGGCATTGCATGATCTAAGTCAAGACTTTTTATTTGATCAAAATTTCGATACAATGCGCATAATGCATACCATACTGAACACCAAATAAGCATCATGCCAGATTGCATTAACTGATAATCCCGTGGATACAGTACATCACATGGATCTCCTCAGGCTCAGGATTGAATCCTTTGAATGGCCTTCTACAAGTTTTCAACTTACTGGGCGTCATCGTAGGTAATTCAGGTAATTGCTCATCACAAGTTAGATTTACCTGAACATCTGCGTGGCAGTTCATGGTATTGGCCGTTATAATCAGTATATTCGGGAATTGTTTTCGTATCTTAAGTCATCCAAATTAGTTTTTGTTGAATATTGTTGTTGTCTTTATGAACAACGAGAATGTCGCTTGACACTGTTTGCTGCTTAGGCCTATACTATTTCAAGATGTTATCATTCTATCTATGAAGTTTATCAGGCGCGGTTAAAAGCACACTTTTAAAAGCGTATAAAGACGTTTATACATTAAAAACTGCTGGCCCTATACACCAGCTGATTACACGTAACATGGTTTTGTATGAAATTTAGAAATCTATCCCGGGTTAATTTCCAGTGAGATAACACGACATTACATCGTTCGACGACTCCCCACCACCACATATCAAAGTGTAAGAGTTTAAGAAGTTTGACTGAAAGATGTAATTGATAAAAATGGCTCTACTTTTTCTCCTTATTTATTCGGGGGGGGGGGCGAATTACATTAAGTCATTCAATTTCAATTTTATTTCCACATTTCTCAATCATGGAAAAATACACCAAATAATAGTTAAAACAAAATAAACTGATACGTGATATCTAGGCATTATTCACAATGGAATAATGGCAAACAAGAACATGTTCACTTCAAATTTATTTCAGTTCAAATTTATTTCATATTTCCACTTTCTCAATTATGAAATAACAAAATGATTGGCAGTAAAACGAGCAAGAATACAAAAATATATAGAACGATGTCTTTTGATTGAAAGTTAAAAAGTACATACTGAACACAAATGTATATGGTCTTATCATGATATGAGGATGTCACAAGGAAATAACGGAAATATGATAAGGCCTTACATCAAAACTGTAGATTCCCGAATTCATATAGGCGTGGAATTATACAGATAATGGATTTGTTTATCTTGACCAATTAAAATTAAGCCAGTACAAAAATCAATATGAAGAATGAGTTAAACCACATAAATATTGCTCAAACCAGACTGTACGGATCTCGCGTGCTTGAAAACGAAAACTATATATATGTTTAATACAGGTTTACCGTTAGCATTAAATAACTTGTTGCTGCGGATAAAGACAAAAGACTGCAAATGGGAGTACAAAAAAGTTGTTAAAAGCCTGGTAGAGTGTATCCACGAAGTAATAACTGTTTTAATTTACGTTTGAAGGTGAATAGGCATAAGGAAGAAATTATATCTTGAGGGAGGTCATTCCAGTATCTCGGTCCAGTAAACATAATTGTTTTCTGTGCAAAAATAGCGCGAGCACGGGGAAAGTGATGGGCGTCGCTCTGGCGAGTGGGATAACAGTGAATGGCACGATTTCTTCTGAAAATGTGGATAAAAACAGATGGTAGTTCATTAGTCGTTCGTCTGTACATAAAAATTCAGAGATTATAATAAAATAAGTCTGAAATTTTCAGAATTCTTTTTTGGTGAAAAAAAAAAACCAGTTAGTATGAGCAAAATATGCATTGTACATTTTGCTTTCCATAAGTTCCTGATACAACCGTGCTTGCTAACGTGTATTCACGAGAAAAACTGATGGCAAGTTTAAGATTCAGTTTCGATTCAGTTTAAGATTCACGTGAAATCTTAAAAATGCCATTTTCTCGACCCTTTCGTGTTTTTTTTTGTAAACATGATAAAAGTATACACCATTTGTGAATCTATATATCCTACTGATTTCAACTTTGAAGCTCAAAGGTTTCATCTTGCGACCAGTAATTTCCGCCCTTGAAAGGGAGAAGCGTCACTAATCAACTTAAGTACCAGCGCTCGGGAATCGCTGCTGTTCCCTCAGAATGGCAGTCATAGAGACAGCAAGTACATGTACTGAATTTCGCGAGGAGCCAAGATTCTTGAGATTAAAATGCAAGCGAAAGTTTCTGTCAACACACGTAATACCAATGGCAATTCGCAAAAAAAAAAAAAAAAAAATCGTCGGTTCAAATTCGTGCAAATTTCCTGTTGCGAATATACCTGGTATTACATCATTATATGATTTAACCCCTCCAGTTCTTGAGAGTTTTGCTGGGCGGATATTACCATCTCGTAACATTATCATTGACACACACTATCGTGCTTCTATTGCAACTAATTGAAAAGTTGTCCACATCGACGTAAAGTAATACATACTCGAGCAGAATACATTGATAAAATTAGTGTCTTTTTTTCTATGTCGATGGAGGGCGATTTGTCAATCAATTGCATTAAAACAACTGGACGGAAGAATTTCATCAATTTAAATAATGCATTTCATTAAATAATCATTCTGACATGGAAGAGAGATTGAATGGAAATAGCTAAATTCATTCAAATCTGCACAAAGTCAAAAGGAAATTTACCAAAAAGCAAAATTTGTGCCTATTTGAAAGAGAATCAGGAGCATTAATCTTTTAAGACTGTGTTCCCAACTTAAAGGAGCACTTGAAATGTAGTAATTTTGAGGCTTTTTTTAGATTCTGCAATCAAAAACAATTATTATCTATCATCATCAACAACGAAATTAGAGTATATTAAAATAGTAATGAAGATGTGAATTGGGAAATGTAAAATGATTACCGGTAATAGGCACAGTCGTTGAACGCTGTAGCCTTTCTATCATATCTAGTGGTGCAGTATCCTCAAAATGAACTATATGCACAGCGAATCACACATCACATACGTGCAGATTATCATGTCAAGAAAGTATCATATCTTCATTTGCAAAAGTTTTAGGGTTCCGACGAGAAGAAACATTCTGTCAAAAATGTCAACATATATATAACGAGTTTCAACTTTACCAAGAAGCTCTGCTGTCAACAAATAGAGTCTACACATACACTGTACATCGTGTCTGTATTAAAGAGAATCTTATGGTAAAGGTTAACACAAGCGGTTGTTCTCCTATATAAGGGCCTTCGTGGTCTCTTTCGAAGCAAAAACAGCAGCAAAAACTATCAGAACACAAAAGCCAATATATAAATTCACCGAATTTGAGTGATGTCAAATGTGACTTATATTTAAGTACACGAGGTCGTATACCATTCTCTCTTCGATCGTAATTGTATTAAGTCTTCCTTTTCTATGTTGTCATTTACGCGATACAGCTCTCTACGTATACAGATTTTCAGAATATCATACATATTACATGCAGATTCCAAGGCCCCAAAGGCTGTAAGTAAAATTTACTAATAATGTGATGTTCACTCTTCCACCCTCTTTACCTTGCTTGCATCCTTGTCAGCCCAGTCTTCACTGAAGCGGCGAAATCTATATACTGCCATCGACTATTTTGATGTATTAATAACATTAGGCTGGACACGCTCCACTGATTTCTGTAGTGGATGATCGCAAGATCACACCAATTGACTGCTAATGGCAAACATGTTCGAACTCCCATCACGTAGTCTATTGTATGACGTCATCAGTGGTCGTCGGGTGGTTACGGAGCGCTAGCATCCTCTTAAAAGCCACCGTCATGATGCAGTAGCAGATCGGGGGGGGGGGGGGCTCTATTTGTGGTTAAAACAAAAGAAATGAAAAGAAAAATATGAGATGAATCCCGGAAGTAACACCAAAAATAATTTTACGCCCCCCCCCCCCCCCCCACCTTTACGGAATTCCTGAATCCGCCCCTGACGATGTACAGCCACAAAACTGTATAGTATAGACTGTATTAATACCGCTCTTAACAACGTCTGTCCTTGATTAACACAACGTTAGTCCTCGTGTCTGTCGCCTAGTACTATTCATGTAACCTTATAGGCGGAGAACTGCGAAAATAATGTTTGTTGTGTCGAAAAATGTGAAATCAGGAAATGAATAAATTTGTTTTCAACAGCCGGATATTGCCGCATGTATTTGTATTACTTCGATGTAGTTTTAGACGCAAAAAACAAAATAACAACAACCAAGAAGCGAACACACACACACCACAAACATAACTCTATCTGATCCCTATCCACATATCACATGCTTTTACATCAAGCTGATCGACATTACACGTAAGATTTGTCGACTTTGATCTCACCATATCCTCATGCAATTGGAAAGCAGCATTAATTATAGAACTTTAAAATGTCATAATTATGCTTTCGCTGAATACATGCAAGTCGAAAAACTCATGTATTCTCTTTCATTGGTTTGCGCAAAAAGAAATGTTATCAGAATAATGGCTTTGTCAATGATTTGCTATATGAAACTTCGTTCCATAGCTGCAACTTTATTGCAATATCACATTAATTTGATACACTGATTTCACTGTTTTGTGAAAAGGCGTTAAAAGTTTGTAATCCCCTTACTTTCTACCTATAGGTCAGATTTGGATACACACTCCCATTTCTCTTCGCTTGATTTTGTTCAATCTATTACAACCAACTTGGACACGATGTGGTATATGCACTTCATATGCAATCTGTATGGCTGGAGAGCTTACTATAATAGTAGAGTAGAGAGTGCACGGCGACAGGTGGCAATTTTATTCCAGTGATGCATAACAAAATGATTTGTTGCTCGTGCAGAACTTATAGCAACTCACAAGGAAACAACAACAAGAAAATACATGTGTTATAACCATAATGTTACTTACGTTATTCCTGCTGTATATTATAGGTCTACATTATTCCTGTCACGATCATTTATTACTACAATAACATGTTCATTATCATCACAGACTCAGCAAATGTGTATTAGACAGATTTATCATTTTCTCACTTTTTCTAACGAAGCGACTCAATTTCCAATTAAAAGATATAACACAGAGAATGGTTGAGTGACAGAAAGAGAGAAAGAAAGGAAGGAGGGAAAGAGGGAGGGAGGGAGAGAGAATAAATTGAAAGTCACTTTTGTCTCAGGCGGTAACGGTTGATATTGCTGGCCTCAACCACATAGCGGCAATTGTGACGCAAAACCCGTGTACTCGGATGGTCGTTTCTGACGACACGGAGAATGCGATGTCAGAGCATATCTTGGCTTTTCCATCTCTTTCCGGCATCAACCAACCACTGTAGTTCCTGGCAGCATCAGTGATAGGTTGCGATCGTCAGAATTCTTCACGCATTTACGCGGAATGGTATCTTTGGAGCCATGAAGATCTGTCGATCTTTTGAATAGCGAGCATATAGATGACTTTGAACGTGCCCTATCTCACCGTACTGGACAATAAGAAAAGCTGCTTGTTGGTGGAATAGGTCTGCAGAAATTAGTGACGGGCGATTTCTTGTTTCATTTAGTTGTTCTCCCTTTTCAGGAGCATTGAAACATCATGACAACCACTGTTTCAAAGATATGGCCAGTTTGGTTGGTAAGTTGTCTAAATACCACCGTAACTGTGCGTTGATGCACACCTTCCCAAACATACCAAATGTCAATATTCTTGTTTGTGCTTGATAAACTTGCCTTTCATTTGAGATGATAGTGGTGCAGCAAGTGGTGATTTATTTTTTATTTCGCTATTTTGTATAATATTACTCAAAGCAAGTTGGTTTTCCTATGTCAATTATCTACTACTTTTTGCGATGATGACCGAAATATATAGATATCAGGACAACACATGTGAGATATAATAGTTTACTATGAATATGACACCCCTATGAATGACTGGCATGTCACGACAAATCCGTAAAAGTCGCAACTTTACTACAATGACGAACACAAAATCATGAGTTGATAGCATCGAGTAGATGGAGTAACCCCAATGTACGGGATTCACACATTTAAGGTATACGTAACTCATAACAGCATGGAGCAAGATGCCTTATCTATTTGACGTGGTACGCGTAAATGGGCGAGAGAAAAGTCATCTCTCTCCTTAGCGCGGTTTCCTCTTTTTCACACACAAAAACACACACAGTAATGTAGGTTCGGATGTTAGAAAATTAGGGAGACATCATCAGATTTTAGAATACAGATAAAAATCAGATATGTCCAGAAATTACACTATATAATTATGCTATTTATCATGAAATATGTGATTTTTCTTTTCTTGTAGGCTTACATTCTTATTCTCACCTCTTCACTCGAATCAGGTAAGAAATGAAAGTTGGATACTTCAAGTTTGATTCCATTTCTCAGATCAGGGAGGTGACCTCCCTGCTCAGATAAAGGGGCTACGTACTACTGTTACTTGACGAAATACAATTGCCATATATATAGGTTCCCACAATTTGAAATTATTGTTGCTCATTTTTTGTTGGCTAATTTCATGTCGAGTATTTATATATCTCCCCATTTCACATATTGAATAGGTTCACGATGCGGTGACATTTTTTATTCAAATATATATGATATTACAGTGCATAAAAATATTATATTATAATAGCGATAATATTGTGAGTTGGTGAGAGATATTGTAAAATATGGAACACTGATTTGTTGTTCCTCTATAAAAATCTTGATAATCAATCTATTGATTACATCAAACTCGAAGTAAAAGAATTAAGGAAAAATTGCGAACTACCAAACAACAAATAACTAGGAATTAGGAAATCAAATAATAAGGAGGAATACCCAAGTTTACAAAAACAAACAAATCTATTATAACTACTAGATTTAAAAGTGTTCCGAAATATCTTTGGACGTTCTTTATTACTACTCTATTTTTCTATTCCTATTGATTTTCATATCTTCGTTCTCCAAATCTCTTTTCATTAGATGCTTCTTCATTCAATAGGCCTAAATGTATACTAAATTACCAAACCACACCGTATACATAACGACACCACCTTTTAGCATTCATCTCTTTCGCTCGAAATGGTTGTTTCTGTCTTCCGTGTCCCCCATGTTGTAACCGAATCCTCTTCTGCGCTGGCTACCTGCTGAGAATATCAGATAGAAGCTGTTGAGAAGTTGATGGGGCTTTCTTACCTCTATCCCCCCCCCCCCCTGCCTCTTCCAGATTACCCTACCTTCTCTTCCCCATTGCCCATCTATTCCTTTGGTTTTCTTCAGTGCTTTTGTCATTTTCCTCTTTATTATTTGTGTTCCCTTTATAGGTCGACGGCGACCACTCGGTCTAGTCCCTTATAACAAGTTTTGTTTTGTGTTTTTGCCATTTTTATCATTACTATTTTGTTCCCTAAATTTCTCGACGGCAACCGCTCAATTAGATCCGTGCCTTATAGTCTGGTAGGAATGGGGGGTCCCCATGCACCCCCCGAACACATTTTTTTAACTTACTTTTTTGTAACCCTTAGGGTGTCTAGTTAATGAATTTTTTTGTTCCCAAGAAAAAATCGTGTCCCATGGGGGTCATTGGCGGCCATCTTGGCAGCCATCTTGGATTTTCAGGGAAAATCATTATCTTCCATAACTTTTGAACTACACAGCATATAATCATAAATAAAGCATTTCTTCAGGGTAAACATGACACGAGGAATCGATTGCAATGGTTATTTACATGATTAAAGTAAGTCTGAAACAAGAAAAGCCTAAAAACATGCAAATTTCGGTGTCATTTTCACCGAAAACTACCCAATTAGTTTAACTTTTGAATTACACAACATACAGGGACAAATAAAACAGTAATTCAGAGTTAATACGGCATGAGGAATCGTTTGAGAGAGTTATTTACATGATTAAAGCAAGCTACATACAAGAAAAGTCCAAACATGCGAGGAAAACCAGTGTTGTTTACTCTAGAAATATTCCCAAGTAGTCTATATACATATATACATGACAATCTCATACCTCCTAAGAGTAAACTTACCTCTTTTTCTTAACAGTCTGGTAGGAAAGGGGAGGGGGGGTCCCGTGCACCCTCATTTTTGTATCCCTTAGGGTGTCTATTTGATTTTTTTTGTCTCCAAGTGAAAATCGTGTCACATGGGGGTCATTGGCAGCCATCTTGGATTTGCGATGAAAATCATTAGTTTCTATAACTTTTGAAGTTTCCAACATACAAGGACAAATAAATAATTTCTCCAGGGTAAATTTGCAAGGAAAAATAAAACATTTTTTCAGGGTATATGTGACATGAGAAATCGATTGAGATGGTTATTTACATGATTAAAAAATGCTCAATACAAGAAAAGTCCCAAATATAATAAATTCTGTATCGGTTACACTGAAAAGTACCCAAATAGTTCAACTTTTGAACTATACACAACATACAGGGACAAATAAAACATTTCTTCAGACGAAACACAGCATGAGGAATCAATTGAGATTGTCACTTACATAATGAAAGAAAATTTGACACAAGAAATGTCCCAAAACTGAAAAATTAAGTGCTGTTACTCTGGAAATGGCCCAAATATTTCATGCTACATACATGACAAATTGCATACCTCACAAAGGTGACTAACAACTCTGTCTTTAGATCATTGCCCAAATAGGTCTTTTTTGTTTTGTATCAAAAACATTAAATAGAATCTGAAGAGAAAATTAATTTCGAGCATTGTCACCCCTCACTTTTTGAAATAGAATAAGAATGTAAGCACTGTGGTAATTCATATGCAAATACCCTTAAAAAGAGGTGACACATGAAAATAATGTTGATCACAACACTTAAAAGTGACTAATTGACAAAGATAAAACTTGAACTGAAATTTAACACTCTTTGTGCACGTTCAATTTCGTTTCATTTTATATTTAAAACGAGTTTGAGTTGGGATATATTCAAGGAAACAATCACTGTGTCAAAATGTCGAGCCGATTAAAAAATTTTAGATGCCAAAATGGTTTCATTTATTCTCAAGTTAAAAAAGCAGTTCATTCAAATGTATTTGCTTAAAGTTTATTGTCCGAAAACAAAAAGAGAAACATTTCATTTGACAGCCGGAAATCTAGCCTGTGAATAGGGACTGTATATCAATGTGGATTGCTGCTACTTTAATTTAGAAATATTTGCATGTGAATAGCTTTTGTGCTTACATCCTGTATGCATTCAATTCAAGTTCACATTGATTGGAATTAAGTTTCCTTTCGAATTCTGTTACAAGTTGTCTGATATAAGACGCAATATTCAAGCTATTATCAAAAGACATAATGATATTTTGAAAGGGTTAGTCACATACCGATTAGTGATTGGCTGAACACAGTCACGTGATGGAAGTACATTCGTTATGTTGGCCCATGGGCGAACATTCTTGTAATGTTCTCCCATGGGAAAACATTTCCACGTGACAAATGACAGAATTAAGGCCTAGGACCGCAGCGCACTTATAACCTCCCTCAATAGCATTTCAAACCCTTCGGGTGGAACATTGGGTATGTTCCCTCCGCCGCCAGTCATCATCTATATATTTCAACGTTTGTGACATGTGTATATGCTTTTCATGAAGTATGGAATTAACGTATATTGAAAAAATATAAAGTAACACAATATGACTTCACTTTTCTTAAAAAGTATTCTGAATGCTCACCTTGTGTAACTGTACAAACCACAGAAGCGGTTATGCAATATATCAGGTTTTCATTTCACACTTCTTTAATTTCTATACCGGTAGTCATCATCAAAACGATCATTGTAATCAATGTCTGGGTCCTCTTCTTCATCCTCCTTCATTTCCTCAGTAATTTTCTGAAGCAAGTCAATGAGGGAAGTCGGAAAGATAGGGCCACTTGACCACACTGGCTCCATCATAACAAAGGCTACCTTCTGCCATCCTTGCCCAGAATCAAAGGAGTCATATACAGAGCACCAGAAGATTGGTTGGTCAGCTCTCTTTAAGATGGCAAGGCGATGGGTCACACATTTAATGTGTGGGATAAGGTTGTCACTGCAAGGTGTATATGAGCATGAAGAAATCCACATTGGAGTTTGTAGTCATTTGTTCGCCCTCTCCCATCATCTGCTTTGGATGATGCTGCTGTAAATAGACTTCTCCACCTCTTGTGGTCATACATTAGGCATGTGAATGCTCCAATGTCTTCTGTCACCTCTTATTGGCTCTACAGACCACCCATCTCCAAGGTTTAAGTGGGGGACAAAAAAACATTGGCACATTTCAAAGTCATGTTGTAAGATTTCTGCAGTGTTCATTATAATGTAATATTGAACAATTTACCACATTTCAGTAAAATATTGCAGAGATTATAATGTCATACTACTCTCTCCTGAATGCTGTATGGTACATGGGGTGGCTTTGTAGATTCTTTAGGGGTCCGACTTCGCCCCTACTCTTGAAGGCACTTGTTACATCTTCCCCTGTAAACACATGTCGTCCAAGTATTGTGGTACAGTAGCCCGCTCCCTTTGATTCAGTATGCCAGTTCAACGACATTCACAATCTGGCAATGCTCGACAGTCCATTTATCAAGGAGGATAGTGAGGGTGACGGAGTGAGCATGGTGCAAGAAGATCCAGAAAATGTCTCTGTCTGGTGTCCTTACCACAGCTGCTTTGTACCCAAGCTTAATAGTGGAATACTCGAGGTAGAGCGCTACCCTGGTGTCCTTCTCCTGGTTAGACGGCAGCTCATGGATAGAGCTTATTGTCTCCTGGGATGAATAATTAGGTGAACAAAAAGAATGTAACAGGAATCACTTAAGCTTCAGAGAATGTGATTTCTGTTACATTCCTTTTGTTTACACAATGATATGTTCCAAGAGACAATGGCGCGATATCCATGAGTGACTGTCTAACCAGTATAAGAAGACGGACACCAGGGTCGTGCTCCACCTCAAGTGCGCTGCTAAACTTAGGTACAAGGTAGCTTTGGCGAGGGATCCAGACACACATTTCCTTGATCCCCTTGGTCCTTGCTTAATCCATTCTACAATGTAGTATCTTTCTTAATAAACGGACTGTCACGTATTGCCAGGTTGTCAATGTCAATTAACTTGCATTTATATAGAATCAACGGGAGCTCATAATTATACTGTATACCAAAATACCTGGACTACCGGGGAAGATGTAACAATTAAAGTGCCTTAATGGGTTGGGAAAAGTTGGACCCCTAAAGAATCAACAAAAGCCACCCCATATACCACATAGCATTCAGGTGAGAGTTGTTTGATTTCGTGATTTCAGAAGTATTTTACTGAAATCTAATAAGTTGCTCAGTATTATATCATAATAAACACTACTAAAATATTAGAATATGACTTTACAATATGCCAAGTTGAGTGTTTTTTCCTCACAATTCTTGGTGATGGGTGGTCTGTGGAGCCAGAGGTGACAGATGACATTGAAGCATTCACATGCCTAAAATGTATAGCGAGGTCCGGGAGAAGTCTATCATAATGGCGTTCGCAGCATCATGCTGAAACAGATGGTGGGAGAGGGCGAGCAACTGATGACCAAATCCAAGGTGGATTTCTCCTTGCTCCCACCTGGCAGAGGCAACCTTATTTCACACTTTCAATGTGTGAACCATGGGTACCACCTTGCCATCTTCAAGCGATCTGACTAGCCAATCTTCTGGTGCGCTACCGCTTTAATCCTGGACAAAGGTGGCATAAGACAGCCTTCGGTATCATGGATCCGGTGTGGTCAAGTGGCCCTATCCTTCCCACTTCCCTCATTGACTTGCTTCAGAAAGTTACTCCGTAGACAGAGGAGGATGAAGAGGAGGAGCCAGACATTGATTACAATGATCGTTTTGATGATGACTGTAAATTACCAGAAGTGTAAAACCCAAAGCTAACATATTATCGCTTACCGAATCTGTGGTTTGTATAATTGCATAGGATGAGAATTAAGAATATGTTAGACAAATTAAAGTCATAGAGAGAGAGTGGATTTCTGACTGTCAAGTGATTTTCATATGTTTATTTTCAGACAGGAAGGCTTTAAACAAATACGTTTGAATGAACCATTTCTAACTTAATCTTAAATAAGTTTAATGATAACAATATGACACCTAAATTGGTGAAACCGACAGAGCATTTTGGTACAGTGATTTCCTTTATGAAATTACACTTACTCAAACTCTTCAAATACAAAATTATATGAAATAGAAGATGCACTCAAAAAGTGTTCAATTACATTTTAGGTTTGAATTTTGTCGATTAGTCACTTTCACATGTGGTCAAAATTTGTATGTTGACCTCTTTCGATCTGCTTTTTTAGGGGTATCTGCATATCAATTGCCATCGTGCTTACATTTTTCATTTGATTTCAACAAGTGAGACGTCAAAATGCTTGGAGTTGCATGTTGCATATTTTTTTTATAAACAAAACACCATATTTGAGCTATGATCTAAAGACAAAGTGCCAAGTCACTTTTGTGAAGTAGTAAATGTAATGTAATGTAAATGACACCAAATTTTTCGTATTTTGGACTTTTTGTATCAAACTTGCTTTAATCATAAAAATAACCATCTCAATCGATTCCTTATGACACAGTTACCCTGAAGTTACAGAATTTACTGATTTTCCTCTCAAATCAAAAATGGCCGCCAATGACTCCCCCCCCCCCTCCGACACGATTATTACTTGGAAAAAAAAATCATCATCTAATAGACACCTTGAAGGGATACAAAAATTTAGGGTGCATGAGGATCCCCCATTCCTAGACTTTAGTGGTTAGTCAATCATTATGAGGTATATAATTGTCATGTATGTATATGGACTATTTGGGCAGAGCAAACAACACTGTTTTTTTATTCGCATGTTTGGATTTTTCATGTATCATAATTGTTTTAATTATGTAGATAACAATGTCAATCGATTCCTCATGCCAAATTTACCCTGGAGAAATTATTTATTTGTCCTTGTATGTTGGAAACTTATAGAAAGTTATAGAAATTAATGATTTTCCTCGCAAATCCAAGATGGCTGCCAATGACCCCCCATGTGACACGATTTTCACTTGGAGACAAAAAGAATCAAATAGACACCCTAAGGGATACAAAAAGGAGGGTGCATGGGACCCCCACCCCCCCCCCCCCATTCCTACCAGACTGTTAAGAAAAAGAGGTTAGTTTACTCTTAGGAGATATGAGATTGTATTCACTTGGGAATATTTCTAGGGTAAACGACACTGGTTTTCCTCGCATGTTTGGACTTTTCTTGTATGTAACTTGCTTTAATCATGTAAATAACTCTCTCAAACGATTCCTCATGCCATATTAACTCTGAATTACTGTTTTATTTGTCCCTGTATGTTGTGTAATTCAAAAGTTAAACTATTTAGGTATTTTTCGGTGAAAATGACACCGAAATTTGCATATTTTTAGGATTTTCTTGTTTCAGACTTGCTTTAATCACGTAAATAACCATTGCAATCGATTCCTCGTGTCACGTTTACCCTGAAGAAATGCTTTATTTATAATTTTATGCTGTGTAGTTCAAAAGTTATGGAAGATAATGATTTTCCCTGAAAATCCAAGATGGCTGCCAAGATGGCCGCCAATGACCCCCATGGGACACGATTTTTTCTTGGGAACAAAAAAAATCATTAACTAGACACCCTAAGGGTTACAAAAAAGTAAGTTAAAAAAATGTGTTCGGGGGGTGCATGGGGACCCCCCATTCCTACCAGACTATTAGCTGTTGCCGCTCAGTTACGGAGCGCATTTTGGGCAGCGAGTGGAAACTGGTCGGTCGCCGCTGAAATTCTAACTCCGCGCTAAACTTCAGCGGCAACCGACCAATGCCCTAAAAATCAGTGGTGCCTGGTCGGTCACCGGTCGGTCACAGGACGGCGTCCGACCGGAATTGGCCAAAAACTCGCCGACCGGTCGCCGAGTAGGCAGATTTTGGAGATAGCCTTCCTTAGTTTTTGACGTTTGAGACAGCGCCTTATTACCATGATTGACTGTTTCCCCCGATATGTCGCAAACTACACGATGATCGGGAGATGACGTTCTCTTCTATATTTGGCTTCCGACGCGATCGCGGCCCATAATGTTGATTTTGAAGCGTTGCCCTGGGTCGAAGTTGATGTCCACACTCCCGTTGTCGAATCCGTCCTTTGCATGCGTCCAACACTCTGGCTGCGACTGATATTTTGTGTAATTGTGAAAGTCAACGGTGATATTTTCCTTTGCTATAGGGTTGAGCTTGATTTCCGGGTTTCCAAACAATCGTACACAGTTAATCTTTTTTAGTACTACTCGTTTGCTCTCTGTTGCCTAGTCTATTCTTGACTGCTTCTTGACCCTTAAAGACGTTTCTCAAGAATCTTGAATTGTTTATGCTTGTTTTTGTTTTCGATCTCAAGTGTGACGACTTAAGATTCATTCACCTCTGCTTAAATCGCTTTAAATCCTGCAGTTCCTCTCTAATAGCTTTCTTTACTGCTATCTTGATTGTATCCAAGAATTTCCTGTTGCCAATAATGTCTGACACGTTCAAATTAGAACTACAAGCTGATTCACAGGCTGCGTGTGATTGCTGTGCTATCTGCCTTCTAGTGCTCGCATTCCGCGCCACTTTCTTTTCAGGGGCAGAGGCAAAACGTTCCTTGTTATCCGCCATTTCAAGCAGAAAGGTGCAACATACATAATGGATAGGGCAGAAAAGAGACGGGGTAGTTACTTCTGTTTGTCTTAATAATATCAAACATTTCACGGGTTGATTGTCACACAGATTTGTGTTTGTCTTCAGCGGTTTGGGAACCAAGATTTACCCGTCACGGGCCCGGTAGTATGAAGCATCGTACCGAGCTTGCTCCGTGACGTTGTCAAAGCCATGTTGCCTTAATTACTGAAGTTTCAAACATTCGTTAAATTGTCAAAAAATAACTGTTTTCTCACTCCCGAGAGTTCCCCGCGAAACACAGAACAGTGTAGAAGCTTTTAAGTACACTTCTTTTTTAACAGAAACTCTTATTGATATTTGGGTGAGAACAATCGAAAACTGAAGTTGAAAACATGAATTCTACAATTGTGATTTGCAGTGAGTGGACTGATCTGTGAAAGCTGCAACGGGGACACCGGATCGTCAGATCCGCTGGACACACGATGTAATAATCCCATCGACCACACATGCAACTCAAATGAATTGGTAAGTGTATATATATGTAGGCACACGCATACACAAACACACACACACACACACACACACACACACACGTCTTGCTGGTGATGATTTAACTTAAATTTGTTCGAAAATTGTTCGAAACCATGAAAAAGACTCGTGACATGTCTAAAATCTGGTGTAACGGCTAAAAGTTGTTTGAAGGTTTGGAGGTCTACAGAAATAAACTGTTGGTAAATACAGCATGGATTTTGTTCCAGTTTTCTTTCTGATAATCACGCCAACACGTGGACAACTTACCAGATATTATATATACATATATATATATATATATATATATATATATATATATAGACAGTATAGAGAAATATTCTATTTAGGCATTGTAAGCAACTGACATGATAATAATCTGTATCCATGATTAAGAAAGATTTGTCTACATGATTTATATTACGATTCAAAGCAGAGGTATTTCTTACAAAAGGGCTGTCACCTTTATCAACACATTTTTTCAGTAATATGTCTCAATTTGTACGCAATATGAATGTATATGATTACATATATACTAGTATTATGCTCACGGACAGAAGATAAATTCCAAGCACAGTTATCAAGATGTAAGAACAAACAACCACCGCTAACTTACTTTTAACACAATAATATGAAAAGGCTTAGGGCCTATAGTGTTATCTGTCTTCAAATGAAATAAGGGAGCATTTCTGCAAATTTCGAACTCTTTTATCTTAGTCTTGTCAAACAGAAATACGTCACCGGGTCGACCAAAACAGCGGAGTTCTCCAGTTCCACACCGTCATGAAGCGATGCAAGGACACAGGTGCATGTTCGAACTCTGGGGGTTACGTGGCCGCTATCAACTTATGCAATTCAAGAGCCCTTGCTGCTCTACCTACACAGGAGCTAGTCTGCGTGTATTGCTGCCAAAGCGGCGACAGGTGTAATAACGACGACTCATATGGTGAGTAAAGATACGGCTGAATGTTCTCAGGGAGACACCTTCTCCTGCTGCCTTTATCCATGGTCACTGTACATGATTTTGTTGATATTTTTAATCACCTGAGTAAAACGTCTGGCGTCTGACGTAATGATATCATATTGCCAATGCATGGAGTCCTTGAGATGTCCTCATCTTCTAGAGTAGTTCACAAAAATTACAAGCTATGTTTCTCTTTTGAATTCCTTTTTCCATATAGAGTAACAAGATAGTAAAAGTATTACTTACTTGTTTATTCATCTAAAAGCAAAGTTGATATTATCATAATTGTATCCATGTTCTGTTGAAACTTTTTAATCAAAAATATTATGCACTCATGTAAGCGTCATGTGTATTGCTTTGTAATACTATATGTGGAAATAAAATCATTTGAATTGGATTGACAGTGATTGAATTGAATTAAAAAACAACAACAAATAACTTAAAAGAAGATTCGTCTACTCTTACTTGCTGGATTCACTCACCTTTTCAAGCCTCATGTATAACCAAAAAAAAAAAAATGTTTCCGATGATAGTAAGAAATCTTTAAAATAAGAGTTGTCACGTATGCATTAACAACAGCAGCAAAAAACAACGACTACAATATTCATCTCAATAGTACACAATTAGGATCCCCAAATTTAAAGGATACAGATGGATGAGATAGTTTATTCCTAGGGTCTCAAAAGAAAAAAAATCCAAACACTTATCATGATATATAATAATGAATTAGCCCATGTCTGTTGCTTTTGAGTCGATCATATTTTTTTCTACGTGCATGTATGTGTGTGTAATCGGTGTAACATGTGATTATAAAGATACATACATGGTTTAGTATTATGGATTAGGCCCCTTGCTGATTTCAAAAGTGTGTGGCCTACCTCACCTTAATGCACCATATACGAAGTCTGACATTACACTCCCGTCACTATCACAGGCCGAGCATTCTGCTACTTCATTTCATGTGCAGTAACAGCCACTGAACTTCGACTAAACGTCATCATTCATCCTATCTATCAGTGGCTAGCAGATCTATCGATCAGCAATGTAATGCAATCTCATGAAAGGAGACATAAGGGGAAAGCTTTTATGAAATGTAGAAGGCCCTCATATATTTAGGGTCAGACTCTTGGTGGTGATATACCGTTATAGACCAGTCTGTTGACGTAGAATCCTATATCTTAAACCCCTTTTTAACATAGTTTGCTCCTGACAACCAGCAAGCTTGTCTCAGCCTCTGAGGTATTGGAAATGGAGAAGAGGCTCACTCATTAGTGGTATAGAAAACAGAGTCTGTTTACAAATTGTACAACTACTGACGATCAGCATGTATCATTCTGATGAAATGAAGTTCTCTCTGTTTACAATTATCTTACTGTACATTTCATTTCTTTGCATGCTAGTGCTTTGTCGTTGTAATGTTAATACTCTATGATTATCATATGGGCCTAGACTTATATACGCAGGATCGGTTTGTATACAGTTGGTATACCGAAGGGCTATCCTGCTTTAAAATGATTGATTAGATGAATACATGATTTATAATACATACTTACTATGTAGTGTAGACCATCATAACCAAGATAACTGCTGTTATTCAGTTTAGCATGAATTAAAAACACTTCATTGTTACTTCTACTGCTTGTTAATGCCTCAATATTACATTCCTTTCCCTCTCGTCAAGACCAATACTTAGCTGGGCTGCGAACAGACGAAGCAACAACATCCTCACCCTCAACAGCGGAAATGCAAACCTCTCCACCCACAACCAGTGAGATCCAGTCATCAACGCAATACCGACCGGAGATTCCATCGACACGCCCCATAACCGAAGCGCATACGTTGCCTACTACGTCACGAGAGGCCACGCCCATTTCTCGTCAGTATTCCACGCCCACCGCATATGGACACACCACGCCCTCTCCTGCACCGGTATATGCCATGTCTACTTCACCGATAGATACAACGTCCGTTGCTCCTGCAGCTTCACAGTCACAGTTTTGTGATTTGGTCGTTACATCTCTTCAAGTAAGTCCATGCAAATTACTGTAATCACAAATTAAAAAAAAATGCATACACGCACCTTAATTGCACTAATTCAGTATTCACTGTGAATACTATGATAATTTTTGGAAGATATTTTGTAACGTTATATTTGTCGTGTGAAATACAGAAATCAAATCAAATCAAATCAAATCAAATCAAATCAATAGTACAAATTGACAGAAGAGAAAGGACATAACTATAAAAGACTTCTCCTTTGGAAAGACCCCTTACTTTCCAGTTTAGAACACACACAACATATCAAAGTATACTCTCTTTCTTACTCAGGCAGGTTAACAAGACCTAAACGTTCAACAATGGCAAACAGTATAGTTACGCAACTTCGTCAAGACAAGTGATCTCTCGTGCAAAATGAAAGCATCTTTTACATGATTATTCAAAGTTTGATTGTGAGTTCATGACATTACCTCCGGACCCCATACATATTGCGAGGTATATGCTGACATCTTTTATTGAGTAACTTCTAACCAAAGCCACTGAAGAAACAAAAATCTGTAGTATAGTCAAACTGACATGTTTAGTGCGCGTTCAGCTGTTTAGGCACATTGTATATATCCCATGGTTTAGCACTGCAGGTCATATTCTATTAACTCATTTCTGCAAATACTGCAAGTCTTATTTTGTTTAATTGTCTTTTTTTTTTACCTGATCTGAAGCAATCAACTTCTGATAAATTTGCAATTAACTTCGTTAGGTACTCATGTCTCTTTCAAAGGTGTATGAAAACGATCAAAATGTTGTTAATTACTTTTTGTTTAACAATTCAGAAATGTGTCCAAACAGCCACAGACAACTGGGTTGAACAGGTGAGTTGTCTGCTCGTTTGTTTTGTTGTTCTCCCGTGCATTTGTGGCTCTCTCGTTCCGGCTATTTGGGTATCAAAAGAAGGACAAAATATATTAACCTCCTTGGTTCATACTAATAGAGTGACGTGACCACACAAACCAAAGAGTTTGTCTCACCGATCAACTGTCTGTAGTCTTTTCATGACCCCTGCCTTAGAGTTGTGAAAGTAAGGAAAGACGCATATATTTCCTTATTTCATATACCAATCTTGGCTTTTTGAGTGAATTAAACAACAGCCATGAATTAAGCATTGTAAGACCAGCTCACACGACTCGTTTAATGAATGATAATCTATCAAGATTCGTGTCTTCATAAAAATGTGACTCTAGATGCAACATTTTGGTTAATACTGTTTGTTAAAATGTGTGTTCTATTTGCCTCATCCATTTTTACCTCTTGTTTTGTCTACAATTAATATCATTTTTATTAAACAAGATCTACCACATATATATATATATATGTATATTATAATATATATATATATATATATGTATACTATGTATATATATATGTATAATATGTATATACCACAATATATATATATGTATATAATATATATATATATATATATATATATATATATATATCTTACGAGGCAATATAAACGTTGTCTGGAGGACAGAAAGAACAATAATAAACACTAACAGTTATCCGCTTTCTTTTATCCGCCATGTCCAAGAGTGTCTGACTCTAGAATTGCTGCGTAACCGGTGGTAACGACACTATTGAATTATAGTGTAGACTGATTCGTCTACTGCGAAAGATGATGTAGAGTTGTATGATCTATCCTAGCTCGGCCCTTCCTTTTTGAAAACCTAGCTCAATAAAGTTATTTTACGATGCAATTAAACGAATCAATTCTGTCCTTAGAGCCATTGCAATTCTTCAGATGAAGGCTAAATAAGAAAGACATTACTGTTTCAAAGGAACCTATTCGAGTAGCAAAAAAAGAAGACAGATAGTGAAAAAAAAAATAAGTTACCCACTCTGTCCTATCTTCGGAAATTAAATTGTGCTCTTCTCATCCATCGTAGAATATCAATTGCATTGGATTTTAATCATTTAAAGCCAACTCACAGTACACGTGCCGGATTGAATGACTGGTAATTTTTCGAACCAACGGATAACTTTAATGAAATGAATAAATCATTTGTTTAATGAGGGCACGGCGGTTAAAACGAAGATTCAACTGTATTCTCTGCGCAGCATGGCGGGAAAGTGTGTCGCCGATTGCGGCAAGCGCCACCGTATGAACGTCAACAGATAAAAATTAATCTAGTGTTGGTGTGCTTGCACGTTATTTCGAACACAACAATTATCGCCATTACCACTGCTTACCTTCAACAAAAGTAGAACGCTCCGGCGCATTAAATAGAAAGCGCCGGTTGCCATGGTCGGCGGACAATGTAACTATCACTCATGGCTGTTTGGACGAAATTAATTCTCAAGTCTGATGGTAATTTGCTGAACCGGTAACTGATGGTAATTTGCGGAACCGGAACTGCTACCTATGAACATCTATTTGCGTTTCAAATATCATTTTGGCTGTAACTATATATACCATTAGCCTTCTCCCATTGGGCACATTATATTTTAGTAGGACTTGTGTGTAAACCCTCTCTGCCTGCCTTACCGTTTCTTTCGATGGGCATCAATCTTGTGAATCGTTAGATTTGTGTGCAAACTGCTGTTTGAAAATGTAGGCTTTCTTACTGGATGTCTTCAGAACATTGATTCTACCACTTACATAGATCGTTGCGCGAAATTTACCTTGTCTGTGTTTCTCTTTGACGGTCCTCGCATCACTGCATGTTTGATATTTGAGAACATAATGGAGTCAGATACGCTGAACTTAGAGAGTGGACAGAATCAAACAAACCAATGATTGACGGAAGAGGCTATTACTGAATGTAAAGAACACGCGGCCGGTGGGACATACGGCAGCTTTCTATGATGAATTAAAGAAGGTGCAATAAAGATATAAGAGACTGACATGATAACCTCTTCCCTGTCTTTCTTTTTTAATTCTTCCTACAGTCTGTTGTTCGTTCGTTCGTTCGTTTTTCCCCTCTTATAGGAACTTTCCTCGGACGAGAACTCGTATGACCTGATCAGTAATCTGGATCACTTTGAGGAGACTCTCTTATCGCAGACTGAACTCCAGGAGCTGAACATCGAAAGATCAAACATAGGTTGTGTGAATCATTATTGAAGCATTTTCCTATAGAATCAAAATGCAGTATGATTCTGTGTAATCAGGGAGGTGAACTCAAATTCTTGGTATTACTTCGTCTTTAGTTGTAACTGGTGAACGAAATTTATGGTGCAATATTGATAATCCAGTCATACCTACTTGCCCATTGTTTCTTTTGTTTCTCTCATCTTTTTTATTACTTGTTCTTCTAGTCCTTTTTTTTTAATCATTACCTTCTCCTCCTCTTATTTCTTTTCATCGTGCATATTGTGACCTCTTTTCCTTTCTTTTTTTAAATTCTATTCCCCTCCATCCGATATTAGGGAGTTTTAGATTTTCGCAACGTTCAGAGGGAAAAACTGTTCCGAACATGCGCAAAATAATTTATTTGTATCGATCTATTTATAGTTCGCGTCGTCTAAGTTTTCACTTCGCGTTCTGCGCTAATAGGGAGCTTTAGATTTTAGACGCGCGGACGTTCAAAGGGGGAAAAAAAAAAACATGTTCTGAGCGGGTCAATTTGACGCACGCTTCTGCGCAAGCTCAGAACATGTTTTTTCCCCTCTGAACGTCCGCGCGTCTAAAATCTAAAGCTCCCTATTCTTACGTCCTCTCAACTCACGACGCAAAGATAGTCCTGGGGGGCATTTCATGAAGGAACTTGTCGGATGAAATATCTGACAAGTCAGTTATATCCGACAAGTTTTGAGAAATTCTTTAGTCTGATTGGCTGATTTCTCTGAACTTGTCGGATATAACTGACTTGCCAGATATTTTATCCGACAAGTTCCTTCATGAAATGCCCCCCTGATGCACTGTCCATAATGGGGGCGCTATACGTTTTCGCGCCGCAAATCTAAAGCTTCCTGTTCCCACATGAAATTTAACGTCTTCATTCCTACTCCCTGTCATTCGTGCTCGGTTTTTTTTTTCCGCGAGTGGATCTACTGTCTTATCTTCCTGTTTAGTCTTCATCCACTAGTTTTCTGTCTTCTAGAAGGATTATCCCCCTTATTTCTCTATCCTTGGGATGGTCGGTGATTTTCACCACGATCACGCCTCTCGCCACCTCTAGATCGTGACTTTGAATGCAGTCGGTCAAATACGGCCAAACTTATGGCGCCGATCTTCCATTATTCTCCTCGCAGAAATAGCGATAGCTCCTCTACTGGGCAGTGATGGAGGATTTGAGGGTTACCGAGGAAACTTCACTCATGAAGAGACTCTTGGTGCTGAGTCGGCCATTTTCATCGAGATTCCATCGGCAGCTTTTGCTGAAGGCAGGTGGTCCCAGAATGTTTTTGCAGAAGGTTCTTGGAGTGTTAATATTTATGTGAACAGCTGTACTCGACACTTGTGTTTACTGGGATATATAGACAGAATAAAATCATTTATACAGAGCATACCTAGTTTCATTAAATGGACGTATAGTTTTGGTTAACATGGATATTTCGACTTCCATTTTATAATCAGAAAGCTCTTTAATATGAAATACGAAAGAACGGAAATACTAGGAGGAACTCCAAGTTTATTTGATAAAATTTGGTTTTGAAATGACTGAGATATCTAAAAACGAAGAGGTCTTGATGAAAGGCGAGACCCACCTTTTGTTAGTACGACATTGCTTTACCTTTCTTTAATTTGATATCTCACCAATTTCAAAAGCGATTGTTATTTAAATGCCTCTTAGAATCATTTATAGTCTTTAATATTTCTTAAATGGTTTCTAATCATCTCGCAAAAAGTTAAGATCTAATTCCACATCTGAAGCAAACTAAACTATCCCCTTAAAAACGGACGCGAGTCAAGAAAATGCGAGGGGTACTGTGTGGAAGAGTTGGACAGCCCTATGTCTTCTGTTAAAATCTCATGGTGGGGGGGGGGGGGGGGCTTCATCAATTGATAAAGTATGGACTGAGCATGTTCTACGATACCACTGTGGACAGACTAGTAGGAATGTTCTGAGGTTATATGACGAAATGAGATGAAATTACATGAAATGAATGACAAGGCAACAGAATCATTTCATCTGTTTTGCATGTCCCTGCGACTTAATCACTACTTTATGTCCTACATGTTTCCCTTCACTATTTACTAATATGGTAATCTTAGCCAAATCATACAGATTCATTGCTGATACCTCAAGGTATTTGACAGTGATCACACGGGAGGCAGACACTCTCATTAATCAAATTTGTTCCCTGCAGAAAATAACGGAGAGATTTGGGTCATTGTCCGCGTACTTCATGGCGTGGGGAACCTGTCTGTCAACTTCCAAGGGTGAGTTGACAGATATCTCGTGATTGTCTCAGCAAGTGGACATCATCCTCTCCGTAATCTGTACATTGTCTCCTGTTCGATTTACTAAAGACAATGACGTTCGCCAGTTTGCCCACAATTCAGTTATATACTGTTGCTGTTTTCAGACGAGTTCTGTAAGGCCAATCAGGTGGATGTTATACCCCCATTCCACAGAGATTTTCTGCCATCGGTCACTCATCGGAAGCGAAGTTTTTATCGTTGGTCCCGGCCAACCACCGAATCATATCGGATCGCAGTTTAATGAATCCGACTTGGTTGGTCGACTATCAGGTGAGAGTTAGACATGTCGCGCCTGATCCTCATCGGATGATCTTGCCTCATCGGATCATCGCCCGACATGTCTGACACTGACCTAATAGTCGACAAACACAGGTCGGATTCACCGTAGTGCGATCCGATACGCTTCGGTTGGTGGCCCGAAGCGATACACCTTGCTTCCGATGATTGACCAATGAGAGAAATTCTCAGTGGAATGGGGGTACTAGCCTTTTGACTTTGGCAAGGTCTGGTGTTGATCGGCCGAGAACATTGTCCCACTTGAAAAATTGGTTTTTCCTTTGAGGCTCATTCAAGGAACACGCTTACCGACCCATTCCTTACAGTGTACATTCCTTTTCTTTTCTCTCGTTTTGCGAGATACTTGAGCTATTATTACTTGACCGATTAGATTTGAGGTTAAAGCCTGAGGGAAATTAGCTACACGTTCGTTAATTACTCTGCTAACAGGTTTTAAACAGTGAAGAGGCTGCGTTCACGTAAGTGTATGTTATACTGCATTTGTATTCTATACATTTTCGTTTTCTTGCAAGAGCTAAAGTTTGAAAATCCTGGACACCGTGAGCCTTTTTCCAATAGGTATACAGAGGCTTGCGTATCTTGGAAATTGGAGAAATACATCACCGAAGAAGCTAAGATAACCCTAAATATGAACACTATTTATTATTAAAATGTGCTGACATGATTTCAATTATTGAATTTGTTTCTAACTTCCATTATGATTTTTTTTTCATTAGGGAGGAATCGACTGCGATTAACTCGTCAATTATCAGCATACAAACGAGTTCATCAGCAACATATCTTCTGCAAAACGTTACCATGGTGATACCCGCCCCCGAGGTGAGTGATCACTCTCCTTCTACACTAAGAAACCAATATACCTGAAATGACATGCATGATGTGAAGTCAAGGTGTGTGCTGCCAGGAGACTAAAGGGAGCGTAAGATCTGAGACGCAGACGTTAACAGGGGTGGGAGGGGGAACACCACCATGTTTTGTGCATGCGCAAGACCGCTTACCAAAATTGATACTAGTATTGCGTCGTAGAGTTTTCACTATATGACAGGCCATTTTTGCGTCCGCTCATTTTCATGACGCAGAGAGCTACTAGTACTTGATGCCATGATAACGAAAGACATATGGGGGCGCTAGCTGGCGTTGTGTAAACTGCGTCTTCGCGAATTTCACGTAAAGCTACTTTGTAACACAACGCAGAGAGACGGGAAAACGGTAGACGCAAACGCTGTCTTGACATCGGCGTCTCCCTCTACAGCTTCGCTAAGTAAAATGTGACCTAACTTTCTTGGGACTTTTTCTCCAGTGCAGACACTGCTTTCTCAAGGCATCTACTACTAGTATTATCATTGCCACAGTTCTTTTTTAGGGTAGGCCGTACCCGTAACGCATCTGGATAAAGATTGTGGTGCATTTCAGATACAATGATTTGTCAAAGGATGTGAATACACTGGCTGGATTCGAACCCAATTTCTCCTGGCTGAATGCTACGACACTCATCTACCACCATGACCACAGTGCTCTCAACTTCTCCACTGCACTCCACTGCATCGGAAAGCAAAGAGTTATAATACAATGTTGAAAATCTCAATCTTCACGGAAGAGTGGAGACAATTTTAATAGGCTGATTGATATCTCCTAAATGGTTCCCTGGGATCTGTCGAAACATTTCCACTGCAAACTTACCAATTCTACTTATTTCCTTTAAAAGTGAAATGAACAAGGCACAGCATGATTTCTTGCCTTAGTTAGCTTCTTTCTTTCTTTCTTTTTTGGTGGGGGTGGTTTTTTTTGAAGTATAAATTCGACCGGCCGTCAATCTAAGAATTAGATTGCTGCAAATTGTATGAATATTGTTGATATCTCTCAAAAGATCGAATGCATTCTTTCAAGGACAAGATGAAAAAGCATCTTATGCTAAAATGAGACATAGCCTTTACAGTAAATTTAAAAATAGATACATGAAGTAATTGATTCTCGTACTGAAAATGTCGCGTTGTAAAATTTTGAATATGCGACATCGTTAATGAATGATAAAATGTATTCAAATGGGCTTAAGACCGTAACATTTGTACAGATTATGCGACCTTCAGGGCCCTCCCATTCTGCATTCTGAATCAGATACTGTTTAATCACGAAAATCTTATGTTTCTTCTTCAATCTCTAACACTTTTTCCCTTCAGATTGAGTCCGACAACTACTGTGCATTCTGGAACACCAACTCTGAGCGGTAATTTGTAAATGCTTCAGAAAACCTTTTCAATGCTCTTGGTTATATAGCATGAGCATGTCTTGAATTATTTGAATTATGGAGTGAAGACTGGGTGTATGACATGAACCCCCACCCCCCCCCCCCCAAAAAAAAAAAAAGTTCTGACATCTTTTCAATGTCATATTTATTTTGATAATTCTGTATAGATATTCTGGAACCCCAGCTCAAAACATTCTCCAATTGAACAAATTCTTTTTTACATTTTTCACTTTCACTGGAAACTTTTTGTTGTTTTATCAAACCAGAAATAGTTGTAAACGTTCACCTTTTCCGGATATAATTAGAGAGAGTGGTTGTTGAATAGGTATCTGGATGAAGGATATATTTGTATATAATATTATATAATATATATCAATCATATATTTTTTGCTTGATCTTCACAAAGATAGTGATCTTGATTTTTGTTTTCAACCACAGCTATAACGAGTGGTCAACTGAAGGCTGCTACACATCTTGTAGAGATTTTCTTTGCACCTGTGAGTGTGATCATCTCACAAATTTTGCCTTGTTGGTCCTACCCGCAGGGTCAGAGGTGAGTACGTGTTGAAACAGGCTTCCAAAAATCCTTACCTTCACTGAAACACATACCCTCATACCTTTGACCGTGAGTATGCGATGAAGTATGTAACATCTAAATAGAACTGCGTCTAGCCCGATGGCTTCAGTATGATTTTTGAACTTAGGTTCAATGGTTTAGGAAACCTTCCCCTTTGTAAAATTTTCTTAACATCAATGGGATACAATTGTACTATGAACCAGATATGGAGATTTTCAGTGTTAATCTAATTTCTTCAATACAAATCTTGGAATCTTGAGCTTCACTCGGGCTCCAAAATTGATTTTTGCTCCCCAGTTTATCATTCGACAGTGGTTGCACTAGCAAATGTGTGAAAGCGGTATCTTATGTGGCAGTTGTGTGTCGATGTGTTAATTGTGGGCTGCTTTGCTTGTCTTTCATTTGCGTGATCTGTATAGAACTGATTACGCGATTCTTTTGATAAAAGCCTGAAGTGACAGTGGTATAGGATATATTCTCCCTTGGTAATTACGTAACGTGTTGTTGAAGTATATGAATCATTAAATTATTGTTCGAAAATCGTTTGGCATGAAATGATTATCCTCTGTTACACAGAAGAATGTGCGCACATATAAATGAACGTGCGAGTATACTCGCCTTTATTCAAAGTTTGGTCTGATTCTATGATTCCATCCAATGCGGATGATTTTAGGTGAGTGAAACAGATGATGAAGTCCTCAGTATCCTGACAATCATCGGCACGGCCCTGTCGTTGGTGGCGCTAGCTATAGCCCTGATACTTCTCATCAAATCGAAGTGAGTGCAGAGCCTTTTGTACGAGGCGATTCAATAATGTACGGCAACGCCTGAAAAAAAAAATGATTATATTATAATACTCTCACAGTGTTTTTTTTTTCATTTACAGTGCTTAGCATCCTTGCCTCTGATTTTGTAATTTTGTCACCTGACGATCTGAATCCTGTCATTAGTAATTCTAATTCCGCGTTATTTTAACCATTTTATCAAAACCCGGATTTTCTTTCGGATTTTTTTTTAATTTCATTAATTCTTTTTCCAGTTGTGGTAAGGGTTGCTTTCCAATCATAGCTTTTTAAACAAAACAAAACCAACAAACGTGCATTCAACAATGTGTCGTTAAAGGCATTATCATGACATATGCATACAATGACTGGCAGTGATTATGTAGGGAATTTCAAAAAGGTCAAATTTCAAAAGGTCAAAGATCAAGTGAAAGTGCTGAATTTCACTTCTTACTCCATATCTCGGAAGTGGCCTACGGTATCGTTATGAAACTTATTATAGTACAGTCTACAAATTTATGCATGTTCTGCCTAACAGTGATTCTCTTGTGGGAATTTTAGGGTCATAGGGTCAAATGTCAAGTGTCAAAGGTCAGGATAAAATGCTAACAGTTTACTATTTAATTACACTTTTTCTCCAATGGCAATTACTCGACGCATGAAATTATAAAAGGGTCAAAAGTCAAGTAAAATTCCTCAAATCCCCAAATAAATGCTCTCTTATAATAACCATTCATCCAATTAAGTCTAATTCAAGGAAAGTGAACATTGAACACATTTGTGACAAACATTTTGATATTTTTGCCAATTATGAGGACGTACTATAGACCTATTGGGAGAATCATGCATCC
This sequence comes from Diadema antillarum, assembly GCF_040938485.1. NCBI lineage: Eukaryota > Metazoa > Echinodermata > Echinoidea > Diadematoida > Diadematidae > Diadema > Diadema antillarum. The sequence continues at coordinate 1,032,501 of NW_027270997.1, read as the reverse complement.
AGTCGCCATAGCGACATTTCTAGTTTTTGTTTATTGCTATTTTTGCTCGGTAGCGCACATGTAAAAGTTGCTTGCACAAACTCATTACGACTTATTTATTCTAATGATAGGTCTCACACTTCTTTTATTGCTGCTGAACAGATCCCGGTCGCACAGAACGTTTCTGTTGTACAACCAGTGCATCACACTGTTCCTCGCTCAGCTCATCTTCATAACGGCTATTGAAAGAGCATCGGTGAATCCTGTACGTATCACACTTGCAAAAGACTTTTAATATAGAAATCTATGTAAAAGATACAAAACCTAAAAAGAAAGAGAGAGAAAGATATTCCTTGAGGTCAGAGTTCAACCAACCTGGCTTCTCTAGGTGACGTATATGACGTATTTATGACGTATAACACATTTAAACAATTTTATTTGCACCTTATACAATACTCATAGTAGTCATGGTGAAAAATAGAATATAGTTTTAAGGTTTATATGCACAATCCTACAACACTTTCATTGTCAAGACCGTAGAATATAACATTGCAGCCGTGTGCCTCTAAGTTTGTCAAATTCTGCGAATACCGGAAGTCTTTCATTTTCTCTTGGTCAATTTGTTTAGTAAGATTTTCGTCTTGCGTTGTGCACAGAATACTGCAATCTTTGAAATGGGTAAAGCTGTGTGTGACTTTTTTCTTAACCCAGAATGATCTGAAGCTATTGCTTCAGTTGTTGGTATTATTTACTGTTTAGAACGCTGGGCACAAAGTGCATCTGAATGACAGCACAATCAAATGGCGGAGGAAATGAACTAAAATTATTGCAAGGCAATTTCTATGATCTTGTCGAAGACTATGATAAGTTTTGAATCAGTCATAAAAGTCCAAAAGTATGTGCCGTAACTCAACAAACAGAGGGAACAGCAGAAATTCGAAATTTCTGGCTGGTTTAAATTTATGATGCCTTCATGATGAACCAACAAAATGGCCATCACCTTTTTTTTCAATTTGCGAAAGAGATGTTTCTCGAGATGTGCCTTTGCTCCAGCTACGTTGTCAGATCCTATCGATTTCTCGACTGTCGGAAAAGAATAATAATTGTTATTATGCATTAACCTCATCGCATTATGTTTTGGCAAGATTCTCTGCAGGGTGGTGGCTGGCTTGATGCACTTCCTTCTACTGGTAGTGATGACGTGGATGCTGATGCAGGGGGTCAACCTCCTTTTGAAACTTCGTAGAGTGTCTACCAACCGTTTTCTGCCCCTCTACTATTCACTCATTGCGTGGGGTAACTAAACCTTCGTATCTTATAATTGACGACATCTCCTATGAACATTATCGTGAAGAAGTCATTTTGGGAAATGTATCTTTGTTGTCAAGGGATAACTTTACAAGAAAATTCTTATCTGATGCAAACTGAAGAGGTTACACTTTTGAAAGTCAAGATATACAATATATGATGTACCTCCTTTATCATTTTAACCAGTACATTGTACTACTACCCACGAGCCTTACAATATGTACAAGTCACGATGCATTCCGAGTAGTACAGGGGGTGATACAGATGTGTGTATGAATGGGAAATGAAACGGTATGATTTTTATCTGCAAATTGATCCTGTACATTCACGCATATATATTCTATTGGCATACAGTCATGACAGTATTCTTTTCTTCATATGTTTTTAATTGTCTGTTTTCGCGTAATATAGGCTTGCCGCTTCTCATTGTTGGCATCTCGGCAGCCGCAGACCGTAACATCTACGACAGTGAATCAACCAATATGTGAGTACATATATATATTTCCCGGGCAGGGTGGTCAATTTTCCAAGTTTTGAAAGTTTACTAGTCCCTGACATTTCGAGAAGTTTGTCAAAAGAACACGCCTGTGATGCGATCATTGGGCAATACATGCAGCCATTTTATACAATCTTTGGTTTTGTTGTTGTTGTCCTTTTTCCTTACTCTTAAAAAGGACCCGTAGATCATCCATCCTTCAAGACATAGGCCTAGCTTTTAGGGGATCAGAGACTTTTCATCATAAATACTAAGGTTAACATTTGCCCCTATACTAAAAATGGGTGACATTTCCTGGTACAATACCAGCAACTAGAGTGTTGGTGGAATTTTTAGACTGCATGACACTCGAGGTAGCCAGTTTTCTAATTGATTCGTTACTTTAAATTTTTATCAGGCAAGCTGTGAGATTATCACAAAATGGTTCTTTATACAATTACGGTGTACAATTGTTTTTTTTTTGTGTGCAATTACATTATATTAATCGAATAAAGAGTCTGTAAACAGTAAAGGTCTGTTCAGTTCAGATCGGTTTAGTTTTATTTCTGCATTCCAATCTCAAGCACAATATGATAAGATATAACAAAGTGACGGCGTAATCATATGGATCACCTCAATATACAATAAGTGTAGTACCATCGTAGGAAAAAAGTGTAAAAAAAAAGTAAAGACGTGATAAGATGTAAGTTTGAAGGCGCACGAATAGCAGAGGAAATACTTCGAACAAAGTTTAAAAAAAAACACAATTGAACATGCAGGGGACCGTCTTCGTTAACAGTGTAATTAACAGGAGTTGTGTTTCTATTTGTGCTCAGCCGAATTGTATCCATATCTACCCTAGACACATCACTGTTGTAATGTGCACTTTAATTTTCTAAACATGTACTGGTGGATGGTCTTTCATACGCTATTGCTGCCAATATGCACTCCTGAAAACATAATTAGCCCTCGTACAATTCTATTTCACCAATAATACCGCACTTGGGCTAACTGTGCACTTGTCGTTCATAATTATAATCTAGTATAGTGCATTCATCATCATGCACACTGTACTGTATATGTATATATATATATGTATATATATATATATAATAATATATATATATATATATATATATATAATATATATATATATATATATACATACACTGTGTATGTTTTATTGTGTGTGCGTGTGTGTGTGTTTTGTGTGTGTGTGTGTGTATATGAACTTATTCCTTTTGCAAAAACACTGCTTAAAAAGTGTCTGAATGATAATCATCATAATTTGCCTTCAAGTGAGTTAGAAAGTGGATGAAAATGTCTGACCAAAAAGACCAAGACATAGTAACCAAACACTTTCCTGAGAAAATATCGCAAGAATTCCTGCAATTTGAATTGCCTTAGGTGCTGGTTGAGGACATCAAATGGTGGATTATGGGCATTCCTTGGACCAGTTCTCTTCGTTGTTACGGTAAGCTCGACCGTATAACATGTTTAAGGAATGTATCTCGTTTTGTTCCTTGGTTCACGATAGCATGATTGTCTTCTATAGTAGCCGTGCAGAAAAGTATCCCATTCAACATTCCCGAAATATTGCATCCCCAGAAACGCAACCCTAGAATGAAATTTTGTAATAGAAGAAACATTTTCCTTTGCAGTAATTTAGGCTACTAGCGATTTTATACACTTATGTTTGCAAGTATACTGTCATTTAACTTGCCCATGAAGATTGTTTAGGTTTGTGAATTATAGGTGAATTACACATTTCTGTCAATCTTGCGCGCACCCTCCGAAGTATGAAGATCCTAGAAGTTGTATTAGACTATAAGGAAATTAAAATCAGACTGAGCAAAAGCAGTAAACTATTCCTAACAGCATGACTTTTTCATTTCAGCAATCAGTGGTGTGGCTCAACAATTATATATAGGTTCTCATATACGTATTTCCTCCCCAGTGCAATGCCTGTGTGCTCGTATTCGCTCTACGGACTTTTATCTCAGTCAAAGCATTTCGGGACAAGTCTGAAAAGGAAAAGTTTTTGTAAGTATTTTTAAACCCTTGATTCGATTCACTGCATCCTTAAATCAATATCTTTAGCAATCTTCATGGTGTCATGTATACATGTAGATCTTAAAAGAGTATCATAATTTCATGTTTTTCATCTCAAGAATAATTTTGGCAAAGTTATCACATTACCTTACATAGTACATGTATCTACAAAATCGACATTGCTATGAATGATGATATAATTCGTGAACTTCGAATAAAAGCCATTCAATCTTTATATGTACTCTGTTAGTGTTAGTGCTCTCAAGACGCATTTCATACTCCTCGTCAACCCCAAAGACAAAAGCAACAGCACAAAACTTTTTCACATTTCAGTTCATCGGCTCGGGCGGTTGCGATACTCCTTCCCATCTTGGGGATACAGTGGATTCTTGGATTTTTTGGCGGTATTCACGTAGTATTCTCCTACCTTTTCGTTATCGTGAACACCACGCAGGTAAGAAATCACACGGCTAGAATTGCAGTATGACGTGAAGCATGGAGAGGGAGACAGAGAAGAGAGAAAGAGATATAGAAGGATAGAGATAATGAAAGTGATCTCAAGGAGTAAGAGGGCTATTTCTAGGGACACAGTAACTCCTGACTCATCACACATAAATCAAAAATAACTTCACTATATTATAATGATAATGATAATGAATAACATTTATATAGCGCTTAATACTGATGTTTCTAAGCGCATCAAATCGGGGAAAAATAATATATATATAACGTAAAAACAAAATACAGCATTATGTACATATTATGATAACGACAGCAACAACAACAACAGCAAAATTAAGGTTGTATAAACAGATGAGTTTTCAACAATGACCTAAACCTATCAACATTTTCAGCGTTACAAATATTAATCAGTATAAGTGGCAGGGGTGGATCCAGGAATTCAGTAAAGGGGAGACGCCTTTACAAAATCAAAGGGGGCGCACCTGCCCCTCCCCCATTTTTCCTTTTATTTCTTTTGTTTTAAATAACAATGAAAATCTCCCTTCCCTATATTCCGAACTCTTACTTTTGATTCTACAATTTCGAATGGACAGAATATAAACGTCCTTCATCTAATTAACACATGTAACATTTATATACGTTGCCTGCTGGCAGTAATCATTGAATTTCTTGTATGATATGGGTTATATTTTCATTCTTCTTTATCCGTAGGGCTCGACATTAGCGGTGGTCGATCCGGTGGCCCGGGGTCACCAAATATTGATGTCCGGCCACCAAATTTATCTTTTGGTTTCCCAATTGCGCAACTAAGATTCAAAAATGATTGACATGTTTCCCTTTATTTTTTTTTTTAATAACCAAAATTTAAAATTTAATTTTTTTAGTGGTCCAAACGGGTCACAAGAGAAAAAAAAAGATAGTGTCAAACCCCATATGTATGATAACTGCAGTATGACCAGGGAGGTGGAAGAGTCTCTTCCACCTCCCTGGTATAACTTTTTTTTTCCATATGCCAGCAAGAGTTTCGATGGAGCATCACAACAAACAAATGGTCACTTAAGGTATATCAGGATGAATAACTGAATTGTTTCATACACAAATACATTTCACTCTTGATCAAGCTTTGTTTCTCTCATAACGATGTAGTATTAGGAAGAAAAGGAAGATTATTCATTATTTGATTTTTTTTTTTCATTGTCATTTCAGGGTGTTTTCATCTTGATCTTTCAGATTCTTATGAATGATGAGGTAAGTCCTGAGGACAGTAACTTTCAGGGTAACAGTTCGCTATTTCAAAGGCTCATTATTCCGAAGGTTCGTTAATCCGAAAACTTTCATGAGGTTTGATATCCCGAAAGTTCGCTCATCCGAAAAGGAAATAAGGTTCGTAGTTCCGAAGATATGTTATAGTACGCTCTTCCTTTTCATTTTGGGATTAACGAACCTTATTTTGTTTTCGGAAGAGAACAAATCTTCGTATAACGATACCTATTTTATTTTCGTAATAACAAACCTTCGAAATAACGAGCCTTAGGAATAATACCACATAATGGTCTATTGACGAACCCATTTTCACTTTCATATTATTAAACATCAAGGTTTTCGGAAATTTTGCGTTTTGGAAAACAAAAATTGGAATAACGAGCCTTTTTTCAATTTCAGATAACCATTACGTAATCCGCTTACTTCTTTGTTAAAATATACTTTATATTGTATTGAAAAATCCTTTATCGGACGAGTGTAAGAGAAATGAAAAAAAAATTGTATCACTTTGGATTATGTCAACTTTTTCTTTTCTTTTCTTTGTGATGATGGAAATAAATAAACTATTGAATGAATAAAATGTCGTTTCGTTTGAATTCACATGTATTTCTATATTTTAAAACACAAAAATACACATGTATACACACAACGTTAACAAATCAAACCTTGAGAACACGTGTTAACGTGATGTAATGTAAGTAGCGGTGTGTGACAGGCAAAGACTGCAATCTTCAGCAGGACATGGAATGTAGGCCCTACAGACATAAGTCTGGAAAAGATTTGTTTTGGTAAAACAATAGCTACTCAGTAGCTGAGACCTATGTGAAATAGGCGCCATTTTCACGTTTTACATTGAAGACAGTCATCGGACACCCCACCCCCACCCCCACACATTTCCGTATCATCAAGGTTTTTCTTTGTACGTTTTGACTTTTGTTTATAGTTTCAGGGGAAATGAATTCACGTTCCCATCGGGCTAAACATTGCTTGAAGGAACAAGACTTAATATCAAACTTAAGCTCAAACAAAGGGTAGTATTTGTAAGCTTAACGACTTAGACTATAAACCAGAAACACACAAACATAGAAATTGATGATTCAGTCGTGTATATTCAGATAACACCATGATTGTGATGCCGTTTCACAAATTGTTGAGGTAAAATAACTTTATACGTCCTTTATTTGTTCCGTTTCTAGATAAACATCAAGTTTTGTTCTCGTAGGAGAGCTGTCTCTCCGCAGTCTGGAACATCTGAGGTAACCCTTGAAGATTGTGTAAACAGTGGTGGAAATTTGAGTAGTTTTTATATCATTGTGGATGTATCATGTGAAATGGAATTGAATAGGAAGAAATACTGACAGAACGGCTTTCGTTTCTTTCCAGAACGTGGGGAATGTATGACGCATTGTACAGATAGTTTTTAGCACTCTTGATAATTATGCGAGTATGTCGTTACAAATGATTCGATAATAAACACACTGAATATGCTGAATAATATCATCATTTCATGTTGTAATCATTCTCTTTGCCTCTTCAGTGCTCTGTCATTCATAAACCAATCAGTTCATACTTAATTACCATTTTAAGAAATAACTTACAACCTCGTCTTCTGTGGTATAACCCCTATCTAGCCACGACATGTATACCAGCGCTCCCCAATTTGATAAAGCTTCGTCGACCATCAGAATCACAACCATTTCCCCCCGTCATCAGCATGGTTGCATCTTCTTATACTTATTTCACTTCAGTTTTTCTAGAAGTGAGTTAATGTAGAATCTTATGTTATTCTACAAATTCTCCGTATATTTCATGACAGGAAAAGAGCGGGAAAGATCGGGCATACAAGAGATTTGACACTACTCATTCAACTACTTCCACAGGTGAGAACTAGGCTGAGTCCTTTATTTTTACTTCAAAGAACTGCGCTAAAAAAAAGGATTGCTGATGAAATTCATGCTATGTTCTTCAATAATATGATGCAAAGAACAGACGTCAGAAAAAATCCAGCCAACTCCATAATGAGCAAACCGGTCTAAAATGCTTTCGCATGGATTGGTATTAGCAAATAGCATTCAAAAGACCGTTCCTATAATCTGTCTTGAGAGATCAGATTATACCAAATTTATTGCACCGCATATTTTCCTGTGTTGCATGGAAAAGATAAATTGCTCTCAAGTCGCTTCAGTGTTTGTGGCTCGGGATATGACTATTGATTTAGCGTTTGCCTTATCCCCACCATTTCAAATTCATCTATATCGGTTTTGCCATTATATTATGTCAAGTGTTAATGATTTGCAATATGTTCCAATGACAGCAAGTCACCCTAGGAATCATTTTGTGATTGTGTCATAAAACAAATAGTAGTAGTAGTTGTTTCAAAGAGAATGACGAAGTCATTTTTAACAGAAAACCTGTTCTTTCTATTTTAAGCAAGTCAGTTTTTCTTCAGTATGTTAGGAATGAAAATTGATCATAATCTATGTCGTTTGACTAGTCTTTCACACACACATTTGTATGCTTATTGAAAGGAATTACAACCTGATGTGTCGATCACGCATTATATAAAGTTTATACTGTTGGCTATCATTTGCTCATCTACTTGTTATTTTGTTGTTTTTATTATTCATGTTTTGTGGCAGGCGGATCTAGTTCTTACCCAAGTGAATATATGCCTACTCTGCAAATTATTACGATATGATTATGATTCCTTTTCAGGAACCGAGGCAACAAGTGTGGCGACGGCTTCTTTGTAATTGCACACCAAATTCTGGAGAAAAATATCCAATATTTTATAACGTTAACTTAATCTAATTTCCTTAGCTATGTGTACGGATGTAAACAAACCGTTTCGTTTAATAAAAGGCTGTGTTGTTCTGTTTTTCCCAACCTAGAAGAACCTGGAAGTGGGTAATGTAGTATACAGGGTTATAGATTATAGCAAAGTTTGTGCTTTAAAAAAACATTTGTGTTTGTCTCTCCGTGCACATGCTTGGAGCATTACTCATGACCGTTGAAGCATGAAGCACAATCCATTGTTAAAGCAATAGCATTAGAGTAATTCTGCCTGTGATGAAAGGGAGATCTGAGGATGTAAATGCCAATGTCAAACCTGTGATATGTATCCCTATTTGATATCATAATGTCCTATTCACACCAAATTTAGGTATTCAAGGGGATATGAAATAATATCATATGCTCCGACTTCGAGCATATTCCCAAGATGTGGTCGCAGATGTTACCTCCATTGTAATATCTCCTAATAATGTTTTAATTTGATGAACTTTAAAAATACGGATTGCAGAACAAAAGACACATTTATCAAGTTCAAACTTTGTAATACAGATGTTATTCTAACATTCTATGTAATACTTCCTCAGAAAAAAAGCAGCCTGCAGTCCAAATACGTAGATAAAACTAATTAGCTATTCAAACTTAAAATGTTGATACATAAAAGAGCATATTATAGTCTTGAGTTGTAAATGATATTGCTTTGTGCATGGAAATCAAAATGTAGTTGAACTGTCATGTACCACGTCTCAAACTGCCTTCCTGAACATCTTATAGCTGGAGAAAATGTTATCATTGGAAGTAGAACGTTAAAGTTTAAAATCCAGTACTATTCACGGGCTGATACTTGCCCTGTATGAGTATCACTACCACAGTAGGCCTATAGAACTATATGCTTACCTTTGTCTCGCAATATTGTTGCAAAGCAATTTCTCCTATAAGTTGCAAGTTGGTTAAGTCAATCATTCGGATATACAATGTCACAATATTTTAGATAACAGTGTTTAAGAAATAGTTCCACATGACTGACAGTCTAAATCATCTGTCAACGTCGTATATAGTAATACCAAGTATTCTATTACTTGCATATTGTTATTCGAAAATTGGTTGTGTTAATGCTACCATTCTTTGTAACGTTAACATTCGGTCTTTACATTCCTCTGCAGCAGCACATTCAGTTCGCATTTTTTAGGGAAACGCACACAACACGTTATATTTTTTGCATGGTTTGATATCTTATAAGACTATACTTTCTGGTATGTTTTTTAATTGAGAATCAAATTGCACTCTCAAATCAATTAAGAAAATTTGTATGTAAAATTCATTGTATGTTAAAGACACCGATACATAAACTGTTCAAGATAGATCCAGATTGATTCATCTATTCATGAAATTGATAAATGATTAGCTATAGTATGGCTGAATTCAATTTATTTAGCTGCATAGATAACTTACACTGTTATAGCAATTTGAGATTCTTAATTCATGCTTCCACCTTTTTTCTATACTTTTAGCTTCTTTCCTGTCTGATGCCATGACATTTTGAAGTTATGTAATCGCTTAAATTACTCGTGTATGCGAAATGACAATGAACCGTCTTAATATCTGCGTATTCAAAGATGTAGCTGCAGACATAATCATCACTCAAAGTTTAAGCGCACTCATTTTTTTTTTTGTCTCTAATTTGTTCTGTCGTGCAATGTGTTCAAAGATATTTTTAGATCCAACCCAACGAGTGTTTACTCCGTGCTGCCATCATCAATTTGTGCCATTCGCCTTTCATCGTTCATCGCTGTTCTGTATTTTATTCTCACTGGTGTTTGAAGCCTTGAAATATGATCTACTATGCACACCACAGAAAAATCCATTAAAAAGATCACATTGTGAATAAAAAAAACCATAATGCCTTTTTCCATAAATGTGATTGCCCAGTACAAGTGTTTTTTTTTGTGGCAATTCCTTCGTCTGAATGTTTACGAGTCTGTGTGAGCACGAGAGCTTTCCTTTTCCATTGTTTTTTCTCTCTCTCTCCCTCTCTCTCCGTCTCTGTCTGTCTGTCTGTCTGTCTGTCTGTCTGTCTCTCTCTCTCTCTCTCTCTCTCTCTCTCTATATATATATATATATATATATATATATATATATATACCTTTCATTCTGAAATTTCGATGGCCCACATTTTTGTAGTGTGGCCCGAAATAACTGCAAAAAATAACAATCCATTTTGAACATTGCTTGTCCTATTGGGCCACCAAAAAAAAAAAAAAAAAAAGCTTTAGTGGGCCCAGGCAACCAGACGTCATTTCATATTTTCTGATGAAAAAGATGATTTCATAATTTTGATCACGATTTGATGAAAAGCATACATTTATTGTGAATTGAAGTATACTAGTAACTCCTTTAATCTATGAGCACTGACTTAAATTCGGCACACGCTACACTTTTGGCAAGCTTATGAAAAACAGGGTTTTCTTTTGTCAAAGCAAACGATACGTTTCAATTGTAACGAAATTCTTTTATTAAAAAAAAATGAACCAAAATATTGTGGATTAAGCTAACTCCCTAAGCTTTCAACCATTTGACTTCAAATCTGCACTTGCGATCTCCATAGTGTGTAGATGTGTGTTTCATCAATGTCAAACAATGGGTTGCCATGTTTTTCTATTTTGTTCTGTTTTGCTCTATAATAGCACTACTCTCTCTCTCTCTCGTCGCTGCTTGTATATTAAAGTATTAATACTGAATCGTTGTCTGCACACTAGAGAAAATTACCCCCAAAAAAAGATTTTAAAAAAATCACCTGATGATCAGATAATGGCTTGTTTTTCTCTACCCCTACTAAACGAGGGTAATACCGAGATCTACTGTCGGTTTTATCACGATTGCAATTAGGAATATTGGTTACCAATGAATTTCCATCACTTCTGATGTAGAATAAAGTTAATGGCATGCGTCGAAACGTTCTAAAGGCCAGATGGATAAATTTTACATGTGTGTTCATATTTTATGTAGGGGCCCATATTAATATGATTGTGCATGTGTGTTTGTCTGTGACCATACAGGCCTATCTCGTCATGATTTTATGCGTTCATTCCTACGACAGATATCACGCATGTACAGAGTAGTGAAGTGTTATATTTTCTTGTATAATTTTTTGTACAATTATTTGAATTTCAGCAAGCCTTGAATTACGTTTCCACTCTTGTTTCATGAGCATATACACATATTGCATAAATATAAATTCACATACTGATATCTAGATGTATACATATCTGTGTGTGTGCGTGGCTACAGGACGGAATAAGATCGACTAGCATCGAGTTCGCAACAAAAAAAAAAAATAGTAAAGGGATATTTGAAATGTCTTGTAGACACCATTTGTCTGTGTGTGTGTGTGTATGTGTGTGTGTGTGTTTGTGTGTGTGTGTGTGTGTGTGTGTTTGCCAGTCGCCGTTGTTTCCCCTTGAGCTATCCGGTAGCAGAGACGTTCCCGTCTTGCCTAAATGAATGTTTCATACTGCGACCTAAGATGAGCAAAACACACAAAAATAATATGTCTTTGAGCACAACACCGTCTGATACAAAGGCCATTATGTATAGGCCTACCTATACACAAAACTGGCTGTTATGATAATGTGGTGTTCATGTTAATGAGCACTGTGGCAGAATGTCATAGATTTCAGTTCATACCTGTTTGTTATTTTGGTGTCCTTGCTCTTAACTATAATGAACTGCAGCATGGTCAATTGCCTCATAGAAACAGCTAATAACGTATATCTTTCGGTATATTACAAATACGCACTCTTACACACACATGCCAACGCACAAGCAAGACGAATATATTGGTCAATTCTTTTTATCTCCTTCTTTTCGCCCTTCACCTTGAAGTTATAGGAATAAACGCTATCAACTTACAATTGAGTCTTTGACAGAGTAATGTACGTATACATTGATACAGAAATCCATAAATGTTTCTATTATGATATAATGTTGAACTATGTATGATCCTGTATTTTGTTCCTCCTGATCTTTACATTGAAATATTGCGCTTTTCATCATCAAGCGTACAGTAGAAGTAGGCCTTTGAAAAAAAAACCCAAAACTGATTTCAATTACCGTTGTCAGACAGTGACAGGATGAAAAGTCTGTTTCGTTGTACCATTTGCATGATTCGGATAGGTTGTCATGGCAACAAAGCATTTGATACATTTTAGATTTCATGAGAAAAAAAAATACATTTTGTGGGTCGAAACAAAAGCAAGCCTAACTAAAAATAAAAAACAAAAAAGTTTTGTCTCGGTCTTCATCAGCATTTATAAAAGAATTCGTGATTTAATATATTCAACCGTTTAATGTGTGCAACCCTGAAAGAAAAAACGACAACATTTAAACCTTTTTTTGCCATTGAGTCAAATAATCATGCACAAATTTCATACACATACTTATGGACATAAAATAAATGTGCCACGGAGAAGATTAATGACATATACTATGTTTATTGGTAGCATGAGTGATGTGGAAAACTATACATACATAATTAGGTGTATAATCTATAATAGTTCATGACTATGCATATATGACTCTCTCTCGGAAGAAAAACTCCGTTTTGGTGGGATGAATTATTCATTTCTATATAGGATTGACTGGGAAGCTGGATATGCCTCGCTCTGTTTTTTTTTTCTCAAATTTAAAAAAAAATGCCAGTCGTGAAGGACGCAGTAGCATGTGACAAGTTGCCTAGCAACGCTGTTTGTATACAGCACAAAATCAACGATTATTTCTATAAAACAATAATTATGAGAGGAAGGCTCACTCTTGTGAACCTTTCAAGGTCCTCCATCAGATAATTGGTATTCACGTTCATGATAAAGTCTATGACAGTGGCTGTCTGCTTGATCATCAAGAATATCACATTGCACGGGTGAGAACGTAGCTATCTCTGTAATACATGAGTCCCTCCCTATACTCCTGAATTTTAACAAGTGATTATTCCTAAATCATATCTAAGACAGCCACTTGTGAATTTGTTTTAAGGAATGTGTTGGACGGATAAGATGTATGCATCTCACTTCAGTTTGTGTGTGTGTGTGTGTGTGTGTTGGTGTAAATTGTGAATTTGTAATCGACTTTTATTGTCAATTATTGAACATGAGTCTAAACATCCGCATTCGACGATGATTTCTACTCGATACACAACTGTGGTATCACGAGTATTGTCTTAGCTCCTAAGAAAAATTAGGATCCCATATGTTTTGTACTAAACAATATAGACTGACCTTTGGTTTTAAGTATTCATATTAACTCAGGTCTATACTTTCACTCTAAACCTATATCCTTGATTTCGATCGACTGATTCAAACATAGCCGTTAAAGGTAAAACTACTTCATCACACCATGTTTTGTACAGAAAAAATGCTAAAGAAGACCAAATTTCAAAAGCTTCAACGTAATCCAGCTGGCATTCTGCGACCTCCCTTGTCATCATTTGTCACGATCATATACACATATTCTTCTTAAAACTCATCTTTTTTCCATATCGATTCCTTCCCTAAGTTAATGTGCTGAGTCTAACCCAATTATTGTATGTGTTTATTTACTGGTACACACTGATTTACGTCATGTTATTCTTACTTGTATTTTGGCTTGTCTGCTATCTTTTCATTTTCCTTTCGTCTTTTCCCTTTGAGTTTAGAAACATTGTATTCAGCGCATTACAAATGTATAATATCAAGAGTAAAAGAAGTCCCACAAAAACACCGCAGAAGCCAAAAATTAGGCTGACGTTTTGTTGTCTGTAGGTTTTTGTTGTTATTATTTGTGTCTTGGCAACTTATGTGTCTCCTCGGTTTCTTGCATCTATTTCTTTATATTCAGACTTACTTTGATAAACTTGATAAAGGTCAGTCCAATTTTTTGGCTCCTGCGGTGTTTTTATACGACTGCTTTTACTCTTGATATCTATTTATTACACACCGACGCAGAACTTTCATATTTTGATATACAGTTGTATATATATATATATATATATATATATGGAATCGGACGTGCAAATACCAATGCTACTGAGGCTTTAAAAGAATAATTTGATGCTCACTTTGTTATTCTCCTGCCTCGTCGCCATCCTCCTCGACGCCCAATCCCCATGGAAGCAGCGAAATGTATTCTGGTATCCATCATTTCAGAATGCTATCAATTTAATGGCATCAGGCTGGACACGCTCCGCTGATTCCTGTTATATAATGAATTATGGCGAGATCGGGCGATTAACTTGGCAAACACATGCCGAACTCCCACCATTTAGTCAATTGTATGATGTCAGCAAATTATCAAATGATTCATCAGTGGGACTGAACCCTTTCAGTGCCAGGAACTTTGGTTAGTTTGTGCAACCCTAATGGGATTTTCTGTGCATTCAAAACAACCAAAGGGTTTAAGGTCGCCCGACAACTGCAGTAATAAATTGCAAAGAATATTAGCCCCTCGTTATGAAGTACACCAGTAAATGATAAAGCCACTCCTGTCGCCTTAAGGTGCAATCACACATCGCCGGTTTAGATGGTGGTTCATGGTGGTTCAGCAAATCGCCGTGCTCCGCCAAAGACCGTGCTCACACCGTACACAAACCCTGGTCATCAGTCACTCATCCGCCATAAACACCGAGAACCGCGGAGAACCGCCAGAAAAATAAAACATGTTTAATTTTTCGTGGCGGTCTTGGCGGTTTGAAATGGACCGTGTTCAAAACGCCATCCACCGTGTAAAGAACGGCTCCTCCGTGTTTGCACCGCAAAATCCGTGATGATACCGTGTCAATACCGCCATAACTTTTCATGCCAAAACAAATGTAGAAATTAAAAGAGAATAATGCCTCCGGCGACAATTCGTGGCGGAGCAATAAAAAAAAAGAATTGGGAAAAAAGCAAAGATGAACCCAAAATACTAGATCGGGTAAATATTGTATTGAATGCTAAACTTTCATTACTTTTTTTATTTTAACACACAGAGTAAAACAGAAAATTTAATATTCAAAGTTGGTAGGTTTGTTGAATAGTAGCCTACGTCAGTTCTTTAAAAGGCGTGTGCATAATTTTGTTAAAGATTGATAGCTTAAAAGATGGCCAGCTGCGTGAACCTGTAAGTCATACACAGAAGACTTATGTAAATATGTTGGGTTCTGCTTTCGTGATTATGTACGCCTTTTTGTAAGAGTATATTGATACTTGTTGATACAGACATGTTGAAAATTGATTAAAAGAGTAGAGGAAAAGAGATGTTGAAACTTGAAAAAAAAGAAGAAATACACCACTATTATGTTACGTGAACCTGTAAATAAACAGGAAACTATGTAGATATGCTGTTTTCTTCTTTGATATGTATGTCTTTTTATTGACTGTTGTTAGAGATATGTGAAAACTTAATTAAGAAAGGGGAAAAAAGAGATGTTGAAACAAGAAAGTACTTCTACATCACTTGATATAATATATAAACCTGTAAATGAACAGGAAATTTGTAAACTATGTTGGATTCTGCTTTGACATGTTTGTCTTTTAATAACAGTTAATACAGATATTTCAAAAGTTAAAAGAGAGAGAAAAAAAAAGCATGTTGAAACTTGAAGACAATTGCTTATTGCATCACTTATGTCAATCTGCAAATACACAGGGTGTTAAAACGTTTCACAATTTCTTTTGAAATTCTCTTTTTGTACCTAACAAAGCAATACCTCCTTGTTGTAACCCATTGAAGACGAGTGAGAGGGCTCTGATTGCATCCAACTATAAGGGCTTGGTATGGACTCCTCCACCTTTCGGGGAGATCCGTGTTACTACCGCGCCAATCCGCGTTAGCGCTGTGTTAAAAACGGGTTGAGAACGTAGTCACATCGCGTTTAAGTGCTTTCGCCATCGTTGGGACACGGTTCACGGTGGTTTGAGAACCGCTATGAACCGCCATCTAATCCGGCGATGTGTGATCGCCCCTTTACAAATTACATGTGGGCCCTACAGATACATTTACTTTCTGTCACCATGGCAAAGTACATAATATTATTGTTTTTCTACTCAGTTGTGCATAATTATTATACATAACGTGAAAACCCTATGATCTGCATTGCTTTAACCTATATGATTTATAAATGGATACCTTCTATACTCGTATTACATTTGTGATTGATAGAAATAAGAACAAATTGAATTGAATTGAATCACATTGAATTGAACTGACATGTGAAGAATTGCAGAAGGAGGGTTTTTATTTTTGTTCCATTAAAACCATTAGAGTATGGCATTCTAAAACATGCGACAATATCCCCTTCACTTCTTCATAGCCGAGTTGTACAAACACAAACCAAGAAACAAAACAAAGCAACAAAACAGCAACAACAGCACAACAAAACCCGAAAACCAAGAAGCAAAGACAAAATCAGAAACCATAAACTTTCTTGATAACTGGTATAAATCCACATGCCATTTGATTCTAAATCAACCTGTATATCTCTCAACATTTTGAAATGACGAATTTGATTATGATTATATTATTATTGTTACTGTTATAATATATGATTGATATCATTATTATCTTATCATTATCATTTTATTATTGTTATTATTATCATTACCATTATTATTATTGTTATTATTATTATTATTATTATCAATATTATTATTATCGTTATTATTATTATTATTATTGTATGGGTGCAAGAAATTAAACACATTCAAGATCTGTAGATTTTGATTTCCCTATATCCTACTGCTAGGTCACATGTAGGCCTACTCCATCTGCCGAGTTTTAGGATTGGATTCAAATATGTGCATGTCTTTATCTAATTGTGCATGGATTACTGAATGAAAACGATGTGTTTATGTTCATTACCTCAAATCTAGTTTGCAATGGATTGCTTCCAACCATGTTGGACAAGTCACAGCCAAGCGCTGGGCCAGGGACAACTTCTTGTCTCACACGTATGTGGAACTTAGAATGCCAATTGTACTGAAAAATATTTATGCTACTAGCATAGGCCTACATGGGTCTTCTGAAACATTGTGAGTACCGGTCTGAACAGGATAGACAAAGACGGACACAATCAGCGCATCAACACAAGCTGCTTTGTATGATATGTGCGATAACCTTGCGCCAAAAAATAATAAATCGATGGTTAACCAATTAAAAAAAAGAAAAACCAATTAGTCAATTGTTTCTGAGTAGGATATTATGGTGATTGTCTCTCTGAGCAGGGTTCTATATCGACAGTGCTTCTCCATGCTCATTGTGTATAGATTGATAATACCGGCAGGAAATATATGGTCTGACTATATAGGATGCATTATGTGTGAGGTGTGAAGTTCAACTCTACGCGTACATATTTTTAAATTTATTTTGGTGAATTGAGTAAGATCAGACAAATGTAGTGGATTATCTCCCACCACGTAGTGTGTTGTATGACGTCATCAGCTGTACTTCGTGGTCGTCGGGTAATTGCAAAGCGCTGCCATCCAATTAAGAGATTACCATTAGTATCAACCGACAGTTACGAAGTACGCATGCAAAACGAGTATAGACTATCCTTGATACCGCTCTTAGCAATGTCTGTCCTTGATTAACACAACGTTAGTTCACGTGTCTGTCGCCTTACAAAATACACATAACATTACAGCCGAAAAATTATGAGAATAGTTCTTTATTTTCTATCGATATAATAAAAGTGAAGTTATAGCAGGAGATGCGAGAATGCATTTATAACAAAAAAAAAAAAAAACAGCCGGACGTTGCCCATGTATGTGTACTTCGATGTATGAAGTAGATAAAAAAGTAGATAACGGATTTTAATGAAATTTACAGGAAAGGTTGAGAATGACACAAGTAACAAATGGTTAAAATTTGGTTGTGATCCGAGAATTTTTGGGGAATTCATGAAGGATTTTTGATATTTTGACAGGTAGGGTCAATGAACTTGGGAGTTCAAGCTGCGCATTTTGAGGTTTTCAAAGTTGAAAAAGTTGAAAGTTGAAAATTGAAAGTTTATTTTACTCAACAACCCATACTCTGGGTATTCTGGGTACTCTGGGTAGTCCAATGTAAAAACATATATCACATTATTAATTCAATAATACCAAATTGCGAATAACTTTGAAAAGTGTACAAAACAGCTATAACAAAGTAAATAAGAATGAATGAAAATGATTGATGAAAAGAAAAAAAAAATGTACAGAAATAAAGCCACATTATATCTTCCAGTTTCTAGGGCGAGGCGCGCCGCGCAGCTGAGGGTTTATGACGTAACAAGGGCTTTTATATTGAGGAATCGGGCGATTTTTCAGCATGTATACCTATGGGTGGAAATCACTGATCTCTATGGAAGAGGTAGAGCTTTTCCCCAGTGGTGGAGAGAAGAAAAATCTGTTTAGGAAGACATCGGTGGAAAGTACCTGCTAGGCGGAGGTCTGGGCTCTCAGAGTGCTTTTTCTAGTTATTGTTGACTTTATGTCAGAAAATGAAATCAAGTGAAGATCTGAGCACAGGTCGCTGGAAGACCGAAGTAATGACAGAAGATAGGCTTCCACTATAAGTATATATAGGTATGTGGTTGCGACTGAATATACTATATATGACTGATTAGTGAACAGGCGTTGAAAGTTTAGTATTCCCTTCCTTTCTACCTTAGATCCAATTTGAATGATACTTCCATATTTGTTCGTCTGATTCTACTACAGTTATTAGTTACTTGAATATGGTATGGGGGAGTGTACAGAGAATGCATGGTGACAGGTAGATTTGACAGATGCTGGTCTCATTCCAGTGATCCACGATGATATGATATCTTGCTCAGATCTTATAGAGAATCACAACAAAGTAGAAACGTTTTTTTTTTTTCCCTAAATGAAATATAGGTGATAATCATGATCACGTCAATCTGCGATCATTGTTATTTCATACTATACTATTGTCACTTTCACTACGATCATTGCCATTACAACTCAGCATGTTATTCATTATCATGACAGACTCAACATACGTGTATCAGGTTTTTTCTCAGTTTCTAATAGATAGAAAAACAGAGAATGAGTGAGTGAGAGAGAGAGAGAAGGGGTGGATTAAAAAAAAAAATCGAAAGTCACGTTTGTCGCAGGCGATGATCCCTGATCGATATGATTGGCGGGCACGATATCTGAGCAATTGTCACGTGATTGTAGCGCAAAGCCGTGTAATACTCTGCATGTCGGTGGTGACGACACGGAGATTGCGATGTTAGACCCTCTTTCGACTTCCCATCCCCTCCCGGCATCAACCAACCACTGCATGCAGTTCTCTGCATCGTCAATGCTAGTTTGGAGTCGTCATATTTTCTCCCTGCGTTCACGCGAATTGGTATCTTTGGCGTGATGAAGATCTGTCGTTCTTTTCAATAAGCGAGCATAATATGCATGACTTTGAACGTGCTTAATCTTATTGTACTGGGGATAAAGATAAAGCGCAACTGTGTGTGCGAGGAGAAATTCTTCGGACTCTATAGTGACAGATTATTTCCTCTGTGATTATTTTTCCTGTTCAAAAGCATTAAAACACCATGGTAACTTCTACTTCAAAGATATGGCCAGTTTGCTTGGTAAGTTGTCAAAATATAATTGATGCGCACCTTCGGTCGCAAGATGTATAGTGTACCAACATTCATGCGTGTGTTTGATAATACCTGCTTTGTGCTTGAGATGATAATGGTGGAGCGTGAGGTGGTACTGGGTTTCTCAATTTTGTCTGATTATACTCAAAGCAAATTGTTTCTCGTAAGTTACCTATCCGCTACTTTTTGAGATGATGACCAAATGATTATAGTGTTGGATATTAGGACGACGCATGACAATGAACCTGCAATGACAGGTATGTCACGACAAGTAACAACTTTACTGTAATGAATTTAAGATTTATGTTTGAAGGGGAATTCCGGTACTGTTGGAAGTTATCTGAAAAGGAGGAGTAAAATTTTTTTAGCACACCAATGAAAATCTGATCAAAATCGGATGAAAATAAGGAAGATATGACATTTTTAAGTTCCGCTAATTTTTTCCATGAAACAGCTCTTGAACAGTAAATATGAATATGCAAATAGGGAAGTGATTATGTCACCCTCTCATAACTTGCCATATTATAGTTTGTACATAAAATTTGACATGTCTAGGTTTTCATTCAAACGCAATTATGCTCCATCAGTATCACGTCCTGCTTTATCTGACTGATCATAATTTGTAAGTTATTCAACCATTAAATATAAGCCCTATGTTTTACATTTTTGTAACAAAAAATGGAAGTTTCCTCATATTTTTTTGTACACGATCAATGGAAAATTGTTTGATGATGACATCATCAGCTTACTCATTTACATATTCATATCGACTGTTGAAGAACTGTCATGCAAAAATAAGCGAATTTTTGAAATTTCATAACTTCCTTACTTTTAGTCCGATTTTGACCAAACTTGCACTGTTGTGCTTGTCACCAGCCTGAAATTTGCTTTTGATAGCATCGACAGTGAGTAATCCTCATGCACAAGATTTACATACTAGTAGTTTGAGCATGAAGCATGATACCTTAATAGTCATTCGACATGGCAAGCGTAAAAGAGCGATAAATTATCTCTCCCTCCCCCCCCCCTCTCACACACACACACGCATACTGACACACACACACACACACACACACATGTAGGTTCAGATGTGAGAAAGTTAGAGACATCAACAGATGTGAGAATATAGATAAAGAATGAGCTATGTCTAGAGTTTGATTTGATTTATTTATTCACCGTAAATTCAGCATTAAAAAAGTACAGTAAAAGTATGACAAGCAATATACAACATATGATCAACAGTAGAATAATACATAGAATGCATCAAATATGGAAAAGAGGAAGAAAACAAGAGAGAAAAATAAGCAACGAATATGTACGGTAGGATAGCCTATTCAGCTCAGTCTACGAAGACATGGCTGTTCTTCCATGGGGTCCTAGTATTAAATTGATATTGACATCAGGAAAAAAAAACTTTCAAACTGTAAAAAATATGTATATCATTGACAAGAGAAAAAAGGACACTGTATGTCGACTAAGCTACAAAGAAAATAAACATACTATAAAAGGATTACAAAAAATCTGGAACAAATGATATCAATTTACTAGAAAATGAAGCAGGATTACAAACAACTTTTAAGCTTGGAGGGAGATTGTTGTATTGCACAGCACCCCTATAATAAAAAGTTCTTTTACAGTATTCTGTCCTGGGTTTTGGCAATGCTAAGTTACCTGTTGACCGAAGTAAGTAATTAAAATGACAATATTGGAATTGATCTTTTAAATACGGAGGTGCAAAATCATGTAATGCCTTAAAAACCATGGTGTTCAAATGGCAACAACGACGAGCTGCTAAAGACTTCCAGCCTAGACGTGCATGCAGCTCTCTGACCGACATATTATGTCTATACGGACTTATTCCTAATATTATTCGACATGCTCTGTTTTGAAGTTTCTGTAATAACATTGTATGTTTAGTACTGGTTGAACCATATATGATATCTCCATAATCAAAGATAGGAAGAATAATTGCGTTATAAACAACTTTTAGATTGGGATAACAACCGTACCAATTTACTTATTTGAATGCACATCTTATCAATATGGAGGTTCCATTTCAGACATGGATCTAAGATCATGCCAAGATATTTCGTATAATGCACCTGACAGATAATATTTTCATTTACCAATAAATGTAGTTTATTGCATTTTTTAACTTCATCTGAGAGCCGAATAACATACAAACAGTTTTATCCTGATTGAGGCTCAACTTCGATTCACACAACCAACTAAAAATGTTCTGTAGTTCAGAATTCAAAACAGACTCAATCATAATGATGTCTGAATGTGAAAAATAAATAACAGTATCATCAGCGTATAAATGTATTGAACAGGAATGGACTTGTTTGACTATGCTGTCAATATATATGATGAACAAGAGCGGGCCCAAAATTGACCCTTGCGGAACACCGTAATCGATATTGGCTTCCACTGATGTTGATGAACTAAAATGTGTATATATTCTGCGATCAGTTAAATAAGTAGAGAACCATGACAAACAACTCTCAGCAACACCTATAGCAGATAACCTTTTTAACAGAATGCAAGGATCAACAGTATCGAACGCTTTGCGTAAGTCTATGAACACTGCACCGGTGTACTGACCACTGCACCGGTGTACTGACCGTGGTCTATGGCGGTCAGCCAATCATCAGTTACTTTTAGTAAAGTAGAAATGGTTGAATGATTTTTCCTAAAGCCCGACTGGGCTTGGGATAAAATATTGTTATCTTTCAAGTAATTAGTCAGTTGGACTTGAACAAGCTTTTCCAATATTTTAGATACCGAAGACAGAATAGAGAGTTAGATAATCAACGATACATATCATGAAATATGTGATTTCTTTTCGTCTTTCAGGCTTACACTCTTATTCTGGCATCTTCATTCATATCAGGTAAGAAATAAAAGTGGGATAAAATTTTTAGTTTGATTTCATTTCATAGATATACCTCCTATACCGTTACTATACATTTTCTATTTATAGGTTCCCTCAATTTGATATGATTATTGCTGTTCATTTTTGTTTGCAATTTCATGTCGAGCATTCATCTTTCTCAGCTTTCCACATATCTGCATATCTTTTAGTTCAAGTGTAAGACCACTCACTTGATGTATGCACTGGGTTTTTTCTTCGTTCTTTTTTTTTTGTTAAAAAGAAATATATATGTACATAATAATTTTATGCTTCTTTTAAAGTTGAGAGTGACACTTATTTCCTTAAATACCAAATAAAACATAGCAACTATATTTCTCAGTAACAGTATTGCATAGTCTCGTTTCGTCCAAGGCAAACACATCTCCATCATATCATTAAAACATAGATATTTTATAACAAGTTAGTGACTTTACTGAACGAACAAACTTGAGACCTTTTCCAGACAATTCATCAATTTGGCGCACGGGAATAGGTTCATTTTATTATGTATCCCATTTTGATGAACATTTTGCATCTTTATGATGTATAGACTCATTTACATAATTCTCAGTGTCGTTGAATAGAAGTAGGCCTATAGCATATTATATGCATTGCATATATGCACTTCATTATTATCTGTATATTCTTTATATAATAATATGTTTTGTTTCATTGTAAAAAAAAAAGGCGTGCATTCAAATCTCATTTGAATATGCAAAAGTCACATTGTACTTTATTTTGTTTATATGCAAATGTCATATTGTATACTTTCGTCAGAAATAAAATAAAACGAAATGAATGAAAATGAAATAAAATATTTCAAGGGATCATTATAAAGGCTCCAGTACAAAAAGTATGTATCCGGCTTTTGCCAACTTCGAGCTTTTACTCTGCTATAGGTGGAGCTTGATTTCCGGGATTCCAAACAATCGTACACACTTATTTTACTATACTCGATCTGACGTGTGACGATTCTAGATCCATTTACCTCTGCTTGCATTGCAACTTTGGTGAGCTCTTAAATTGCTTAAAATCCTGCAGTTCCCCGCTAATAGCTTTCTTTACTGCTTTCTTGATTGTATCCAAGAATTCCTTGTTGGCAATGCTCAAACAAGAACTGCAAGTTGATTTATAAGCTGAGTGTGATTGCCGTACAGTCTGTCTTCCAGTGCTCGCATTCCGCGCCACTTTCTTTTTAGGAGCAACACGTTCCTTGCCATCCATTTTAAGCTGAAAGGTGCAACGTACAATCAATTGGTATACGGCAGAAAATAAAAAAGACGTGGTAGTTACTACAGTTTGGCTATTCAGCCTTTCACGGGTTGATTGTCACACAGATTTGAGCTTGTCTGGGAGCCAAGATCTACCCATCACGGGCCCGGTAGTATGAAGCATCGTACCGAGCTTGCTCCCTGACGTTGTCAAAGCCGCGTTGCCTTTATAACTGAAGTTTCAAACATTCGTCAAATTGTCAAAACTAACTGTGTACCCACTCCCGAGAGGTCCCCGTAAAACACAGAACAGTATGTCCTGTAGACGCTAACATTGTGATAATAAAATCCACGGCAAAGTCAAAAAGTAAAATTTCCTTGACCGTTCCTTGACCGTCCCTTCCTTCGATGTGACGACCTCTTCGACTCGTGACCAACGTGACTGTACACCCACGAAAAGTCGTCTCCACCCGAACCTTGATAAAGGGATATGGTATAGTATTGGTTGAGATGAGGATTCAGCTTTTAACTTCTTGCGAGATATAAAGAAATCACTTTATAAAATGTTAAGGAGTATACAATTCCAAAAGGAATCCAATGTTAATTTGATGAAAATCGGGTTTGAAATGGCTAAGATAGACAAAAATAAAGTAAAGCAAAGCGATCCTTATAAAAGGTGGGTCTCACCTTTCATCAAGATCTTTTTGTTTTGGATATCTCAGCCATGTCAAAACTAATTTTCATCAAATAAACTTTGAATTCCTCTCAGAATCATATGCTCTTTCATATTCCATAAGAGGCCGTTTCTCATTATCTCAAAATATTGTCATAAAAAAAAAAACACGTTGGAAACCGAAACTGCACCATCTCTTTAATATACGATTCGCTATGAATGTTCTCGAGTACCTTTTTTTTCTACAAGAACTCTTATTGATATTTTGATGAAAACAAACGAAAACTGAAGTTGAAAACATT
Organism: Diadema antillarum; assembly: GCF_040938485.1. NCBI lineage: Eukaryota > Metazoa > Echinodermata > Echinoidea > Diadematoida > Diadematidae > Diadema > Diadema antillarum. The sequence goes on along the minus strand of NW_027270997.1, from coordinate 1,007,461 downwards.
AATTCTAAAACTGTGATTTGCAGTGAGTGGGCTGAACTGTGAAAAGTGCGACGGTGATACTCAATCGGCAGATCCGCTGGACACACGTTGCAATAATCCCACGGACGAAACATGTCAATCAAATGCATTGGTAAGTGCATCTATATATGAGATTATATATATATATATATATATATATATATATATATATATATATATATGTATATATATATATATATATATATATATATTTATATATAAATTCACCGTTACGAAAGTCTCATTAGAAGATCCAGCTGAAGCACGTAGCTGGTTTTTAGTCATAACCCTCTGCATAAAAAAAGGAACATGCGCATAAAGGGTTGAAAGGTCGGTCCGTCGGGTAATCGAGCTTGGGTCGATCTGCCTGAACCGCTATGACGTCTCCATGGCCGAGCCGAAAGGGGCATTCCAGACGATTTTCATAATTTCACATCATGTAGTACATAAATCAACAGCTCCACGTATAGATTTGTGAATTTATTGTGGTCCTTGAGCAGAGAAACCAATTATCTGAAAATCTTAAACAAATTACACTGAACAGTGTTGATAGGAGTCTCACATACCAATGCATACATTGCAATATTGCTTGCTTAACAAGTTCACCTATGTTGAATCCATGCATGCCTTCTTCTTTTGTTCTGCTTCCTTGAGCCCAAACTCGTGCATTCTTATGGTGAGGCTGCCATGTCATCATCCTTGTTCATTGCAATTTGTTCTACATGAAAACATTATTATTCCTCATCCAGTCATCCCAGTCACTGTAAATTCTGAAACTCTGTACTCAGTATAACTAATTTATTGTTCTTCAAATATAAAAATCTGAAAATCATCCGGAGGTCTCCTTTAAGGCATTGGCGGTCCATGCCAAAGACCCGGGTTCGATTCCCGGGGGAAACCAATTTTTCAACTCTTGCACTTTTTCCGAAAAGCAGGAACATTAAGAGGAATAATGATTTCAAAGCTACGCATTATATATATATATATATATATATATATATATATATATATATATATAGTGTGAGTCGTGTGTCTTCAGCTACTGAACCCCTGGGTCGTCGCATCTTTTTGGAGTGTGTATAACGAGAGTAAGGAGGCGGTAGACGTTGCTTAATTGAATCCTCACAAGTATATATATATATATATATATATATATACATATTATTTATATATTCACATACTTACAACAATATATGTATGTATAATATACACACCTGCACTCATGCACAGAAATATACAATGTACATGATATAATTTACACATTTATTTTCCTTCTTTGAATCATGTACATTGTAATCTGTTTACTGATATTTTATGTGATATTATGATACTGAAAAGAATCTTGATTTATGTATGAAATTGTGTTGGAAGAAAAATAAATCAAACAAACAAACAAGCAAACAATATTCAATGAGGATTTGAACGTGTACGTTCCGATATGAAAAGAAGAGACTGCGATGCAGAGTAGCTTCCAATAACTTTTAATCGTTGCACCAAATCATAGTTTCGACGTTTCTTTAGGGTTTGATTAGGACTGAAAAGATTCCGATGATGAGGGATCACTACACGTACTCAATGGCAGCTCCCTGAAGGGTCGTAACAGTTTTTTTTTATTGATGCATGGTCTTGTTTAAGGCAACTATGAAGCAACTCCGAATCCAGATATACAAGTGCCCTCAAGTTACTGAGATCTTATCATCTTGCTGATTAACTGAATTCTTTTTCTTTTTGTTCGAAACGCTGAAAAAACGCGTAAGTAACATATCGAAAATATAGTGCAACGGTTAAGAGCTGTTGGAATACATATATATTATGTGAAATACCAAACATTGACCAAATAAACGACGACATCCCGTTAGGAGTTAGCCAAAAACATTGCTGAATTGTAAATGGGCGAAACAGGATTAATAGACCTGAAGCCGCTCTCTTCATGAGTTGCCGGGGAGCGGAAGCAGAAAACAAAGGTATGAAAGGATTATTTCAAAATCGGGCATGCTTTTGTAAACATGACCGATCCTGGCAAGACGACTTCTTCTGACTAACCCGTTTCTTTCGAGGTATGCACGCATCTCACAGAACCGTCTTTATGGTGAAAGATTGCGTATCACTATTGGCAACGCAGGCGGTCTGGAGCATCCGTGCATCCCATCGTAACGTCACTTTTAATAGGCTTGGGGAGCATACCCCACGCCTTTTAATAAATGTAATGTCACAATAGAGGAATGCATTAAATGCCAATTGCCTTAATTATGAATCAAAATCCGAATTTTCGGGGCCTCCCCCTCCGTCGGAGATGGAAGTACAAGTGTTTCAAAGTGATGAAAGTACTTATACATAAGCACTTTCATCTCTGACGAAGGGGGAGGCCCCCGAAAATTCGGATCTTGAATCATAATTAAGGCAATTGGCATTAATGCATTCCTCTATATAATGTGACATCATTATTACTATTTCTTGTACTGCCAATACGCGGAGCAAATACAATGTTTGGATATATATATATATATATATATATATATATATAAGAAATGATTTTATTAAGGCATTGCAAGCAACTGAAATAATAGGAATATTTGTCTACATGATTTATATGACCATTCATAGCATAGGTATTTCTTACAAAATGGCTGTCATCTTTATCAATGTAGTGAATATTTCAGTATATTTCCCAATTTATGCGCAATATGAATGAATGTAGATACATGTATTTACATATTACATATTATAATATTATTATATTATCATTTTATTATTCATTATGATCACGGATCACATCTGCGAATGAGAAGATATTGCCGAGCGCAGTTATCAAGATGTAAGAACAAGCAACCACCATAAACTTACTTTTAACACAATAATGTGAAAATGCTTAGGGCCTATAGTGTTATCTGTCTTTAAATAAAATAAGGGTGCCTTATCTGCAAATTTCGAACTCTTCTATCTTAGTCTTGTGAGACAGAAATACGTCACCGGGTCAACACGTTCCACAAGGTCACGAAGCGGTGCAAAGACCCGGGTGCATGTAGGAGCCCTGGGCATTACGTAGCCGATATCAACTCATGCAGTTCAAGAGCTGCTGCTGCTCTGCCTTCTGGGGAGCTAGTCTGCGCGTATTGCTGTCAAGGCGTCGACAGGTGTAATAACGACGACTCATATGGTGAGTAAAGCTCGACTGAATGTTCTCAGGGAGACACCTACTTCTGCTTTATCAGTGAGACCTCTAAATCATTTTGTAGATTTTTAGTCAGATGAGTGAAAAAAAACCCCACACAAATGATTTTAAATATTGCTCGTTGACAAGAATTGTTTAGTTCTTCATGCTATAGTTTCATTCACTTTTTCCAGTCTCATGTATAGCAAAAAAAAATATTTCCGATGATAACTAGAGATCTAAAAAAAAAAAAAGACTTGTCACGTATGCATTAACACGGCAGCAAAAACAACGACAACAATTCATCTTAGCAAACAACCGGAATTCCCAAGTTTGACCGGATACAGATGGATGAGATAGTTTATTCCTAGCGCCTTAAAAGAAAGACAAAAAATCCAAACACTTATGATATACATTTGCAACAGTAAATTAGCCCATATCTTTTGCTTTGAGTCGTTCATATTTTTTACGTGCATGTATGTGTGTGTATTCGGTGTCGCATCTGATTACAAAGATCATACATAGTTTAGTGTTATGGATTGGACACCCAGACATGTAGCTGTTACCAAAAGTTATAGGCCTACCTCACCGTAATGTCACCATATGCAAAGTCTGACTTACACTCCTATCACTATCACAAGCCTCGCATTCTGTTATTTCATTTCATGTACAGTAACAGCGACTGAAATTCGACCGAACGTCACTATTCGCCTTCTTTATCTGTGTCTAGCAGATCGAGCCATTAGCAATTTAACGTCATCTCATAAAAGTAGACACAAGGAGAAATGAAATGTAGAAGTCCCTAAAATATTTTAGAGTCAGACATGATACCATTATAGACCTGTTTGTTTACATATCTGACTTAAACACAAGTTTTTAACAAAGTTTGTTCCTGATAACCAGCAAGCTTGTCTGAGGTATTGGCGAATAGAGGAGAGGTTCACTCATCAGTTGTAAAGAAAACAAGAGTCTAACTTGATTAAAACAAAAATCGTACAAATTGTACAATTACTGATCAGCATGCATCATTTTGATGAATGGAACTTCTCTCTGTTTATAATTGTAATAATTGTTACTGTTTATTTTATGTTTTCTATTCCATTGCATGTTAGTGCTTCATCGTTGTAACGTTAAATACTCTATGATTGTCATACATGCCTATACTTATGTACGCAGGACCCGTTGATAACCCGTTGGTATACTGAAGGGCTATCCTGTTTTCAAAGGATTGATTAGATGAATACATGATATCATGCATAATAGCTATGGCCATCATAACTGCTGCTACTCAGTTTAGCATGAATTGAAAACATTTGATTTTTACTTCTACTGCTTGTTTCTGCCGTAATATTACATTTCATTTCCTTCTTTCGTCAAGACCAATACTTGGCTGCCCTGCAAACAGACGAAGCAACAACATCCTCACCCTCAACAGCAGATATGCAAATCTCTCCACCCACAACCAGTGAGAGCCAATCATCGACGCAGTCCCTACCGGAGATTTCATCGACACGCCCCATAAGCGAAGCGCACACGTTGCCTACTACGTCACGAGACGCCACGCCCACTCCTCGTGAGTATTCCACGCCTACCGCATATGGACACACCACGCCCTCTCCTACACCGGAATATGCCATGTCTACTTCACCGATAGATACAACGTTCGTTACTCCTGCAGCTTCACAGTCACAGTTTTGCGATTTGGTCGTTACGTCTCTTCAAGTAAGTCCATGCAAATTACTGTAATCACAAATACAAAATCCATACACGCACCTTAATTGCACTAATTCAATATTCACTATGAATGTATGATCATTTTGGAAGATATTTTGTAACGTTATATTTGTCGTTTGAAAATGCAGAAATCAAATCAAATCAAATCAAATCAAATCAAATCAATAGTACAAATTGACAGAAGAGGAAGGACATAACTATAAAAGACTTCTCCTTTAGAAAGACCCCTTACTTTCCAGTTTAGAACACACACAACATATCAAAGTATACTCTCTTTCTTACTCAAGCAGGTTAACAAGACCTAAACGTTCAACAATGGCAAACAGTATAGTTACGCAACTTCGTCAAGACGAGTGATCTCTCGTGGAAAATGAAAGCATCTTTTAAATGAATATTCAAAGTTTAATTGTGAGTTTATGACATTACCTCAGGATCGCATGCATATTGCAAAGTATATGCAGGCATCTTTTATTGAGTAACTTCTAACAAAAGCCACTGAAGAAACCAAAACAACAACAACAACAACAACAACAACAACAACTAGTATAATCAAACTGACATGTTTAGTGCGCGTATAGCTGTTTAGGCGCATTGTATATCCCATGGTTTAGCACTGCAGGTCATATTGTATAACTCATTTCTGCAAACACTGCATATCTCATTTTGTTTAACTGTCATTTTTTTTTTATCTGAAGCAATCAATTAACTTCGTTAGGTAGGTACTCGTGTCTCTTTCAAAGGTGTATGAAAACGATCAAAATGTTGTTAATTTTTTTGTTTAACAATTCAGAAATGTGTCCAGGCAGCCACAGACGACTGGGTTGGACAGGTGAGTTGTCTGCTAGTTTGTTTTGTTGTTCTCCTGTGCATTTGAGGTTCTCTCATTCCCGTCATTTGGGTATCAAAAGAAGGACAAAATATATTAACCTCCTTGGTTCATACTAGAGTGACGTGACCACACAAACCAAAGAGTTTGTCTCAAACCAATCAACTGTCTGTAGTCTTTTCATCACCCCTGCCTTAGGGTTGTGAAAGGAAGGAAAGACGCGTATATTTCCTTATTTCGTAGAACATTCTCGGCTTTTTGCATGAATTAAACAACATCCAAGAATTAAGCATTGTAAGACCAGTATCACACGACTCGTTTAAAAAATGAAAATATATCAATATTCGTGTCTTCATTAAAATGTGACTCTAGATGCAACATTTTGGCTAATACTGTTGGTTAGAATAGGTATTATATATTGCCTCATTATTTTTTACCTCTTGTTTTGTCTACAATTAATGGCATTTTTATCAAGCAAGATCTAGCATATTTATGCATATATGTATATAGGCACTATTATATATATGTATGTATATATATATATATATATATATATATGTATATATCTTACGATGCAATATAAACGTTGTCTGGAGGACAGGAAGAACAATAATAAACACTAACAGTTATCATCTGTCCTTTACCCGCCATGTCCAAGAGTGTCTGACGCAAGAATTGCTGCGTAACCATTGGTAACGACACTATTAAACTATAGTATAGATTCATTCGGCTACTGCGAAAGATGATTTAGAGTTGTATGATTTATCCTAGCTTGGCCCTTCCTAGATCAATAAAGCTATTTTACGATGCAATTAAACGAAACAATTCTGTTCTTACAGCCATTGTAATTTATCAGCTGAAGGCTAAATAAGAAAAACATTACAGTTTCAAAACACCTATTCGAGTGGCAAAAATAGAAGACAGACAGTGAAAATAAATGTATTACCCACTTTGCCTTATCTTCGGAAATTAAGTTTTGCTCTTCTTATCCATCGTATAAAAAGTGCGTTGTATTGTAATCATTTAGAGCCAACTCACAGGACACGTGCAGGATTGAATGACCGGTAATAAATTTGCCGAACCAACAAATAACTTTATTGAATGAATAAATCATTTGTTTAATAAGGGCACTGCGGTTAAAACGAAGATGTAACTGTCTGCCTTACCGTTTCTTTCGATGGCCTTCAATGATGTATCGTTAGATTTGTGTGCAAAATGCTGTTTGAAAATATCGGCTTTCTTCATATCGGTAGTCTTCAGAACATTGATTTAACCACTTATATAGGTCGTTGAGCGAAATTTACCTCATCTGTTTGATATTAGAGAAAAATGATATATATATACATATATACATATATATATATATATATATATATATATATATAATGTATTACGATGTAATATAAACGTTGTCTGGAGGACAGGAAGAACAATTAATAAACACTAAGAGTTGTCAGCTGTCCTTTATCCGCCATGTCCAAGAGTGTCTGACGCAAGAATTGCTGCGTAACCGATGGTAACGACACCATAGTATAGACTGATTCGGTTACTGCGAAAGATGATTTAGAGTTGTATGATTTATCCTAGCTTGGCCCTTCGTAGTTCAATAAAGCCATTTTACGATGCAATTAAACGAAACAATTCTGTTCTTAGAGCCATTGCAATTTATCAGATGAAGGCTAAATAAAAAAGAAGTTGCAGTTTCAAAAACCTATTCCAGTGGCAAAAACAGAAGACAGATAGTGAAAATGCAATAAGATACCTACTCTGTCTTATCTTCGGAAATTAAATTTTGCTCTTTTTATACATTGTAGATTATCAATTGCGTTTCATTTTAATCATTTAAACCCAACTCACAGGACACTTCCAGGATTGAATGACCGGTAATAAATTTGCCGAACCAACGGATAACTTTAAAGAAATGAATAAATCATTTGTTTAATGACAGAACTGCGGTTAAAACGAAGATTCAACTGTATTCTCTGCGCAGTATGGCGGGAAAGTGTGTCGCCGATCGCGGCGAGCGCCTCCGTATGAACGTCAACAGATAAAAATTAATCTAGTGTAGATGAGCTCGCACGGTATTTCGAACCTACCAATTATCGCCTTTACCACTGCTTACTGTAGTGGGGGAGGTGGTGGTGTCCTCTCGGGGGATTATTGGGGAGTGTGGGTGTGTATGTGTTGAACTGGATGATGACTAGATGTGTGAGGTGGTGCTAGGTGTGTGAGTACGCCCTACTGGTTCTGTTGCGGGGTTCTTATGGCAATCCAGTGGGTAAGGGGCGAACACGAGGCACCATGAAAGATGACCGAGTGGGAGACGGATCTGCCTGTATAAAGTAATGGGAGAGGTGCCCCAACAAAATTGACAGAGGCCCTCTATAGTTCAATGACAGCATACTGTGATCCATCACATCCCCCACCACTTAACTATGTCATCGTCCCTTGATGACATAAAAAAGGGAATGTTTACTCTAAAACATGTAATAATCCCTGAACCTAGAAGGTGGTTGGCCCCGACCAAGTCTCTCAGGGTACCGACGAAGTTGGCCATCTTCACTAGCAGGACTACTTGACCTGGCATCATTGTTTTCAGTGTCATCATCCCTTTCTTCAATCTCATCATCTTCAATCCCATTCATGCTCTCTTCCTCCACTTCATCATTTCCATTGACAACAAGGTCATCATCATTGGAAACTATTGGGACATCACCATCCGGTCTCCCACGTGAGCGCAAGACATATGCCGCAGTGGCCACTGGTTCAGAACCTTCACTGTCCAGAACACTGGAGGACTCATGATGAACAGAACCAGGATCCTCTGACGGAAGCCAAGGACATAGTTTCATTTGAGTGCGGTGCAAGACCTTCTCTCCAGACTTGTTCCTTACAACATACACTGGACGATCTGGAAACGGTTGCTTCACCACAAGATAGGGCTGCGCTTCCCAGCAATCTTGGATCTTATGTCTACCCTTGAATGCTTGTTTCCGAACAAGGACGTAACCAGGCACTGTTCCGTAATGTTGGACCTCCCTACTTGGATCAATACCACATGGTGACCTTGCGTTTCTCCGAACTTCTCTCACTACCTCGTCTGACAGTTGCTGGCTCCTAACTTCTGACCCAGTATCAATCTGGTGTGCAATTACATCAGTATATCCCACATCATTATCAGTTGTAGAGAATACTTCCTGATGCTTTGTGAGGAGTTCCTTCAGTTTGCCCACTTGTTCCACACCCAGACCGGAACAATCTACGTCAACGGGTACAGGAAGGTCATGCTCGTCCTTTGTCTCAGCTGATATCCTGCAAACACCAGCAGCTCCTGAGACGTCCTGTAAAGGCTGATCCTGACAATACCTCTCCCCAATGTATAAGTGACCAAGTCTGGTGGTATCCGGTAGAACCACTTCAGATTCACCCTCATTGTGTACTGCCAAGGAGAACTTGCCATTCTGTACATCCACGAAACAGGGAGGAACGATTACTCCAGATGGTATGGCGCCATCATGGTCGGGCTCCAGAACAGCATCAAATTTGAACCCATTGCCTGCTGGAATCTGGCCTTCAATGATCACAGACTGTCGAGCTGAGATCACAACACCTCCACTCAGACATGCCTTGCCAACTCTGCCATCCTCATCACCTAGTTTGGATCTGGCGCTGATGAACTTCATCACCTTTTGCCAAGCTTGCTTCGAGGTAGGCTGATTAAGTCTCGTAAGGTATCCCTGTCCTGGTAGCTCAATCCTCTCCCAACATTCCTGTAGGACATTCATACCAAGAATCCCTTGGACTGAGTCAGGTTCCCTTCTTTCAGCAGAATCAGCCAGGACCAAGACAACCCTCTCCCGGACTATCTCTCCCAGGACCTTGATATCGGTCTCAAAGCATCCGACGTAGGGGATGGTACTGCCATTAGCAGAGACTAGGGTGAATGGGGAAGGAATCTCCTTCAACGCTACACCACGCGGTTCAAGGTGTTCCCTGTAGAAACTCTCACAGATCGTTGTAACTTGAGAGCCTGGGTCCAGCAAGCAGGATACTTCAACACCCTCGAATTCGACTTCAACTGCATAACAATCTCCGACTGTCTTGGCCAGGAAGTCAGTATCCACATTCTCAGAACTTGCATCAACACGTGAGGTTCCAGCCCTTATTGGTCCTTCATTCCTCCGATCTGGCTGAGGCCTCTGTTGGTCTTGAGTGACCCTTTGATCTGGACTAGATGCCTGCTGTTCTGGTCTCCCTGATCTGGCATTATACTGGTTCCGTGTAGGGCTTGGTTGATTCACTCCTTCGGGATGAGACCAATGCTGATGCTGTTGCGCCCGCTGATCTTGGAACCTCTGTTGATCAGGTTGAGTAAAACGCTCACCAGTCTGAAACTGTGGTTGGTATTGCCGATATGCGTACTGACTAGGGTAAGGCCCCTGCTGACACCTTTCAGGGCACTCTCGTGCAAAATGCCCATACATCCCACACGCATAACAGGCTCCTCTTGGTTGTCTCATTGGGTAGGAAGGACGAGAACCATCAGCACCAGGGGGAACTGAACGAAGAGGTTGCACAGCTTCACGCACTGCTTGCACCAGGTTCTCTCCCATCTTCTTGAGGGCCACCAATATCTCAGACGAAGGGGTTTGGAGCCCAAACTGTTTGGTCTGTAACGCCGCTTGTCTTGCACTGTCATGACCTGTAATTCGCGACTCCTCTCGTCCGGACCTGCGGATTGCGAACTCTCTCAGGTCTCGAAACTTGATGGTGCTATCTCCCTCGTAACGGTCCCGGCAAGCATTCCGGAGGATCTGGTCATCCAAGCCCTCGATGAACTGCTCAACCAGAATGATGTTCGGCTCTGAGTAAAGCTTTTCATCTCGGCGACAGAGATTGTTGAACCGTCTCTCCAAATCAATGGCATAGTCTCGTAGAGGCTCTCCCCTTCCCTGTTTCCGTTGCAAGAATAACCTCTGCAGCTCTCCAAGGTTCTGGGCACCTGAGTAAGAGTCTTGCAAAAACTGGAGGATCTCCTCTGCAGTCTTCTCGTCCTTAATAAGGGCCTTGACCTCAGCCTTGGGGAGTCCTCGCACAAAGTCAAGGAGGTACGAAGTTTTTTCTTCTTCGGAGATGTCGTACCTCGAGAAGGCAGCTCTGATACTGGTGATGAAGTCGTCCACCTCCGACGCCCTTCCTTCGAACACCGGGATCTTCCGTTCCGGGGCCATTACAAACTTGGAAGACTTTCTCACGGACAGCTCCTGGAGTTGCGTTCTCAGGTCTGCTAACTCTTTGCTCGTTGCATCACCGTCTGCGTGACCAGGAAAAAAAGGGACGTAAACCTTGTCTTTCCAGCCGCCAACTGGGGGTGGAATTTGCCCTTGCACTGCCATGGCTCGTCTCTTTCTACCATCCTCCTCCGTGAAAACCAGTCCAGTAGCCTGAGGATGAACACCTTGTAGAACTTCCAACAACAGGTGTCCCTCACTTTGCAAGGGATATTCAGAGACATCCCCCGGTGCATCTTCAATCTGAATGTAAGACATCTTCAACAATATTATAACTTGCTAGTTATACATAGACAACAAAGGTTTAGCCTTCTTTTCAAAGAAAGAAACAATCAAAACGTTTCTTTTCCTTTACAAAAAATAAGGGAACACTGATGGGAAAACCTAGCCCACCTCCAATAGCTTGCAGTCACAATTGCAACTGAATCATCCCTTGTCAAAAAATGATCTTACAATACTCTCAAGGGGAATGGTATTAACTGACTATCACAATCAATCAATCCCCCTAAGTATACACACATGCATGGGTACCAGCAATATCACTGTGACATGGACAAGGAGTTATGAATACCATCACATATAAACATGCAATGACATTGGATATATAACTGTAGCCCTACAATATACCTTCCTCATTCATACATGTACAGTATAGCATGTCATATCAATCAGTTACAGACATGTGTGGAACTTTGTTTAATGCTGTCCACACCTGTCCAATACAGTTTTTCAATCTGTAACAATGCCTATCAATCCGTCCTTCGCGACAATCGTCCGCTCTTTGATGATGTTGAGTCCATGAAACGCTGAGTCCATAGAACTCCTTAGCAGCAATTCATTCTTCACTCCTACACATTCTCAAAGTTCCATAAGATAGATGTCACCAAAACGTAGCCACATCACCGCTAACAGCTAGGATGCTATGTCATATACCCGCATCAGTCACAGCGATGAACAACGGTAGCCCCACTGGTTCAATGTTCCTCCGCTGCTATTCAATTCCGTCGCTAAATCACTGCTGTACACGAAGGCTACATCTGTCTGGTCTCCTCCCTCATTCGAAGTCAGGTCCACGAAGACATCCAACATCCATCCTGCTACAGCAAGAGACTCATGGCGCCAACCACGAGACATAAGGCGTGTCCAACTCTCTCAGTTCCTACTGTAGCACACCGCCATCGATATCCTACACGGATGGGTATGCAAAGATCCGTCTCGAATCCCATCCTCGTCGCCAAAAATAGCTGTAGTGGGGGAGGTGGTGGTGTCCTCTCGGGGGATTATTGGGGAGTGTGGGTGTGTATGTGTTGAACTGGATGATGACTAGATGTGTGAGGTGGTGCTAGGTGTGTGAGTACGCCCTACTGGTTCTGTTGCGGGGTTCTTATGGCAATCCAGTGGGTAAGGGGCGAACACGAGGCACCATGAAAGATGACCGAGTGGGAGACGGATCTGCCTGTATAAAGTAATGGGAGAGGTGCCCCAACAAAATTGACAGAGGCCCTCTATAGTTCAATGACAGCATACTGTGATCCATCACATTACCTTCAACAAAAGTAGAACGCTCCGGCGCATTAAATCGAAAGCGCCGGTTGCCATGGTCGGCGGACAATGTAACTATCACTATAGCTGTTTGGATGAAATTAATTCGCAAAGTCTGATGGCAATTTGCTGAACCGGTACTTTAGGGTCCTGCTACTTATGAACATCTATTTGCGTTTCAAATATCATTTTGCTGTATTATACCATTAGCCTTCTCCCTCTGGGCACATTCAGTGCGCAAACCCTATCTGTCTGCCTTACCGTTTCTTTCGATGGCTTTCAATGATGTATCGTTGGATTTGTGTGCATAATGCCGTTTGAAAATGTCGGCTTTCTTTACATCGGATGTCTTCAGGACACAGATTCTACAACTTATATAGGTCGTTGCGCGAAATTTACCTCATTTGAGAAAAAAAAATGTATATATGTATATATCTTACGATGCAATATAAACGTTGTCTGGAGGACAGGAAGAACAATTAATAAACACTAACCAGCTGCTAACAGTTATCAGCTTTCCTTTATCCGCCATGTCCAAGAGTGTCAGAAGCAAGAATTGCTGCGTAACCATTGGTAACGACACTATTTTATTATAGTATAGACTGATTCGGCTATGTACTGCGAAAAATGATTTCGGAGTTGTATGATTTATCATAGCTTGGCCCTTCCTAGTTCAATAAAGCTATTTTACGATGCAATTAAACGAAACAATTCTGCCCTCAGAGCCATTGCAATCTATCAGCTGAAGGCTAAATAAAAAAAAATTACAGTTTCAAAAAACTTATTCGAGCAAAGCTGTCGAGTGGCAAAAAATAGAAGACAGAGAGTGAAAATGAAATAAGTTACCCACTCTGTCCTATCTTAGGAAATGAAATGCTGTTCTTATCCATCGTAGAATATCAATTTCATTACATTTCAATTATTTAAAGCTAACTCACAGGACACGTGCAGGCAGCATCGAATGACAAGTAATTTGCCGAACCAACGGATAACTTTAATGAAATGAATAAATCATTTTGTTTAATGAGGGCATGGTAGTTAAAACGAAGATTCAACTGTATTCTAATGGATTCAGATACGCTGAACTTAGAAGGTGGACAAAAACAAACAAACCAATGATTGAAGAGGCCATTATACTGAATGTATAAAGAACACACGGCCGGTGGGACACACGGCTGCTTTCTATGATGAATTAAAGGAGGTGCAATAAAGACATGAGAGTCTGACATGATAACTTCTTCCCTGTCTTTTTTTTTCATTCTTCCAACAGTCTTTTGTTTGTTTGTTTGTTTTCCCCCTCTTATAGGAAATTTCCTCCGACAAGAACTCGTATGACCTGATCAATAATCTGGATCAATTTGAGGAGACTCTCTTATCGCAGACTGAACTCCAGGAGTTGAACATGGAAAGATCAAACATAGGTTGTGCGAATCATTATTGAAGCATTTTCCTTTAGAATCAAAATGCATTATGATTCTGTGTTACTTTAAATTCATTCTAATTATACCTGGTGAACGAAATTTATGGAGCAATAACAAATTCAAATTTAAATGATTTTACTTCCATAGAAAGTAATAGAAAGCAATATATAACGCTTAGAATATCAACAATCAACTTATGCCTAGTTGCCCGTTGTTTAATCTCTTCTTTCTCTTATCTTTTTTATTTCTTATTCTTCTAGTCCTTTTTTAATCTTCGCCTTCTCCTCTCCTTTATTTCTTTTCACTGTGTGTATTGTGATCTCTCTTTTTTTTTCCCTCAATTTCATCCCCCTTCATCCAGTATTAGGGAGTTTTAGATTTTCGCGACGCGGACGTTTAGAGGGGAAAAAACTGTTCTGAGCATGCGCAAAATAACTTATCTGTTTCGATCTGTTCATAGCTCGCGTCGTCTGAATTTTCACCTCGCGTTCTCGGCTATTCTTACGTCCGCTCAGACGAGCACTGATCATAATCATTATGGGGGCGCCATTTACTTTTTGTAGGTTGCGTTCTCGCATAACCCATAGTTACTTACATTGGTGTACAACACGATGCAGGGAGAGAGGAGAACGGCCAATGCAATCGTCGTTTCTAGTGTTCGCGCCGCTAATCTAAAGCTCCCATTCCTTCATCAAAACCAACATCTTATTTCTGTTCTATCATTTCCTATATCACTTATGTTCGACTTTTTTTTCTCCACAGTTAGATCCGCAAGTGGATCAACTGTCCTATCTTCCTATTTCCAATCTTCCTCCGCTAGTTCTTCTGTATTCTTGAAAGATTATCCTCTTATTTCTTTATCTTCAAGACGATCGGTGATTTTCACCACGATCACGCCTCCCGCCACCTCTAGACCGTGACTTAAAATACAGTCTGTCAAATGCCGTCAAAACTTATGTTTGGAAACAATATACATTCCATTATTTTCCACGCAGAAATAGCTATAGCTCCTCTTCTGGGAAGTGATGGCGGATTTGAGGGTTACCGAGGAAACTTCACCCATGAAGAAACTCTTGGTTCTCAGTCGGTTATTTTCATCGAGATTCCATCGGCAGCCTTTGCTGAAGGCAGGTGGCATGGTCCAAGATTGTTTCTGCAGAACATTTTAGAGTAGGCCTACAGTGTATTTGTGTGTGTTTGTGTGTGTGTGTGTGTGAGTGTGTGTGTGTGTGTGTGTGTGTGTGTGTGTGTGTGTGTGTGTGAGCAGCTTCACTCGACACTTGTTTACTAGGATAAACAGGAATAAACCACACACACACAGGAGTTTCAATACAATCGGACGTGAGACAAGAAAATTACAAGGAAATTGTCGAATCCGCCCGGGAGGGGCGGGATGAGATGGTTGCACCCCACAAAAAATAGGTAATAAAAATAATTACAAAGCCTATGGTTTTTCCAAAGGTTCCGTTTCTTACCTTCAAAGCTGGGCGGATGTGGAATATGACATCGGTGTCACGCAAATCGCCCACTAATCTGCACTGAAATTGCACAAACTTTGCTTTGTATCTTTGTCATCGGATGATCATTGTGTCGTTTAGTAACCAACCGCAGTGTGGTCACATGCATTATGATTAATTTTATTGCACTGCGATGTTAACGTTGCATACCACGAAACATGATAATATACAAATGATGCACAGGATAGAGTGTGTTAGTGTAGGCGTGGTGCACTCGAGGGTATTTACAATTGTGAAACATGCACGAGGCGAAGCCGAGTGCATGTTGCACTACATTGTAAATACCCGAGAGTGAGCTACGCCTCCACTAACGCCACGAAATAATCCTGTGCATCATTTGTTTTATAAAATGGGTCGAAAATTCGAAAACTAACGTCATTTTTCAGCGTTTTTCACGTACCTTTGTGGGTCAAGACGTCCGAAGATGTTCGTCCCAAACATTTACGCACGTCGCACTCGCGGAAGTCCCGCACATACAGTATAAGTATAATGGGGGGTTGGGTTTCCGGACACTTAAGTTCCCGCATGAAAACTTACTTATTTTACATAGAATATGCACCCTTTACCTTAAAGACTTGATATAGACTCCTCATATAGGCCTACTAGACAACATACTCTGAAAACGGCGTGAGAATTAACCTGCTAAATCGTTGGATTTGCTCTTCAAAGTGACTCCATGTACGCGCCCGGTCCCATAACGCTTGGTCTACTGTACTGTACAAAGTGTACGTATATAGTATACAAATATACTTGGCCTTGAGAGTTTCTTGTTAAAACTATGGGCAGAGGTGACTCCAAACTAGTACTATTCACTGAGGGGCGCAGCCCCGAAGTGAATAGTACTAGTTTGGAGTCACCGAGGCCCATAGTTTTAACAAGAAACTCGAAACTAGGCAAAGTATATTTGTTTTATATTTTGGATCAAAAATTTGAATAAAAAGTGAAAATCATTATAGACCGTCTGTAGGTTTAGCCGCACTGCGGCGGCAGCGCAGCGCCTGCAATACGCAACAGTGCGAGAGATCGGAAATTGAAAAATGTAGTAGCCGTGGCACCGCCAGAGTTGCCCGTCGCATGTATCGCAAGCGCTCGTATGGCCGCTGCAAACCTGAACACTAGAATTCGGGACCGGACGCGGACGGGTACACTTGTAAAGAAGGGTGATTGTGACATCATTTTGCAAATAGTATACTATTTGCAAAATGTCGTCATAAAAGTGACGTCATTTTGCAAATAGTACTTCATGGAGTGTCAAACACACCAACACTCTAAAATAGTTCAAAATACCTATAATCACGTGAAGCTCTTTTAACCAATCAATGGAAGACAAATTTTTGATCCAAAATATAATAGAGTATACGTACGTACGCCACACATGTTATGCACAAGGGAAGACAGGCCGGCCTACAAATTAGAAAAAAAATGTCACTAGTCGAATGCTTATGTTCTGGTATCGTCTCGTAAATGGGAAATCAGCTAAATTATCAAGCATCATTTATAGCTTTGAATTTTTCTCCTTTTTGAAGGGGAAAAATCAGATGGGTTGGATTTTCAAAGTAAAGAATACTCTTGATAGCTTAGGCCTTTCTGACGTGTGGAAGAGTCAAGCAAGTAATCTATCTTTATCTTCATTCAAAAGAATAATAGATACAAAAATTAAAGATATGAGTCAACAGGAGTGGCACAGTGATGTTGAGTTTAACAATCAATGCACTGTTTATAGAATTTTTAAGCAGCAATTATGCTTTGAATAGTATCTGATTCGTCTTAATGAAAATGATAGGAAATCTTTAACACGTTTTCGTTGCCTTAATCATAAGCTTCCAATAGTGTCTGGGCGTTACAAAGACATTCCAAGAATTGAATGTTTGTGTACCTATTGTTCTAAAAATGATATTGGTGATGAATTTCATTATTTGTTTGTATGTCCCTCCTTTATGACAGAACGTAAAAGATTTCTCGAAAAGTATTATAGGAAGTATCCTAACACATTTAAATATGATCAATTGTTTAATTCCACTAAGAAAAAGACTTTGTCAAACATTTCGAGGTTTTGTAAGGTAATAATGTCCTTTTTTTAGTTAGTTACTGCACTTTATTATTTCGTTGGATTTAGTTTATTTCATATACCCTTTGCGTGATTATTTGCATCAGGCAGTGCCTGCATTGTGCGTAATTCATGTGATAGATTTACATTTGTATAGTATATTATTTATAACATACTTTTATGCAAATTTTATTTGAAAAGTATGTTGATATCTTGTATATATTTGTATTATATTTGTATATATGTTCATTCTTGTTTGAAATTTTCTATTTTGTGTATTTTCAATTGACATTGTACTCCCATACCCCATGAGGGTCGTTGAGTAATAAATCAAACTTCAAACTTCAAACTTGAAACAGTGCAACGCACTTACACTTCGGTGCCGCGCGGTGCGCGAAGCAAATTCATTGTTTTGTCATTTACGCGCACACGTAGCCTAAGCCCTAAGGATATCTAAAGACAGCTAAAACGGTTTCAAATGTGGAATAAAATGGGAATTTTTAGGACCCTATAGATGTGGAATATAAAGCAAATAATCAACTTTTAGTTTCAGGCAATGAGACAAACTATCACTTCCTCGGCGATCTGAATGTGTAGCTACATCCAGATTGCCTCGGAAGTGATAGTTTGTCCCATCACCTTCACCAACGTTGATTATTTGCTTACTAATATGGTCATCTTAGCCAAATCATAAGATTCATTGCTGATATCTCAAGGTATTTGACAGTGATTACACGGGAGACAGACACTCTCATTAATCTTTTTTTTTCCTGCAGAAAGCCATGACGAGATTTGGGTCATTGTCCGCGTACTTCATGGCGTGGAGAACCTATCGGTCAACTTCCAAGAGTGAGTTGATAGATATCCTATGAATGGTGTGCTTAATACACCAATTCGAGGCGCAGTGGACACCATCCTCTTCGTAATCTGTACATTGTGTCTTGTTCCAGTTTACTGAAGACAATGACATTGGTTACACGTTCGCCAGTTCGCCCACAATTCAGCTATATACTGTTGTCGTTTTTCAGACGAGTTCTGTAAGGCCAATCAGGTGGATGTCATACCCCCATTCCACAGAGATTTTCGGTCATCGGTCATTCATTGGAAGCAAAGTTTTTATTGTTGGTTCCGGCCACCAACCGAAGTATATCGGATCGCAGTCTGATGAATCCGACTTGGTTGGTCGACTATAAGGACTTGGTGAGTGTCAGACATGTCGCGCGTGATCCTCATCGGACAATCTTGCCTCATCGGATCATCGCCCGACATGTCTGACACTGACCTGATAGTTGACCAACACAAGTCGATTCATCGGACTTATTGTTCTGTGATCCGATACGCCTCAGTTGGTGGCCGGAAGCGATACACTTTGCTTCCGATGAATGACCGATGAGAAAAAATCTCTGTGGAATGGGGGTATATAGCCGTTTGACTTAGGCAAGGTGGTGTTGATCGGTCGAGAACATGTTCTCCTGAGCTTTATTCAAGGAATACGCCTACTGATCGCACCCATTCCTCACAGTTACATTCCTTTTCTTTCCTTTCGTTCTGCGAGATACTGTGCTATGTAATACAACGATTAGATTTGAGGTTGCAGCCTAAGGGAAATTAGCTACACGTCCGTTAATTCCTCTGCTGACAAGGTTTAAAGAGTGAAGAGGCTGTATTTACGCATGTGAATGTTTTACTGCATTTATATTCTATACATTTTTGGTTTCTTGCATGAGCTAACGTTTCAAAGTCCTGAATACCGTGAGCCTTTTTCCAGTAGGTACAGAGGCTTGCGTATCTTGGAAATTGGAGAAATATATCACTGAAGAAGCTAAAATAATCCTAAATTGAACATCGGCCTAATTGATTGTGCTGACATGATTTCCATTATTCAATTTGTTTCTAACTTCCATTATGATTTTTTAAAGGAAGGAATCGACTGCAATTTACTCGTCAATTATCAGCATACAAACGAGTGCATCAGCCACATATCTTCTGCAAAATGTTACCATGGTGATACCCGCCCCCAAGGTGAATGACCACTCTCCTTCTACACTCATAAAGAAACAAAAATACCTGAAATGACATGCATGATTCGAAATTAAGGTGTGCGCTGCCTGGAGACTAAAGGGAGCTCCAGATCTGAGACGCAGACGTTAACAGGGGTTGGGAGGGGGGGGGGGGATCACCGCCCTGTTTCGGCATGCGCAAGACCGCTTATCAGAATCGATATTGCGTCGTCGAGTGTTCACAACAGGTCTGGGCCATTTTAGCATCCGCCCATTTTCATGACGCAGATGCCATGGTATCGAACGACATTTATTGTGGGGGCGCATTTCTGACGCAGTGATTTTTCCAAGGATGTGAACACACTGGCGAGATTCGAACCCAATTTCTCCTGACAGAGTGCTCTGACCCTCATCTACTTTGCCACAGTGCTCTCAACTTCTCGGAATTGACCACTGCATCGGAAAGCATAGAGTTATAGTGCAATGTTGAAAATCTCAATCTTCACGGAAGAGTGGAGACAATTTTAATTGGTTCATTTATATCTCCTAAATGGCTCCCTGGGATCTGTCGAAACATTTCCCCAGCAAACTTTTGTACTTATTTCCTTTAAAAACGAAATGAACAAGGCAAAGCACGATTGTTTTGCTTAATTTCTTGCCTGAGATAGCGTTTTTAGGGGGTGGTTTTCTTTTGAAGCATAAATTCGATATGCCGTCAATATAAGAATTAGATTGCTGCAAATTGTATGAATATTGTCGACATCTTTCAAAAAATATCATGCATTTTTTCAAAGACAAGATGAAAAAGCATCTTACGCTGAAATGAGACATAGCCTTTAGATTAAATTGAAAAAAAAAACGAATACAGAAAGTTATTGATTCTCGTCCTTAATAATGTCGCATGATAAAAATTTGAATATGCGACATCGTTAATGAATGATAGAATGGACTCTCAAGACCGTAACTTTTGCAAAGATTATGTGACCTTCAGGGCCCTCCCAGTCTGCATCCTGAATCAGATGCTGTTTCATCACGAAAATCTTATGTTTCCTCTTCCATCTCCGACACTTTTTCCCTTCAGATTGACTCCGACAACTACTGTGCATTCTGGAACACCAGCGCTGAGCGGTAATTTGTAAATGCCTCAGAAAATCTTTTCAATTCTCTTGGTTATATAGCGTGAGCATGTCTTTGATTGTTTCAATTATGGAGAGAAGACTGGGTGCATGACATAACCCACCTCCCCCCCCCCAAAAAAAAAGACATCTACCGTGTTTTTTTTTTTCAGTGTCATTGTCAATTCTATATAAATATTCTGGAACCCCTGCAAAAAACATTCTTCAATTGAACAAATTCTTTTTTACATTTTTCACTTTTACTGAAAAATTTGCCGTTTTATCAATCCAGAAATAGTTGTAAATGTCCACCTTTTCCGAATATAGTTAGAGAGAATGGTTGTTGAATTGTTATCAGAAAGAAGGGTATGTTTGTATAATATGTACTTATATCTGCTTGATCTTCACAAAGATAGTGATCTTGATTTTTGTTTTCAACCACAGCTATAATGAGTGGTCAACTGAAGGCTGTTACACATCTTGTAGAGATTTCCTTTGCACCTGTGAGTGTGAACATCTCACAAATTTTGCCCTGTTGGTCTTACCCGCAGGTTCAGAGGTGAGTCCATGTTGAAACAGGCTTCCAAATATCCTTACCTGCACTGAAACACATGCCCTCATATACCTTTTACCGGTGAACATGCATGCAATGAAGTATGTATCATCTAAATACGACTGCGTCTACACGCCGATGGCTTATTGATTTCAGCCAGGTTCAACGGTATGGAAAACCTTCCCCCTTTTAAAATTTTCTGAACAACAGTGAGATACTGCGAACCATATATGGAGGCTTTGAGTGTTTATATCTTACCTTCGACACGAGTCTTGAAATCTTGGGTTTCACTCAGGCTCCATGTTTAATTTTTACTCCCCGGTATCTCATTCGACAGTGGTTGCCCTAGCAAACTTGAGAAAAGGGTATCTTATGTGGCAGTTGTGTGTCGATGTGTTAATTGTAGGCTGCTATGCTTTTCTTTCATTGAAATTATCTTTGAAGAACGATTTCATGATTCTTTTCATAACAGCCTGAAGTGACAGTAGTACGGGGCATATTCTCCCTTATAGTAACGTGTTGTCGAAGTATAAACCAATCATTGTTGTTCGAAAATCGTTTGGCATGAAATGATTATCATCTGTAACAGAGTTAAAAGAATTGATGTACATGTAATCATACCTGTGAGTAAATACTCGTCTTCATTCAAAGTTTGGTCTGACTCCATGATTCCATCCAATGCGGATGATTTTAGGTGAGTGAAAGAGATGATGAAGTCCTCAGTATCCTGACAATCATCGGCACGGTCCTGTCGTTGGTGGCGCTAGCTATAGCTCTGATACTTCTCATCAAATCGAAGTGAGTGCAGCGTCTTTGATAATGTATGTGGCGATTCAATAATGTACAGCAACGCCTGAAAAAAGAATAATTATATTGTTATACTCTCATGGTGTTTTTTTTTTTTTCATTTACAGTGCTTAGCATCCTTGCCTCTGATTCTGTAATTTTGTCACCTGACAATCTGACTCCTATTATTAGTAATTCCTATTGCGACATTCAACCATTTTATCAAAACTCGGATTTTCTTTCGGATTTTTGTTTTGATTTCATTTCATTTATTTTCCAGTTGTGGTAAGGATTGCCTTTTCAAACCATAGTTTTTCAAACAAAACAAAACAAAGAAACGTGCATTCAACAATGTGTCAGTGAAAAAAGGAGTAAAGTACAAGGCATATATAACCATACTCATGAAGTCAATACCAAAAACAACAGCCCCAAAAAACTAAACAACAACAAACAAACAAACAAAATAGTTTCAATACTGGATATGAAAGCTGTTCATTAAGGCCCTAAACAAAATCTTGTTTGTTGTAATCACAGACGGATACATAGGCTACTAAGTATACGGCTTGGAGACTGTGCGTTGTCAGAAAGAACAAGATTTTGATGGGTTGTTTGTTTGTTTGTTTGTTTGTTCGTTTGTTTGTTTGTTTGTTATGACTCCGCCACGGAGTGGTGCCGGAGGCGTTATGTTTTCGGGTTGTCCGTCCTTCCGCCCGTCCTTCTGTCCGTCCGTAATCAATTTTGTAGACAGCGTAACTAAAAAACCGTTTGAGGTTTCCTAATAAAACTTGACATGTATATGCATGTGGGAGTGAAGTTGTACCTATCAACTTTTGGGTACAGGTGATCAAGGTCAAAGGTCAAAAGTCAAGGTCAAATGCTTAAAATATCACTATTTTCACCATATCTATGCAATGACTGAAGATATTTTCTTGAAACTTAGTGTATACTTGTACTACCCAACGAAGATTCTCTAGTGAGAGTTTTGGGTCATGAGGTCAAAGTCAAGGGAAAATGTTAAAATTTCACTTTTTTTCTCCATATCTCGGAAATCGTTCAAGGTATTATAATGGAACATAATACATATGCATGTAATGACTGGCAGTGATTGTGTAGGGAATTTTGGCGTCGTGGGTCAAAGGTCAAGGGCAAAATGTTAAGGTCAACTCTTCAAAATTTCACGGTTTCCCTCATATTTATGCAATGCCTGCCGATTTTTTTTGTAAACTTGGTGTATACATGTATTACCCAATAGAGATTCTCTGGGAAGATTTTTTTTTGCCAAAAAGGTCAGAGGTAAAAAGGTCAAAGATCAAGTGAAAGTACTGAATTTCACTTCTTCCTCCATATCTCGGAAGTGGCCTACGGTATCGTCGTGAAACTTAGTACAGTACAAATCTATGCATGTTCTGCCTAACAGTGATTCTCTTATGGGAATTTTAGGGTCACGGGGTCAAAGGTCAAAGGCCAGGTTAAAATACTAACAGTTTACTATTTGATAGAAAAATTACATTTTTTCTCCAGTGACAATTACTCAACGCATAAAAATTATAAAAGGGTCAAAAGTCAAGTAAAAGTCCTCAAATCCTCAATACATGCTCTTTCATAACAGCCATTCATCCAATTAAGCCTTATTCAAGGAAAGTGAACATGCAACACATTTGTGACAAACATTTCAATATTTTGCCAATTATGTGAAACTGTCATCACACATTATCAAGATTTGTAATACAGACCTATTGGGAGAATCATGCATTATGGCGGAGGCATACCAGTCGCCATAGCAACATTTTCTAGTTTTTGTTTATTGCCGTTTTCGTAGTTGTTGCTGTTGTTGTTGTTTGTTTTGTTTTTTGTTTTTTTTTTGCTCTGTAGCACACAAGTCATGTAAAAGTTGCTTGCACAAACTCATTGTGACTTATTCATACCAATGATAGGTCTCACACTTCTTTCCTTGCTGCTGAACAGATCGCGGTCACACAGAACGTTTCTGTTGTACAACCAGTGCATCACATTGTTCCTCGCTCAGCTCATCTTCATAACAGCTGTTGAAAGAGCATCGGTGAATCCTGTACGTATATACCTGAATAAAAAAAGTTAATGTAGAAATCTATGTAAAAGATACAAAACTTAAAAAGAAAGAGAGAGAAAGATATCCCTAATGAGATCAGGGTTCAACCGACCTGGCTTCTCTAGTGCCAATTAGTCACTCTTTATGACGTAGAACACATTTTAACAATCTTATTTGTGCCTTAATCAACAGACAATACTCATAGTAATCATGATGAAAATTAAATATTATAGTTTTAAGGTTTGAATGCACAATTCCACAACTCTTTCATCATCAAGACCGTAAATATAACAGTGAAGCCCTGTGCAACTGAGTTTTTCAAACTCTGCAAGCACCGGGATTTTACACTTTCTCTTGGTCAGTTTGTTTACTTAGATTTCCGCCATGCGTCGTGTACAAAATATTGCAATCTTTGTAATGTGTACAGTCGTGTGTGGCTTTTTTCTTAACCCAGAATGATCTGAAGCTATTGCGTCAGTTGTTGGTAGGCCTACCAACAACTGACGCTGTGCACGCTGTGCACAAAGTGCATCTAAATGACAGAACAATAAAATGGAAGAAATGAACTAAAATGATTGTAAGCCAATTCTTATGATCTTGTCGTAGACCAATGTAAGTTTTGAATCAGTCATTAAAGTCCAAAAGTCTGTGCCGTAACTCAATAAATAGAGAGAACAGCAGAAATTCGAAATTATTGATGGTTTCAATTAATGATGTCTTCATGATGAACCAAACGAATGAACATCGCTTAATTTTTCTTTTGCAAAAGAGCTGTTATACTTGAGTGATGTGTCATTGCTCCAGCCACGTTGTCAGATTCTTTTGATTTCTGGGCTGTCGGAAAAGAATAATAATTGTTATTATGCATTAACCTCATTTGGCGACAAGATTTTCTGCAGGGTGGTGGCTGGCTTGATGCACTTTCTGCTACTGGCAGTAATGACGTGGATGCTCATGCAGGGGGTCAACCTCCTTTTGAAACTTCGTAGAGTGCCTACCAACCGTTTTCTGCCACTCTACTATTCACTCATTGCGTGGGGTAACTAACCTTCATATCTTATATTGCCGAAATCTCCTATATACATTATCGTGCATAAGTCATTTTGGGAAATGTATCTCTGTTGTCAAGGGATAACTTTACAAGAAAATTCTTATCTGATGCAAACGGAAGAGGTTGCACTTTTGAAAGTCAAGATATACAATGTATGATGTACCTCCTTTATCATTTTAACCAGTACATGGTACTAGTATACTATCCACGAGCCTTACAATATGTACAACAAGTCATGATGCATTCGAAGTAGTAGAGGGGGTGAGACAGATGTGTGTATGAATGGGAAAAGAAACGGTATGATTTCTATCTGCCGATTGACCCTGTACATTCACGCATATATTCTGATTGGCATACAGTATTCTTTCCTCCATATGTTTTAATTGTCTGTCTTCGCGTAATATAGGCTTGCCGCTTCTCATTGTTGGTATTTCGTCAGCCGCAAACCGTAGCATCTACGACAGTGAATCAACCAATATGTGAGTACATTTATATAATTCCCAGGCAGGGTGATCAATTATCCAAGTTTTGAAAGCTTACTAGTCTCTGGCGTGTTGAGACTGGTTACACATCATTAGAAATTTGCCAAAAGAACAAGCCTGTGATGTGAACATTGGGCAATACATGCAGCCCATATACAATCTTTGGTATTGTTGTTGTTGTTGTTGTTGTTGTTGTTGTCCTTTTTATTTACTTTTGAAAAGGACCCGTACATCATCCATCTTACTAGACGTCCCTTTCAGAGGATAGGCCTTCCATCGTAAATGCTGAGGTCAACTCATTCTTTTTTTATAAATTTTTTGCTCTACTAAAACTTGGTAACATTTCGTGCAACCGTACCAGCAACTGGAATAATGGCTGACGTTTTAGACTATGACACGCTAGATAGCCAGTTTTCTGATTCATTCATTACTTTGCATTTTTATCTGGCAAGCTGTGAGATTACCACAAAATAGTTCTTTGTGCAATTATATACGGTGACGCACCCATCACATTAATCCAATGAAGAGTCTGTAAACAGCGAAGTTCTGTTCAGTTCAGATCGGTTTAGTTTTATTTCTGCATTACATTCTCAATTACAGTATGTATAAGATGGTGACAGCGTAATCATATGGATCACCTCAATATGCAAAATGTGTAAAAAAGTAAAGCCGTGATTAGAATCTATATAAGTTTCAAGGTGCACTATAGCAGAGGAAATACTTCGAACAAAAACCGTCTTCAAAAACAGTGTAATTAACGGGAGTGGTGTTTCGTTTTGTGCTTAGCCGAACTGCATTCATTATCTACCCTAGACACATCAATGTTGTAATATGCACTTTAATTTTCTATGCAATACATGTACTGGTGTATGATCTTTCATTCGCTATTGCTGCCAATGCGCACTCCTGAAAACATAATTAGCCCTCGTACAATTCTATTTCACCAATAATACTGCACTTGGGCTAACTGTGCACTTGTCGTTCATAACACTGCACTGTATTATATATATGTATATATGTATATGTATTATATATATGTATATGTACATATATATATATATATATATTTGTGTGTGTGTGTGTGTGTATAATATATATATATATATATATATATATATATATATATATATATTATTGTGTGTGTAAATGTGTGTGCGTTTTGTGTGTGTGTCTTTGTGTGAATATATGAACTTATTCATTTTACAAAACACTGCTTAAAAAGTATCTGAATGATAATCATCATAATTTGCCTTTAAGTAAGTTCCAAAGTGGATGAAAATGCCTGATCAAAGAGACCAATGAGTAGTAATCAATTACTTTACTGAGAAAATGTCGCTATATAGTATTCCTGCAATTTGAATTGCCTCAGGTGCTGGTTGAGGACATCACGTGGTGGATTATGGGCATTCCTTGGACCAGTTCTCTTCGTTGTTACGGTACGCCTCATATTGTACCATTGAGAATGCAGTTTTGTTCCTTGGTTCACGATAGCATGATTGTATTCTTTTTTTTTTCTTCTTTTTTCGTGTGAGGGAGTCAAAAGCAGCCGTACAGAAAAGTGTCCCATTCAACATCCCCAAAATATTGCCTCCCCAGAAACGCAACCCTAGAATAATTGTGTAATAGAAGAAATATTTTCCTGTCCATTAGGTACGAGGGATATCATACGCACTTATGTTTGCATGTATATTGTCATTTAACTTGCCCCTGAAGATTGTTTAGGTTTGTGAATTATAGGGAAAATTACACATTTCTGTCAATCTTGCACACACCTTCCGAAGTATAGATCCTTTAAAGTTGAATTGGATCATAGGGAAATTAAACTCAGACTGAGCAAAAGCAATGAGCTATTCTCAACAGCAAAATAAGACTTGATTCTTTCATTTCAGCAATCAGTGGTGTGGCTCAACAATAATTTATAGGTTCTCATATACGTATTTCTTCCCCAGTGCAATGCCTGTGTGCTCGTATTCGCTCTACGGACTTTTGTCTCGGTCAAAGCGTTTCGGGACAAGTCTGAAAAGGAAAAGTTCTTGTAAGTATCTTTGAAACCCTTGATCTGATTCACTGCATCCTGGAAATTAATGTCTTCTGCAATACTGGGCGACCGTCAGTGTGTCATCTATACGTTCGGTTCTAATAAATGGGTATTATACTCCAGTGGCGGCTCCAGAGAGGGGCGCAAAGGGCGCACGCCCCCTTTATTTTTTGTTGAAAAAAGAAAAAAAAGAAAGAAATGAAATCCGGAAGTGGTACCTGGAATATTAGTCCCCCCCCCCCCTTTACAGAATTCCTGGATCCGCCCCTGTACTCGCATGTTCTTCATTTTGGTGTCATACTGCCACTGTGTTAAGTTATTAAAGCTCGACCTTTGTAAAATTATCATATTTTCGATTATTACTTTTGATAATACCTACAAAATAGTCATTGCTATGAAATGATGATATAATCATTACACTTCGAATGAAAGCCAATATCTTAATTGTGGTACTCTGTGAGTGCCAATAAGATGTATTTCATACTTCCTGCCAACCTCAAAAGACAGAAACAACAGCAGAAAACCTCTTTACATTTCACCTCGTCTGCTCGGGCGGTTGCTATACTCCTTCCCATCTTGGGAATACAGTGGATTCTCGGATTTTTTGGCGGTATTCACGTAGTATTCTCCTACCTTTTCGTCATCGTGAACACAACGCAGGTAAGAAACCACGTGACTTGATTTGCAGTATGACGTCAAGCATGGAGAGGGAGACAGAGGAAGAGGGAGAGAGATAAAGAAGGGCACAGATAAAGAAAGTAGTCTTGATGAATAAGAGGGCTAAGTGGACCCAGTATAACTTCCGCCTCATCGCAAATGAAGCGAAAATAACTTTACTTCACTATACTCAGTAAACTTATCTTTTCGTGGCCCGATCGAGCAGCTAAGATTCATAATTGATTGTTATGTTTCCTCTTATTTTGGTTCATTTTTATCCGGCAACCAGAAGTTCAAATCAAATTTTTAATCGGCCCATAAAAGGGATCACATGTGAAAAAAAAAAGTTAGTTTTGAGTCCTATACGTATGATAACTACAGTAATTGTTTTGCATTCCAGGGAGAGTTTTGCTTGAATAGGCAACACAACAGCAAGGAAATTGTCACTGAGGGTATATCAGGATGAACATCTGAATTGTTTCAGACACAAATAAATATTACTCTTCATCAAATCCGATAAATTTTGAAATCTCCCACGTGATTATTAAAGTTTTTTCCCCTCTCATAATGATGTAGTATTATTAGGAAGGAAAGAATGATTATTCGATATTTGATTTGCTTTCATTGTCATTATACAGGGCGTTTTCATCTTGGTCTTTCAGATTCTTTTGAACGATGAGGCAAGTTCTCAGGTAATTTTCAGGGTAACAGTTCGCTATGTCGAAGGTTTATTATTCCGAAAACGGAATGAGGTTCGTAGTTCCGAAGATATGTAGTAAGTACGCTCTTTCTTTTCATTTTAAGATTAACGAACCTCATTTCGGTTTCGTATCAACAAACCTTCGCATAACGAAACCTATTTTATTTTCGTAATTACAAACCTTCGAAGTAACGAGCCTTCGGAATAATACCACAAATAGTCTATTGACGAACCCATTTTTCACTTTCAGATTATCAAACATCTAGGTTTTCGGAAATTTTGTGTTTCGGAAAGCAAACATTGGAATAACGAGCCTTTATTTTCAATGTCAGATAACCATGATGTAATCTGCTTACTTCTTTGTTAAAATATCAAGTTTCGTTTGAAGGTACATGCATTTCTGTCTTTTAAAACACAAAAATACACATGTATACACACAACGTTGACTAATTAAACCTTGAGAGCACGTGTTAACGTAATGTAATGTAAGTAGCTGTGTATGACAGGTAAAGACTGCAATCTTCAGAAGGACATGGAATGTAGGCTCCAAAGACATACGTAAGTCTGCAAAAGATTTGTTTTGGTAAAGCAATAGCTACTCAGTAGCTGAGGCCTATGTGAAATAGGCGAAGACAGTCATCGGACATCCCACCCCCACCCCACAAACATTTCCGTATCATCAAGTTTTTCTTTGTACGTTTTGACTTTTGTTTTGTTTCAGGGGAAATGAATTCACGATCCCATCAGGTTAAACATTGCTTGAAGGAACAAGACTTAATATCAAACTAACGCTGAAATAGAGCCGTATTTTTAAGCGTAACGAGTAGAATATAAACCAGAAACTGGGCAATGTGACAAACATAGAAGCTGATGACACAGTCGTGTATATTCAGACAAGATAATACCATGATTATGACACAGTTTCACCAATCACTGAAGTAGAATAACTTCGTAATTATGTCCTGTTATTTTTTTCCCGTATCTAGATAAACATCAAGTTCTGTTCTCGGAGGAGAGCTGTCTCTCCACAATCTGGAACATCTGAGGTAACCCTAATTGAAGATTGTTTAAACACTGGTGAAAATTGTGTAGTTTTTACATCAGTGTGGATGCAGCGTGTGAAATAGCGAGAGATACTAACAGAATGGCTTCAATTTCTTTCCAGAATATGGGGAATGTATGACGCATTGTACAGAGAGTTCTTTGCAACCCTAGCTCGTATATACGAGTATGCCACTACAAATAATACAATAACAAAAACACTGAATATGCTGAATAATATCATCATATCATGTTGTAATCATTCTCTTTGCCTCTTCAGTGCTCTGTTGTTCATAATCGATCAGATCATACTTCCGTGGTATGACCCCTATCTAGCCTCGACATGTATACCAGTGCTACCCAGTTTGAAATAAAGTTGCGCCGACTATCAGAATCACAACCATATTTCCCGTCATCAGCATGGTTACATTCTTCTTATACTTATTTCACTCAGTTTTTCCAGAGTTCATGTGCAATCATCGCTGTTCTGCAAATTCTCCATATTTCATAACAGGAAAAAAAAGAGCGGAAAAGATCGGGCATACAAGAGATTTAACACTACTCATTCAACTACCACTACAGGTGAGAACTCGGCTGACTCCTTTATTTTTGCTTCAAAAGAACTGTGCTTTAAAAAAAAAAGAAAGATTACTGATGTTATTCATGCTATCTTCTTCGAGGAGATGGCGCAAAGAACAGACGTCAGAAAGAAAATCCAACCAAGAATGAGCATACCGGTTAAAGTGCTTTCGCATGGAGTGGTATTCGCAAATAGCATTCAGAAGACCGTTCCTATTGGATCTGTCTTGAGGGATCAGATTATCTCAAATTTATTGTACAGCATATTTTTCTGTGTTGCATGGCAAAAGGAAATTGCTCTAGAGTTGCTTCAATGTTCGTGGCTCGGAATTTGACTCGTGATTTAGTGATTGCCTTATCTCCCACCATTTCATTTCTATATCGGTTATTTCATATGTCATAATATAGTAGTATGTGTTTCACAGAGAGTGACCAAGTCATTTTTAGGAGAAAACCTGTCCCTTTTATTTTATGCCAGTCATTTTTTCTTCAATGTCTGTTAGGAATACGGGAATGAATATTGATCATCTGTCGTCACAATGGTGTTTCACACAAACATAAGAGCATTGAAAGTTATATTACAATCTGATGTGTCGATCAATCACCATAAAGTTTATACTGTCGAAGGATATTTAAACATTATAAAAGGGGCTTTCATTGCTCATTTGTTTGTTATTTGTTATTTTGTTATTGTTATTTCTTATTATTATCATTTTGTGCTGGGATGGGGTATTTCGTTCTGACCCAAGTGTATATGCTTGCTCTTTGATCGAATAATTACAACATAATTATGATTTCTTTTCAGGAACTGAGGCAACAAGTGTGGCGACGGCTTCTCTGTGACTGCACAACAAATTCTGAAAAGTAATTTCCAATATTTAAAGGGGATGGCTAGTAACTGATCAATGGGAATCAGTGGGAATGCTTGGGAATGATTGTTCCAATTCTTGTGGGATTCATTTCACTGTACAGGCATGCTAGCCTGGAACCATTAAAACTGCAAATTACTTGAATATGAGACCATTCTGAAGCAAATAATTTTCTCACAACAATAGATATATAATGTACTTCTTAAATGAATCCCACAAGGATTGGAACAATCATCCCCAGCATTCCCACTGATTTCATCTGATCATTTACTAGCTATCCCCTTAAAACTTTAATCTAATTTTCACTGTTAGCTAGGTATGTAAGCAAACCGTTAATGTAGTAATTACAGGGTTATTTGTTTATAGCAAAGTTTGGGCTCTCAAAACATTTTTGTTTATCTCTCCGTGGCACACGCTTGGAGCATTGCTCATGACCGTTAAAGCATGAAGCTACCAGCTGCCATCCATTGTTAAAGCTATCGAATCAAACTAATTCTGCCTGTGATGAAAAGGAGATCTGTGGATGTAAATGCCGATGTCAAATCCATGATATACATCCTTATATGATAAGATTTGTCCAACTCACAACAAATTTAAGTGTTCAAGGTGACTTGAAATGATTTCCAAGCTGTGGTCGCAGATGTTACCTTTGCCGTAATATCTCTTAGTAATGGTTTAATTTGAAGAGCTTGGAAAATATGGGCTGCAAAACAAAAGACACATTTATCAAGTCCAAACTTTATAATACAAATGTTCTTCTAACATTCTATGTGCTACTTCCTCAGAGAAAAGCTTCCTGCAGTCCACATACATAGATAAAACAAAACAAAAATGAACAGAACTAATTAGCTATTCAAACTTAAAATGTTGGTACTTAAAAGAGCACATTCTATAATCTTGAGTTGTAAGTGTTATTGTTTTGTGCATGGAAATCAATTTAATGTATTTTAAATGTCATGTCTATTCATAACACGATAGGAGATACTATTATGAGAAAACATTTGAGCACTTGTTTTACTTTTACACACGGTAGTTTCTAGCGTCTAAACCTGCATTCCTGAACATCCTACGTCGCTGGGGAAACTGTTATCATTGGAAGCAGAACGTTAAAGTTTCAAATCCAGTACTATTCACGTGGTTCTAGCACTGTATGAGTATCACTATCACAGTACCGAGCTATATGCCTACCTTTGTGTAACAATGTATATTGTCGCATAACTATTTCTCCTATTATTTGCCAGTTGGTTACGTAAGTCATAAGGATATATAATGCCACATTTTTTTTTCTTATGTATAAACGTGTTTAAGAAATAGTTTCACATGACAAAAAGTCTGATTCATCTATCAACGTCGAAGCAATACTAAATTTATTACTACTTGTTTATTGTTATTGGAAAATTGGTTGTTTTAACAACGTTAATGCTACTATTCATTTTTAACGGTAACATTGGATCCTTACATTTCTGTGCAGCATCACGTGCAATTCGCATTTTCACGAAAACGCACACAACACATTATATTTTTTGCATTGTTTGATTCACTTTAAGACTATACTTTTCTGGTATGTACTTTAATTGAGAATCGAATTGTATGTTCAAATTAATTAGGCAGATTTTAATGTAAATTCATCGTATGTTAAAAACACTGATACATAAACTGTTCAAGATCAATCCAGATTTATTTATCTCTGAAACTAATGGTTGGATTCAATTTGTTTAGCTTCATTGATAGCTTACACTGTTATCGCAATTTTAGATTCTTAATTCATGCTTCCACTTTTTTTTTTACTTGTTTCCTATCTGATGCAATGATATTGTAAAAATGTGTAATCACTTAATTATTCGTGAATGCGAAATGCTGTTGAAACGTTTTAATATCTCCTTCAAAGATGAAGCTGGAGACATAATTACCACTCAAAGTTTAAGCGCACTCATGTTTTTTCTCTAATTGTTATGTCGTGCAATGTGTTGAAACCTGTTTTCAGATCCAACCCAACGATTGTTAACTCAGTGCTGCAATCATCAATTGTGCCATTCGCCTTTCATCTGTCGTTGCTGCTTCTGTATTTTATTCTCACTCGTATTTGAAATACGATGCCTTGATCTGCGATGCACATCATAAAAGAATACATTGAAATATTCCACATTGCTATAAAAAACACTTCATAATAATTATGCCTTCTTTTTTTTTCATATGCTGATTGGCCAGTAGAGGTGGGGGTTTTTTCAGTTCTTTCCGTCTGAATGTTGCGAGTCTGCGCGGGCACGAGAGGTATCTTTTTCACTCTTCTCTCTCTCTCTCTCTCTCTCTCTTTATATACATACAGTACAGGCCAAAAGTTTGGGGCCACCCTCAGATTTAAAAGAAAATCCTAAAAAAAAAAATAATGTGTTCTGCATTTCATTCGAATGTACTGATACTGAATGGGCTTAAGCAGATCCATTTCATCATACAAGCATGTTTCCAACATGAATTACAGCTTAATTACCCATTTTGCAGAGATTTTTTCGCCCGCACTTTGGATTCATCAAAATACCCTCCATGTGCCTTGATCACTGCTTTACAGATTCTTGGCATGCAATCTAAAAGTTTTTTTTTTTTTTTTTGAAGTATGATGCAGACAATAATTCCCATGCTGACTTTAAGCATTCAAACATCTATTTTTCATTGCAAGGGGAGGAGCAGCGCACCTGCCTGTCAAGTTCATCCCATGCCAGTTCTATAGGAGAAAGGTCTGGAGACTGCGGTGGCCAAATCATGTTCCTCAAGATATTCTGATCTTCTTTTGAACAGATGTAGTTCTGGCAAAGCTTAGATGATTGTTTCGGATCGTTGACTTGTTGCAGGATGAAGTTTTACCCAATGACTCTTAAGCCAGATGGAACTGCATGCCTCTGAAGTATTGAGGGGTAATGCTCTTTGTTCACGTTTCCCTTGACCAGAACCAAGTCTCCAACTCTTTCTCCTCCAAAACATCCCCAGACCATCACTGATCCTCCACCATGCTTTACAGTAGGTACAACACAGCTGTCAATCATACGTTCTGTCTCCTGTCGCCTCATATACAATACTCTATACTCTTCTGTTTGTTCCAAATAAGTGAAACTTACTCTCATCAGTCCAAAGGACCTTCTTCCAGTCACCAACAGTCCAATTTTTGTGTTTCTTGGCCCACAGCAGTCTTTTAATCGTGCAGACTGGGCGAAGGAGTGGTTCTTTTGCAGCTACCCTTCCAAACAGTGTCACTCATACCTCCATTAGGCTGCGTTCACATAGAAGTATACTTTTCGGGTATTCGGGCTCGTTTTTCGAGGGCACGCGAATAGCTTGAATCGAACGATAGGATTTCCTCACACCGGTTCACGTAGGAGGGCACTATTCGAAAGTACGAATAGCTGCGAAAAGTATAGCAAAGTGGGAATCGAGCTTGTTCGATTTTCTTGCAGCGTATACCGTCTCTCGTTTATGAAATAATGACACTTTTGGTCTGGATTTGCCCTTTAGCAAAAATAAGCATGTAGACTGACATTATGATGCAGTTTAGAAATTGTTAATAAGATTTGCTGGAATGTAGGAGGAAGAAATCCTCACTGCACGGGATGGTGAGTTGACGGTGCGGGTGATGGTGTATTCGGTGCCCGAATAGCGAATACCGAGTACCGAATACCGAATACCGAATACCGAATACCGAATACCGAATACCGAATACCGAATACCGAATACCGAATACCGAATACTTCTATGTGAACGCAGCCTAAGGCTACGTTCACATAGAAGTATTCGGTATTCGCTATTTGGTATTTGGTATTCGCTATTCGCTATTCGGGCACCGAGTACACCATCACCCGCACCGTCAACTCACCATCCCATGCAGTGAAGATTTCTTCCTCCTACATCCCAGCAAATCTTATTAACAATTTCTAAACTGCATCAGAATGTCAGTCTACATGCTTATTTTTGCTAAAGGGCAAATCCAGACCAAAAGTGTCATTATTTCATAAACGAGAGACGGTGTACGCTGCAAGAAAATCGAACAAGCTCGATTCCCATTTTGCTATACTTTTCGCAGCTATTCGGTACTTTCGAATAGTTCCCTCCTATGTGAACCGGTGTGAGGAAATCCTATCGTTCGATTCAAGCTATTCGCGTGCCCTCGAAAAACGAGCCCGAATATCCGAATAGTATACTTCTATGTGAACGCAGCCTCAAGAGACGGGAATAGACCATTTTCCTAATGAATTCAAATTTATGGATGTTTCATTCCCAGCAAGATTATAGAGATGAGCTATTCCTTTAACCTGCTCTTTTTTAATGAAATTCAATTGCTAGAATCCAGTTTGCATATATCATTTGTTGCTATGTCGGACAAGCCTCGGACAAGCTTTCAGGTTGTCAAAAACAACCTTTGCTTAAAAGTTATGCATAAAATTTGAATATATTACGAAAACTGACTGGAGTTCACGGAAGTGTGAACCGGTTGGAAACATGCTTGTGTGATGTAATGGAACTGCCATAGCCCATTCAGTATCGATACATTTGAATAAATGCAGAATGCAGTGTTTTGTATGATTTTCTTTTAAATCTGAGGGTGGCCCTAAACTTTTGGCCTGTACTGTATATCTTTTGTTCTGAAATTTCGGTGGCCCATGCACAAAAGATAGTAGTGGCCCACAATAACAGCAAAAATAACAATCCATTTTGAAGCGTGCTCGCCAGTTCGGAACACCAAAAAAATAAATTTGGCCCGACTCCAATTTCTAGTGGGCCCAGGCGTCATTCCATATAGTTGTGATGGGAAGGAGGAGCCATTGGACGTAGTGTTAATAGTTCACTTATAGTTGCCAATAATAAACAGCATCATATCTTTAAATGGGTCATCTTCAGGGCTTTGGAATTCAATAAAATAAAAACCATGTAACCTCTGTGAATGTTCTCAGTCATCCAGGCAGAGTATATCATGAACTGTACCAGTAATTAGTCAACTGGTCTTACTTGTGTTTTGGAGTAGCGACGTTTCACGCCCTCTCCGTGTTTTTTTTTTCCTAATTACAAAATAATAATTTGGTCAAAGCATACATATTGTGGATTGATCTTATTTCCTTTGTTCCTGAGCATTGTCATGACATTGTAACGAAATTCTTCTATTTAAAAAAAACCAAAATATTGTGGATTGGGCTATGTCCCTAAGCGTCCTACCATTTGACTTCAAAATCTGCATTTGTGACCACCATAGCGTGTAGATGTTTCATAAATGTCAAACAATGTTTTGCCATGGTAAGAGCAATACGTGTTTCTATTTCATTTCATTTTGTTTTGCTCTATAGCACTAATCTCTCTCTCTCGTCGCTGCTTGTCTATTAAAGTATTAATAATGAAATATTGCCGAATCACTGACGCTTTCGTTGTCTGCCCACTACATAAAATTACCCCCCCCCCCAAAAAAAAAAAAAAAAAAGATTAAAAAGAATCACCTGATGATGGCTTGTTTTTCTATACCCCTGCTGAACGAGGATAATACCGAGATCTACTGTTGGTTTGATCACGATTGCAATTAGGAATATTGGCTACCAATGCAGCGGATTAGTTCTACACATACAAGGACTAGTCCGATAAACCATGAAAAGTTAATGGTATGCGTCGAAACGTTCTAGGCCAATATGGATAAATTTTACATGTGTGTTCATATTTTATGTAGGGGTCCATATCAATATGCGTGTGCGTGTTTGTGTGTCTGTGACCATACAAGCCTATCTCGTCATGATTTTATGCGTTTATTCCTAAGACAGATATCACGCATGTACAGACTAGTGAAGTGTTATAATTTTCTAGTATAATTTTTGTACAATTATTTGAATTTTGGCAAGCCTTGAATTACGTTCCCACTCTCTTTTCATGAGCGTACATACTATTACATAGATATAAATTTACATACTGATATCTAGATGTGTACATATCTGTGTGTGTTTGTGTGTGTGTGTGTGTGTGTGTGTGTGTGTGTGTGTGTGCTTGTGTGTGGCTACAGGACGGAATAAAATCGAGCAAAATTTAATATTAGCATCGAGTTCGTAACAAGAAACCAGTAAAGGGATATTTGAAATGTCTTGTAGACCCCATAATTATGTCTGTCTGTCTGTGTGTATGTGTGTGTGTTTGCCAGTCGCTGTTGTTTCCCCTTGAGCTATCCGGCAGCAGAGGCTTTAAGGAAAAATCCCATCATGCCTAAATGAATGTTTCATACTGCGACCTAAGATGAGCAAAACACAAAACCATCTTTTAGCATAACACCGTCTGATACAAAGACCGTTGTGTATAGGCCTACCTATACACCAAACTATAGCTATTATGATAATGTGGTGTTCATGTTAATGAGCACTCAGAATGTCATGGGAATTCACTACATACTAATTTGTTATTTTGGTGTCCTTGCTCCTAACTATAATGAACTGCAGCATGGTCAATTGCCTCATAGAAACAGCTAATAATGTATATCTATAGGTATATCACAAATACGCACACTTACACACACATGCCAACGTACAAAACAAGACAAATGAATTGGTCAATTTACAGGATTCTTTTTATGCCCTTCTTTTCGCCCTATAGTTAATACTCTTTGACAGAGCAATGTACGTACATTCATACAGAAATCCATAAAAGTTTCTATTATGATAAAATGTTGAACTATTATGATCCTTATGATATATTACGATATTATGATTATGTTGTGTTCTTTATTTGGTATATATTTGTTTTTTGTTTGCCATTCTCTGCTTTGTTGACATGTTTGAATATGTATAATGCATGTATATATTTTCATTTTTGAAGCGCCATGAGCACTGAAAAGTAGACCTGTGCGCTATACAAGTAGCCACTATTATTATTATTATTATTATCATTATTATTATTTCATCATTACTATTATCCTATATTTTGTTCC
Organism: Diadema antillarum; assembly: GCF_040938485.1. NCBI lineage: Eukaryota > Metazoa > Echinodermata > Echinoidea > Diadematoida > Diadematidae > Diadema > Diadema antillarum. The sequence continues at coordinate 969,038 of NW_027270997.1, read as the reverse complement.
TACCTACCTTTACATTTGAGATTTTGCGCTTCTCATCATCCAGCGTACAGTAGAAGTAGGCCTTTGGGGAAAAAAAAACTGATTTCATTTGCCGTTGTCAGACAGTGGCTGGATGAACAGTGTGTTTCGTTGTACCATTTGCATGAATTGGATAGGTTGTCATGGCAACAAAGCATTTGATACATTTTGATTTCATGAGGAAACAAAAATTTAATTTTTGTGGGTCAAAACAAAAATCCGCATTGCTTAATAAATTCGTGATTCAATATATTCAAAATTTTCCAGCCCTGAGAGGAAAAAAAAAGAAATAATAAAAGCATTTAAACTTTTTCTCTGTGTAAATGAGTCAAATAATTATGGACAAATTCCACACAAATACTTATGGCCAGAAAATGAATGTGGCACACCGAGGATAATCAGATAATGTGTGCACATCAAATAATGTGTTTCAGAGGTAGCATGATTTATGTGGTATATTTACATATGTGTATGTATATATATGTATGTATATACGTATATATATATATATATATATATATATGTATATATATATTCATATATATATTATATATATTATATATATATATATATATATATATATATATATATATATATATATATATTTATATGACGCTCTCGCGGGAGAGAAACTCTGTATTCTGTATTAGACTGACTGGGCTGCTGAAAACGCATCGCTCTTTTTCTCTTCAATTTACAATACCCATCGTGAAGGACGCAGTAGCATGTGACAAGTTACCTAGCAACGCTGTTTCTATACACAGCACAAAATTAACAATTATTTTCATTAAAAACCTTTATGATCGCGGGAATAAGATTGCGATTAGTTTTTGACAGTGGTTGTCTACTTTATCATCAATGATACCATATTGGGTGATAACGTACAGAGTACTTCCTCCCTGTACTGCTGACTTCAACGAGTAGTAAAAGTTGCAGAATCATATATTAAACAATCTCTCTTGTTTAAGCAATGTGTTTGATGCATAAGTCACAGGGATCTCATTTTGGTTTATTTGTGTGGGTGCGTGTTGATGTAACTTGTGAATTTGTAATCGAACTTGTGGTCAATTATTGAACATTAGTCTGAACATGCGCTTTCGACGATGATTTCTACTTGAAGCACAAACTGTGGTATATGTATCTAATTCACGAGTATTGTCGAAGAGGATTTTAATTTGGATCGAACAATTTGTTTTACACTAAACAATATAGTCTGACAGTTGGTAGGTATTCAAAATCAGGAGTATATCTTCATTTCCTTATACCGAGGGCACTTATTTCAACTTTAAGAGCTGGTGGTATGAGTGTAATTTCTTTACCACACGATGTTTGTCAAATTCTGTACAGACAACAGTGCTGAAGAAGAACAAAGTAAACTAATCCAGCTGACATCCTGTGACATCCTGTGTTATTACTTTCAAGAGTACAGTTGCCACGTTCTTGTATATAGACGGAATGGAACGTGTAAACGCCAAGGCTGCTGACGCTGTAAATGAATAATGTGACACAAACTCGTTATTCTGTTGCCTCGTCTTCATCCTATTCGACGCCCAACCCTCATGGAACGACGAAATTTATTCTGGTATCCACCATTTCAAAGTGCAGGCTGGACACGCTCCGCTGATTCCTGTTATATAATAAATGATGGCGAGATGGGGTGATTGACTTGGTAAACACAATCATGTCGAACTCCCACCATTTAGTCAATTGTATGATATCAGCAAATTTAGTATCAAATGATTCCTCAGTTGTACTAAACCCTTTCAGTGCCAGGAACTTTGGTTAGTTTGTACAACACTATGGGATTTTCTTTGTCAATCGGCATTCCAAGCACATAAAGGAATATCGTTTTCACGTTATGACAACAGAACATAGATTATGTGTAATAAATCACGATAGATATCAACCGACTATTATGAAGTAGACGTATGCCATCATTACACGAGTAGAATGCTGCTCCTGTCGCTTTACAAATTACATATATCTTTGAATATTCATACATTTACTTTTGACGCCATTGCAAAGCAGAGCTACCAAGTCTCACGCATTCTGCGTGAGACTCAAGCATTTAGGGGCAATCTCACGATCTCACGCATGACACCCATTTTTCTCACGCATCGGGCCAAGTCTGCAACTTGGGCCTATGATAATGAGCATTGCTCAAAAGATTAAAGTGATAGTTGAAAATGAAGGTATATTTCCCTTTTGTCTTTCAAAATAAGTAAAAAAATAGTCACTGAAATATGCACCTGATCGCACCATTAAGAGCTAAAAATTGAAAAAGCTCCCTACCGTGGGAGGCCAAAGGGGGGAAAAACCCCTCCCACACCCTCGCTCGCGCGCACATTCGCATGCCGAGATGCCGAGTCATGACAATCTCACTCATATTTTGTTTTTGAACTTGACATCCCTGGCAAAGTATGCGATTGTTTCTACTCATTCGTTCATATATAATTATGATATAAAACTTTATGATCTGCATTGCTTCATTGTTAATATATAGATGTATACCTTGCATCTGTGTCACTTTTCCGTTAAGTGGAAATAAATGCAATTTGAATGTAATTGGAATTAAATTGGACGGAATGATTGTACTAAAATGTAAATAATTCCATTTTTTTTTTCACTCGAATTCTAAAACATGTCTAAAAGAGCCGGCAATGCCCCATCACTCCATCACAGCCGAATGGCAAACAGAAAATAATGATAGTAACTAAAACAAACAATAAAAAAAAAACCACAATAAAAACCCGAAACCATGAAGCTAATGCAAAATCAGAAACCATAAACTCTCTTATTGACTGGTCTAAAGCCGAAAGCCACTTGATTCCAAATCAACCTGTTTGTCTCTCCATGTTTTGGAATTAGGATTTCATTGTTTGTAACATGCAAGACATTATACATGTGAGATTTGTCGACTTTGGTATCCCTTCCTTATTTCTTGGTCATACGTACGCTTACTCCATCGGCCGACTTTGAATGGATTCAAATTTGTGCATGCTTTTGTCTGTTTCTGAATCACTGAATTGGAATGCCCCTTTTGAAAATGTTTCTTTAGTTCAAACCTTTAGTTTGAATGAATAACTTCCTACCATGCAGGACAAGCCACGACCAAACCTCGAGTAAGCTTTCTTCACTGTTAGGAGCAACTTCTTGTCTCACATGTACGAGGAATTTAAAATGTTTTGGTAGTGCATTAGTCTCTGGAAACATTGTGAGAATTTTCTTCTTCTTCTTCTTCTTCTTCTTCTTCTTCTTCTTCTTCTTCTTTTATGTACAGTAAACCTTTGGGCGCAACAACCTTAAGGATAAAGATATGAACACAATGAATGAAGGTTTGAATACGATATGCAAGCAACACAAACTGCCTCACATGAACATGATAGTAATTTGACAACCTTGCGCAAAAAACAACAACAAACAATTGTAACCAATCAACGAATTTACTAATCGCTTAGATAATCAATAAAAAATTCTAAGTAAGAGAGGACGACTGTATCTCTGAGCAGGGCACAATATCGACAGTGCTTCTCTCAGCCCATTATGTAGAAAATAAGTACCTATAGTCAAGGAAGTTGAATCACTATCTAACCTACTGGGATGCATTATATATGAAACGTGAAAGTTCACAGCTATATCTACATGTATTCTCAAATTGATTTTGATGAATCTTGTAAGACCAAACGAAGAGAATGATAGCAATTTAATGAAAAGTACCTGAAATAGAATGAGAAAGCTATAAATTATTCAAGTTTCACATGTTTTTACTGAATGCATGCAAACAAAATCACTCCTCTCCCGTTAGTTTTTGAAAAGAGAAATATCATGTTTCACCCAAAGATTTAGTTACTGACACTTCATACCGCAATTGCTAGGTTATGATATCAGGACCAAAATAATATGATGCAAAGGGTGTTACCCTGCTATTGTATAATAAAACAAGTGAACTAAGGGTGCCTATTCATATTGATTTTATGTCAGAAAATTACGTGACCTAGCTAAAATTGACACGATAGATGTTCAGTTCAACGACAGATTGTAATCACGACAGAACCGCACCTGCCACATGTGTAAGGCGAATGTGGTTGCGATTATGATAAATACTTCTGATTCTGTCTTTACATTATAAATCTATAGCCACCTTGATCACGATGTAAGAGGTCATCTGCATTTCATTTCATAGTATTTTCCCTGATTACAATTTTGCATAGTTTTTTTTTTACTTATGTGTATTCAAATGTTTATTTTCAGTTGGATTGGAAATGAAGTAAATGAAATTAGATAAATGAAATGAAATGTTGAGAGTGCACTAGAGATGAAAATTTGATTCCAGTGATTCATGATGTGTTGATTTGTTAAAAATGAAAGAGGATTTTTGAAGACAATACAGTTATTGTGAAAACGTCTACTGTGAGTATCATCATCGTTATTTCAAACTGTAGGTTTGTTATCGTTATCTTTATAACATTAGCATAATCTTTACCATAGTAAAAACGTCACCACAATCTCAGCATAAGTATAAGTGTGATGAAGATTGTTGAAATTGTACAGAATAACCATACTCTGCATAGTGCCATAATTGTATTGTTTGATGATACTGCTGAACTACAGAGCAGTATGTCAATACAGAGAATGAATAATTAAATCAAACCAACTCAAATAAAAAGCGTATGAGAATGATTCTTTTATCGTTTCTTTATTGAAGTTTAAACTTTCTCTTTATCAAAAAATGTGATTCACAGAGAGAGAGAGAGAGAGAGAGAGACGGGGGGGGGGGCACAAATTGAAAGTCCGCTTGTCGCAGCCGGTATAGGCGTTAAAGGGATCGTACAGTTTTGGTTGAGACCTAATTTCAGGTTTCTAACATTTTTTGTGAAATAATGAGAAACCTCTTGTGAAATACGAAAAAGCATGTTAATATTATCATTCTATGAGGAATTCAACGTTTATTTGACGAAAATTGGTTTTGAAATGGCTGAGATATCTCAAAAGAGAGATTCTGATAAAGTGTGGGACCCACACTTTATTACGATCGCTTTGATTTACTTTGTTTTTGGATGTTTCAGTCATTCCAAACCCGATTTTCATCAAATAAACTTTGAATTCCTCTTAAAATGGTATGCTCTGTACTATATCATAAGTGTTTTCTTAAAAACCTCGCAAAAAGTTAAAAGCCCAATTCTCATCTCCACCAATACTGTACCTTCCCTTTATTGAGATATGATTTGCGTTAAAAAAAATTGCACTTTGACTGTCAGTGATAGATAACGCCACGTACCTGACGTCAGATCATCCCTGGCTTTCCCATTTTTTTTTTTTTTGCCGACATCAACCAACCACTGCAGTTCCTGGTAGCATCGGTGATAGGTTGGGATCGTCAGATTTTCTTCACGCATTTACTCGGAATGGTGCCTTTGGAGCGATGAACACCTGTCGATCTTTTCAATAGAGAGCATATACGTGTATATGTATGACTTTGGTCGTGCCTTATCTTATTGTATTGAAGAAATAAATAAATTGCAGTTGTGCTGGAGAAAACGTTTTGCGGACATCGATTTAGTGAGAGATGATATCCTTTTTTATTCTTTTTCCTTTTCGATAACAATGTAAACATCATGCCGTTCTGCATTTCAAAGATGTGGCCAGTTCGCTTAGCATGCTTGGTAAGTTGTCTAGATACCAAAAACCTATGCATTGGTGTGCAACAAGTGTCAAAAGCCCTGTTTGTATTTGATTATACCAGTCTTTTGAGATGTTACTGTTGCAGTATGTGGTGATTCTTGGGTTTCGCCATTATAATAATGATGATGATGATGATGATGATGATGATGATAATGATGATGCTGCTTATAGCGATGATTTTAACTGCCTAATGTAAAGTCATAAAGTCCGTCAAAATGATCCTTATGGCGCAGCTGTTACATAATATGAGGTACATGAACTAAACATAATGCTCAAAAGCAACATGTTTCTCGTAAGCTGCCTGTCTAATACGGGTTGAGACGATGGCCTATACATTTTGTTGGATATAAGGACGATGCAAGACATTTAATGTGAATCTCTAATGACCTCTATGTGGTCAAGAAATAATAGAAGTGACAACTATGATAGACATAAGATCAAGAGTTTAGCGTGCAGAGATCTAGTAATCAGTAAGTCCATGGAGGTATACCTCCATGGTACTAGTAAGTCCTACGTGGTATATAATTATTTTTAAAGATGAAAGCTAGAGGCGTGATGCTTCTTTAATTTGGCACGGGATATACACTTTACGCATTTCCCTCTCTCTCTCTCTCTCTCTCTCTCTCTCTCTCTCTCTCTCAATATATATATATATATATATATATATATATATATATGAGATTAAAACCTAAAATGGCTTTAATCTCATATATATATATTTATATTGAGAGAGAGAGAGAGAAATACGTAAAGTGTATATATATAAGATTCAGAGTGAGAGAGAGAGAGAGAGAAAGAGAGAGAGAGAGATTGCCCCTAATTGTCACTCGCACGCACACACACATAAACACACACATACAGGTAGGCTCAGATGAGAGAAAGTTCAAGAGAGAAAGTAGCAACAAAGAGACAGACGTAAGAATAAAGAATGACACATGTCTAAGGGTTACACTATAGAAAAATGTTTTAACATAAAATGGTTTTATGCAAATTTTGTTCTGTCTTTCAGGCTTGCACTCTCAACCTCGTATCTACAGACAGTTTAGGTAAGAAATAAACAACAATTTTGAGACGATACTTGTACTGTGATTCCATTCCATTGATATACCGATTGCTATTACTGTCGAAGATATTGTACATTCCAGGCTCCCCATACAACTTGAAATTATTATTGCCGTTCACTTAATATATGTGTGCTGATTTTATGTCGAGAAATCATATTTCTCCGTATTCCATGTATCAGCTAACTGCACATTAACATGTTTTTATTGCGACTGAGTCATAAATTGCCGTATCAAAATCAACGTAAATAAGCACTGAATTGATCAGTGTTTTAGTAGTAGCCATGATAAAAGAAATAATGGGCGTTACTCGAGCAGGATTTGAACCTACGACCTCCTGATCTCCGGACAGGCGTCATCTCCACTAGACCACCGAGCTTCCGCCCGACAGCAAGTGTCGGTTCTAATCCTTAAAGCATGCAGCGGGTACTGCGTAATTATTCAAATTCATGAAATTCTTCCGTCGAGATGTTTTTCATTGCAACTGATTTACAAATTCCCCTTTATCGACGTAGACAAGCACTAAATTTGAACAGTGTTGTACTTATGTATAGCCATGCCCGGAGATCAGGAGGAAGTAGCCTGATAGTAGTCTGTCCGGAAATCAGGAGGTCGTAGGTTCGAATCCTGCTCGAGTATGACGCTTAGGGCAATTTGTCAATCAATATTGCAATGAAAACATCTCGACGGGAGAATTTCATGAATTTGAATAATGTTTTTGTTGTTTTTGTTTTTTCGTTCATATGTGATTCACGTTAGTGGGATTGACAGTATCACTCACCTGCTGGACGTGTGCACTGTTTTTTTCATAAGTTTATTGAAAAATAATTACTACAAAGAAATATATTGATCGTATTCATAAATTACAGAAACGTAGTATTCGTTTGAGAACCCACTCTTCATATTTAGCTCCCAGTAAGCCATTATTTCTTAAGATGAAAATTTTACCTGTTCAAGAATTTATTTCTTTTGAAAGTATGATTTTTGTGTTTAAAGTTTCTAATAGTGTTCTTCCCGAAGTATTTCACAAGAGATTCACTCTGAATTGTTCCATTCACAATTACAATACCAGGAATTCCCAAAATATTAACACACCACTAAACTGGATTTCAAAAGCTTAATCCTCCATATTTTACCATGGCCCTATTCTTTGAAATACTCTTCCTCCAACAGTCAAGAGTAGTGAGACTATACGTCAATTTAAAAATTTATAAAAATATATTTTGATGAAATGTATCTGAAACTATAAGTATAAGTTTGCATTGTTTCCACCTCTGCCTCTTTTCTTTTCTTTTCATTGTATCTTCCACCTTTGTTTTATCAATTGAATTTATCTCATCATAGTTCAATTAAAATGTATTAATAATTGTTTGTAGGGTATCATTTCCAACAAACCTCTTGTGTGCTTTCTATGATCCCTCCATTCAAAATGTATAAATGTACCAAGGCAATTTTGTTTTGATATTTGTAAATGTTATGATTTGATATGGAAATGAATGAATGAATGAATGTATAGGTCAGATCAGTGGTAGTCAGTACTCATCATATTTGGTCTTGATCCTGTCTTCGAGGAAAAGAGAGTCCATCCGCACAATTATGAAAATGTACTGCTTTAGCACAAACGTTGCTTTATTGAAGGAAATACAGTACATTTTTGTTAAAGCATATGATCTGTCTTGAAGGCAGAGATATGCAAGGTCATATGCTGGAATACTTCCATCAAAATGGAAACACTCTTCCTGTTCCAATCTCCATACGGATTGTATGTAATAGATATCCCTGTACTGAAATCATGATTATTATATATATATATATATATATATATATATATATATATTACATAGGCCCACATTTTCTAATCTGTATTAAGAAGAATGACTTCAAATAATACATGAAATCAATGAATGCAAAACTATGATATATCTAGAACGCATCGGAGGGAAATCGAATAATTAATCTGCCGCTGGAAATGGAGGCTTCATTTTTACAACACAATAAAAGAGCATTTAACTAATCATCCCTCTAAAGGCAGGAGAACAATGTAATTTTTTACATAAGTCAGTAACAAGTCTAGGGAAAGGAACATATTTTTCATAAACCCTTTCATAATCCTGCTAAATTTTCTTTTTTTTTATTTCCTGTACTCCCTACACATTGGCATTACGAGTCGCTCAGCCTTATCCTCTAGTGATGACATACCAACTGTCATATAAAATCTAGCAAATGTGTTAAAAAGATGTAACTTTTGAACCTATTGTCCGATTGTCCTCAAGCTTCACTTCTGATGTTTACTACACTTTTTTCTACATTTTTTGAATTCATGTATTTGAGGTAAATTCCGTTCTAAGACTGCATGGGAAGACATGGACACTAATCCCTACTCTTCCTTCACATGTATTTATCACATGAAGTATATACTACTAGGTGCTACAAAAAAAAAATCCCACTTTTGTTCCTTTAATATATATTTTAAAAGCCATGCATCAGATAACATTGTCATTGACATGAATAATAGCTGAATAGTGTACAATTTAGTTGGAGGTGATTTGAATACGAGAGCATGAATCAGTTTCATAAAATCCATGTTTGATTTTGAAGTTAAGTTTCGAGTAATTCGTTAGATTCAACATTGAGAAAAAGTTACACTTAAACTAATTTAGAACACAAAGTAAGATACCATAACCTCATGTATCTTTCTTTTTTTCCCCCATTTCAAAGTCGTATTTATTACCCTTAATTCCGTCGATACCAAATCATTACACTTATACTGTGAAAATTCCTTTAAGATGACAATAATTATATAGGCCTATATTAAAAGAAACATGGCCCAGACACACAAAAAAAGCTTGTAATAGGCACGCTTAGCAATAAAACACAATTATAGATGGACATCAACGACAAAAAGAACATTATCCTCCAAGGAAATTCTTCTTGCAACACTCTAAAAACGCAAAACGCAAATGTTGAATCAACATTTAAAAGGGTCGAGGAGTGACAGCATTTTTGAAGTGTTGCATCCAACTTTTAAGATAACATTTTAAATGTTGAATCTAGCAGGAAAACCAACACTTTGAAAATGTTGTCACTCCTCGGCCCTTTTGAATGCTAATTCAACATTTGTTTTTGTTTTTGTTTTTTAAGAGTGAATGTGTCATTCGAAATAGCGACCTAGCTCCCTGATTCACTTTCATATCAGAATCCAACACTTTGATTGATTAATTGATTGATTGATTCATTCATTGTTTCTGCATGATGAAATTAATCAACAAATAACTTTCGAAAAATACATATTGATTCATCATCAATCATGTCTAACTTTCCACTTACTTAACTACGGTAAACAACAAACTATTTCACACATCAAAACATCAATGGTCATGTAGGGCCTACACAGGGGATGCTAGAAAAAAGAAGAAGTAAGGGATGGCGACACTGGAAGATAAGGAGAAAGAGCAGGAAATGAAGAAATATAGGAAGACTGCACGTTCACTGTACAATTGATACGATACACTGTACAATCACGTGACAATTAACACTATTATTCAGTGCGTTCACCCTGTAACGGCTGGATGATACTTTACTTTTACAGGTACAAATACAAATTCTTATAGGTAGATTCATTTTCTTTTGCGTGATTATAATGTTGATCCCAACTACTAGGTACCATAACCATACCTTTCCTTTCCTCAACTTCTTGATATTTAGGCCTCCCCTTCTTTGTCCTCTTGTGTTCATCTTTGTCTTGTTAGATATCCTTTGTGTCGCCCTCATCGGCTTTATGCTACTGAGTACTGAGTGTTCGAAGCATTTATTTTGTGTATGTGTCTGTGTTGTTGTTGTTGATCTTGTTGTTGTTCCTTCAGGTAAACAAAAAGATTTACAAGACACCATGTCGCCCCGAGACCGTTATCCCTGTCAAATCAAACTACTTATCAATGATGGTCTCATCTAATACCTGTACTATCGTTTTAATGGACACATTATTTGAAGATTTATTGCTATTTTGGTGCGAACGTTATTGACTTTTCATAGTCATGACCGGCGGCACGTTTTCAAAAGTGTGTATGTGTGTGTGTGTGTGGGGGGGGGGGGAGCTCTTCTGGGTTTTTTTAACAAGCTAAAATTGAAGGGGGGGCATTCTGGTCCCACTTCCGGATTTCTGCACCTGACAAGCAAGAAAAAAAAAGGTCTTCAGCGCAAAACAATTAAGGCCTTACTGCGCTGAAAGGTTTCATTCTATTTTTTTTTTCTAGTGCCACTTCCGAACTAAAAAAAAAGAAAGAAAGGGGGGGGGGGGCAACTTAACCCTAACTAGGCCGGGGGGGGGGGGGAGGCCCCCCCCCCCCCCCTCGACGTTCCGCGCGATGTATCGCAATCGCAAAAAACTATCGCCGCGACGTTTCATGACTTTTTTTTTTCGAGTCTCGCGCATCTTTTGACACCAAATTTGCGACGCCCGGGCGCACGATTCCGAAGTTACACATAAATATGTACATGCATGTCAGACCAAAAATTGCTCAAAAACGTTAATTCGTGTACAATTTCAATGCAAACTGTGCTTACTGGCAAATTTCATAAAAGCATGATTATTTTGGTGTTTTAATGATTAAAATCAATGAATAACATATTTTCTTGTTCAGAGAGATGTCGCGGACAAATTTCATCGAAAAAACAATGAAAAACATAAAGTCGAAAAAACAAAGAAATACATAAGAAATTCAAAAAAACAATAAAATACTTAAGAATTTTTTCTGATATCGCAATTTTTTTTATTACATTTGCTAAGGACACTAAAAAGAATATTTACACAAAAAATGTGCCTGTTTTGAGCTTTATTTTGTGATTTATAACAAATAGCCTGATTTTATGCATCATCATGCATAAATTAGCATAATTTAGCATAAATGATGATTGTTTGAAAAATTAACTTTATGGTATATTAGATTACATCATAGGCAATGTGTGTGCCAATTTTCGTCGCGATCGCGCGGTCGACGGCCGAGATCTGGAGGGGGGGGGGGGGGGGGGGCCTGGGTAACACCGCTATGTATTCCTATGTTAGGGTGCAAAAAAAAAAGTATGCGGGGGGGGGGGGGGGGGCTCCCGGCCTCCCTCTCCACCACCCCCCCCCCCCACCCCACCCCGTCCGCCGGCCCTATTACTGATTTCAGTCATATTAGCCGGGAAATGAAAAAAAAAATCAGAATGAAGCTGAAAACATGAATTTTACAATTGTGGTCTGCAGACAGTGGAGGTGTAATCACCTGTGAAATATGCGACGAGGACACAAGATCGATGAAACCGCTGGACACAAGATGCAGTAATCCCAAGACTTTCATAGAATACGATAGAAGTGATATGGTAGGTATACATTATATATATATATACATATATATATATATATGTATATATATATATATATATATATATATATATATATATATATATTGTAAATGAATATTTCAGCGCATACATGTGATAGTTCCAGTACAGAAAAAGGGAAAGGAAGAAATTATAATGGACTATATTACAGTCCGACGACTTTTCATGGTTGTACCTAATTTTCAGTGTGTCATTCGTCTTCGTCAGGGTTCCGGACTATCAAGTAAATATAATGCATGTAGGTTTCAGTTTATTGTGCCATATCATATTTTGATATATATGTTCATAAAATATACATCATCTTTTGTTTGCTTGTGTTTTGCATGACATGTGCACTCTTGTATTATTTGTTAAAAATGAAAATATATGAATGAAATGAAATGAAATGAAATGAAAAGATTCCGATGATGAAGGATCACCACACGTACTATAAGACAGCTCAATAAAGGCTATAGTAACATTTTCTTTTGATATATGCACGTTCGTTTTTAATGGCAACAAAGCAACTCCGAATTCAGATACAAGTACGCACAAATTACTGTTTTCATTTCACTGATTACTAATCATAATTTACAAGTGCAGTTATCAAACTGTAAAAACAAACAAACAAATGCCCACATAAACTTATAACCTAAACAGTCATGAAAATATAGAATAGTTTAGGACATGGAAATAGTCAGTATATGAAATAAGTTAGAATTTCTGCCGAGTCACCATTTCGAACTATTTTGTCTTAGGTTTGTCAAACAGAAATACGTCACAGATTCGATCGAAATAGCGACGTTCCCCAGTTCCACTTTGTCAAAAAGGGGTGCCAAACCCCGGATGTATGTAGGAATTCTGCGGGTTACGTGCACAATATGGAGTCATGCCGGGCAAAAGCTGCTCCTGCTCGGCTTACTCATGAGGAGCTAGTATGCGTGTATTGCTGCCTAAAAGACGACTGGTGTAATAAAGACGACGCGTCTGGTGAGTAAAGATAAAGCGAGTAATAAAAAAAATCAATTTGCTTTATCGTGTAGCCTGCGGCATAGCTGACAAATTGTGCATTTTGTGATAAAGGCTCCAAATTTCGTATACAGTTTGACTATTACATTCAAAATAATGGGCCATGATAAATTACGCCCTAAACGGCCGTGCCACTTTTCAAAAGGGCCGCCCAGATGCCATTTTTCGTAAATATTTGCTCATTGAGAAGGAAGAGTAAAATAAAATTTTCTATACAAGTGGAAAGTTACATTGTTTAGCCGATTTTTTTTTTCGTCAGATGAGTAAGTATAAAAGAATGCTCGTCATTGGAAAATGTTTACTTTTCTTGATTTTATAGTTTCTAGGTTACTCACCTATTCATGTCTCATGTATAATGAAAAGAAAAATTGTTTCCTTTAACCAGAAATCTTGCCTAATGAGCCTTGTCATAATGCAACAGGAACAAAAAAAAAACAATTCTTGATGGCAAGTTGCCGAGACTCCAAGTTTTTAATGGACTCAGATTAATCAGATAGCTGATTACTTAAGACTTATACGTAGTTTTAAAAAGATCTGTACACTTGACTATGACAGTAAATTAGTATCTATCTATTAGCTTAACCCGTTCCTTTATGTGTGTGTGTGTGTGTGTGTGTGTGAGCATGCGTGTATGTGGATATGTGTGTGTTGAGTTGGGTTTGTTTTATTAATACACGGGTAAAAACTGCTATAGGCTGGACACTGTTTTTTTCAGCAAGGCCGTCTCTAACATTGAGTAACAAAGCACCCACAGTGAAATCGATACACACACAATGATACACAATAAGCCACATCCACTGAAGTACATGTAGTTACGAAATAAAAAAAAATCACTGAAAAATACAAACATGAAAAAATGATGCAATATATTTAGGGATTTCCGCAAACTTCATGATCTATTTCATAAAACTTTTAATGTCGCTTCGATTTTTGAATTAATTAAGAGGAAGATTACTTACAGTTTTATATGCAAAATAATAGATGGATTGTTTCCGATTAAATTAGGATGATGTTTTGGCATCGGGATTTTAGTGCTGTAGTTTCTTATATGAGTGTACTGGTAATAGTCAAATGACCTGAGGTGGGTCTGAATTGAACACTAGAGGACAGAGTTAGTAGGGCAAGGTAATGCGACAGTTTGGATATAAAGGTCTAGCCTTTCTTTTCTCTTCTTTCATTGGATTGATTTACCTGTGGGGAAGAATACAGAGTTTCCTTGTCAACACCTAGCACCATTCTTAGGTATCTGTTCTGAATGACTGTTGCAATCGATTTAGTTGTGTGTGTGTTCGGTGTCTTATCTCATTATAAAGACATGCCGTTATAGTAGTCTTGTGAATTGGTCATCTCTTGTGAAAAGTTAAACCTTTCCATAATCATTGTGATAATGTCAATACATAAGAAGTCTCACATCAGCGCTATCACAAGCCCATCCTGCTATTTCATTTCGTGAGCAATAACAACGCAGAAAATCAACTGAACGTCACAATTAATATACATTGATCTATGGCAAACAGATTGACGATCAACAGCTAGTGTAACGCCATCTTTCAGCGTTTGATAACGGGAGTATGAGTTGTTTTCCATGAAATGTGCATGGCTCTGCTGATAACCTGATAGACCAGTCTACTGGTTTGAATTCAACGTATACCTTTTTAACAAAGTGTGTTCGTGACAACCGGCAACTCATTAACTCATTAACTCATTAACTCATTAACTCATGATAAGCCTGTATAATCTTGATGAATGAAACTTGTATGAATGTAGGTTCCTCTGTTCTCTTTTCCTGTGTATCTTAATGTTTTATCTTTGTACCGTTGAATACTCCGATTGTTTATAGGCTTACTTATTAGGTACGCAGCTGGGCCCCTTGGTAATTGGAAAGCTGAACGGGGTAAGTAAGAAAGAAAAAAATCTGTAGATGAACAGATAGGTAATATGCTTCTATATAACTTATCGCACGTAATAGAGACCATCATAAATGCTACCATTGAGCTTAACATAAGTTGTGCACATTTCAAAGTAAATCTCTATACTGTTTGTTTATGCCGTCCGTATTTTGGTACACCACGCCCTCTCTTCACCGGAATATTTACCTACTTCATCGGGTGATGCAACTCGTGCTGCGGCAACAATGTTCTTAACGACAGATATGGCAAACACCGCTTATCCACCTCCGCAGTCCACGTTCTGTGATCTGATTGACGCATCCCTTCAGGCAAGCCAAAACAAATTATTACCGTGAACAAAGATATAAATCCACATAAAAAAAGAATATAAGAAGAAATATTTATGTCTCCTCAAAAAGAAAAAATTAGGCCAGCAGATCAATACATTTTAGCTGAGATATGGTTCGAGTGCCCTGGCTTCAGATTTTCCCCTTGACCTGACATTCTACATTCTATAGTCCTCTTGACAGCTCTGTGTCTGACTCCATTTTTATAAGCATTCATTGCTATACCTGCAGCCCCGTTCCACTATCACGATGTATGGGTCCTATCCGTATTTATATCCCTCATGTAAAGCTTCTTGCCATAGGATTGTACAGAGCACGAACATGGTGTAGTTTTACTAGCTAGCTACGAGCAGATGGATGCGGTGCAATTGGTTACTAGCCAGCGTGATATAGTACTTTTGGGAATCCACGATTTGCACCCATCGTGATCGTGTGATCGATATCTACATTTCTCACTTAAGAATGTACGCAGTGCGCGTAGTAGCGATACTTTTGAGCGACAGTCCTGTGGCTTGTAGCTAGCTAGCTAGCGCTAAGAGAGCGCGCGGTGTGATGTGCGACAGCATTACAGAAATCTGTGTGGTGCGATGGCGTGGCCGGTCGGTGTGTAACGTGCGTGTGGACGTGTGATACGTGATCAATGCATTCAGCTCAATTGACAAAGTGACTGCTTCCAGTAACGGAAGAATGATCGCAGGAGGACACCATATCAGGTACGAATTAGGAATAAACTAAAACCGATTTTGAAGATGATCTGGGTAACGAAGCCGCTTTAGGCCTACTTCTAACGTAGTCCTGGACCTCGATCTTTCGGAGTTTTGCACGCTGTAGTGTAGCTCGTGTGTAGGAATCAACAACAGCGCAGCGGTGTCGTTCGCTACGCGCTGCACGCACTGCTGCTGCACTGCTACAGCCTAACGTTAGATTTATCTTTCACGAAACCTGCACACTTTTCCAAAAGGGAACCGTCATTACTCTAGTAAAATGCTCGAGAGGGATATAAAACAAATATCGACTGCTTTCTTTCGGGCCATGGTAAAACTATTTGACCTCGGTGATGTCTCAACAGTGCCATGTCCCTCGACTTCGTCTCGGGACATAGCACTGTTGAGACATCACCTCGGTGCAAATAGTTTTACCATCTCCCTCTGCAGCAGTCGATATTTGTATACTATCTAATTGGGGAAGAGAGGCTAATGCGTACATAGATCGCTTGAAATCGTAAGCATCGTATAATAGCAGCAGTGTATGTATTGCAAAAGAGCAAAAGGGGCCATTTTTAAGATTGCCAGGAAATTTTGAACATTATTTTTCAAATCTGCGTCACCGCTGAAATAATGGTCTGAATCGGGAAGTATTATCGTATCAGTTCTTGAGTTCAGTCTATAGCAATCGCAATGATTTTGGAATAGTTGTCTACCATCAACGGGATTGCATTGACAGCCCTCAACATCTGAAAAGATTATGATATGACCACCACGAGTAGGCTTACTCCTGCACCATGATTCAGACCAAGATTTCAAACATCTACGCAAATCGTGACAGAAAATTCCACAATCAGCTATTAATGGCCAATCATAGCGCTCGTAGCGGATCGCACGACAGTCGTGTGTATCCAGGATGTAAAACCTATCATTATTCAATTACCTCAATGCAATGCAACATAAAGGGGTTATTCTAAATTGATTCTCTCACGATTATTAATGATATCTTTAAGCGTATGTAGTCTTTATGAAAATGCCTTGTTATTAACAATAAAATAAATGTTTAAAATTGATACTGCTGGACAGGAGCTCGCCAAATTTCACGTGAGGGTTTCGCTGGGGTGTGAATTAAAGTGATAAAAATAAATAACAGATAGTGCTTATGCAAACACAGCTAAGAGGAGGAGTGTCATGTGGAAATAAAAGCATCCTTTTCATGAGAACGCTGAGAGTAACAAAAGTCACTGAAGGGACTCACAACTACAACTTTAAAAAGATATGTTTAGTTCGGCTTTCGCCACATTGAAAACCTAAAGGTGTAGCACTGCTTACAGGTTGTATGTCATTCATGCAAACACTGAGACATTTGCAAAAAGTGTATTAATAAGTAGCAAGCCCTATAGGAAGACGTATCTTTTAAACGTGTTCAAAAATTATCAAAATATTGTCAGTTACTTTGTGTTCTTCATTTCAGAAATGTGTCCAGACGGCCACATACATCTTGGCTGGACATGTGAGTTGTCTGCTTGTTTTGTTTTGTTTTCTGTGTGCCTATATACTTGTTTGCTTTTGTGTATTTTCGTGTATTTCTTTTTTTTTCTGTATACCTGCGTATTTGGGACTCTCTCACTGCGGTGCACGTTTGTATCAAAAGAAGAGTGTACTGAAAATGCTACTTTTCTAGTAGCTGAAGCGACGTGACCACATAACTGTACAATGAGATTTGAAGAGAGAGAGAGAAAAAAAACAAAAAAATCTTGTCTAAAGCTAAAAGTACCTGCAGTCTCTTTGTGATCACTACTTTAGAGTTGTGAAGAAGGCAAAGACAAATATATTCCATTATAAAAACAGTAAAGCATTTCTTGGCTTCTATGCATACACTAAAGGACAGATTCACTTTAGAGAATGTTTAGGTAAAGAGTGAATGCAGCAATATTAGTAAAATTCGTCAGTGAATGTTTGAGGAAAATCAGACAATTCGTTGAAAAGTTATGAATTTTTAGAGTTTGAGTGCCACCATCGCTGGATGAGAAGACAACTACAGTCTGTGATGTCACATGCATAGAACGATAAAAGGAAATTATAAAGAGAATTGAAAAATTAAATATGATTTTGATTTAACAAGCACGCATTCCCTCAACTTGTTACTGACGTATGTTGAGGGTTAATTCTCCTTGCCTTCAGAAAAAGTGTTCTTTTATTATGCTGCAATGTTTGTGATGTGCTATAAGAGAATGGTTATGGAAATACCCCAAACGAACTATTGATTGAAGAGAGAGGTCATTGGCCAGTTTGTGAATCTAAGAACACATAATCTGAAAAATTTACATTCCATTATGAAAGAAGTGTAATAACATAAATTCCAACGATAAAGATCCTGACCTGATGGCCTCTTCCCTGTGCCTTTTTACAAGCATTTTTTGGTCTTTCCTTTTTTTTTCTTTTTTGTTGTTGTTGTTTCCTAGGCACTTTCCTGGGACGAGAACTCGTATGACCTGATCAGTAATCTGGATTATTTTGAGGAGACTCTCTTATCGCAGACTGAACTCCAGGAGTTGAACAATGAAAGATCAAACATAGGTTGTGTGAATGATAACTAAACATTTGCCATAGAATCATGCATACAATATGATTCATGCTTCCCTTTAGTTGTAAGCTGATAAATGAAATGAATGGAACAAAATCAAGTAATAGCTTTAATTTATACCGAATTGCCCAATGTTTTCCTCTTTTCTATGGAATGTGTCTGGTCTCATCTTTTCTTTTTCTTATTCCCCTTTTTCACTTTCGTCTTCGTTTTTCCTTCCTTTTTCTTTTTGTCGTATGTTCATCTTTCTTTCCTTATTTTATTCCTCTCCTTCCAATATCTTTCATCGTGTTCATAGAATATTTGATTTTCATAGAAATCGACACACTCTCGTTTCTGTTATTTTACCTTTTACTTCTATGACTTGCCATTGTGTAATATTTGAATCCAAAGTCTTCCTCTTATTTCTTGTCCTTTTTAAAATTAATGTCCTTAAATTTCACTGTCATGAGGAAGGCTAAGTTTCCCCACGTTCACGCTTCCATCCATGATCCATCTCTTCACCGCGATATGAAATAGTATCGTGATTGAACTTTTTTTCTTCTAGTATTTAGTATCGCTTGAATCTCCTCCCCCTTTATTTCCTCACAGAAACGGTATTTGCTCCTCTGTTTAGGAGAAATGGCGGATTTGAGGGTTACCGAAGAAACTTCACCTATGAAGAGACTCTTAATGCTGAGTCGGCTATTTTCATCGAGATTCCATCGGCAGCCTTTGGTGAAGGCAAGTGGTCCTAGAATATTTCTGCAGAACGTTCACACACACACACACACACACACACACACACACACACACATACACAAACACAAATTTGGCTCTTGAAAAGAAATCCAAAAGAAACCCCGAAAAAAATGATAAAATTAATAACAAAACGCATGACTTTACAAGGGTTCCGTTTAACTTCTCTTCAATGACATCGTGGTCACGCAAGCCGCCAGTTACCGGTAATCTAATCTGAAATTTGCAACAACAAGAACAACAACAACGACCACAACAACAACATTAACAAACTTCGAATCTTTTTCATCTGATGATTGTGTTGCTTGGTAACCAGCAGTTTGGACATCTGCAATGTATTTTCGTTTACTGCACTGCGATGGTACTATTGGGAGTAGATAAGTCTTCTTGTTCTTCTTCATACTGAAAGAAGAAGAGGAAGAAGAAGACTAATGAGAAAGTTGTCAAGTATTTGACATCATCGCTTCATCTAAATTGCACGTGGCTGCGACTAATGTCACTGTGAATCGTCAGGGTTTATAAACTTATTTATTTCATATGGGATTATTGATGAATGACTACCATTTTGACTACCGTTCTATATCTTTCATTAACTCTGTTTCTTAATATGGTCATCTTATAGACATGCAGTTGACTTGCAGTGCAAACGATGAAACAGAAGTTTATATAGTTAAAACATTATTTCGGATATCGCTTAGACTTGCTGGAAGATGGTGTTGATGAGTAAAATAGTGATGTCTTTGTTGTTGTACATTCTGATAGAGTAAGTGGAAATGGTGGATATACTTGAGGTGCAAATTTGTCTGTCCATCAGGAATAGTAGCAGAAGCGATAAGATACTTTAAAGTATTTATAAGGTATGAAAATATATGTGATTATTTGGAATGAATCCATGTTTTCCCATGTATTGCAGAATAATACAACAATGCTATTAACACTTAAAAGTATACATGCATGCATTACTAAAATATGTCTTGATTTTGCGGCATAGTTATTATATTTCAGCAGTTGTTGTGGTTCAGTGCGTAGGTTAGATAGTGGATTGTTTAAATCGTACAAATTTATTAATGACATGCACATTGAAGGCATTGGATAGTGACCGCACGGGAGACAAACACACCTAGATTATTGGTGTGTGGGGTTTTTTTCCCCTGCAGAAAGTAACGGAGAGATTTGGGTCATTACCCGTGTTCTTCATGGCGTTGGGAACCTATCGGTCAACTTCCGAGGGTGAGTTAATATGTGGTCCAGTGGTGTCGCCCAGTGGCCACGCCCAGTGGTCAACATTCTCTTTTTAGCTTGCGTCCTGTTCAGTTTACTGTCGGATGAGTGATGTAACAATTACAGTGATGCTTGCAATGTTGCCCGTTGCGGTCTTTTTTGGGGAGGAGAGTAAGGCCAGTCAGGTAAATGTTAGAGTAATTTGACAAATCAATGTTTTCGCTGTTTATGCCAAAAACAATTCTAGTAATTGATTCCCGTTTACATGTCTTTTCTCCATAAGACTTTCAATCCCAAGGAACACGCCTATAATAACATTAGATCGCAGCTATATTTCTTTTCTTTCCTCATCCCTGGGAGATATCCTGTGTGCAACAATTTTGTTTGAAGTTACAACCTGCAAGAAAGTAGTTAGAACTGGTTTATTCCTCTACTATAAAGGATTAAACAGTGAAACGATTGCAGTCCCTAAAATGAGTGTTTTCCCTACATTATAATTCATACATTTTATCTCATTGAGATGAACGTTTTGAAATCCTGAACGTGAACCTATTTTCAACTGCACAGAACACGCATTTATAGGAAATATGAGAAATGTATCATTACCTAAGCCAGAATTACCCGTAATTTGGACACCGGCAATGATTTAACTTCTTTTATTCAATCTATTTATAGGGAGAATTTGACTGCGATTAACTCATCAATTATCAGCATACAAACGAATGCATCAACGACACATCTTCTGCACAACGTTACCATGGTGATACCTGCCCCCGAGGTGAATGACCTCTTCTTTTTTTATACACTAAAAATGAAAGAGAATCGATTAGTATCATTGAACGTCTATGAAGCTAGGTCAAATTTTCTACTTTTCCAGAAAAAAAAAAAACCTGTAAAATTACAATGCCACCTTGCATTCTCTGGACGGCATCTCTATAGTGTAGGAACTGCTTTCACAATGCATCACCATTTTCTTTACCACGACTCCTTTATGGTATCCGACTATCCATGATGCATCTGGATACAGTCTGGTGCATTTCGGATACAACGATTTGTCCAAGAATGAACCCAATATCTCCTGACCGAATGTCCCGACCGTCATCCACTCTATACACCACAGTGCTCTCAACTTACTGTATTTTGCGATTGTTTTAATGCAATACTTTGTTTTCCTAAGTAAGATAAATTGAAACTGGTAATCGAATTAATCTCTCTTGTCTCAAACCCATGAATTACAGTTGGCTACACTTAAGTCGTAAAAGATTATATGAAAATTATCGGTATAGTTCCCCAGACTCTATGCAATTTTTTTCAAAGACAAGATATTATGGGAATCATTTAAAAAAACGCACATCTTAAGCTAAAACTAATTGCAAAATAATAATGCATCAAGTTATTGATCATTACTTTAATTAGAAATTCTGAATATACAACATCGTTAATGATTTCTAGAATAAATTTTAAAGGACTCAAGACCCAAACTTTTCTGAAGATTACACGAAATTGGGTCCTTTGCACTCTGTAGTGTGAATTAAATGTTGTTTCATCACGAAAATAATTGCATGCATGTGTTCTCTTTAATCTCTGTCACATGCATGCTCCCTTTCAAGAGTGAGTAATATATGTCTTATGGATGAGTTCATACCAGTCCCAGTCTCACATTTTGTGTGTGTGTGTATGTGTGTGTGTGTGTGTGGTTTATTTTTCTTTCATCTCTGTCACATGTTCCCTTCAGATCGACTCCGAAAACTTCTGTGTATTCTGGAACACCAGCGCAGAGCGGTAATTTGTTGATGAAGATGTAGATGATATTCTTTCACATTCTCTTTGATTAGCATGTATATGTATTCAATCGTTTGAATCAATTTTGGGGTGAAATGGAGTGTATAAAACAATCCTCCCCCAACAAAAAAGACGAAGCAGCACGAATCACGCACACACACACACATCACACACACATGTGAACACATAAAGAAGAAGTTTGGGATTTTGTTTTTAACACTCATTTCGGAAATTCTAAACAAAGAATTATATTCAAAAAATAGCAAAATTATAGTTTTCAGTAGTACAGAATGTTTTTTTGGCTTTTATTGAAAAAGTATATTGTGTATATGAAACTTAATACAGGTTTTAGGTTTGATCCTTTCCATATATAGCTAACATGACTAAAGAGGATGATTGTCGAATAGGCATCCAATGAACGGCAAAAATGAAGTGAAATTTGTAGAAAGTCATTATCCTCTTCTTTCCAAGTTAACCCAAACGTTTTTTTATGTACTTTGCATCTACTTTTCTGCTTTCCTTCGACACAACAGTTTCATTTTTTACAATCAGATTTCCCATTGAATTTTGTATTGTTGGTGATTTACTTAATCTACTTCTTACAGAGACAATAATGGTCTGATTTTTTGTTTCCAACTACAGCTATAACGAGTGGTCAACTGAAGGCTGCTACACATCTTGTAGAGATTTTCTTTGCACCTGTGAGTGTGATCATCTGACAAATTTTGCCCTGTTGGTCCTACCCGCAGGGTCAGAGGTAAGTTTCTGCTGTAACAGGCTTCTAAATATCCTGGCATGCATTGAAACGTATACGATATACCCTCATACTCCTAACCGTGCGTTAAAGGTATAATTCATCATTTGCAGAAGAAACAAAAACCCAGCATAAGTGCTTTAAAATCATTCTAAAATGTGAGTTAGGGATAGAAACAACCACTGTAAAAATTTGAATCTGTATAATCAATGTTAAATATTGTTAATAACACAAAATGTGAACAATAGTTATAATAAAAATGTTTCCAGACTAAACCGTCTACAGTTATGGTTTAATGAGAAAAATACTGACATACTATTTTTGGCTTTATTGCAAAAGCTGTATATGGTAGAATGTTTTGTGATACAACAGACCTTCACATATGCATGAAATGTGATATCTTGAACATTTTTTTTTCAAATCACTCTCCCAAAGGTAAACAGGACCTTTAATTGCTGCCAAGTATAGGTAGTACTTTCAGACACGACTTTTAATGAAGGCGGATGGTTTATCTTCTATGAAGTCGTGCAAGGTTGATCTTTCCCAATGTAACTTTTATGAACATCAGTGGAATACTTTTACTGCGGATTTTTTTTTTTTTTTTTTTTGCTTTTGATTGTTCCTGTCGTTTCTTCGATGCACGACGTAGAAGCTATAGCTGCTACTCCTGCTACACTGAATCTCGGAATACATTATTTTTCTCTCCCAGGTATGATTCGGTACCTGGTTGCGGTAGCTATAACTGAAGTCATGTATTACGATTATCTAATCCGACACTTGTATCGATGGGTTGAATGTTTGCTGCTATTCAGTTCTTTCTTTGATGTGATCTGTAAATGTGATTGCATGATTATTTTGATAACAATTAACCTGCAGTGTGAGTGGTGCGGGATATTTTTCTCCCTTGCCAAATGCTTATGTGTTGCTGAATTATATGAATCATTGTCTCCCTAACAAAACAAAAAAATCGTTTCCATAATATGAATAACCCAGCCGGAAGAGTGTGCGCACACGTAAATGGACCTGTAAGAATACTCGTCTTCATTCAAAGTTTGGTCTTACTCCACGATTCCATCCAATGCGGATGATTTTAGGTGAGTGAAAGAGATGATAAAATCCTCAGTATCCTGACAATCATCGGCACGGCCCTGTCGTTGGTGGCGCTGGCTACAGCCCTGATACTTCTCATCAAATCGAAGTGAGTGTATCAATGAGTGCTCAATTGTTATGTATTTGACGATTCGACTGGTGGATGTCACGAGCTCGAGGCTCACGAGTCATACAGCTCACGAGTGATGCACCCCACGGGTCATACAACTCACGAGCTAGACACTAAGTAAACAAGGCCCATTAGCTTTACAACAAGTGAAATAGGCACAAGAGATGTACGGTTCTCCAGCATCGACACTATCAAAATGATTGAGGTCCATGAGCTTGACACTGGGGAAAAAAGGCCCACTAGCTCAACACTTCGGTAAATAGGCCCCTTGAACTCGACACTATAGTCAAAGAGGGCCCACGAGTTCCGACAACGGGGAAAAAGTCCATGAGACCGACATCACATCGCGGGGCTCAATGTAGGCCTAAGTACCTACGCTGTGTCGGTCTTATGTGCCTTTTTTTGCCTAGTGTCGAGCTCGTAGACCTTGTTTGCCTAGTGTGGAGTTCAAGGGCCTCATTTGCCTAAATACGGCAAACTTTGCTATTTTTTATATTTTTGACTCTATGTACCTCTTTTACTGTTTTGTACACATTCAAACTAGATTTATGTAAAATGTTCGCATTTTTCTCTTTTTTGAACTGTCTTACTTTTTGGATCATTTTCAATACTGAAATGAATAATTAGTGTCCACAAAAGAATTCAGCCTGAAATTTTACCATAAAAGATGTTCATGACGTCGCTATCGATACACTTTGGTGTGTTGAAATTACATACGAATTTGAATTACTTGGACTCGGAGATTATCAGGCATTGGATATTGTATGATAGAAGTATATCGAACTTTTGTTATGTTCATGTAAACTGACTTACACAGAGTCAGTATAGCTAATTTTGATAAATGATATGACATTCACTTTCTTTACTGCTGAACAGATCGCGGTCGCACAGAACATTTCTGTTGTACAACCAGTGCATCACATTGTTCCTCGCTCAGCTCATCTTCATAACGGCAGTTGAAAGAGCATCGGTGAATCCTGTACGTATCACAACTATAATTAATCTTCCATAGAGACTTATTTAAAAAGTACACGACTTCAGCAGTGAGCGAGATAGGTAGATAGATAAAGAGAGAGAGAGAGGGAGGGGGGAGGAGCGAGAGAGGGAGGGAGCCCTTTTCAGGTCAGAATTTAATTATTCAACCATATGATGCTTCTGCACGGGTGATATTTAGTTGTCCAGTATGACAAGACACATTGCTACTAGTTTATTCGTGCGGGGATTCAAAGACACTGCACATGCTTATCATAATGGGTGCACGTCACATCCACGAGTCATACTGCCCCCGAGTCATACAGCCCACGAGTAATACAGCCCATGAGTCATATAGCCCACGACATAGGCACAAAGTGAACAAGGCCCCTCAACTCGACATCAGATGAAATATGCTCACAAGCTCTACCATCCACCAGGCCGACACAAGACAAAATCAATAAAGGCCCATGAGTCCAACCCTAGGCAAGAAAGGTCAACGAGACCAACATTACATCACGGGGCTTAGTGTACACAGTGTCGGACTCTTGGGCCTTGTATCCATATTATCGGACTCATGGGCCTTATCTACCTAATGTCGAGCTCATGGGCTGTATGACTCTTGGGCTGTACGACGTGTGATGTGTCATTGCTCCATCCACGTTGTCAGATCGTATAGTTCTGGAATGCCAGACAGGCGTGTAATTCTAACCATGCATTAACTTCATCGCATTATGTTTTGGCGACAAGATTCTCTGCAGGGTGGTGGCTGGCTTGATGCACTTCCTGCTCCTGGCGGTAATGACGTGGATGCTGATGCAAGGAGTCAACCTCCTTTTGAAACTTCGTAGAGTGTCTACCAACCGTTTTCTGCCACTCTACTATTCACTCTTTGCGTGGGGTAACTAACCTTCATATCTTATAAATTGACGAAATCTCGATTACCGTTAAAGTGTCATCTTGGACTTGCATCCTTGGTGTCAAAGGGATATTAAACTAGACAAGAAAATACTTATCTGGTGCAAACTACAGAGACCGCACTTTAGAAGTCAAAATATATGCACCTCCTTAAA
Source organism: Diadema antillarum (assembly GCF_040938485.1). Lineage (NCBI taxonomy): Eukaryota > Metazoa > Echinodermata > Echinoidea > Diadematoida > Diadematidae > Diadema > Diadema antillarum. The sequence continues at coordinate 942,601 of NW_027270997.1, read as the reverse complement.
ATTTATAATCAGTTACTGTCCACGAGTGTCGCAACAAGTCATACTCGGACTAGTAGAGGTGATGACACAGATCCGTTTGTGTGGAATGGGAAAGAAAACAGTATGAGTTCTGGCGGCAAACTTATTAACCTTGTACATCCACTAGACTAACATACTCTAGACTAACTTCATTATTATCATCATATACCCGTCGTTATTGTATAGGCTTACCGCTTCTCATTGTCGGTATCTCGTCAGCTGCGGACAGTAGCATCTACGAGGGGGAATCAACCCTTCCGTGAGTACATTTTATATTTTTTCCAGGGTGGCCAATATTGTCAGGTCTTGGCATTTGACTATGTAGTCGCTGACATTAAGACAGGTCATGGATTGGTATCTCGTCATGCCTGTGATATGATCATTGGTCAATTCATAAAGCCTGGCTACAATTTTTTTCGGTTTTTGTCTTTGTTTGCTTGCTTGTTTGTTTTTATTTACCATTGAAATAACTTGCTTTGTTTAATTCTTGTTCCGTATTCCACATTTTGTACAAGTTTATATTCCATTTGGTTTGTTAAAAAGATACATTTTTAACACAACAGTCAAATGTATAAGGACTTCTCGTTGTATGATGTGAAAAGCACTTTATAAGTCATAGAGTTGTGTGCTCTTTCAGGCACTTTATTGTGGCCGATATGCACTGCAAATGCGTGATCAGCATTCGTGCAATTCTATTTCACCAATAAACATGTGCATTCAGGATCATGTACTGTAAGTAAATATATACCTCTTTTTATATTTACCTGCATATATGTACATACATATACATGTATATATAATGTGTGTATTTGTGTGTAGAAGAGTATGATTTTTTTTTTCCTTTTGTAAAAACACTGCTAAAAAAATGTCTAATTATTCATTATCCTCAATCAAAAAGACCAAGACACAGTTATCAATTACTTTACTAAGAAAATGTCGCAAGTATTCCTCCAATTTGAACTGCCTTATAGGTGCTGGCTGAGGACCTCACATGGTGGATTATGGGCCTTCCTTGGACCAGTTCTCTTCGTCGTTACGGTAAACCGACTGTATAACATGTTTAAAGTATATATGAGGCTTGTTTGATTTCGATAACGTGGTAGGTTCTTACGGGAGGGGGTCAAAAGTGAACAGACTAATGTCCCATCTTAAAATGTAATTTTGCCTATAGTAGAAGAAATATTTGGGCACCTTTGAATTACACGGGAAATCATAAATTTCTGTCATTCTTATACACACCATCCGAAGTGTCAACATCATCAAAGTGGGATTGGACCATAAGAAAATCAAATTCAGGTTGAGCAAAAGCATTATGTCATCGCATTACCCAACACCAGACACGTAACTCATCTCAATTATCAATGGTATATGGCTCAACAGTGATCTAGGTTCTCTCATACGTATTTCTTTTTCTTGATTATTTTCTTTAGTGCAATGCCTGTGTGCTCGTATTCGCTCTACGGACTTTTGTCTCAGTCAAAGCATTTCGGGACAAGTCTGAAAAGGAAAAGTTTTAGTAAGTATCTCGAAAAAAAAAAACCCTTCATCTGATTCATTGCATTCGGAAATTGCTGTTAGTTGCAATCGTCATGGTGTCATTTAAACATGTGGTTCTAATAAATAGGTATCATAATCTCATGATTTTTTGTTTTCATTCTGTGTCATGATGTTGGGTGCACGTCACGAGACCGACACCCACGAGTCTTACAGCCCACGAGTCATAGAGCTCACGAGTCATACAGCCCATGCGTTATACAGCTCACGAGTCATACAACCCATGACTCGACACTAAGCTAACAAGGCCCACGAGAACGCCCCGTGTTGTATCTGTCGAACTCGTGGGCTGTTTTTACCTAGTGTCGAACTCATGGGCTTTAGTTGCCTAGTGTCGAACTCATTGGGCTGTATGACTCGTGAGTTGTATGACTCATGGACCTGTTTTCAGTGTCGAAGTCGTGGGCTGTATGACTCGTGGGTGTCGGTCTTGTGGGATGACCTCATGATGTTGGACAGTCGCGCACACAAATTTGTGTTATCCAGGCCTAAAAGAAAAAATATATATATAAGATATATAGCTATAAAAGATGGACCAGTGCAAAGTTATCATATTTCGTGTAGAAATACCGGGAAAGGAGACATTGTACAGTGTTGTATGATATCATTCTTAGGCTTCTCATGAAAGCTCGTCTTTGAAAGTATTCTGTCTGCTAAACGAAGAGTATTCCGTGGTATCTGTCAACCCCTATAGAAAACACATAATCATCAGAGATTCTCCCTCTACTTTTCAGTTCCTCGGCTCGGGCTGTTGCGATACTCCTTCCCATCTTGGGAATGCAGTGGATTCTCGCATATTTCGCTGCTATCCACGTAGTATTCTCCTACCTATTCGTTATCGTCAACACCACACCGGTAAGAAATCGCATAATTGATTAACAGTGTAATGAATCTTACGTAGAGAGAAGAGGGGGAAAATTAAATTGATTAAATGAAAATGATTAAATTGCTAACAAATTAAAGCAATCTCGAGGAACCAGAGGGTTATAGGAACCGATTATAATTTCTGGCTCATCGTAATAAATGCAAAAATGCTTTCACATCGTCTTTAAAGGGGAAATCCAGACGAGTCCAAATATAAGTTAGTCTGATAACAAAGAGTAAAATACATATTACGAGTTCACCGGCATTAATTTGATCGAAATCAGTTGAAAAATAAGAATGTTATGATATTTCGAAGTTTCGCTATTTTTGGGGGAAACAGTTCTTGAACAGTAATATCAATATGCAAATGACAAAGTGACCCTGTCATTCCCTCACAACTTACCATATAGTTTGTACATAAAATTTGGAAATTTCCCATTTTTCATCCAAACGCAATTATGCCCGAGGTTCAAATCCTCATATATCTAAATGATCACTATTCTGAAGTTATTCAACCAGGAATAACATCATGTTTCAGACTTCAATGACAGAAACATTGCATTTTCGTCATTTTTTTTTTACACGATCAATGGAAAATTGTGAGGGTATGACATGGTTAGCTCACTCATTTGCATATTCATACCCACTGTACAAGAACTGTTTTTGAGAAATTATCGAAACTTCAAAATTTCATAACTTTCTTATTTTTCATCTGATTTCAGTCAAATTTTACCGTTGAACTCGTAAAATTTTACTCCTTTTTATCAGCCTATACATTTGGACTGGATTTCCTCTTTAAGTATAGGGCGACAGTATTCGGTGATGTTTTTGGCAATTTAGTTGTTTGCAGCTTCCAAGGAAATGCAAATATCTGATTAGCTTTGAGAGTTGATTTCGTTTCTTCACTGAAAGAAAGATAGGTAAAATGCCAACCGGGGTCATACAAGTTAGTAACCGCACAAGTGTTAACCCAACCCATGATAAATACGGTTAAGCACCTCGCTGCATCACTGGCATTGTTCAGCGCACATGAACATTTACTGCTTGGTTCAGAAGTTTCTAAAAATGGTAAAATGTGAATTACACTTTAGTTCCTATCAAGCCGAATGATTTGTATTTCGGGATATGAAGTAACACAATCTCCTTTATTATCCTTTTCTTGTTGGCACGACGCCTTTCTTTCTTTCTTTTTTTTATTCTCTCTCCCTCTCATATTATTTTCTCCTCAATAAATCAGAAAGGAAAACGTTATCTTCCCAATACTCTGCTTTTGATTCTGTCATTTACATAGATAAAATACAGATAATTTAACACCTCCATTTTTAATGGAAAATTTATGTACATTGTTCGCTGGTAATGGTTAATTTCCTTTTCTTGTAAATATACTGAATTATATCATATATTATATATATAGTGCATGAGGCTGAATGCACTATAACAATATAAGCACCGACAAATTCTGAATTTGCCCCGAAGGCCAGTTATATTCAATGAGGCCGCAGGCCGAATTGAATATAATTGCCTGAGGGCAAATTCAGAATTTGGAGGTGCTTGGTACTTGTTATAGTGCAATAAGATGTCATGCACTATGTGATATATAAAATAGCATACATACCCAGGCAACATAAGCCTAGATCATTTCTAACAGTTACACGTGTCTATACAAGCAATAATACCAGTTTCTTTGAACCTGTTAGACAAAATCCTGAAGATCCAAATTCAACTATAGAGTCTAGGGTCTACGTGGTTATATCTAACGTTTTCTAGGCCCTATGATAGGTCAGGTCTAGGGGCCCTGGCCTAACGTTTTTATACTACTATAGATCTACGTACACTGTACTGTACGTCACTTACGAGCGACAGAGCTAGTTAACACTTGACCCTACAATAGGTCTACCATGGATCTAACAGTAACACTAACAGTAACACGATAGACGCCCTACTTACTGCACTGTGGGTCCAGGACCAGGACTAGATGATGTTTTGTTGGATTAGGGATCTACTGGATTTAAACACAAGGCTCGTGCCAGGCCCCATTGCTGCACATGCGGATTTCGAGAGTGTGTTGTGAATGTCGTAGTAAAGTTCATAGCGTAGCGTGATCAAAGAGCGCTTTCAATACTGTACACACCACACGCTGCCCATTTCCACGGCGCACTTCCGCGTAGAATGTACGGAGAAAGCGGCACAAATCTTGGGTTGACTTGCTCAGTAATATCCGTCGGATTGATTCCTTTTTCAGAACAGTAGGAGTCCAAAATTCGTAGGGCGTATTTGATGGCATCCTTTGTGTCCTTATTGTCTAAGATACTGTTTATATAGATCAATCTCTCTAAAAGTAGCGAACCTGTTCATTTCAGCTTCCATGTTTAAATCTACCGCTGAAAGTCTAGTCCCACACAGATAAGTTGCTGGCATAGCCAGCCTGCGAGAATTGAGAATAACGATAATATCGAGCAAAGCATATCGCGGTTGTGGCGCAATCGCGTTGATAAGGTGCTGGATTCAAGTACTCGATGATTAAAATGAGGGAGCAAAAACCGATATCAAATCGATAGTGGGTTATCGTTTGCAATCGTTATATTTTGCGTGCACTATAACTTTTGTCGTGCACTGCCGGCCTGTATCATAAGTATGTATGCTATTTTATATATATATTTATTCTACTTCAGCTAGATGAGGTTTCTCAGAAAAACAAGATCTTTGATCTTCGAATAATCTTAAACTCCTTCACATATAATTTTCTTGATCAGATCAGATAAATTTGAAAAATTCCCACATCATGATAAAGATAATAGCGTTCATATTGTAGGTGTAGAGGTAGAAAGGAAGATTATTCTCTGTTGTATCCATGCTTCTCTTTTGTGTACAGGGTGTTTTCATCTTGGTCTTTCAGATTCTTTTGAATGATGAGGTAGGCTTTTACGTATTTTTCCAATACTATTATGCAACCCATTGGCTTCCTTGTCACATACAAGTTTCGCTTTAAAGTACAGGCAGTTCTCTCTTTTAAAATACAACACAAATGCATACACACAATCAGGCGCACACAAGCAAACACACAAACACAGACAAACACATTCACAAGAGCTCTTCGGGGCCCGTTTCATAAAACTTGTTATCAGTGACAACTGCCACATTTCTATGACAAAATTGCTCTTAGCCATTTGGATGCAAGGATTTCAGTAGCTTATAACAAGTATGACAATTTGTCACTGATAACAAGTTTTATGAAACGGGGCCCTGGTCTACTAATTGCACTATGCATGAGAGCACGTGTCAATGTGATATAATACAAGCAGCTGAAAGATGCAGTATGAAAGATAAAGGCTACTGAGCATATTTTCAAAAGGATATTGGAAAGTGATGACATATGTCAGGAAACTATTTGGTAGCAAACAGTAGCAACTCAGGCACTGGGGCCTATGTGAATTTGGCGCCACTTTTACTTTTCCATCTGACGCCATTTCAATAATTTGCAGGCTTTCGCTGTGCTTTACATCTATTGGTTCTTGAACAATCCTCATTTCTCTATTAAGGTTTTTTGTGTTTTTTTTTTTTGTTCGTGTGTTTCGGTTTCGGTTTTGTTTCAAAGGAAGCAAAGTTACGTTATCATTGGACTTTACGTTGCTTGATATAGAACAACTCCAAAATATTTATTGTCAAAGTTATAAGCTCAAACAGGATGGTATATGTAAGCTTAAGGAATAGACAATAAACCAGAGACATACTAGTACAACGTGATGGAGTTTAAATCATTCTTTTTTTTACACTCATCAATTCACAGTCAAAATATCTCAGCAATACCGATTCTCTTCTGTATTTGAAATTCAGTGTCACATGCCCTTATTTTTTGTTTCTTATGTCGTAATCTAATGTATGTAGATATATATTTTTTTCTTCGTTTGTGTCTGAAACAAGCTATCATGGTGCTTGTACCTTGTTTCTTGTTCTTTGCATATTTGGTGATGTATATCCTTGTCATACTGTATGTATGATGTTTGCATTTTTAACCTGTATGTGTGGACCCCTCTGAAAACCAGCCTTTGGCTGACGAGGGTGTTCCACCCCATGAGTGGAAAATAAAAATTGAATTGAATTGATTGACAAACATTGGTGAAAGATATTGATGACGCAGTATATATATTCAGACAAGATTATGTGATCACATCTTTTCACCAATCATTGAGGTAAACTATCATAAATTCGTGTCCTTTAATTCCTTATACCTAGATGAACATCAAACTCTGTGCTCGTAGGAGGACTGTCTCTCCAGAAACAGGAACAACCGAGGTATAACCGTTGGAGATTGTTTAAACAGTGGTGGAAATTGTGTAGTTCATGTATGTATGTATGTATGTATGTATGTATAACGGCGTGGGCTTGTGTTTCTCTCAAAATAATACGAAATGTATGAGCCTGAATAATGCAATAACAAAACAGCTGATATACTTAATTATCTGATAATAGTATATAATTTCACTGTTTTGAATCATTTCTTTTGTCTGCACAGTACCCTGTAATTCATAGACCCCTCCTTTACTGTTTTTGTTAAGTATACACAGTCTTTACAACCACATCTCCTGTGATACAACTTCGACATACCCTCCTGCAGGTATCAGTATCAGTCATTTTGAAATTGGACTCCTGCGACCATCACAATCACAACCAGTTTTCTCTCATCGACATTCTTATATTTATCGTAATTAATTATGCTGTGGTACCTTCTTATATCCATTTCATTTTTTTCTGTTTTTCCAAACGTGTATAAGCAATCCTATGATACACTACCAATTAACCATGATTCTTATAACAGGAAATCATGAGCGGTAAAGATCTGGCAAACAAGAGCTTTGACACCACTCATCCGACTAAAGATCTGGCAAACAAGAGCTTTGACACCACTCATCCGACTACTGCCACAGGTGAAAACTTATCTGAGTTGATTGTTTTTGCTTCATGTTGATTATGCTTTTTTAAATCACTGCAGATGTTGTTCATACCATGTTCTTCAAGAATTTGATAAGCAAACCGGATTGATGTGTTTTGTTGGTGGGTTGGATTTTGCAAATAACATTCAAAACACCGTTCTTACCGCGTATGTGTTGGTTCATTCTTCAATATCAGAATGATTCAAAATTAAACATTAAAATGTTCCTGTAAGTTGCTTCAGTATCCATAGCTTAGGCTATGACTTAATTATGCGATGACACTGTCTCTCATCATTTCAGTACATTTTTGATACCGTACACATCCAGCGTTGAAGATTTACAATGCGTTCCTATGATACATAAGCCCGGGGAAACATTTTGTGATGGTAGCTCGGAAAATAGATTATATGTTTTTAAGAGAATGATAACGTCATACTCCAACAGATTTATTTTTTTAAAGGACTGAAGTTTGTTTATTTTTGTTAGTCATTCATATATTTGTCTTCCTATTTAGTTCTCTATTTTTTTTTGAGGGCATGTTGGCGAGGGAAATTGTTTAATACCTATAGTGGATATGCCTCCTTTTTTTATTAAAGTATTACAATGTAATAATCATAATTGCTTTCCAGGAACTGAGGGAACAAGTATTGCTACGGTTTCTCTGTGATTTGCCAGCGAATTCTGGAGATTATTTGTTAAAATCTAACTTTGATTCAATATGCACCGACTGTCAACACACCTCTCAGTTATACGAACGAACCATTAACAGAAGTGTTATCATCATGTGTTCAGCGAATTTGTGGCTCTTGTTGTTGTTGTTGTTGTTGTTGCCAACAAGAAATCCCTCCGAGTATAGGGGTGTAGTAAATACACGGTTATAGCAAACGTTGTGCTAAGAAAACGGTTTTTGTCTCTCCGTGGTTCATTGTCTGAAATCTAGCATCAAACTAATTCTGCCTGTGATAAAAGAGAGACATTTAGATGTAATTATGTGTGTATGCTTAAAATCTGTCTAGAATCCTACCACATGGCTTCAACACTTGTAATGAATTGGCTTTGTAGCATCATTTCTATGTAACGACAAATTCATTATGACTCACTTTATTAAGTTATGTAGTCTATATTATGTTCTTGACATGAAAGCTGAATGTGTGAAGACTAATCTGTCATTTGAGCGGCACACACACACACACACACACACACACAAATGCATATCATGCAATCATTTGGTGATTTGAAATAATTTCATGTACATCGACTTCGATGTATATTTCCAAGCTATTTTTTTGGGTGTTTCTTTCGTCATAATGTTTCCTATATTTTTCACCTTTTTTTGAAGAATTGCTAAATTAAAAGCACATGCATGTAAAGTGTAAAATTTATAACATAAATGCATTGATTATCAGAGTTCTAACATTCTATGCGTTACTTCCTTCTAGAAACCCGCCCTTCAAGCCATTCAGATAAAAAAGTCGAAATTGATATCTATGATTTAAATTTTGGTTCTCCATAAAGCACATACAATATTGAGTTCAAGGTGATATTGCTTCGTGCATGAAAATCAAATGTATTTATAACTGCAACGTACACCTAGATAGAGGACAATATGTTAATATAACACGATTGGAGATAAGAAAAAAGAACAGGTGTAGCAGCGTGCTTAATTTGACAGGAGACTAGCTTTCTTGCGCCTCAACATGCATTTTTAAACCTTTTATGAAGAGGGAGAAACTATATCACTAAAAGCCAACGTTAAAGTTTACAAGCCAGCGATATTCACGCTAATCTGCTAATGCTTGCCCTGTATCAGTGCACTATCACAAACAGAACAAAATCTATTTGTCTTATATACAATGCGTGTAGATATCGCAAAGCACTTTCTCTTGTACGTGTAATTTGCAAGTCGGTAAGTCATTCCTCATGATGTACGATGTCAAAAATTTGTAAATAAAATTCATAAAGACAGTCTGTTTCATTTGTTTACATCGTAATCCAACACTGTACTGTTATTCTAATGCTACGTCTACACCGTATTCCCAGCTGCCACGGGATCCTCGTTTGCCCCCAAACTTGGGCGCCATGGGCGGGAGAGATACCCCCCCCCCCTCGTAATCTATTATCATTCGTCTTAGTCCCCACTCAAGTGAACATGTTGGTTATCAGGCACAATTCTCACGGCGTCTGGCCAGGCTAGGCTACACGTCCATCTCGTCGTGTCCCCCTACGGACAGCCTCCAGTTTCTGTAAAGGCCTACTACAGATTACGAGCTTTCACGTTTTGCTGCATTCATCCCGTTTTGTTACCAGGGGTGTATCCAGGATTTTTTTCTGGGGGGGTCGTAATCCAATTTTTTGGACCTTTACCTTTGCGAGGGAGCGAAGCGACCGAGCGGGGGGAGGGTGTGGGAGGGGGGTGTCCCCCCTCCCACGGTAGGGAGTTTTTGAATTTTATATCTTAAAATGGGGCCATTTGGTGCATACAAAAGTGACTTTTTTGGCATGGCAGTGCGGCTTAGAAATAAGGTATGGCATATTAAAACTAAGTTATGAAATCTACGAGGTTTTTGCCAATTTGCTGGAACACCACCTGGTCACTTTTTTTTCCTGTTGTATAATGGGTAAAAAGCCCTCGAAAAACAAAAATGTCTTTTACAAAAAGTGGACCTTTTGAAAATTTGGGGGGGTCGTACGACCCTCCCGACCCCCCCTTGCATACACCCATGGTTACTGCCTGCTAGGTTTGTCATCGTCACCGTGAATGCCGTGGCACTCTTTTTTTTTTGACAGTTTAAAAATCTGACACGGCATCCACGGCAGTCACGGCCTGTCACATTAGCCCATCCCGTTCCCCCGCGTTGTCTCACTTCCGTTCCGTTTCATCCACGGTGGCCTGAAACGGGACTTCCGTGACCACCGGGAACATGGTGTAAGCGTAGCATAATGCTACTTTTTTTTACATGGTTAACATTCAATCACGCACATTTTCGAGAAAACGCACATAATACAATAATGTTTAAGCATCAAATTCTAATGTACACTTCTTTATGTATTGAATGGTAAATGTTAAATGACACATATTATAACAAAATGTATTTGAGAATGAAATTGCGTTAAAATCAGTGCAAACTCTTTTGTTTGTTAACTTGTATTATGGATTGTTCAAGATTGTTCAATGCAAAATTTGTATTTATGAATTGGTGAAGCTGAATACTAATTTAAAAAAAAATAGTTGAAACTAATTTGTTTAGCAGCATTAATTGATAATTCACAATGTTGATAGCATTTTTGGATTCTTCATGCTTGTCTCTTTTTCTATTTTCTCTCTTTTACTATTTGGTGTAAAGAAATGTTTATTTCTTCTAATAGCCGAAATTATTCCATTTCAAAATGATTATAGATAAACGTCTTAGATTTCGGTGTTTAAATAATATAGTAGATGCAGACTTAATGGTAACTCAAACTATAACTGAATCCATTTGTTTGTTTGTTTGATTGTTGTTGTTTTTCATCTCTAATTTGTTACATTACCCAATGTGCTGATTTTTTTTTTTTTAGATTCAATACTTAAGCAATACTGCAATCGTTATTGTGTCATCAGCTTTTCATCTTTGATTGCTGTTTCTGTTTTCTATTTTAATGGTGTTTGAACTTTGAAAATATGATCTGTATGCACATCAAATTAAGTACATTAAAAAGACCGCACTATAAAAAAATGGACCGCAGTATCAAGTACTTTTCTTCTTTAGTTGATTTGTTGATAGAGGTTTTGCAAGTCTTTGTGTCTGGATTAATGTCTGAATGCAGCCTTTCTTTGTATTCATCCTCTCTTGATACACATTCAAACACACATTGTACATTATAATATATATATATATATATATATATATATATATATATATATATATATTATGTATATATAATATATATATACATGTATATACATACATATGTGTGTGTATGTGTGTAAGTGACAGAGAGAGAGAGAGAGAGAGAGCAGCCTATGTTTTCGTAGAGACAAGACTGGCGGTCAGGATGCGTAAAGATAGTGTTAAAAAATGGATTCCCATTGAATGCAATACCTGTAAGGGCATATATATATATATATATACATAGAGTATATTAAGAGTCAACAAAACTTGACCAGGAGACGTGAGCTGCAATGTTGAGTTGCATTATTGTTGACAATATATTCGAGTGCATTTCACCATCCCGTGATGTTAAAGTTAAGTCCATTGCTGTCATTACACACACATACACACACACTCACACACACACATATGTGTGTGTGTGTATATATATATATATATATATATATATATATACCCATATCAACTACTAGAGCTTATCAGTGACGTCAGTGTTGATAATACAATCAACTCTACCAAACCTGCAAATAAGATTGCAGTTTGTTATCTATTGTAATCCTGTAAGCCAGTCATAAGACAAGGACAGATAATCTCATTTTCGACACGTGTCCGCTATTAGCTGTTTCAACATCTCGCCGCTCTTTTTTTCACATGACCGTAACTCATCAGCGTCTTCTACAAAAGATATCCATGTGAATAACAAATTTAATATGATCTTGAATTTATGAATTTAATTCCCATTCTGCGTTGTTGTTTTTTATCTACGCCTTTAACGGAGCTTTGTTTACTTATTCGATTTTAACATAGGGCAACATTTTAACATACAAACGACAGTGTGAAAAAGAAGAATTGAATAAAATATAGAATCAAAAGTGTAGAAGGGCACTAAGGGTCGTGGCACCTGCAAATACAGCGCCTTTCGGCGATGCAATCGATTCATGTTCACACGGAAAACGGCAAAATTTTTTGAAGGGAGCGCTTTGTTCCTGAAGGTATCGATAAAAGTTGGATATCGGTAAAACCAACGTGGTTAATTTACTAGCTCATTTTCTTCTCTCCTATTCGGACAACTTTTCTTATAAGTTTATTTATCAGTGGAGCAATAGTACAATGAATTATGCAGCAGATTTCTTTTTTTTTCCAAATAATGTCATGCTTTCTCTGGACAAGAAAATAAAAATAATACACAGGTCCTTAAAATAGAAAAAAAAATATGGCACACAGATATGTTTTGTAAGAAAAAAAGTACGGAACCATAACAAACGGCCAACTTCTGTTGCAAAGGCTCTTGCTATGGAATGACGGGCTAGCAAATGCTGAATTCATCAAGAGTCATATAGTGACCTCTTTTAGTTTGTTGGCCAAGACACACACACACACATGCACACACACACACACACACACACACACACACACACACACAAGAGAGATGCATGTGCTTTCTCTCGTTCTATAAGCACATTCATGACAGTGTGCACGGAATTTCCTTTTTCTTATGTCTTCCCAAAAAGACACAAACTAATGTTCAAATCAATGCTTCTATTCTTTTTTTAGTTTTTATGTCTAGAAAAAAAAATATTCTTGATTGGAGACCCACAGAGACACAAAATGGAGAGATTAAATGTTTATTTTGCCCTCCATAAGAGGGATAATCAAGTTTTTTCGTTTTTCCAGCTGTCTCTTCCCGTACTAAAGAAGGGGTTTAGTTTCTTGTTATCTATTCTTAAGGTCAGTTTCAAAGATAAGGAGGAGTGTCTCATAACCACGTAATAATTCTTTGGACCACTTGGAAGAGGTCTATTCCGTAGGTATAAATTAGTTGCGACATGCAGAAATGACTATTACGCCGAAGTGATCTCCAATCAGCAGCCATGTTTAGGTTTCTCGTTCTGGCATCGATCCTGGCCGCGGCTTTTGCCGCTAGGTCCTACAATGGGTACGTCTTAATATTTGTCATTCTCTTTCAAGTAACATAAAAGAAAAACGGTAGATGTTTTTTTTTTGCAAACATGCCAATTTTATGGTATCAAGAATGAAGACACTAGGCCTATTCTTTTTTGGAACAGGCAGCCGCATTAAAATAAATGTAGGCCTATTTAGATTTCAGAAAGTGCATTAACCCAAAAAATGCCACTGCCTTATCAAGACACATTCTAAGAATTGCATCCAAAAAGAAGAAAGTTCACACTGTCGCAACATTCGCACCAGCGATTAATAGGTGCGAATTACCATTTGATGTTGTATGCCAGGCAGTCCTTATATATATCATGGAAAAATTGACAATCAGCCTCCACCAAATTCTTGTCAAAGTCATATAAGTTTTTCTTATTATCAAAGGGTTTTTTATGATTTGGTGAATTAGCTTTCGAGGTTGATTTGATCTTAGAGTCATTTTCATAAACCCTTACTGTGTCTTCTGTAGCGTGCAGGCAAAGAACAAAAGTGCCTTTGTTCGTGATATTTTGCATGCACTTGCTAGACAGCACCCGAAAAAAAGGGGAAAAATCATTTGTCATGTATCATTTTAAATTGCAGTTGAGAACCCAATCTTATGGTGAAAAGATGAAAAGATAGAGAAGCTGGAAATGAAAAACAAAAGTATGTGTTATGTTATCAGTCCTTCTTCTTTTGTAGGTACCAAGTGCTCCGTGTCATTCCAAGAAGTGGAAGTGATCTGACTGAGCTGTCTGTCATCGAAGAGAAAATCAGAGAAGTTGTGAGTTAAATGTCTTTTAGTTCAACTCTTACTAAGTTAAGCAACTCATTTCGTATATAGACAGATATCGGGGAATTAACGTGAATGGTATGCTTGATAACGCCACGTGCTACTGGCTCTTATTAATTTACTAATTCATTCATTAATACATTGCTGGGTTTTTCTCCATTGTATTGTCCTTCATGGTTTACCTATTCAGTTATACAAAGCTGCGTTCCAAAGGCGTACTATCAAGAAAATACATGGAAAATGATGCCCGCGAGTTACACAAAATAATTAAGTTATATTCTACTGTGTCTTTAATAGTTTGTTTACTAGTAAATGTATCATGAAGATGAAAACTAGAAGGATAAGGAGAGAAATGAAGAACAGGGGGACTATGAAGAGAGGAAAACGAGGAAAATATGATGGACAAAATACGGGTGCTCGTCACTAGACCGACACCCACGAGTCATACAGCCTACGAGTAGTACAGCCTACGAGTCATACAGTCCATGAGTTCGACACCAAGCAAACAAGCCTACGAGACCGACACATTAAACCCCGTGTTGTATCTGTCGAACTCGTGGGCTATTTTTACTCAGTGTCGGTCTCATGGGCTTTATTTGCCTAGTGTCGAACTCCAAAAAATAAAAATACAACCACCGTGATAGATTAATGCTATCCATCATCTCATGAAAGTTTAGGTACCTTTACTCATGTCATGATGTTCGAAAAGCAATGTTTCGTAGATTTTGTATGCATGTTGCTAATTGTTTACAATATCACATGAACAGCACCAAATTAGCTTTTGCGTTCAGACAACTGTACAGTAACAATTGTCTTTCTTTTTTTGTCTTATTTTTTTGATGACAAAGGTCGACTTCTGGAAGCCTCCTCGAAGCATCGACCACCCCGTCGACATCATGGTGAGCCCTTCTTACAGGGACTTCGTCATCCGCACCATTGAAGGCCGTGGATTTGAAGTCCAGACCTTCATTGAGGACGTCCAGAAACTGGCCCTGGACCAGAGAAAGAGGGCTCCCGTGTCCGTCAGTGACGGCTTCGACTACGAAGTCTACCACACTCTTGACGAGGTATGTTTTAAAGTTCAACACGAATTCTGAAATACGAAATGAATATTTGAACTCAGAGGTTGAAAGACAAACATATTTTATATAGGTTGATCCTAAATGCATGGGCGAAACAGCTTGGACCGTTTGGATTCAAATAGCTATATCTATAGGCCTGTTTGACTGAACTAATTTTTGTGCCATTGAATTAAGAAAGACTTAATGGCTCAAAACATTGTGTTGCGGTTGCAACAAAATATGAAGGAAATGTGTTCAATCAAATATTATTTGAGTTGACAAAAATGTGTTCATGATTGCTATCAAACTAATTAAATTCTCACGAAAATGAAGAACGATTCTAACCCTGAGTTCTTCTGATTCATTAAAGATCAATGACTGGATTGATACCTTCGCTGCTTCCAACCCGAGTCTGGTTTCGGTTGAGAAGCTGGCTACATCCTACGAAGGGCGCAGCGTCAGGGCTCTTAAGGTAGGTTTTGCATGCATCGGGGAAGATGGGTATGAATAAAAAGAAAAATATTGCGGTAAAGGAATCTAAGTTTGAAAAATATGACAAATAAATGAATGAATGAATGAATGAAAGTTTATCGCAAAGTGCATATTGATATTTCACTTTATTTCATCTTACTTCAATCCCATTACAATGTATCGTTACTGTAATTTTACACTTATTGTTGTTTACTCTGTTAAATCCACATTCTGTTTTGTTTACATTATTTATGTCACTAAAGAAAGTGAGGTGTATTTTTTTTCTTGTCGAAAAAGGCAAATAAATTCTAATTTGAATTTTGAATTTGAAATTTAATGTGGAGTTGATGTGCATACTACATTCCTATATAAGTTCAACGAATATTCATATTGCATACTTTCAAAAACAATACCATAATCATTTTACGAGTAAAGAATGTGGCAAAATTTACCTGTGGTAGTAGGATAGTGGGCTCTGTGTCATTGTACCTTGTACCTACAAGTCATTGCTATAAAGACAGTAAACAGAGATTATTAAAGATTCGAACCCCAACATTGTGCATGGTCTACACATCAGTGCGCAAGATGGTCAGTGCAAACATCAATCCAAGCGTGGATGTCATAAACAGATTACGGGAGTCTTCATTTTAACATTAAGATGACATCTTGTTCAGCGCAATATTTTGAAGTATAAGATTTCATAAGCAGTGACGCCTTTTTTGGGAATTGTGTACCTATAATATTGAGACTTATTCGCGATCCACTAATAATCTATTCTGACATGAATATCGTCCGCAGGTTGGCGCTCCACGAATCATCACCAAGCCGATCGTCTGGCTGGAGGGTGGTATTCATGCCCGAGAGTGGGTTTCCCCTGCAGCCATGATGTACATGACAAAAATGGTAATCATTTTTCATTCACCACGAATTGTATCTGCATTAAATATTTGTCCTTTGTTCATTCACACGAATTTCAGTTTCTTGATATTTTGCTTTTCTTCTGTAATCTCGTTTGTAGTACGAAAACACCCAATTCACTATTTGGAAAGAGTGAATCTTGCCGTATGATACCAATGAGTTAAAGGAGCTTGCAATTAGTGAGTCATGCTAACGAAAAACCGACAAGATTGAGATTCATGAAAATTTAAAAAAATCCCATAAAAACCAGCTCGCGGATTGTGATGTCAATTATACATTGACATTATATGCTGGTATGAAATTACCCCTTGTGGTTAGAAAACTGTAAGACTCTAGGCCTATATGATAGCAGTACGTAGTGACATTAACATACTCACAAACTAATCATTTACACCTTCAGCTTGTGGATAACTACGGTTCTGATTCTGACGTCACCTCTATGCTGGATAACTTTGACTTCTACATGATCATCAATTACAACCCAGATGGATACGAGTACACCTGGACCGGAGTAAGTAAAATGTTGCTATAATACATAGTGATTTCTCAACCCAGGATGAATATAAACTGTAAACACACATAGTTACGACTTCTCAAAAGTAATGTCTTCATTAACAATGGTCATGATTGATAATCCAAAAAAATCCTACTTATCTACAGGCGAGTGGCGGGAAATCTTTGTACAAGCAATGACGACTAAAGTGTCAAAGTTATGAGCCATGCGCGCATTACAAAACAAGAGGGAGATTATTTCCACCTATAAACTCGCGGATCATTGCGAATTACTACCTATCTAAAAGTAAATCTTGATAAATCTCGCCAGAGGTAAAAATGCATAAGGTATAAAAAATGTCAGAGGTAAAATACCAGGGATATGTTGAGAATTTGAACTGATCTCAGTCAGAGTTACTTCTGATAATTTTGCTATTGCATTGTTTACGTCTGACACTTTCAGACTTTTATGTTATCCCAGTCTCGCGATGAATAATATTAATCTTGGAATAAGTTAGACCTAGAAACCTATAACGGGAGAAAATAAATACAAAGTATAATTATTTTCGTTTGAGGAGATCTTATTATGATTATTTGATTCGTCAAAAATAACAAACAATATAGGTTTGACACATAATAGTCGAGATCTTGCATTCTGACTTGCTTCCACCAACAGAAGATCGTCCTGAAATCGAAAATGAAAGCTACCAAGAATTAAAGCTTTGATTTCAATAGAATAGAAAAAAAAATCGGAGTGCATGTGCTACAATAATGTAATCGATTTTGTTACCTCTTCCAAGGACCGAATGTGGCGTAAGACTCGCAGCAATAATGTGGGACGTTTGTGTGACGGAGTAGACCCCAACAGGAACTGGGATTTTCAGTGGGGAAGTGAGTATATTACACATCAGACCAAAGGCGTTTTCCCAGAAAACCTTTCACCAATTGCACTGACTGCATACCGTGGACTAGACCTAATACTAGTAGACTGTGCATAGCATACATCAATGCAACTTGCTGGCGCGCTCTCTTTGCTGGCTGCTAGATCTTGGCAAGACAAGTACCACACGTAGCCTGTAATACCAGACTGCTTGTCACACCACTGTGATAATTTGAGCAGTACAAATGTATGTTACAACTTTATCATTGACCGTCATATCTTTTTAGAATGGAGTTTCTCGTTATACAAACATGGCAAAAGTATTTAACAGAGTTTGAGTATGTTGCGGAGAGTGAGTGTTTATTTCTGATTCAGATTTGTTTTTCTAATTTCAGATTGTGCAAGCAGCGCGAACGCCGCAAAGCTCGCAAAGAGTGACAATGAGTTGTTTTATGTTGAACGATGACATACAGTTCGTCATCTAGATCAACGGTTCCAGAAGACCGATCTGGTGCAAATTTACGTAAGTGTTGAAAGATAAGCTATTAAGTATTTCCTGTGATTTTTGGTGCAATTCAGTACCATGAAATTTGATATTGGTACACACGTACACTCGCGCCGATATACGTACGCTCAGGCCGCTGTAAAATATTATGCAGTACACCCGTGACGTCATCAATGGGGCAGTATAATTCCAGCACGAATTTAGGCACTGTAAACAGATGAGTGCTCAGAATGATGTTTAGCAATCTCTTATATGTTTATTTTCTTTGCCGCAAAAGTACCCCGCATAAGTACATGTACTATATTTACATTTAAATTGTCTCAGCTTTCACAAATATAGAGGAAGGCCCATTTTGTCGATTTTAAAATTCTTAATAAAGTTGTAGTGTAATCATAACCGTGTCGAAACACAAAGATCATAAACAGAGGTGAAGATTGTGACCTTCCCTTATTCCAAAGAAGAGAGGAAAAATAGGAAATTTCGTTTACTCTCTATTGAAACAACAACAACAAACAACAACTAACTGCCCTTTTGAGACTTATTATTGCACAATATGGGCGTCATTGCTTAGAACGTAAGAGCGTTGCGAGTTTGGTATTCTACAATATAGTCTATTGTGTATTCGCCAATAGACGCTGGCACCAACCCTTGCGCTGATGACTACCAGGGTCCAAACGCTCACTCCGAGATTGAGGTTCTCCAAGTCACCAACTACATCCTGGGACTCAATGACGTCAGAGTTTTCGTCGATTTCCACGCCTACAGCCAGATGTGGCTGACTCCATGGGGCTACACGTATCGTCTGCCTAGTGACTACACGGAACAGGTATGAGTGCGCGCTGCTGATATAAAAAGCAATGCATGGAGACGATTAAGAGCAGTAGAAAAATAATTGCTTTCTTTTAGCCGGAAAGGACCTTGGCTATGATTCGTATCCAGGGTCTAGAAGAGAAAAGTCCATCTGTTACCTAAGACTAGGTTATTGTTATATTCCACGATCCCTGTCACCCACGTATCTAATCTAAAGATTTGGTTATATACAAGATGAGTATAAATAAAACCATTTTTATACAATAAAATGCCTCTGTGCAAGTTTGTATGTATGCAAATGTGTATCTTGGTTGTTGAATTTTGATTGTCAATATTTTTCCTTGCTATGCATACAAATGAAAAAAAAATTAACGTCATTTGAAAAGACATCATTGAGACATATGCAAAAGCGATGGCTGCCGACAATGGCATGAAATACTGTGAAATTTACTTAAGTTGAATACCTTGACTGTCACCAAACAAACAGGCCCTCTGGTTGCAAAATACCTCCGTGGATTTTTTTAGCCTTTCTATTCTCTTCGTCTTTTAATTTGTTGTTGTTGTTGTTTTTTGTTTTGTTTTTGCTTTTCCTATAGTATAATGTTGCTCGTGACGCAGTAAACGCACTATCTGCAGTCTACGGAACTAGCTATGAATACGGCAGCATCGCAAATACCATCTGTAAGTTATCATTGTAGAAATACTTTCTTGTTCTGTACTTGTAAAAAGTGTGTATGTTTTTAATTCTTGTATTTTAAAGTAACACTCAAGATAAACGTTGAAAATGAATTATATCTACGTGTAAATGAGAAATACCGCGAACAAAGTAGCCCCCTTACAATATCATACAGAGTATTGACAAAATAACACAAGGAAGATAATAACTAAATAGAACGATAAATATTCCTGCAAGTAGACTGTATTTGTTGTTTGGCTGTGAGAGTAGCAATCGATCGCAATAAATGTTAGAAGTTAGGTATGGCAGCCGTGGTAAGGGAGAGAGTTTCAGCAGTAGTAGTTGATGTACGTAGTATACTAGAACAGCAATAACAAGCAGAAATTTAAGTGGAGGTAATTACGACACAAAAGAATTAATACATTGACAGGCTTCACCAAAATCCTCACTAATTAAAGCAATAATGATATTGGACATCGCAACAGTAATGATAATGATAATGATAATGGTTATGACATTAACAGTAATGATAACAGTGATCGTCATCGTTATCTTCGGTTAAAATAAAATTCTGATAAAGGTCACTATGATATTGATGTTTGGACAGTATAAGGAAGGTAGACACCTGTCGTCCTTAATTTCTTTGCTAGCCATTTATCATGCCCACTACGCAGTTGTGTCAGC
Source organism: Diadema antillarum (assembly GCF_040938485.1). Taxonomy (NCBI): domain Eukaryota; kingdom Metazoa; phylum Echinodermata; class Echinoidea; order Diadematoida; family Diadematidae; genus Diadema; species Diadema antillarum. The sequence goes on along the minus strand of NW_027270997.1, from coordinate 922,146 downwards.
ATTCCACAAACACCTCTATGGACGTGAAGCTCTGACCACCCATCTCCCCACCACTCCCCCCGTCTCCGTCTAATTCCACAGCATCCTTCCATCGCCATACTTCACTGTCATCAACAACAGTATTACCTCCGCCAAGGGGGTTATGCTTTTGACCGGCGTTGATTTTTCTTTCGTTTATTTGTTTGTTCAATTACAATTTCTTTTTTGATGATGGAAATAAACAAACTATTGAATTGAATTGAAAAAAATATGTAATTTATATACTTTTTTATTTCCATCATTATTTCCGTCATTCTGCTTTGTTCGTCTGTTTGCAAGATGACTCAAACATTTATGAACGAATCGGACGAAACTTTCAAAAAAAATAATTTACGGATGATAAAACGAGGAAAAGGTAATCGAGATCATCGGCCGAATGCAGGGTTGTTGTTATTTTCGTTGTTTTCAAGTTTCTTTATCAGTGGTAAGGTTCATTATGAACGCTAGATGGCGCGCTTGCTTTTGAGACCCTCAGAACCATTGCGGTGGTCGGCAGTGAAGGTATGTTTTCGTGGTCAAGGAATCTGATAATGCAGGTGATATGAATATAGGAACATAATGTACGTTGGGAATAAGCTGCTTAACGTATGTCTGCGCTCTCCAAGTGCTATTCTAGTTTTCTCGTCATCATTATCATTATCATTTCCTTCCTAATGTCCTCTGAGTTTGGAATAATTTGTTACTTTTCTGATTCTTTGAATTTATCGTTAGACCCTGCCTCCGGCTCCAGTGTAGACTGGGCCTACGGTGTGGCGGGAATCAAGTATTCCTACGCCGTAGAACTTCGTGACACTGGAACTTACGGTTTTTTGCTGCCGACGGACCAGATCGTACCAACTGCCATCGAGACCTTCGAAGCTGTGAAGGTCATCGTCAAGGCAGCAATTTACTAACTGGACTATGCTTGACCAGTGTTGAATGTCATCACAGATGCCAGATGATTATGACATGAAGCATATATGTGAGATTGAAAGCAAATGATAGTACATCAACAGTAGATTACTATCATAATTATTGCCATAACTCAAATGTTATCCACTGGAGGGGAGCTAAAAGCTGCTAGGTCAACGAACTTTAATGCGGTATACACAGCAACCAAACCCTCTGGATTTATATCGCTAAAATTTGGTCAAAACTATTTTTCGTCAAGACAAGGGATAATAAACAAACGATAATGATTACTTACGACAATCCAACATTCTGAAAAAAAAAGTAATAAAGGAAATCAGAACAGCACAATGCTTTCGATGACTTTCCTGACTCATTGATATACGATAAGTTTACCGCACATTTTGAGTTCAGATTATAGTTTGATGTTACTTGTGGTCAATTTACTTTCGCCTTCACCCAATTTTCTTTAATATAAGATACACATGAATTGTACAAAAGTAATGATTACACGCATATATCCATCACCCAACGACACAATCACACATACACATGAACAGGCATAGGCAAACTCGGACCATTTTCAAAAAGTCATGATGCGAGAAATAAAGCTTGATGATGACACTAAAAGCCAGTGTTTGACCATGTTTGTGCAGTACGAGGAGAAGAAAGGTGTGAGTGACTTGATTGCGGTATATACATGGTAATAAGCATTCGTCCTCTGTTGTTACTCAATAAATTGACGTCTTTCCGCTGTGATATGACCTTCAATAAAATTCATATGCGCTTTGGAGGGAATCAATATAACGTGGCACCTGTCGTAACAAAGAGAAGAAGAAGAAAAAAAAAAGACGAAGAAGAAGAAGAAGAAGACGACAAAGGAGAAGGAGAAGAAGAAACTTACAAAGAAAAAAAAAGAACGTATGTAAAACATGAAAAAAATATGAGAGTGAAAGGAAGTCTTCATGATCCGAAGAGGTGAAAAACGAGAGGAATGAAAGAGAGAGGGTGCGAAAATAAGTGACAACAGAGAGGACTAGTCAGTCCAGTAATGTGGTCTAGCCATTCTCACTGTCCGACGAACTTTAACCCTTTGGCCCGAATTCAAGAAGGTGATTTAAACCTGGTTTTAACTTGGATCACAGTCAAATTTAGATCATAGTTTAAAATAAGCGTGAAATAGGCGTACCTATTTTGACATGCTCGTATCAATTCACGTCTGCTCCTGTACGTCTGGTGGCGTATATACCAAATCTGTCAATTGTATGTCCGTAAAAGAAATTCGCATAAACCATGGCTTAAATTCATTCCGCCTTCGTGAATTCGGGCTTTGGGTTCAAGTTGATTTCCAAATAAAAACAAACACCTTAAAAACAAACACCTCTGTAGTAACAACAGACATACAACGAGAGAATTATATATGGTTTAAACATTCGCTTATGCGGTAATAGAAATATCCATCACAATTGACAAGTAGCCTACAAATTAAAGGATATCTTATGTAAATTATCATAAATACCTTTCACATACCAAGACAGTATTAGCATTAATGTCTGATGTATGCTTTATATCTAACGAAGTTATTTGGCATGCAGTCAGTCATTTTCTGTCAACATACAATTGCTTTAAAGGAAATTAATTCCTTTTCATCGATTCATTCGAGATTCCTACGTGATGATATAATAGGAAGTCCAGCCCACAAAGTGTAACCCCATCTCAACAGGTTTCAAAGAAATCACAACCCCCGCCAGTCCGACACACAAAGTTAAAACGTACAGGCAGGATGTTTCACAACGCAAGAACGGGAATGGCTGGGCCCTGCCTTTCTCTTCCCATATCATTGCCTACCCGGCAGAAGGCCCCTAAGGCTTGCACGATGTACTGAGGACATTCACTCAACCTCTTAATATGATTATAGCAATATTCGTGTCCATCCATGCAACGCTGAGACAGAAACATAAGCCATCTGTAGTTGTAACCTATTTCAAAACTGCTTCTTTGCTCTGTAATTCCGAGGCAAATACGATATTGTTTACATCAAAAGTTCATTGATATCAACTGCCTATAGTAACGTGGACATAATCGTGGTCGCCTGAACCCTGATATAATCCAGGGGAAAAGTATTAACGCTGTGTCATATTAGCTGGCTAAGCAAATAAGATAGGGGTCATTATCATTCCACGAGACCAACACACACGAGTTTGAAATCGAAAGAAAGGGTCCATGAGTCATACAGCCCATGAGCTCGACACTATAATTATAGGCACATAAGTTTCATGTTTCCGACAATAGGCAAATAAGACCCACGCGTCCGACACTAGGTGAACAGGTCTATTTCGGTCTATTTGGGCCTGTTTGGCCTAGTGTGAAATTCGTGGGCCTTGTTTGCCCAGTGTTTGGCTCGCGGGCATTGTGTGCATAGTGTCGAGCTCATGGGCTGTATATGATTCGAAGGCTGTATTCCCTTATATTCCCCTGTATTACTCGTGGCCTGTAGGCTACTCGTGGGCTGTATGACTAGTGGGCTGTTTGACTCGTGGATGTCGAACTCGTGACATGCACCCATAAGATATGAAACGTCCTGCCACCAGATCGAAACTGCAACAAGAAGGATATTAAAAAATCAAAAATTTGTACCTCTGAATACGACGAGCCTCATCTTAAAACTATTCTAGATATCAAAAAGAACTGCAAGAGTTATTAACAAAGTAAACCACGTTAAGTATGCTATTTGTTGTTGTCGTTCTCCCAACGTTCTTAGCGATGGCAGCACTGACATTGACTGGCGGTGAAATATCAAAACAGATTCGGTTTACAGTAAACAATTTCTGCCACATATATCATGCTTTGAAAAAAATATATAATACGTGTAAATGTAATTGTAAGGGATCCATTGTGACACACAAATTTGGAAACATTTCAACAGGCCCAAACTGCATTGCGTATATACACACGTATATATATATATATATATATATATATATATATATATATACATACATACATACCTATATATATATATATATATATATATATATATATGTATATATATGTATATATATATGTATATATATATATATATATATATATATATATATATATATATATTGTCCAGCTGTGCAAAGCTTACGGCTTCATACAGAATTCTAGCATGAAGTTGTCGGCTGAACTTGTTAATTTCTTGTTTTTCTTCGTATGACGCAGTGAACTATGGATAATCTTCAGTCAATAAAACTAGACATGAATGAGGCTGCTAGAATCGTCAACAAACTCTTTAAATCATCGATCTTAACATATAGTAGAGGCTACTATGTCATCCCGTGAGATTTTTTTTTTTGATACAATTTGTAGGCTGCCATCTTGAATTTCAAAATGGCCGCCATAGCAAACAGTATTTTGAACCATATCTCATGCAGTGAGCATTGTAGAAGCTTCAATTTTGGTGCAAAATGCATGGTTGTGATGTCAGCCACTGTGATATATCATTTTCTGTTATTGTGGCTTGTTTTGATATTATTTATAGGCTGCCATCTTGAAATTCAAAATGGCCGCCATAGCGTTTTTACCCATATCTCATGTTGCAATTATTGTAGGAGCATCAAATTCTCAGTAATAGACATGCTAGTGGTGTCCATCGTTCCAATACAGCTGTTTCCTATTGTCGATCATTAGATAGGCCACCATCTTGAAATTCAAGATGGTGGCCATAGAAAAACATGTGATACTGTGGTAAGCGCCCTAGATAAATTTGCCAAAATTGTCTTAGTTAGACCGAATTCACTTTCAGGTTACGCAGAACGACAGCCATCTCTTAATTCAAAATGGCCGCCATAAATTCAGACTGTAAGGACGAGGTTCCAATGACGTCATCAAGCCATCCTGAGGGGCAAAAACTGTGTGTGTGGGGGGGGGGGGGGAGGGGAGGGGTCCCATACCATTTCCCATAAGTGTGGGCAAGCGTGTAAGCGTTACATCCCACGTCCCATAATAGCGCCAAGCGGGTATGTGATTCGCTTACACGTGATTTGTTTTTGCCTCTCAGGCAAAACATTATCTGGTTTCGTGGAACCTCGTCAATAGTTACATTCAATCCCAGTTATTAAATATTTGTACAAAAGTAAGCATTGATACGATTAAAGGTGATCTTCAAAAACTTGATGCTGCCTTGAGAGAATGAAGACAAACACGGGAAAGTCTCGCAATGTCAAGAAATGCCATGGTCACCCTACCAGGCATCCCATTCACAAGCTTGTTTGTTGACCACAAAATAAAACAACTCATCAGGGAGCTCATAATTGCTGGATGTATTTCTGGAATAACACAGAATGAATAAGGAATGCCAATGAGTAGGTTTTTCCTGATTGCCCTTGTGTGGGTCATCCTTAATTATCAAGACTTCCAAGATGCTTACTGCTATACCGCCAATGACTCTAAAACTACTAAGGAGCAATAATAGCTCAGTTCTGTGGCACTTTGGATGCATCAGAATTCCTCAACAATTTAGAACTCCATCACTCGAGGGTAATCTCAAAAATTATCACTGCATTGAAACTGATGAACGTGGTGTTTGGCAATCAGATATCGGAAACATTCAAGGAGGATATTCTAGAAAGAGATGAAAATCGATGTTTTCATGTTCTGTACTAAGAATTTGTATCTGAAAGAATTAAAAAAAAAAATCTGTCTGGGATAATATGAGAAAGGCCAGTCATTCAGCTCTTGCAATTGAAATACACCATGTAAGATTGAATCAAAAGTCACTAAGCTTAAGAAGACCACTACCTTCTAATAACACTTCTACCGGTACAACAGTCTGATAGGCCTGTCATTATCCAGTCATTACTGGAGGATACAATTATCGGAAGTTATAAGTTCTACTGTTCTATCAAGTAATTCCACAATCACTCTTCATCTCACAATTTATGGCCTTCTCCTCATTCTGACTAACAAAGGTTCATTTTTCATACCCATGCCTTAGAACCCACAAAACTTAGCCAAATAATCAGCCTGAAAGTTGAAATACTGATCAGTCAATTCCATCTGACACAGAACGGGGAAAAAAGAAACAAAAGGTTCATCAAAGATGCCATGGGAGCTGTCACTCGTCACAATGAGGAAGCAGATATCCTCATTCCGTTGCATGTATTAAATGCTACTTCAAGAGCAACAGGGAATTTCAGAGATATTGATGATTATTACGTATAGACACTGACATTTTCATTCTCCTAATGGATCTTTGCTTTACTGCATCGCATGCTGTCTGCTCCATCACTGGAAAAGGAAAGATGATTAAGTACAATTGACAATGTTGAGAGATTATGTTCTGCAAATTGTTGCGAAAAACAAAGGTCTGCTTGGTCATGCCTTTCATGGCACAGGATGAAGTTGAAAATTTGAGGATGTCTCAAAGAGCAGATGGATCAAGAATTCTCTAAGCCTTGAATCATGCAGAATGTCCAATGACACAGTCCATGCCTTCCAGAAGTTGGGCGTGGATGACTTCAACCTGGAGAATCTCCCGCTTTGCTTTCGTAGAGTCTTGATCCAGAGAACAAACCTTATAAACCGAACCTAATTTGTGCCTCTACTATACAGGGGAATTTAATATGGTACATTGTAGTTATTTCCAGCGGATATACATAAACTGTGCAATTAAGTGCTTTGAGCTTCCTACACCAACGGTAGCCACATAATTCATTATCATGTTCATAATAATGACAAGAAATGCAAAAGTCATTGTTTCTGGAAGAATTCAGAACCAATTCTCCCCTGTGTACAGCCCTATATACAAGTGCTGTGACTTTAAGAACACATGCAGGGAATGAGCCTAGAAGACATTAGCTATTAAAAGTAAATTTCCAATAAATTTTCTAGTACACGGCTAATATTGTTTATTTAAACTCTACAACCAAATCGTCTAAATGGGGGCATTTAGTCACCCAGACACAGTTATTGAGGCACTTTGGAAAGTCATTTGCTTTGACACCAGAATCACATGATTTCCCATTCACAAGTTTTACCCAATTAAAGGAATGTTTCCCATGGCAGCCATTTTGCATTTCTACATGGCAGTGTACCTACAGGAAGCAGTCCCACCTATGCAATGATAACACTATTTATTGAAGTGATTGACTTACACATAGGTCCTACATGAAAGTGCTCTAGCATGCTTGAGTTTGCAGGGTAAAGATCTTACAGTACCAGATATGGGTCGAAATCATCTTGAATTTCATGAGTGGCAGCCAATGCGAATAATCCATTATTACAGAATGTATATGATTATGTGTGTGTGTCTGTGTTTGTAAAATAATGTACAATGTACACCACCATAAACATTGATATGCCTAAAAGTTGCTTGTCGACCACAGATATTAGCTGAAAAGCAGCCATTTTGAATGATAAAATGGCAGCCTCAAAAATGATTTGCAATTTTATGGAGGGGATCAAAGTACATCTGAATGTTCAACATCATGAGCCCGGTTTATGCCCGAAATGTGAACTCTCTGTATTATTTACAGCATGAAATACGGGTCAAAATATACATTCTGGTATGGCGGCCATTTTGAATTTCAAGATGGCCACCTATGATATCAAAATGGACCATCATTTCAGATAAAGATGTTTCAGAAAGTATGACAGCAAACGCATGCTCTTTGCCCCAAGTTAGAACCTTACACAATGCATACAATATGAGATATAGGCCCAATTACATTTGCTATGGTGGCCATTTTGAATTTCAAGATGGCCGCCAACCAAAATTATCCATCATTTAAAACAAATATGTATATATTAGCATATCTGACATCATAAGCATGCTTTTTGGCCCAAATTTATACTTTCCATAATGCTTACAACTTGAGATACAGGTAAAAATGCATTTAGCTATGGCGGCCATTTTGAATTTCAAGATGGCAGCCCTCAATTGTATCAAAACAATCTACAATATCAGGAAATGGTGTATCACAATGTCTGACGTTATAAACATGCTTTTTGCATCAAATTTGAACCTTCCATGATGCGCACATTATGAGATCTGGGTCAAAATACAGTTTGCTATGGCGGCCATTTTGAAATTCAAAATGGCGGCTGAAGACGGGGTCGAAAAAAATGGAACCAAAGTTTTTTGGATTCAGCACTCCCAAATTGACCAAGTTAGCTAAAAAAATCAATTTTGGCACGAAAATCTCACGGGATCCAATATTTCGACATAGCAGACCGTACTAATATTTGATTGATGTGAAATTGAAAAAAAAACAGGATGTAACCCTGCTCTAGGTGCAACATCACATTTTTATATCATGAATTAGATTGAAAAGAATTTACAAAAGCAGAATATTGGTAGAATAGCGAGAGAACAATGGTAGAATATACGATAGGCAGCTGTGGTATATTATACGTAAAACTGTTATTAGTGATAGTGGTGGAAGTATTATGAAGCAGTATAGGAGTAGCAGTAGAAATATAAACAACAGCAGATGCACAAAAACTGTTTATCCGTGCACTGAGCAGGAAAGGTAGCCACACAACATTGATGACAGAAGGCCAAATTCACAGTAATGAAGAATTGTATTTCAGTATATTTCCTTTATTTTCAATTCCACCACAAATGCAATTACAAATTACATATTAAGGCATTGAATTATTACACAGTTATGCAAACTCAGTACAACAAATTGTATTCAAGGAAAATACTGTAAACAAAAAATGTAATTTTATGCTGATTTCTAAGGCTGTAATTACGTCCTCTGACTTTTATGAATTTGTCATAACAGTTGTCATCATTACCATCATCGTTATATTCATAGGTCAACAAGCATTTATTGGTCATTATGATATCAATATTTGAACAGAATAGGGAATGCAGCCACCTGTTATCCTAATTTGTTTACTGTTATACAATTAGATTAATCTTGTTAATCACCCAAACCTCTCATACTGGCATTATGGTTCTAATCACTCCATAATCCATTCGTTTCTGTTGTTTTACAGGGAAAATAAACCCTGTTATAACTGCCGTAGGTTTTCCCCGACCAATTTCATCAGATTTGCATTGGATTTAATGATGCGATTATTCAAATTCAATTGAATTTGAATGATCACATAGTTCATTTGAATGAAAAACAGATCTACAGCTGGGCCGATTGTGGCCAAATATAATATTGGGAAGGTCAAAAATAGAATATGATTGATATTAAGTGAATATAACTGAATGAAACTTTGAATGAGAATTAGATTATAATTATAATGTTATCACATAACAGTTAAAAAAAGGGGGGAATTTGCAATGCAGAAATGCGATATGAATTACATACAAGTACAGAACTTGTTTAAGTTGATTGAATTATTGACTGTTCAAAGTTCGAAGTTGTGTAAACGTGCCTATAGATATAATTGCAATTGGTGCTTGGGACGGAATTGAACGTCTTTCCAGCTGGCACAAAAGTGAACGCCAACTTTGCGCAGTTTATATTGTTACCATTCTTTACAAAGTTCTGTCTCTCCCTATTTCTCCCTTCCTATTTTTCTCTCTTTCTCTCACGTTTATAATACTTGCGAAATAACGTGTACATCAAAGAAATTAGATACAAGGATCTCCGACAGTAACCCCTATAATAACGTCAAGTTCATTGGTACAGCAAGTCTTGGTTCATTAATGGTATCCATAAAACATTACGTATACCTTCTTTTGCAACTGAATCCTAACATCTTAAAGTCAATTAATGAATTAGTTTTCTTGATATATTCAGACATTTTTATGCATAAATTTGAAAGAATAATACATAGGCCTATATCAAGAATAAAACTATTGATATCGGCGTTGCGCGTGAGAGGAGAAACACCTGTTGCAATTTACCAATTAGTGCTCTTGTGCTGAGTTAAAGGATGCGTGTCTACAGTATATGCACCAATTTAATCATGTTAGCTGGATGGTGTATGAAACATGAAGGATATGGTCTGTAATCCGAAGCATTTTTATATTATGCACGAGAAAAGAGGATTTCCATATGATTTTGCAGGTGAATATATTTACCTTATTTTGTTGCAGGCACTCAAGTGCAAACATATAAATTTTGATGTACATTACTACTTGCAATAATGTCAGTAACCACCAAACGCAAGTTTAGAGAGAGACATATACGTTAATATGCAAATTTCGAGGATTCTATTGAGCAGATATCCTGCAAAACCACCTAAATTCTTTCTCTCTTACATATAGAAATACACTTTGGAACACAGCCTCTTACAATTCAGACCTTTCTTCCAGAAAACCTTGCTTCCAATTAAGAAACTATTCTTTTTCCACTCTAGTTCCATGTCAAATACGAAAATGAATATCCAAAGTTCATTTCTATCAGGTGGCGCTTGTGGTAAGTCGGACATATGGTAACGTGAACACCGATAAGATCGAAAAGCAATGGCTATTAATTCGACTGGCTCAACAAAGTGCACACGCGAGGTGATAGAGAGATAAGCAAACGCCGTACCGAGAACAAATTGATTACATGCTGGTAGTTACAGGCATACGTCGAAACTCAAAAAATCATTTTCATTCTTGATAGTGCTTGCCGACAGTCGTACTTAGATTAGACTCGAATGCCGGGAACCCAACTAAACTTTAACTACCAGGATTTAAAGTCTTTAACATCCTCGTAGGCACAACTTGATATTGACGGATACTTATAGATTGACGTTTTGTCCGGTGCAGTTGGTGATCGATGGTAAAGACGGGGTTAATCATGCTACGAGTTCTCATTCTCTCAACGCTTTTGGTGGCAGCGCTGGCAGCGAAATCTTACGATGGGTAAGTTAATTCGTTTCCTTATAGCCACTGCCTTTGTATCTTTATGATACACGAAGGATGGCAACTTTAGGACACTCTATAGAGAGACATGATTAAAATGCAACTTTACACAACGCCCAAGTCTTACTATAATAACAACGGTACAAGTCAGGACACAGAGCGCATGATAGAAGCCTTAGGAAGATAGAATCTAAAATAGGAAAGTCAAGGAACTCTAACATTTTCCATGTTTCCACGAATCAGCGATTTGACGCAAAGACATCTCTTCCTGGAGACTGGAAGAGGTGATGATGTCTTTGCCTCAAATGTCTCATTCACCAGTGTATAATATCTTCATGTTTCTTTTATACCTTTCTTTGTAAAACCAAATGGAAAATGTTGTATCCTTTAAATAAATCAATGTAGTCCAGTAAAAAAAAAAACCACACACACAAAAAAAAACCCCAGAGAATGGAGAAAGGATTGCAGTTGCTACGTTATTGACCCAAAGCTTAACTTATTGTAGGATCATTGCTACGAGTGTCATGTTAATTTCATTTCACTTTATTACCACATCTGATAAAAAAAAAATACAAGAACAATGCAGGGAAAAAAAATGTAACATTTTGATAAGAGACAAACTCAACATGAAACATTTATTTCAGTATTGGAGGGGAGTATCAACAGAGACCGTTGGTCTTCCTGACACCGATCTCGAGATTTACAGCTAAAATGGTAACAATAATGCAAGCAATACAAAAAACTGACAGCTGCAAAAAGAACAAAAATATAAAAGGTATACTAAAGTTTTATCCAGAAGCAAGGAATTCCGGAACTCCGACAAGGAGGTGAATGTACTTTATTATTCCTATCGTATTTTAGATCTCTCTTATATGTTTTTTTTTTTACAGGTACAAAATATTTAGCATAACGCCTCAAAACAAGGAACAACTGGAAACACTGAACCGTCTTGAGAGTATTATTGGGCAAGATGTGAGTATTTTTGTTGTTTTTCATCAACCTGTACAATTCAAGATCAAAACACTTCTTTGTCTCCGTCATTATTGTTATCGTTTTAATTAACTTGTAACCTCACGCAGCAGATTTACAAACAACACGATATTTTGTCAGATCGATCAAGCGATCTTGCCATTACTGAGGGCCTCCGGGTGCGCGTTACGAGCTCTACCCCCACGAGTCATACAGTCCACGAGCTAGACACTATGTGAACAATGCAAACAAGGCCCACGAGATCGACAAGAAGCAAACAAGTCACACGAGCTCGACTTTGTATAGAGACAAAAATGTCCATGAGCTCGACGCTATACGATAAGTGTAACCCCTCGTGAAGCAATGTCGAGCTCTTATAGGCCTTTCCCTTTCTTTTTCTTTCTTTTTTGCCTAGTGTCGAGCTCGTGAGCCTTGTTTTCCTAGTGTCTTGTTCGTGGGCCTTTCTACTTGATGCCGAGCTCTATACAGGGCCTTGTTCACATAGTTTCTAACTCATGTCTAGCTCGTGGACGGAGTTAATATTATTTACGTAGTGTAGAGGTCATGGACATTTTTGCCTCTACAGAGTCCAGCGGACGTGTGCCTGTTTGCCTCTTGTCTATCTCGAGGGCCTTGTTTTCCCAGAAAATTGGGCCTGTTTTACTTGGTGTCTAGCTCGTGGGCATTATGACTCGTGGACTTTTTTTAATATCTAGATTATGAGCCATGTGACTCATGCGAATTTAGACTCCGCGGCTCCGACCAGTCACATCTAATCTCAAAATTTCACATAAAAATATCAGTCCAGAAAAAAAAAGAGAAAGAAGATTTTACTCAATCCACATGTATATGAAGGTGGACTTGTCCTTTAAAGCTTATCGTAAACGGTATTAATGAGGTCATCCAATAAAGGAGAAGAAAAATAAGAGGTGTAGTCATTTCAGCATACGATGTTCCAGTTCCAATTTCTCACTTCCATAATGCATGAACTAGGTTAGGCTCTGTTCCAAGTTTTGCAGTATCTATATATACACATTAATTAATGACATTTTAATAACATCCCAAGAGGACACATATCTAAAAAAGAACGATCATTTTTTTTTCAACAATAAATTAAAGTGATGGTCATTAGTTGCAATGTCATTGTTACCAATCAGTTACATTGTGTATTGTGTATTATTACGATATGTTTGCAAAGTCTATGCGTACAAAATTTCAGTCACACGAGAGAGAGCAAGGATAAGTACAATGTATGCCTTCATCTACTTAGTCTGGTGTTTAGACATTTGAATACAATGTCTTATCTTTTGTTTAAAGTATGGTGAACGAGAAAAACAGGACGATATTCATAAACAAGGTGATTCATATATTTCTGGAAAGCTTCAGTCTCTAAGAATATGAATAAATAATTTTCAGAAGATGAAAACCTCTTTAGAACGATGCAGAGATGGTTTTTTGAGACCATTTTTAGACCACCTGAACCCGATCTGATGGCGAAATATTGGGGACCAAAATTATGATGTCATGAAATGAACGAATCAGCCCTGCGCTGATGCGCTGTGCTATACGCGCCTCCGTGGTTCAAAGCGTGAATTCCGCATGATGACTTGAGTGCAGCGGGGTGTCTTGTTCACACAATCAGGCACAAGTGAGTTATAATTTCACTCATTGAATCCATCTTCCTTAGAATTACCATTAAGTATACAGATGACAGCCTTTTCACACTTTTGCTTGCGCTGTCGCGCCTCAGTCTCGACTCTCAAACGGCTCGTAGTAGGCCTAACAGTTAGGCACTCTAGCTTGGAACCAGCACTCTGACCTACGTAGTATGGTAAGGGTACCACCTATCGGCAGGGTACCTTGACATCGGCACCCTGCGTATCATGGCTGTTTACGTATAGAACGAAAAGGTACGCGTGGGATTAAGTGCCACTAACTATGGAAACAATAAAAACGAAGAAACGAAAATCAAACACATAAACAAACTAACAAACCAAGCTGAACACGTTTCAGTTACACATCCGCTCAGTTAGTAACGACGCATGACTTTGAAATTAACGTGTATTTCCTATGGAGGGAAGGGGTGCCGATCGTGAGGTACCCTTTCAAGCCGCGCGAAGAAAATGCATCGCATGCACTAAAATTGCGTTATTTCACTACGGAGATTCAGAATCAAGAGGATGGTCACGACATTCAAAACTGCAGTATTTATGGCATATATATTTGACGTAGAAATTAGGCGAATTTGTTTTATACTTTTGGAATAAACAAGCTGCAGATCCTTAGGGTGACGATAGGTGGTACCCTCAATCATACGTATACGTACTCGTAATCACGTACAGGTCCATAACAATAGTTAAAAAACAATATGAAGCCTTCGTGCTTTTTAAAAAATTATTAGCGGGGAAGTGATATTGTAACAGAACCAGACACGGTTACTTTTGGCGCACCATAACAATATACAACAGCACAGTGGGCTCCCCCGTTGCCTCTCCCTCGCATCTTCTACCACTCCGACTTTGCCACTGTCACTATCAGTGTCATTGCCACTGCCATTACTCTATTCACTCTCGATGTCAAACACAAAGTCTTTCCGTACAATATAAGGTAAAAATTAGACGTTTTAATGTTTCTGCCAAAAAAGCAGATTCGACCAAAGACAGGCCAGATATTGCATCCGCTCACCAAGAACTACGTGCTCTTTGAATGGCGGACTTGATGTCCCGCTGCACTCGTATAAAGGGTTCGTTCATTTCATGACGTCATATTTTAGGGCTCAAAAAAAGACGGCTGTTCCGGAGCGAAAATCGGTAAAGTAAATCAGTCAGTTTTAACTCGCGATTTCTCAGTGGTGCAAATATGTTTTAAAAAGTCACATTAAATTTCTGTTTTAGGAGACATTTCCCTCTGCTTTGACACCTTTTGTATGATTTTCTTGATTTTAATGTCTCGTTCACCATACTTTAACTTCATATATATATATATATATATATATATATATATATAGTACAGGCCAAAAGTTTGGGGCCAACCTCAGATTTAAAAGAAAATCATACAAAGATACTGTGTTCTGCAATTCATTTAACTGTATTGATACTGAATGGGCTAAGGCAGTTCCATTACATCACCCAAGCATGTTTCCAACAGGAATTACAGCTTAATTACCCATTTTGTGGAAATTTTTTGCTCACACTTTGGATTCATCAAAATACCGTCCGTGTGCCCTGAGCACTGCTTTACAGATTCTTGGCGTGCGATCTTGCCATGCCAGCTTAATATATAGGAGAAAGGTCTGGCGACTGCGGGGGTGGCCAAATCATGTTCCTCAAGACATTCTGCTCTGAATTCTGCTTTGAATGGATGTAGTTCTGACAAAGTTTAGATGAATGTTTCGGATCGTTGTCTTGTTGCAGGATGAAGTTTTGACCAATGACTCTTAAGCCAGATGGACTTACATGCCTCTGAAGTATTGAGTGGTAATGCTTTTTGTTCATGTTTCCTTTGACCTGACCCAAGTCTCTTTCTCTTCCAAAACATCCCAAAAACATCACTGATCCTCCACCATGCTTCACAGTAGGCACAACACAGCTTTCAATCATACGTTCTGTCTCCCGTCACCTCACATTCTCTTCTGTTTGTTCCAAATAACTGAAACTTGCTCTCATCAGTCCAAAGGATCTTCTTCCAATCACCATCAGTCCAATTTTTGTGTTTCTAGGCCCACAACAGTCTCTTGTTGACTGGGCGAAGGAGTTTTTTGTTTTGTTTTGTTTTGTTCAGTCCAGCGTCTCTTAGCCTGCGTTTCACTGTAGTCAGTGAGACGGGCTGTTCACTGGCAGAATTCACATCTCGAGTAGTCAACTTCCTATTCCTCTTGCTGGAAACAATGCATGTGTCCTTGTTGCATGACGTGATTTTATGTCACTTTATAGGCCTCCATAAAGGGACTGGAATATACCTTTTTCCTAATGAATTCAAATTTATGGCTGTTTCATTCCTGGGAACATTAAAGAGACAAGCTATTCCTTCAACCTGCTCTTTTTAAATGAAATTCAATTACTAGAAGTTCCAGTTTGCATACATTGTTTATTGCTATGTCAGGCAAGCCTCGGACAAGTGTTCAGGTTGTCAAAACAACCTTTGCTTTAAAGGTATGCATAAAATTTGAATATATTACGAAAACCGACTGGGTTTCACAAAAGTGCACTCAAAAACTGTTGGAAACATGTTTCTGTAATGTAATGCAACTGCCATAGCCCAGTCAATATCAATGCATTTGAATGAATGCAGACTTTGTATGATTTTCCTTTAAATCTGAGGGTGGCCCCAAACTTTTGACCTGTACTTTATATATATATCATATATATATATATATATATATATATATATATACACTCAGCAAAAAAAGAAAGTAAACACTTTTTCAGGTTTATCTTTCTCATGGACATCTGGCTAAAAATGGTGTTTTATATACCATGTTAAAGGTAATTTAATTAACTATCAACCTAGTAGGTCAATGAGAATGTTAACTTTACGCATGAGTGAACACGTTCTTTTTTCTCTTCCAAGGCGCAAAAGTAAAAATTGCAAAATGGACGAGTAATTGTTATTTAAATTCCTTAATTAAAAGGTAAAATGAAGAAATTCTGTCGATTTTATCACCTTTACGGTTTACTCCCTATGACATTTAAAGTTTGAATTGATGGAAAATGCTTATGTTCCTCCTTCGGTTTCCCCACTATGTTTTTGTTTCGAATATAAAGGGAAACAAAGGAACGGAAACTTATTTCTGCTGATTCATTCGTGTCCCTCATTGCGTTAAATTGGTTTTGTTATCATTCCTATTTTGGAGGGCATTTGCAAATGAATTTCAATATGTCCAATTCTGCAATTTTTAATTTTCTGCCTTGGAAGACAAAAAAACGAATGTGTTCACTCATGCGTAAAATTTCCCTTTGTATAAACCTACCAGATTGATAGCCAATTAAATAATCTTTGATATGGTATATGACACACTGATTTTTATCAAAATCTTCTATGAAAAATATTAACTGGAAAAAGTGTTTACTTTCTTTTTTTGCTGAGTGTATATATATATATATATATATATATATATATGTATATATTGGATAAAAGTGCTTCGTTTCTTCTTTCCCAAAATTGTGACTTTGTAAATTTCTTTGAAAATTTTCAATAGTACCATATTGAAATAATAATATTTCTGAACATATTTGGAAAGATTCATCTTTAACAATGATTAAATGGTGGAAAGATATTTCCCATCCGGAATGAGTATTACTCTTAAAATCCAAACGGTTACCATCACAAGTATGTTATTGCCTGCGTTCACATCAGGTTGATTTTTGGAAGTCTCCTCACGATGTTGGCTCCCCTGTCGTTATAATGGTGAGTCCCGAGCAGCGAGGACGCTTTCTCCGTCTTCTTGATGGCCACCAGCTTCCGGTCGAGATCACTACGGAAAATCTGCAGAGGGATATTGATGCAGAAAGGGACTCTATCTCTGCGGGTTTTGATCTCACCGACTTCAACACGCTAGCAGATGTAAGTTACTCACTTCTCTATTGGGTATCTTCTCCTTTCTTTTTTTTTTTTCCTGGCTCCCTCAATTTCATCAATTTGTCATTACTTTTTTCTCCCCTCTTTTGTATCCTCGTTGTCTTCTTCGTCTTCTTCTTCTTCTTCTTCTGTTTCTCTGTCTTCACTCCTGGGGATTATTCCAGAGGGTTTGGATTTCTGTGTGTGTTTTGGTTTCATCGCATATGCGTGTCTGTATGTGTGTGTTTTGTGTGCATGTGTCAGTAAGTGTGCGTGAACCTTCACATCAAACAAACAAGTGTTAAAAAAAAAAAACCATTAGACTTGTCAACTTTTCTCTTAGCCCACGACGTTACGCTTGCACGATTGATGTGCAGCTTCCTATATTTATCCGAGCATACTGTTGAGGATGAAATGGTTCAAATGACACAGAATGACACGGAATTATATATATATATATATATATATATATATATATATATATATATATATATATATATAAACATGCGCACACACAGAGACACATATCTGACTATAATTAAGAGGAATAGTTATTCATTGGTTTGTTCAAAGAGGATTCATATCTGGGATACCTCCCTGGTTTATTCATAATTTAATTGACATTAGTCAATTCATTCCTTCATTATTTATATATTTGTGCGTTTGTTCTTTTCACTCATATGATATGAACATGTTTATCGCTTAAAGTATAAAATATTCTCAACCTGATCTTTAAACTAGAAATCGTTCTCTTGCACACATTTTCAGTGATACGTATTAAAGACATAATTAATGACTGACAGCTGCGAGTTTCCAGTAATTTAGGTCCTCTCTTGTTTCTTTCATCTATTTTCTAGATTAACAGTTGGATGAACGGTTTGCCGACTCGGTATCCCGACCTGGTGACTGTCGTCAAAGTTGGAGACTCGTATGAAGGCCGCGACATCTGGGCTCTGAAAGTATGCATTTTCTTGATAGCTAGGGCATGAAACAAAGACTAAAATGCAGTGCAAATTGTTCTATTTCACAGCAAAAGTGTGATAAATTGATATGTCGTATTCGTTCCGGCGTTTGTGAAAAACACCTTTATGAGGAAGAGAGGGAATTATATCTGCTTATTCCTGATCAATATCTGAAAAGGTGTGGAGTTTATTCCGTCGATAGACTGGCAGTCATTGGTTATTTTTAAAGCACGATACAATTCTATGATGAAGTATAAACATCTGGTTAAAGGGACTGGAAAGCAAACATAAAGGACGGACGAAGGTTCATTCAGATTAAGGTAAAGATAAAATAATGAAGTTTTCGGATTGTAAAGTTGAGATGTTTTCTTAAACTTGTCATATCGGTCACAATGAATGACATGCATATTCTATTCAACTCAATTTAAATTTCATTTTCCTTTTCGAAAGAAATTTAGCGAGTTGAGTACTGTCAGACTTTAATAGGAACATAATAGTTCATAACTCTATTGCATTTCAAATTCCAATGAATGTTTTATCATTTCCCATAACCGATAACGAAGTTACGAACCTACAATGATTTCTGAACTAGGCGTGTCATATAGGGTTTTCAATCTGTAAATACGCAAAGCAAATAACCATTACATTTCTCTCCTTCCCCCTACTGCTATGTTCCTTGGTTTTAGATCGGCAAAGGGCAATCGTCCACCAGTGTATGGTATGAAGGCGGTATCCACGCTCGTGAGTGGATCTCTCCCGCAACTATTATCTACATGACTGACCTGGTAAGAATCATAAACTGAAGATCAGGGCCCCATTTCATAAAAGATGTTAGGATGACAACTCTTGCTGGAATGACAACTTTCCACAGCAAACAGCCAATCAGGAAGCTGTATTCTTGTCGTTACCATGACAATAGTCATTCCAGCAAAGAGTTGTCATCAACGGGGCCCTGATTTCTCTTTGAAAGCACAAATCGGTTTTTGGTTCTGTTTTTTCTTTTGCGAAAACACAGGTACCTTGATAGGTATCCCAACTTCGATCACATGTCGCATTCACGTGGTCGTGCTATACGTAACTGTCATATCTTGAATGAACCGCATTATCAATTTTGATATAATATTGACGCTATAACGTACACGTATAGTGCTGATGAGACCTTGAACTGAATCAACGTAAGACTGATGATAAGCACATAATCAGTCTCAAGTAATATGTAAATCTCCTGAATATTGCATCATCGTTTTGGATATCATTGGCGAGTCTTCTTATAGATACCAAATAATAAAAAATCATACGGTCAACTTTGACCTTATCGTACTTCGCAGGTACTTACTGTACAGTGATTCCCGTTGCAACGAATACGGTTATAACGAAATTCCGGATACAACGAAGTGAAATTCCAGGCTACCACATTAAACGTTCTATGTTTTTTTTTTTTTTTTTAATCATTGTCTATCGGTTCGGTTGTAACCAAATGTCAATATAACGAAAGAAACCGCCGGTCCCGAGGATTTCGTTATAACGGGAGTCCACTGTATTACATGACCTACGTAGTGTGCCTCAATTAAAGAGATTGCTATATACTTGTTGTTAAAACAAATCTTCATAGACTAGGAAACATATCCAGATTAAGTGAAGCAAAGGCATGATGTTAGAATGTAGTACATGGTGGCGTCTTGATAACGTTAATAATTTTCTCTAATTTTTTTTTGTCTTATTGGGATAGGCAAAGATTATATTCCGTCTTACCATTTTTTTGAAAGTTGCTCTGTCAAAATATAATGTAATTTAACTATGAACTTATAATTGGGAAAATTGCTGGTTCTCTCTAAAAACTCTTGTTAACTTACATATAAATTTCATCAATAAATTAGCATACCTATCTTGAGGATGAAATGAGATGATGTGTGTCTGTTATACAACACAATTGTTTTTCAGTTGCTAACGAGATACGGGACAGATGCTGACGTCACGAAAATTTTGGACGAGCTACATGTATACATGCTTCCCGTCTTCAACGTAGACGGGTATGAATTCACTTGGACAGACGTGAGTATTCCTCCATATTGCTACAAAGGTCGTTATAACCGGCATATCAAACCCAAGCAAATCTTCAAAATAAGTCTCCAAATAGCCAGACACAATGTTTGTTGGCGGAGGTGCACGCAAATTTAATGTATCAGTTACACAGTTCGTTGTGAGGAAACGTGATTGTCTTTGGCTATGTGGAAATGAAGCAAAGCCCACCGGTTCTGAGTTTAAGATTTGTCTTTTCACGAGTGATTGTAATTTCATGTTAATAGTGTATGGTATAAACAATTAAATGAGTACCAATAACATGAATAATTGAACAATTAAATGCCACGTATAGTGTGGAGCTTGGCTAAGACAATGTTTCTGTTTCGAAAAATTATTTTGAATGATAAATCAGACCTCGAGAGTGAAGCCGGATATGGCGGAAGTAAATATGGTAACCAACATTGTAGCAAACATGAGATAACTGGTAGACGTCGTGATGACCACATCACCTAATCTAATCTGCCTAATGTTTGATAACCACGCCAACGTCAGTTTGCTCCAAAAGCTTTGAAATCCCACATACCTTTCTGATATCCTGTCCGATACCAATTGCAACTTGTCAATTTTGTTTAATCAATTTGAATGCACTTACCACTGATGTAATTGAAACATAAAACACTTTAGAATTGCACTTTTATTCAGTATTATTCTTTGGAGGGGTTTACAATAAGTATAACGTTCACACTTGATCTTGGCGTTTGTTTTTTCGTTACAATAGGATCGTATGTGGCGCAAGACTCGGTCCGACAACGATTGGTCCACGTGCAAGGGGGCCGACCCGAACAGGAACTGGGACTATCAATGGGGATGTGAGGCTAAAGACTGACTGGGCAACACCAATAAGGGTTTTTGTAATGTGGCTTTGAAACTCTATCATATTAATTTTTCGTCATAGTCTGAGTAACATCCATTCACATTTATTAGTTGTTGCGAGGCGGGACAATTACGGTTAGACGAAAACTAATAGGACGCAAATGAAATGTGTTGTTCTCAGTTTGTGAGAAAAATTCCACTGTGTGTGGGAGATGCCTCCCGTCCCTGCTTCATGAGAGCGTTGGGTACAAGGTAGGTGGCCATGCCGGATACACCTCTATAAGTGATGTTGGTTTAGCGTTGAGGACGCTTTCAGTCACCTTGGGGTGAGTCATGCGCAGGGCAGCGTTTCATAACACTTGTCATTGAATGACAGTTGTTTTAAGGTACGGAAATCTTTGCATCTCATTGGCTGAGAGCAAATTCGTCAGTAAAAACTCACTGACCTTGTAGCATATGCAGTTTTGCAGGTTCCATGAAAAAGAAAAAGTAAATAAAGAGCGGACACTATGTCAAGGTCACTAAAAACAAAGTAACGATATTCTAATGGATGACGAATTCACTACAGAGCAACAAAGCACGTAGACATCAATAGGGGTTTTCCCCACGTGGTGTGCCATTGCGTCTGTCTTTCATCTTACATTGTCTTTCTTCATAATCTAAATGATTAACGCAATTATGTCTTTCGCTGAATCAAACAGGTATACAACATCCCACTTTATGCTGCAGATTTCTGGAATTTTCATTTTTTTTTTTTTTTTTTTTTTGGCTTGCTCTTCTTCTTTCTTTCTTTTTTAGTCAATAATTGTAATCCACTGCTCCGGCGCCGTGATCCGCTATTCCGCACGCAGCACGGACTGCTCTATCTCCATCCCATCGAGAACAATGGAGAAAATGAGACGTTCTGTTTGTACTGTTGTCTAGACTAAAATTTCTACCCTATATTTTCTACCCTACATCCAATACATGTACATTACTTGTCCACGTAATTACTTCCAATCACGTGCAGGTGTATTTACGAGTAGGTCATATAGTTTCTGTTTACCTAATGATATGTGCACATGAAATTGTGCTTTATCTTACATTGTAAAACCGATGCCATTTACCCAGCAATAATATGTCTATGCTTGTTTACGACAGATGAATCAAACTTTCCCTGTTCCGATACTTATCATGGATCGAGCGCATTCTCTGAAATCGAGGTGAGGACTGTTGCCGATTACATCCTGAAACTCGGCAACGTGAAGGCGTTCATCGATTTCCACTCCTTTGGTCTGATGTGGATGAGTCCATGGGGTTATACCTACGACTATCCGCCTGATTATAACGAGCAGGTAATTGCCGACAAAGAGTATAGCCGATTTTATCGAGAGGGAAAGATAAATAGACCACCATGCATGTGTTATATTCTTTGATAATTACAACTATTCCTTGATACCAAAAGCAACCCTTGTTAGATATAATGCGACTACAAAAAAGAGTGTTGATGCGTGTTTACTAAATCAAATTTGTAGAATTGTAATTTCATACACTGCGAAGATGGTAGCTTGTCTCTCTACGAAATTTTACTCACTTCACAACATTTAAGCTTGAGCCAGATATACACAAACTGTCATGTGCATTCTGATAATCTCGATTCTCATCAGTGAACATACCGTTACTGTTTTCAGGAAAAGATACTAAGGAATGATTAGTCATTATATAGTAGGAAGGTACAAGAAAAAAAGATATTTGACGACGGCATGATAAAAGCAACCACCACGTAAGCACCATTGCCCTTAATATTTCGCAACTGTAAGCGACATTAGGGGACATTAATCAAATAGAAGATAGTGCGACTGAAGTTATCCTGATTGAAGCCAGTGTGTCAATTTT
Source organism: Diadema antillarum (assembly GCF_040938485.1). Taxonomy (NCBI): domain Eukaryota; kingdom Metazoa; phylum Echinodermata; class Echinoidea; order Diadematoida; family Diadematidae; genus Diadema; species Diadema antillarum. Next base: position 899,160 of record NW_027270997.1, on the reverse strand, counting down.
CATTGTCTCATCTTTGCATGTTTTTATGATTTTTTTTCTCTATTACTTCTGGTATGATATAATAAAATTATGTGCTGCGTTTCGTCGGCAAGCACGGCAAGAGAATGAAATGTTTGGATTTTCCGCGAAACGTTACAGCTAGGTTCCGATTTATCCTCCCAAAATAAAGACATTTTTTATGACAAAGCGCCTCGTGAAATCATAATTTCAGAACCTTTGGTATCGTTAGCAGGTTTATCTGTACTGCATGTAGAAGTCTGACAAAAAACAACGCATCGAGTCATTATTCAAGGATAACATCTATATAAAGCACTTAGGTCGTTTTGAGAGTTTTTCTTTTGTTTTCAGGTATAGCTTTGGATGCTCTTTCATTAAACGAAATAAAGGCACCCGAGCAACATCAATACATTTAAATAATACATGCCACTGCAAGAAAAAGTGATGCCGAATTTGACATGGCATGCTTCTAATGTCACACCTTTATCAGTTCTTGGACATTCATTCTTTTCCAATCCTAGGTTCAACTGGCCAACGAGGCAACCTCGGCTCTACAGGCTTTGTACGGAACCGAATTCGCAACCGGCTCGATTGCTGAAGTCATCTGTAAGTATCTATTTCATATTCTACTGCTTGACATAAAATGCATGCATTTTGAGATGTTCTATAATACCTTATGGAGAAAATTGAGGTAATACTACGTAGAGTGATAGAACGTTAGTTGATTATGTCTTATTCGTTCAATAACGTAAATAAGGTGATGTATATTTGAGACTGTTTATCTCATAGTCTACTTTTTAGATTATTGCTCTTTAGGTATAGTATGTCTTTCCTGTTTAAAAGTATTTCATGGTAAGAATTGCAGTGAGTATTTACACCAGGGCCCTGTTGCATAAAACCCTTACCGCTGGACTTATCGCTCCTTTCTAGCGGTAAGTGTTCAAATTAGCGGTAAATTTTATAATCCTTGATGTTGATTGGCTGTGACGCCTAATTTTGACGGTAGTTACCATTGAAATTCATTGGTAAGTTTTATGCAACGGGCCCCAGACTGACTAGGGGTTGATGAATGCACGAGACAGACTCTCAAACTTTGCCAAATAATTCGATGCTCTAATTACTAGACGCTGCCAGTGGTTCGAGCGCAGACTGGACTTACCAGGAGGCTGGCATCAAGTATTCATATGGCGTGGAGCTCCGGGGTAGCAGCTTTGTCATCCACCGTAACCAAATTGAGCCCTCTGGTCTGGAGACCTTCGAAGCCCTGAAGGTGATCTCGCTCCGCGTCATTGACGAGAGCAAATGAGTTCCGGTCAAGTCTTGGTTGCACGTCATTTGAACATCGCACTGACGGAAAACTGACCGTGTCAGACATAATGTCAAAACAAAATTATGAAACCTGCATGCATTATTAGCCATTCATAGTAGTGTAGTTTATTTGGTTTTTGATGCTTTGGGACAAACGGGAAATACACATGACGATACACTTCTTTTCAAATCTATAATTCTTAGGCAGAAAAAAATGGCGTCAGTAGGATCCTTGGTCCCTGCGTTATGAATGTTTCTACAGCATTTAAGTTTAAACGACATCCAATGGAAACGTATCACTTTCCTTTTCTTTTGTGCATATTTGACTTCAATCCTGACAAGCGCTGGGCTATTGCTTTGTCTGACATTAAGCATAATATCGGCAACATTCATTCAGAAAACTGCGATAGAGTTAGGTACTCTTATTGTAGCTTTTTTTTTTTAAACATGCGAGTACATGGAGTCCAATGGTTGAGATTTGGAAAGTAAGAAAATAGTCGCCATTCATGGGCCCTGGTGATCCCATAAGTATAGGGCCATAAGTCTAGGGCCCGGTCTGTATTCGATTCGCTCTTAAAACGATATGCATGAGGCATGAACCCAGGGTTCAAAAGGACGTTGGAACAATGACTCCGTCTTACGCATCTGTCATATTCCGAACGTCCAAAGAAAACCAATCTCCATAATTTGGAAATGTTGATAATGATAGAAATAATGTCAATCTCTGTTCGTCTTTTGGTTCAGTTGTTGTGGCTGCTAGGTTCCGGCTAGTTGTGCCTATTACATCAGGGCCGGCGCAGTGTTTTCAAAAGTGTGGGGGCCCACTTCCGGGTTTCATGAGCTAACAAGCAAAAAAAAAAAAGCCCTCAGCTCATCTCTCCCCGTCCACTTCCGGGTTTCTTCAGCTAACAAGCAAAAAAAAAAAAAAAAAAAAAGGTCCTCAGCTCATTCTCTCCCCTCCCATTTTAGTGCCACTTACGTTGAAAAAAGTGTGGGGCCCAAAGTGATGGCACCTTATGTATTCCTTTGTATGGTGCAAGTGTGTGGGGGCCCGAGCCCCCACGGCCCCCACGGCTGCGCCGCCCCTGTACATAGAAATCCGTCAGACACAAAGTTTGCTTGCTAGCTAGCCGGGTAAAATTGCTGGTAAATACCTGCAACTGATAGTATTCAGTTGTCGCCTGATCGCAGTGTGTATTAGTGTAAGGCTATAGGTCTTGCTCTCGTCCCGTACATGCACGTACCGTATTGCCTACGTAAGCTATCTACAATCCTGATTCGTCTACAATCAGTTCGTCTAATGGCCAGTTAGTCCACTTGCCTCTTACAGTGACTTAGCCTCATTACCAGTTGGTCTACTTCTAGATGGGCTACGTCCACTACTTCTAATACCCACAGTTTATTTGACAAAATGGGAAAAAGTCCAAGGAGACAAAAGTGCAATTAGATTATTTGGTCATTAGACGAAACGATAAGTAGCCAAACTGGGCATTTGACCAAGTGAGAAGTACACCAAACGGGCATTAGACGAAATTGATAGTAGACCAAGTGAGTCTAGCCGTAATGGTGTTATAGACAAACAGAGATGTAGACCATGTTCTGATAGTAGACCAAGTGACAATAAACCCCAAATCTTACCAAAGCAAAGATCCAACCATGCAGGAGATCTCTTTCTAAATAGATATAATTTTTATGGCCAGTCCAACTTGTCAGCGGAGCGCTCCTACGCACTGTGTCCTTCGTGGATGCTCTTTATGTCAAGAGTCCAAGGAAATTACAGGAATACTCGTGTCCTAGAAGTACCTGAGAAGGGGTACCCTTACAGGCCCATGCAATGACTGCAATGAAGGGCAATACATTGCCTTTAAATCTTTCTAAATTGGCGATTTAGCAATTATCTGTAATCATATCATCGTTTAAGATAGAAGAGTACGTAACAGCTTTGAACTTTCTTTTTTTTTTTGTCACCCACACCGTGCATGCCATATCGATTATTACTTAAACGATTAAAATCTTTAATTCAAACTATACATTTTTAAGCTCATGATATTATATTGTTACTACAGTCATAGCAAAAAAAAAATCCTTTCTTATCCTGTCGCACTTAACATCGATGTCTTCATTAATGAGTAAATCAACAATATCCACTGTGAAGCATGAACTGATTGACCTCGTAACTATGGTTGTGTATAATAAGAAATTGGAATAATAGGTTGACAATTACTTGCATGTCTCACTATTAAGAACGCGTCGATGACTACATATACAGAAATAAAATGATCACATCAACTCATTTTGGGTAAATGTATTTAATTTGTATGGAAAGTCACGATCTCATGACAAAAGCAAATGGCAGTTCGTTTTACAAACTTCGTGTAACACATACAATATCTACTACGAAAGTCTAATTTCTCTTTTTCATATATATATATATATATATATATATTATATAATATGATATATATAAATATATATATATATATATTATATATATAATATGATATATATATATATATATATATATATATATATATATATATACATGTCTATGGTAACATAATCATTTTGTGTAAGGTCACGTTGAAATCATATCTGTATGAATAGTCACTTTGTAGACAGCTCATGGATGACACATTTTCGTATCATGTCCGGTACTACATTATAGGGACGCTTTCAAGCGCATTACATGTGACTTTTTACGACATGAATATCATGAAATGGTGCGGTAGTAGGCTCTATTTCATAAGTGTATCTTTCTTCTATTTGCGTGCCATTCATTACACATTAGCTTGTTGTCGGATCGAGTAGCCTCTGATGGCGCTGTTGCGGGAATCGAGCAAACCGAGGCGCTCTGTACTCTCAACCGTCAACAGGGCCGTGGGCAAGAAGCTATAATCAGCAGTGATGTTGTCCTGCTACTGGTTAAAGCGGACTTTACCTCAAATGTACACACTGATTGAAGGAGTGCATGCAGCAAGATTAGTACAAAGAACATATCAGTCATGAATGAGGAAAATCTGACAACCCGTTCGAAAATTATGAACTTTTGAAGCTTCGCTTGATGGCAAGATAAAGACAGCTTGTTACATCACCGCACAACAATCATACAAAGAAAATAAAAGAGAATTAAACACATTTCAGTTTTTCTGGCATAATGCACTAGCAACTGACTTACATCTTTCAGAAAGAAGGGGGAATGATAATACCTTTTACATAACATGTCAGTAACAAGTTCCGAAAAGTTTTCTTTTCACAAGAGATGAAATTTTCATGTTCTGCCCTGACGTCGTGAATTAACTGTTGTAGTGTTTTCATCCAGCGATGGCATCAAAATATAACAAAGAACCACTCTATAACTGTTGAACGGAGTGTTTGATTTTCTCAAACTTCACTGATTATGTATGAATATGTTGCATTCACTCGATCCCCATGCTTGGGGAAACTTAAAGGGATGGTATAGTTTCGGTTGAGAATGGGTTTGAGATTTCAAAACGTTTCTTGATGAAGATTTTTTTGAGATAATGAGAAACCTCTTCTGAAATATGAAAGAGCATTAATTTTAGGATGAATTCAAAGTTTATTGAATAAAAAATTGGTTATCAAATGGCTGAGATATCCAAAACAGAGCAATCCTATAAAAGGTGGGACCGACCTTTTATTAGAATCGCTTTGTTTTACTTTGTTTTTGGATATCTCAGCCATTTTAAAACCGGTTTTCATTTAATAAATTTTGAAATGCTTCTAGAATTGGAAGCCATTTCATGAAGTGTTTTCGAAATATCTCGCAAAATGCTAAAAGCTGAATTCTCACCTCACTTTATAATATACCATCCCTTTAACTTATGAAATGACGATCGAGACTATAAGTACTTTCATTACTTGCTGTGGCAGGTATATATTGAAAATGTTCTCTCCTCTTTCTTAATGTTCTGTGTCGTAGAAATGAAAAAAGTCCTGGGGGTCCATTTCATAAAAGATATTAGGGTAGCAACTCTTGCTGGAATGGCAACCTCCCATAGCAAGCAGCCAATCAGGAGGCTGGATTCTTGTCATTACCATGACAATTGCCATTCCAGCAAGAGTTGCTATATCAACTTTTTATGAAATGGGGCCCTGATGCTTCGATACACACGCACACATACACACACACACACACACGCGCACATATATATATATATATATATATATATATATATATATCATAATGACAGCAAAGGACTAAACCAGAATTTGGCGGGCCGCGGGCCGATGCAATAAGGACAGTTTAATATATTGCCAGTTCTCGTGCAAGTTTTGCTGGCGATTATGATATCTTATAATAGTTAGTTCAATAGTTCAATAGTTTATTTATTTCCATCATCACAAAGAAAAGAAAAGAAAAAGTTGACATAATCCAAAGTGATACAATTTTTTTTTCATTTCTCTTACACTCGTCCAATAAAGGATTTTTTTTTCAATACAATATAAATTATACACGAATGATGTCGTAAAAAAGAAACAATGCACTTTGTCATGGCAACAAAAATAGTAAATAATCACAATGATGGAAAACAGTGTTCCACTAAAAAAGCCACGCTTGTAAAACGTGGAACACTGGAACAAAACAACAACAGCACCAATTTGTTATACCAATAAGACATATTCATTTTAAATTCTTCTATATACTATTGTACATTTTACTCATTGATATAATGATGTTGATACTATGAACAATACTTACTAGGATTTTAGGATGCAAACGTATAAACTATATAACATATCACATTTGTGGCACAGACACTATGGGGCCAGGTGTGCCAGGAAAATTGAACGGAAAGGAAGATATGCAATCGGCCACAAAAAACATAACGACGACAACAACAACAACAATAACACAATACACAGAAACAACAGAATTTGAGGAAATGCACTCAGACAGATACTGGACAACGAAGAACGAGGAAAAAGGAGCAGGGAAGAATAGAGAAGGAAAAGGAGAGGGATGGAAAAGGTCTGTGGACACACTACAAAATCTCAAGGAAAAGTGAAACATGACGGGTTTTTTCATTGAACAGAATTAACTGGTATATCTAAAAAACAAATATTTTTTGAGTTTATACTTAAATGTAATTAACTTCACAGATTCTTTTAGAACATTATCTAAGCTATTCCAAAATCTGGGTCCGGTATAAACAAATGTATTTTGAGTGTGTACAGTTCTAACTAAGGGAAGATGAAATTCTTTAGATTGTCTAGTGGGATAGTTATGTACGTGGCTGTTACGGTGAAATAAAGAATAAAATATTTTGGGTAGATGATTGCAGTTGTAATTAAACATAAATTGACCAAGTTGAAACAAATACAACTCTTTTATTTTCAGAATTTTGTGCTCAAGGAAAAACTTGTCAGTATGTGCTCGGATATGAAGGTTAAAAACGATTCTGAGCGCCATCTTTTGCAGAAGAAGAAGTTTATCTAACAATGTCGAATATGTATTCCCCCAAGCAAGAATTCCGTAATTCAAGTACGGCAATACCAAACTTGAATAAAGCGTAATCAAAGCCGAAGAAGGAAGATAATATTTCAATCTATTCATTATGCCTATGTTACGTGCAATTACTTTACAAATATTGTTTATGTGACACTTCCATGATAACTTATTATCAACACAAACACCTAAGAATTTAATAGACGAAACCTCTTCTAGGGGAGTAGTGTCAAATATAACATTACCTGGTAATCTATCTAAAGAATTACTGAAAAACATATACTTTGTCTTCTCAATATTCAGTGACAATTTATTTGCATATATCCATTGTGAGACATTCTTCAATTCATCATTCACTGTACTAATCAAAGTATTAGGGTCAGGGTGGGAATAAAAAAGATTGGAATCATCCGCGAATAATATGAAAGAGAGTTTATCTGAAGATCTATAAAAATCATTAATGTAAACTATAAATAACAGTGGGCCTAACAAACTTCCTTGCGGAACACCACATTCTATTTTCTTCATAGAAGAATCAAAACTGTTCACATGTACATATTGAAATCTGTCAGATAAATAACTCGTAAACCATTGCAAGGCTTTTCCGCGAATACCATAATGGGATAACTTAGAAAGAAGTATACCGTGATTAATCGTATCAAAAGCCTTTGAGAAGTCCAGGAAGATGCCTATTGTATGCGAAAATGTATCAAGTGCATGTGTAATCTTTTCCACAAAGGTAAGTAAAGCGTGGGTGGTGTTGTGATTTTCTCTGAATCCAAATTGAAAATTCGTAAATATATTACTCATATTGAAAAATTTTACAGTTCGGATATATACTATTCTTTCCAAAATCTTAGAAATTGAAGTTAATAACGATATTGGTCTGTAATTATTGACATCATTTTTCTCCCCTTTCTTATATATAGGTATAACTTTGGCAGTCTTCATTTGACTTGGTACAAGCCCAGTACTAAGTGATAGATTAATAATATATACTAAAGGATCTATTATTTGAAGAATTATATTTTTCAACAAATAATTATCGATTCCATCACAACCTGGGCTTTTCCCTTCTTTCAAATTATTAATAATATCAATAACTTCTTCATTATACGTAGGGTCCAAAAATATAGTTTTAGGATTAGGTATATCTAAAAAATCAGAAAACACTTTATTAGATGAAGGGATACTTTGTGATAAATTTTTCCCAATCGATGCAAAAAAATCATTAAAAATTTCGGCCATACCAGCAGGTACATTGCTTGAGGTATTACCCCATCGTACTTCTGAAATACTAGATGCATGATTAGATGTATTCATAACATCTTTTATTGTTTTCCAAGTATTCTTAATATCATTTTTATATTTCATTATCTGGTTGACATAAAATTTTCTCTTTTGTAAACGCAATAAATTAGTAAGCGTGTTTTTGTAAGTCACATACTTTTGTCTGTTTTTATCCGTAGGGTTACTCCTGTATTTATAAAACAAATTATTTTTCCTATTAATCGATCTTAAAAGTGATTGGGTTATCCACGGGAGTCTTGGAGTTCTTTTATAAGAACTTTTCCTTGTGCAAAACGGAATATGTTCATCAATATTAGAAGTGATAGTTTTCATAAAATAATCATAACACAAATCAAGATCGGTATTGTTGTATACAAAAAACCAATCAATATCTTTTAAACTATTTTGCAAATTAATAAGATTATTGGCCGTAATCTTACGACGTCTCTGATAATTATTTTGCCTAGGAGATAACTTAATTGGCACTTGTGTAAAGATTGGATAATGATCAGAGATGTCAGATAAAACAATACCAGACTCGGGAATTGGGAGAATATTACAAAAAATATTATCAATCAAAGTGGCAGATCGGTCAGTAACACGGGTCGGCTTAGAAATTAACGGTAATAAAGAAACAGACATTAAGGTTTCTACAAATTCTTGCGAAATATGTTGGGAGTTACATTTCATAAGATCAATATTAAAATCACCCATTAAATATACATGTTTATTTGTAAAAATAGAGTTCTGCATTAAATTTTGTACATACAACAAAAAGTCATTCGGATTCGATCCGGGGGGTCTGTAAACAACTCCAATCAGTATGTTTTTCCCATTCGGGTTTACCATTTCAACAAAAAGAGATTCAACTACATCAGTCATGACATTCAATTCTTCGTGGATAGAATATTCAAATTTGTTGGGGATGTATAAACCCACGCCACCACCCATTCTTTCTTTTCTATTTCTGTACACGAAATCAAAGCCGGATATAGAAAATAAATGACTTATATTGGGAGTCAACCATGTTTCGGTCAGACCTATAACAGAACAGTTATTACCAGAGTTTTCTAAAAATAATCGCAACTTGTCAAAATTTCTACTTATGCTTCGTATATTCAAATGAGCTAACAAAAGATTGTCATCAACACTATTCATAACATATTGTTCATACTGATTTACAGTCAGATAAACACATGATGAACTTTGCACAGGATCTTCAGGATCAAAATTATATTCAAATTCTTGTGCTGAAGCATTAAGTTTGTTCGATATGTACGCTTCATATAAGGTGGAAGTTTTGTTTTCCTGCGCGGACGTAAAAGAGCGCCCAACTGTATCATAAAATTCATCATCGTTCACAGAGTTGAAAACAAATGTTGGATTAGCCATAAGTATAAAGAAAATCACAGCGGAATCGACAAAAGTTCCACTTAGACCTAGACCTGGAGATTGTAGTTATGTAGGAATGTACAGACCTGGAAGAAGAGAAAGAGAAACGCATATACACAAACATGAAACACATACAAGAAACACACACATGAAGCATAGACATGAGACACAGACAAGACACGAGAAACAACAAGGACGCAGACAAGACATAGCCGATGATATCAAATTGGGCACACACGTCCGTGGCCTGTGTCTGCTCTGCCAATACAAAACGAGGCATAAGCAATAATATCAGCATGGATTTAACAACAGACTGCATTTGAGTGAGGGGGCTCCCTTGATATTCAAAAAATATCATTTTCATACGAGATATATTCACGTGCATAATTCAAACTATCAATATGAATTTTTATAGGTTATTTGGGGATCAGGAGAGAAGGAGAGAGACGAAGGGAGACACGAATAGAACTTTGATGTTTACTGTATGCACCTACACTGTAGTTTCTGATATTAACAGTAAGTGCCTATTGGCCATAATAAAACAATAAGTGTCATATCTTCACAAGTCATGATAGACAAACTACGATGTAGAAATCAATTCTGAATATTTGTTCGCTGGGAATGTCATGAAGGAGAAAAATGGAAAAGAAATCAGAGAAGAACAAAGAAAAACAAAAAACAAATACAGAACATCTCATAAGAGAGTTTAGACAATAAGCGTATAACTGATTGATACTATCAGCTTTCCCGGATATCACCTCATCGTAAGCTTTCTTCAACCCCATCCCTACTATTACAACACATCAATTAAAGTTAAATTGAAGAGAATGAAACAAATTATCTGCTTAACGTAATAGAAGATTATTCCATATATACATAAGTGTTTATTTTTTTTATATTCATTTCAAGTTTGCAGAGAGAATGAGAGCGAGATGAGATCAGTGAAACAAAAAATGGTATTGACTTTTTTGCTCAATTATTGATCATCATAAGCAGCGTCCGCAGGATTGGGACGTCCCACTCGCCAAAGTCGCGAAGAGGGGGAAACAAGCAACAAAAACAAAAACGACACCATAGCGGGAAGCGCACCCACCAGGGAGGTGCACCTATCGTACAGAGCGCACAACGGGTCGAGTGCACAGAATACTAGTACATTGTGCTATGTTTTAGCTAAAATTCAGTTGAAATACAAAGATCATTGTATGCCCCATGGACTCCATACAGTATAGGAGCACAGCCGCCACAGTGGCATTGCCACTACTCCTCTTATACCCATCAGCAACCCCCAGCACGAGGCGAACACGCCATCACAGAAAACCACGTAAGGGGGGGGGGGGAGCTGAAAAGAGATATTTTTTGTTTGTTAAATAAATTGAAAAATGAAAGTGAAGATGAAAACAAGGCAGCTGTGGCTTGAGAAGAAATGGGTATAACGTTAGTCGTGACCTGGATGAACCATACAGGCTACGCATTGAAATGAGGCCCTGAGGTGTAAACTCTTTTCTTGAATTGAATTGTACATGAAAAGAATGTTACAGCAACCAGCGTTATCAGACTGCCGGAAACCATGCAGTATATCACACCTGCTAAGTAAAGTATTTCAAAGTATAAGCGTGAGGGGATACAGAGACTTTCAAAAAAAAAAAACACACACACACACACACAAAACAAAACAGCAATTTAACTTGCGGATTCAGATTCTTAGATACTAAAAAATTGAGACAACTGTTCATATCAGTGCAGGTGCAAATGAGAGGGCATGCTGCTCGTAAACAACATGCCAAACCTGTGGCCAGTCACCCCTCAAAATCTTTTATAGACGCATTTGACACAGATTATTATTCAGATTGAGAGACGGAATTCAGCATGCATATAGTTGATGTCATATAGGGCAAGGCCCAGGTAAAACGTACCCATCCAGCCCATGAACGACTATATCGCAGGGCAGGCATTACATTAACAAGGATAAAATATTGTGGGTAATTATACTGAGGTTCGCCAAAATCTATTATGGAATTACAGAGCCTTATACAAAGCGAATCATAGATGGGGTTCCAATAAACTACTTATAACGCCTAAATACATATAGATCCTTGTCATTTTTGAATAGTTGTTTGGCATTGATTATTCGTCCCATCTCACTTTGACGTCATCATCCGTGCAATTGTCGCTCCATATTATGATATCATATAACGATTAAATACGTAGATCCTTGTCATTTTTGAATGGTTGTTTGACATTGATAATTCGTCCCATTCCACTATGACGTCATCATCCGTGCAATTGTGACTCCATTTACCGTGCAATTTTGGATCCATACGATTTGCTCCATTGCATCACACCGAGAGCCCGGCACACTACACGTGTAGAACGCTTGTGGTTGCATTCAGTTGATGTAATGTGACAGTTCGCTAGCGTAAAGCGCTCACTCAGTGAGCACTCTCTCGATCTCAGCAGCTGCTTCTGTCAATGAGTGCAATGAACAGAATATTCAATGAGGTAAAAGATGCATTAAAGATCCATTAAACGAGGCGCAGTGAACACTCTCTCGATCTCAGATTCTCTCTTGTAAAACATCAAATGACAAAGATCTATTTTAGGTGTTATATGAAACAAATAATGAATGTTTTTCATTAAATTTGTGCAACGGACAGAAAATTTCATTCGGTGAAAGATGAAATCTTTGATCCATTCAACGAGGGCTGCGCCTTGTTGAATGGATCATTTCATCTTTCACCTCATGAAATATTCTGTCTTTTGCACTAATAAACATTCATTATTTGTATAATATGCAGTGAAGGGTCCAGGCGGGGACGCGCCGGGCTCCCCCTTTATCTTTTTTTTAAATAAAAGAAATAAAAAGAGAAAAAGGCCTCTCCTCTTTACGGAATTCCTGGATCCGCCCCTGATATGCCTATGCTTCTTTTTCCTTGTCCCATTTCGTATATCTGACCTATGATCAAAGGAACTTGAAATATAACGGAACGTGTAAATAATAGCAATACGCCGAAAGATACATGACTCTTCCTAAATGTGAAAGCCATTGCAGTTGCTTTGTCTACATGAACGTCAAGAAGCCCCAGACACAATAGGCCTACCTGTCATAGATGACATCATTCTCCCGAATCAAGATTAGTGGGAAATTCCCGATTTCTCGCAAAATTCAAAGAATGCAAATGGACGATTTCATTTCAAATAACGTCATTTTCTTTTTTTGGAAAAAATAACAAAAACAGGACAAAACCTTGCATTTATCCATTCTATCAATATACCTCCAGACATATGAAATTAAGACAGTGCACTGTAAGAATAAAAGAAAAGGAAAACTTAATAGAAAATATGCGAAGAAAAGCCGACGTGCACCTACTTTGTAGTAATGTAAACAATGCACTTCCTAATATTTGCCGTCAAAGTGGACCAACACAGTGATTTAGACCTACATCGAAAAACATGTATACACGCACCATACAACCTACGCCTACTGACACAATAATAATCCATCTACACCACGCCGAAAGCAAATCTGAAAACGCAAGCAAGCGTGTCAGCACACCCTTGTATAGACAACGATAGAGCACAGGAACACAATCTCGTATTCACTCGCGATAGCATACACATTGTGCACAATGTCAAAACTCAATCAGGAAATGGATATATGTTCTGCCTGGTGCTGTAATGGCAAACGACACAATGTATTTGCAGCCTATAAGTGAGTCCTACCCTAAATCTTATTTATCTTATATTGTAAATGTTGCTAGTTTAAAATATTAAGCTTTCATGTTCTTAATTCTTTTTACTGGTTCGAAATACATGTATGAGCTCATATGATTACCTGGCCAACGCCTATGAAAGCAACTGTGAGTAAAGACGTGGGTTACTTTTCGAAGAATTCGAATGAATAGGCACTATTAGGTGTTTAGATTAAGTTTACAAAGTCTGAAAATATAAAAATTAATCTATCAAATTCAAACATATATCAAAAGAAAACGGGATCAACCGAGGATCCTTCGTGCAAACTTTCTACAGACGGTCAAATGATATCCCAAACTTTGGCATTATCTTTGCAGAAATATTAATGATAATTATGTAGACATTATTATGTACCGTGTTTGTTCTGTGCTAAGTTTCAATCATAGTACGGTACACTTAGATTTGTTCCCTCTATTTCTGTCTCCCGTCAGTTCGGTGCGTGTTTAATGATATATATAATTATGTAATATATTATTCTTTAATTTTCTTTCCTAAGAGACTCAGCAATGATTGTTCATAATCCCTGTCTGTGCATATTATGTGTGTCTGTATGTATATATGCATATAGATGTGTGTGTATGTGCGTGTGTGTGTGATTAATGTCGTTTTAAATATTCCTTGAAGGAGAGCTTGGGTGATCATTAAAGAACTGTGTGAAGATCGATCTTCACACAGTTCTTTGGGACCCATCTCATAAAAAGTTGACATGATAGCAACTCTGGCTGGAATGGTAACTTCCAATACCAACAACCCAATCTGGAAGGTGGTGGATTCTTGTTGTTTCTATGACAATTGACATTCCAGCCAGAGTTGCTATCCTAACATCTTTTATGAAATGGGGATCTGGCAAGCCTATATAATGGGGTTGGGGAAAGGCAGAGTAGGAAAAGAAGTGAGGAGAGAGGATGAGAAGAGGAAGAAGGCTCTTCCGGAAGACGGACAGTGGGGCGATGTTCGTTATTCCGAAGGTTCGTTAATCGGAAAATGAAAAGAAGGTGCTTACTAACGAGCCTTTTGAATAACGAAACACCTCATTTCATCTGAATTCTGATCACTGAACCTTCGGAATAACAAACTGCAACCGAACAGTCAATCTGTCCGAAGCGTTGAGACTTCCCCCTGTACACCTCTTCTATTACGCCACAGTCCTTTTTAGGACTCCCCAAGAAGGAATAGCTTTTAAATAGTACTGACAGTGATGTTAAACTCAAATTTCCATACATTATCCCTGCTCTATAGAGATTAAGTACTCTTTCTCATATTTGATTGCACTTCATGGATTGGTGTGATTTTGATTTTCAGAAGAAAACAATGTAAGATACATTCAGCACAAAAAAAAAAATTCGTGGACGTTTCTTTCAAGACATTTGAGATGTATTTATATAGGCATTTAGTACAAAATTTTGTCATTATTCTTCAAAAAAAAAAACGGAAATCCACTCCGGGGAGAAAAAAAAACTTACAGAACAGTGCAAATATTATCAAAATTCCGATTTGAAATAAGAAAGTTATGATAATCTGATATTTCAGTTTTTTTTTAACGCTTCTTGAATAGTCATGAATATTCAAATCATCAAGTTAATGATATCATGCTCTCAAAATTTCGGGTTCATATACACACAAAAAAAACCTCATAATTCAGCTGCATAAATATAGAACTTGCCTCGAAACCACCCAAAATAACTAAGAACAAAATGTAAATCTTATATATTATGGTATATGGGAAGATGCTTTTACCTGTATTAGATAAGAATAGCAATTTTTATGAATTTCATATAAAATATAGGGCCCACATGAAAACATTATTAAGGCACGACATCATCGACTCGCTCATCTGAATATTCATAAGGACTGGTCGAGAAATATTTTCCGAAAAAAAGTGAAATTTCAAAATGTTATACCTTCCTCACTTCTTATCCGATTTTTGTCATTTTTGCAACGTTCTCAAGGGATTTTTTCACTTTCTTTTACATTAGGCTTTTTTATTTTTTATTTTTTGAGGGGGGAGGGTGGATTTCCTCTTTAAGATTAGTTGAGTCTGTTGTTAGAGTCTCGACCTAATTGAATTTACGTAAATGATTGTAGCTAGGCCTAATCTTTAGACGAACCCTTTGTTTAATGCAAGGACCAATTTTTTTTTCTACATTAACAATTTGAATACTCATGAAACTCAACTCACAAAAATGAATGCAATGCCAGGCTAGAAAATGGCATCATATCTCTCAAGGGTCAAAATTTACGGAAATTTAACTATATAAATCTTTCATTTTTGACCATAAACAGCTTTCAGTATAATAGGTTAAAGTCACATTTTGGCGTAACGAATGAAAAAGCCGTCTTTTCTTCTACGAAGTGGGGGGGGGGGGGGCAGAAGCCTCTACCTGGACTGCTGCTATATAGTTACTGCAGGATCTGCATATTCCTCAGGCCTGAACAGCTCTTTTATGTATACGAGATGCTATTTTGTTTTCAGCCTCGCTCCTCTTTTGCATAGTTATTACTTCAGATACACGTGCCTTTTCAGAAAAGAGACTTTTATATGTCTTGTTTGGAGGCGTGAGGTTTATACTCATCGGTGTGAGTTCGGGTTTTTTTTTTCATGACCATAATACTCCATTCCCCCTTTTTTGGTTATGTTATATACAATATCATGACGTTAATCAAGTGAATTTCTGCATTTGATTAAAATAGTGCAACTGCAGCATTTAGTGTTGTATTGTTTTGTATTGTATTTTTTCCGTCATAAAAAGGTATAAGATATATTACATAAAATAAACCTTCAACGGAGGGATGACCCTATTTAGCGCTGCTATCATAACAGCGCCGTTTAACAGTGGGATCCTTATATGAGAAATACAAACAAACAGTATATGTTATACGGATACATAAGACAAAAATACAAACATTCAGATTAATATTTCATATGAGAATCATATAAAATTATAAGCTTTGATGATAAAAATATACAAACACAAAAAAATATATATATAGGCATTTACGTATCTTCAAGAGAGAAAGAAAATGAATGAGGAATATACATCTACATAGAATCAGAAATACAATTTTCGAATCCCTTTAAAAATGTATTTGGACCCGAGGTAGATTTCAAGGCATAAGGCAGTGCATTGTATTGCATCGATACCTATAATGTGTTGTTGTTTTTTTACAATAATCAATACGAGGCTTTAAGAGAACAATGTTACCTGCCTTCAGATCAGATTCATTGATAAAATATCAAAGTCTGCCTAGATGTTTCACTAATATCCCTGCTTGTTTAAATAGATTCTCAATATAAAGATTGTTGAGTCTAAATTTTTCCTATGTCCCATGATCTCTGTAGTTCTGTGAACTCTTGTTCTATTATTCAACAAGGGATCATGAAAACTACAAATTAAAGTAATCACCATTAATCACCATTATGATCAAATAGATGTAGGTGATGCTTTTAAAAGGAAGGAAATATTACATTGGATGCATACGTTTTCTGGGTGCAGGGCCTATACGTATACTTTCCAAGACTGAACAATAATGTAGGCCTATGGTGCATGTCTATATCTAGTGTATGTATCGTATTAAACGTGTACCTGTATGAATATATTCTTACGATATCAATGAATAGGATAAAAGAAATATGGATTTTAATGCTTAATAACCATTACTTGTATATTCCTTGTGGTTGCAGGGAGAACTGCGTCACTTCGAGAAGTTGCTAGCCTGCGATTGTTGAAATGCCCCCTGTGCTCTCATCGTTTGAGGGACCCAAAGAGACTATCTTGCGTGCATTCATTTTGCATTGATTGTCTCACAAAGTTACATGTGGCAGCAGGGAACTCCAACACATTGCCTTGCCCGATCTGTCATGAGTCCACATCCATTCCGAGAAATGGAATTGGAGATCTAGAAGAAAATACTTCTACTAGGGATTTGATAGACACGATAGCTGGGCTGCGACAGAGCTGTACCTTAGCGAGCTGCCAAAACTCAAATCGAGATCCCGAAGCCGTCAATTTCTGTGAACAGTGCGACACCTTCATGTGTCCAGATTGCACGAGAGAGCATAAATCTTGGGAACCTAATCAAAATCATCGTGTGATTACCGTCGACGACATCAAGAATGGCAGAGAGGTGGTATCGGAACGGGTGTTCTGCAGGCACGGGGCCCAGTCCAGGGACGAGTGTCGTGATGTCTGTGTAACTTGCAAGAAAAACATTTGTCAGAGATGCAAATTAAGCCTTCACAGACATCATGAGGTCAGAACGTTGGAAGCATACCATGAAGGGAACAATGAGGAATATGGGGACGTTTGCAGAGAAGTGACAAACTTAGTGCATGGGTTGAAACGCCATGAACAGAACTCTCACACACTCGCTCAGAAGTTTCTCGTCACGCCAATAACGTACAGGTAGAGATCGAACGAAGATGTGAAATGACGGAGAGGCGATTATCAGAAAAAAAGGAAGCCTTGGTTCAACAGTGCAAGAGACGTAACTCTGATCTGAAGGACAAAATTCAGGGGTTTATCGAGCCGATTCAAAGGAAGAGAGAGCAAATTGATGCTGTCAGTGAATTGCTGAAGATGGTAAATGATTCCAACTTGCCTGACGAAAGCATACTGTTACGAAGCAGCCTGGTGAAAAAACTGCGATTTCTGATCAAAGAAGCTACCCCCTACATGAATGTGATTCAAATAGAAACCGATTCCGTCATGGGATTGGCGTTTGAAAGCTCTCCAGAGATAGAAATATTCTTTGGACAGCTGGTTCACCAGCCTATTGGTCACTTGTATGATAATATACCTCCTAGTCCTACGTCACCCTATGCAAGGGTGATAAGCAACCCACCAGAGCTTCCTCGTCGATCAGCTCCACGCGGCAATTACGTCTCGCGAGGCCCACAGCTGACGAACGAGTTGGAGCAGCCAACATACTTGAGACATGAGCAGAGGAGGCGGTCAACGCCACCCTATGAAAGAGTACGCGATGATGACAACCTTCATGAAAGCACAGAGCTTCCTCGTCGACCAGGTCTATGGGGCGATTACGGCTCGCGAAACCCACAGACGACGAATGAGTTTGAGCAGCAAACATACTCAAGACATGAGCAGGGAGGTGGTTAGTGATGCAGGAAATTAAGCTTCCCGTCAAGGATAGCATGAATGATATGACTGCTGCTCCTCATGACATGATGGTAATAGGGTGCATGAAAGGCGAAGCTATCATCACCTGCTCCAAGCAAAACATACACCGAACTTTCAACATCAACGCTACCATTATTGCTCTAGCCTGTACACCCTCTGGAATGTTCGTCGTCTGCGATGATAGGAACAAAATCTCCTTATACACCGCATCTTGGGACATGCTGGAAAGGACCTTTAAGACTTTTTCTGTGGGAAAAGGGGGAGTAGTAAATCTCACTGTAGGAGATAGAAACAAGTTGTACGTGAGTTATCGGAAAGCAAAAGTGATTCAAGTGTTCGACTTGAATGATGGCAAACAGACCAACCTGGTCGAATGTATGTTCAAACCGGACCAGATTCATGCTTTGCATCACTCTGAACTGCTGGTTATCAAATGCCACTCGAACAAGATCATCATTGCTGATAATTCTGGCAAAGAGAAACACACAATCCACAAGGGAGGGGCGAAAGCACAACACGCTTATCCGGCTGTATGCAGGGACGGCTCCATCCTGATTGCATCTATGGGAAGCGGGAACACCGTGACAGTTGATCGACACTGGCAGAATCTGGATTTTATCGAAACGCTTGTGTCCGACTTCATGGTGTCGGATTGTCGTCGAGACTGGTTGTGCCTTCAGGAGTTTTCTTCAGGAAATGCCATTGCTCTCTGTACCACTAGCAGGGTTTACATCTTTCAGTTATGTACAGTTCAGGCCATATCCTAGATGACAAACTTATATTCTAGCATCTGATTGTAGGTCAAAATACACAGCGGTCTTCTTTCAATTTCGGTAACTCTATTGAAGGAAAGTTTATTACACTGACAATATACCAGTCTTGTCCTATCGAGTCAAAACTAGGAACATAACGGCATTACACTGAATAGCAACAACCCAAGCGTTTATCTCATGCCATTGACACGCCGTTCATGAGCAAACCAAAATATTTCTGAGATGTAGAGGGAATGCGGCGCCATTTCGTTAGGAAACAAATTGAGGAATGAGTCGTGAAAAGCTAATACGTGTATCGTCACATGCACAATCTTTACACTGATGTGGCAGATATATTTTGAGAAGCTTATAAAAATGTTTTATATTACTTTTGTAGAAATACAGATAGTTGTCTTATGTTTTACAGAACAGTAAAGAATGCATTATTATGTATATAGACGTAGAGAAGGTAGCACCATAGTACAGCTACAGCTTCAAGCCGATCTCTGGAGAACAAAGGCGTTACTATGCACATGACCATGCACGACAAAATTCTGGTCAAGAACAAAGGATTAGTCATCAACCTGTGCTGCAAGGTGACAAAGATGGATGTTGGTTAGGGGCCAAACTACGGTTAATAGAATCTGAATGATATCATAATCATAATAAAAAATGGTGCTGATGTAAGAATCATAAATGAGATCAGTTGCATATTATTAGGTTTTGGTTTGTGTTATAGAACTTCGAACAAACTATTGCAAAATATATGATGATATGAGTGGAAGGATATCGAGTGCTTATAGTGAGTGGGTCACGTATATGCCCTCATCAGGGCCGGCGCACTGTTTTCAAAAGTGCGGGGGCCCACTTCCGGGTTTCATGAGCTAACAAGCAAAAAAAAAAAAAAAGAAAAGGTCCTCAGCTCATCTCTTCCCGTCCCCGTCCACTTCCGGGTTTCTTCAGCTAACAAGCAAAAAAAAAAAAAAAAAAAATCTCTCCCCGTCCCCGTCCACTTCCGAAAAAAAAAAATAATAAAAAAGGTCCTCAGCTCATCTCTACCCGTCACTTCCGGGTTTCTTCAGCTGACAAGAAAAAAAAAAAAAAAAGGTCCTCAGCTCATTCTCTCCCCTCCCATTGTAGTGCCTCTTACGTACTTCCGGGTTGAAAAAAGTGTGGGGGCCCAAAGTGATGACACCTTATGTATTCCTTTGTATGGTGCACAAAAAGTGTGGGGGCCCGAGCCCCCACGGCCCCCACGGCAGCGCCGCCCCTGCTTATAATGACAAAGAACTTAACCATATTGTGCTCCATTGCTGTGCCGACCTTGGAGTGAGGTAGACAGTCATTCGAGTGTGGTTGCAAAAAACAGGGCCGGCGCAGTGTTTCAAAAGTGTGGGGGCCCACTTCCGGGTTTCATGAGCTAACAAGCAAAAAAAAAAAAAGGCTCATCTGTTCTCCCCGTCTACTTCCGGGTTTCTTCAGCTGACAAGAAAAAACAAAAACAAAAACAAAAACAACAACTAAAAAGGAGGTCCTCAGATCATCTCTACCCGTCCACTGCCGGGTTTCTTCAGCTGACAAAAAAAAAAAAAAAAAGGTCTTTAGAGAACAAACATAACCTTACCGCCGCCATACTTCAAGATCCCTATCTATTTCTATTTTAGTGCCACTTACGTACTTCCGGGTTAAAAATAAAGTGTTGGGGCCCAAAGTGATGACACCTTATGTATTCATTTGTATGGTGCACAAAAAGTGTGGGGGCCCAAGCCCCCACGGCCCCCACGGCTGCGCCGGCCATGAAAAAGCTGAAATTGGAGAATTGTTTCTTCGTATTGTTATGCTGTCTCTATTGCTTTATTGTGATATATCTAAGGTATATTGAACTAAATCATTGTAAGCTTAAACAGACATATCTTTAACTATTATAGTGCTATGCTTGAGTTTACAGGTATTTTCATAAATGATTAAGTTGCTTCTTATTTTTATTTTCCTTTTTCTTATTTGAAAGAAATTCATACTTGGGAGTATTTCTTGTTACTTTACAGGCATGCGTATCTTTATTACTTAAATAACTCCATAGAATGTCGATCATATTGATATAAAACTGCTATATTCCATATTGGTTGTATATTTAATGGAAAGTTATGTTGTTGCTTGAGATTTCAACTTAGAGTCCGTTACAAGTATATTGCCATATTCGTGTACAGCATATCAAGAAATAGCGTCCACTGATAGACAATCAGGAAATATGATTAGATTTGTAAACAATTTACTGTGCAGCTGCCAGCTTTGGGACTTTCTATCATACAAGAATACAGTAATATATACCTATAATGAATGTTGATGTCGTTTTACATCTACTGAGTTCAAGATGGTCAAGTCCAGTGTTCACAACTCTATACTGGAATATTATTTGTCTTGAAATAGATTGACTGATGAAAAGTCAAATATTACCTAATCCATAAGTTGTACACTAACTTATTGAGATGATGTAAAGGTTAGACAAGAGTAGATCATTTGGAGTTCATTCCAATTGTTTGTTCATATTTAGCTATATATATATATATATATTATATGAACAGGTGCTAGTGCCTAGTGGCTTGGATACATTGAGAAGAAGAAGTGTTCAAAGTTCTACATGCATTTTAAGTATATGGACTTGAAAAATCATATTTGAAATTACTTTTTATCTTGTGTAGTAGTTCTATTTCATGTACTCGACCATAATACGATATGTGTATAGGCTACCTTTAACTTGCTTGAACAGGCGTTGGTGTTTGTACTTCAGAATGACCATTGATTAATGTGTAGATATACATGTACAAAGTACATGTAATAGTATATGAATGGAATTGGCAATCTTAGTTTGTGAGATGTAATTAGATTAAGTTGTTATTTGAAGAGAAAGAGTAAATAGAGTCATATCACGTAATCATTAGTACAATAGCTTCACAGGGTTTGTGAATGTTTCTTGCATTGGTCTATGGAATTGTTGCTTGAATCCGGGACTTAGGTGGTCGAGAAACACATACAAATTCAATATATTGCATCATGAACCTTTATGTTAATCACAGGTGTTTATTAGGGTGACATATTAATTTGTGTGCAGGCAGCAGCAGCCGTTGGCATCGTCCAGAAGGCATTGTGAAGTGAGAACATCGAAACGATTCTCATGGTATTGCCGATGTCCGACTTGAATCATGGCATTCAAGCATTTTCTGTTTTATAAAGATATTATGTACAGTATATATGTATAAATGGTTGTTTTATTTTTGTAATGACTATGTTCATCGAAATGTTTATGACGATAACGAATAGACCCGCTGTACTCGCATTAGCTTGTACTCGTAGTATGTCATTTCCGAAAATTTGCTCATTGTAAGGAATGACTGTTCCTATCACTCTTTGTGTTATCCGACGTGATATTAGATTTTATAGATTAGAACATCGAAATCATTCACATTTTGATGGCATTTGTTGTTTATATTGGTAAATTCATGTGTATTACAAGGGTTCAGTCGGCATGCATTCATGAGAGAAGTTGTTATATTTTATGTTTTACTGCATGCTGTGTATAATGCTTTTGCTCCGCTCTTCGCTAATTGATTTTATTTTTACTTTTCCAGTAGTCTTTGAATGAGCTGCATTTATAGGTGAAAGAGCCTTTTTTTTTTAGTTTGACATTTTGCATTACATTATCAATACTGAGTATCAACACTCAATACACGTGCAAGTTGTATAGGCCTAAACAGTAACACATTAAACCATCTACATCTGTATGTGTATACGCATCTCATTTTCTGTCCATATAGGTCTGAAAGTTGTGCGCCTTTGACTCATTGGGTTGAAAGGGTTAAAAGCGCGCGAAAGTGGTGCTCTATTTTAGTTGCTTTAAGAGTAAGTCATGTATTGTAGAAGTTATTCACAACAGTTTAATGGTACAAATTTAATGGAAAGAAACGTGCTGTTTTCACTTTCTTTTTTAATAAAAGCTGTTTGCGCATTGGATGACATTAAACACTATAGCCTTTACTTTGTCACCTAGCATGACCCTCTGCAAGCACGGGTCCTTAGATTGACATTCTTGGTCATTGTATGACTGATTATATTACGAGAAATGATGCCAATATATCAAGCCATTCTAAAGGATTTGAACTTTTATTCAAAAAGAGAAAACATCAGAGTGACTGCACAAAATGACGCATGCCGTGCAGCAACTCTTTGACCCCCATCTACATCGGCCCGCACCCCCCCCCCCCAAATAAAGCGCTGCGTTGCCCCTAAAGACACATTGATAACGCTGAACAATGGAACAGCAACTGATAAAGTTCGAATTGAAGTCTATCATGACAAGGTATTGTGATTGTGTATACAAAGGAAAATGTACGATGATATGAATGGTAAGTAATCACTATTGTTGGATGAGATATTTTTTTTCGGTTAATATCCCTTCCAACGAATTTCTCTGTGATATGCCTATAAGGAAAAAAAGATCCTCAACATGCTTGAGTATTCAATGTGCGCATCTTACTATCTTAGACCATAATGTCACCTTCACATAATGTCCTACGGTGAAATATTAATTTTCCAATGTGTCAATAGATTTGTATAAACACATGATTTTATCACATTTCAAGGCATTATGTACAATGTATGTCACTTGTAATAACGGTAACCTTATCGCAATTTAGATACATTGTATGTCACAAAGATAATACAATAAAATAGCTCTTTTTCTATTCACTTATTCATCTACCGTTTTACTTTTTCCCCCGATTCTTCTCATAGCTGGAGGTAACGCGTATACTTTTCCAGCTTACTCAGTTTCAATCAGGGCCTTAGTCGGACCCAATGCAAAACATATAACTGAACCATAACAACTCGCTATTCTGTTTGTTTTCTACATTCTCTACAGAATATGGTAAAAAGGGGAAAATCCGGAATGATTCATCTGTGCTATTGACATCACGTTGCATGCCTGCATTAGGCAACACCCCACTGATGCAAAAGAATATGAGTTTTGCAAGTCACACAGGTGTTTTTGTTTGTTGTTTTGTTTGTTGTTTTTTGTTGGTTTTTTTGCTCTGCTTTACACAACGTCAAGCCACATTTTTTTTTTTTTGTCTTTCTGTCATCGTCTCACTCTGTCAATCATTGCTTAAGAACTGATACGGTTAATAGAAGATATTGGAATGCACCTTACTATAGACTGACCATAACCTGCATGTTACAATCATGATTAGCATAGGACACTGTATGTACACTTGCAAGTTATGCTCGGTCTGTTGGAAGGCGCATTCCGATATCTTCCGTTACGTCCTTTACCAGCACTCGACAAAATTATGTCATGGGTGAGAATATTGATATATATGAGTTTTGCAAGTCACCCAGGTGTTTTTGTTTGTTTGTTTGGTTGTTGATGTTGTTGTTTTTTTCTGCCTTACACAACGTCAAGCCACATTTTTTGTTTTTGTCTTTCTGTCATCGTGCAAACTTTAAAGGAGATAGGCATATACAATGCAAATGCATAACATATTGACTTGGATTCATGGATTCATGATACTGTCAATATCGCCCGGTAGCAAGGAATATCTATAAAATATCCTGCAGATTACTTAGATATATGCCTACAAAAACCCTTCCAAACCAATGTGTGACATCATCTGTCAATCATTGCTTAAGAATTGGTATGGTTAATAAAAGATATTGGAATGCACCTTTCCGTATACTATAGACTGACCATAACCTGCATGTTACAACCATGATTAGCATAGGACACTGTATGTAAACTTGCAAGTTATGCTCGGTCTGTTGGAAGGCGCATTCCGATATCTTCCGTTACGTCCTTTACCAGCACTCGACAAATTATGTCATGGGTGAGGATATCGATATGAAGTTTACTCTTCTCCTGTTACTTGCGTGTGTGTGTGCGGGTGTGTGTGTGTGTGTGTGTGTGTGTGTGTGTGTACGTATTCAAGGGATCTGAAGAAAAAGAGTAAAAACGTTATTAGAATATTAGACACACATTTATGCCTATTCATTTGGCCGCGTAAGCGATGATCATCCAGGGTAGGCATATTATGAATCAGTGCATGTCAACATGCATTTGCATTGCATAGTTTCTTTTCAAACACGAGTCAGTAGGGTTAATTTACAAAGCCAGTGTCTGCCGAGGATATTGTTCCTTAAATAATGTGGTAGTATAGGAGTCGTAGGGAAAGAGAGGGGACTTCCCACGGTTTGAGAATTGAAATGCGTGACGCCCTTCACAATGAGCGCCACTGTGAACACGCCCTATATGCAGTAATGTACAGCATTTTCAGAATGTGGCTGTACGAGGCCTAGACCATAGTATGAGCGCCGTGCACTGTAATAGTATTCTGCTCAAATCGTGGTCCTGATCTTCGAGGCATGATATACACACACAGAAAAAACAACAAGAGAAAGTAAACAGTTTTCCAGCACACATTCTCATAGAAGATTTTGATCAAAATCATTGTGTCATATTTATGTACCATATTACAGATTATTTAATTGGCTATCAACCTGGTAGGTTAATAAAAAGGGACATGTCATGCATCAGTGAACACATTGATTTTTGTCTTTCAATTCGACACACAGCAATTCATCAAAAATTGCAAAAACTGACACTATGTCATTCTTTTGCAAACACCCTTCAAGATAGCAATGATAACAAAAGACCAATTTAAGACAATGAGAGACATGAATGAAAAAGCAACAAGAAAGTTTTCGTCTCCTTGTATCGCTTTATATCCTACGAGTTTGCTGTCGAATCTAACTTGAAAAGACACAGGGAGTACTAAGCTGCAAAGGTGATAAAATGGACACTTTTATTTCATTCTTTTGATTTAGGAATTGAAGGATTCATGAGACAAATATTGAAGAACCAAATATCATTTTCAAAATTCTTTATTTGAAATTAAGTATGTATAGACAATATTTATGTGATTTGAGGAAGACAATCAAAACAAGCACAAATTATAAAAAAACACAGTTTTTCATATCATGGTGCCCAAATGTGGATTAGCGTGCCAAGCGATGTTAAAGAAAGTGCTTCTTTAGTTGCATTCAAAAGTGCAATAGGTAAGTTTTACACAAAGGTAGGATTTAAGATAATTAATCGCGGCAGTTTTATGATGTGTGTGTGTGTGTGTGTGTGTGTGTGTGTGAACATTAAGTCTTATGTCTGAATGGTCCCCCTTTTATTTTCATTTTTTATTTTTTTTATTTATCATATGCATATATATATATGTTTATTTTTCTTCTTGTAAATGCCTAAGTATAATCTTATGGAATTATTTTAGTATAAATGGTAGTTACATTTTATGTGGCGTTGATTTTACAGTGTATGATAATTGTCTTTGTTCTATTTCTTATGTTGTGTATACTAAGTATAAAATTTTGTATTATATTATTTTGACCTGTTTTTATTTCTTCACGGACTCAATGAAGAACAGCCTTTGGCTGAAGTGAGTGACCGTGTGAAAATAAAATACAAGTGCGTAAACTGAAACTGAAATGAACTGAAATAACATTTAAGATTTCTACCACTTTTGTTAATATTGCCTCTTTCATATCATTTGAATTCGGATTTGACAGAAGATTCTTAATTTTCTCCAATTTTTTTTTTGCTTTTTTATCTTTGCTGGCTACAAAGTCATTATAGAGATCACAGGATGATTTCTGATACTTTGTATTTCTTATTGTTTTGGATTGTCTTCTGTTGTCATTGTTACATGGAAGAGCACATACGCCTGAATGACAACTTGTCCATTTTTGCCGCCATTCTTACTTTTGTACTTTGGAAGAGAAAAAAAAAAATGAATGTGTTCACTCATGCGTAAAGTTTCCCTTTCTATTGACCTACCAGATTAATAGCCAATTGAATTACCTTTGACATGGTATACATCAGACGTTAATATTTAGCCAAACTTTCTGAGAGAAATATGAACTTGAAAAAGTGTTTACTTTCTTCGTTTGCTGTGTGTAGATGACCATGCAGTAAGAACATTTATCGCTCGATAGAGTGTGTTCATTGTTCTAAATACATGTATGAGCCTTACACTTTAGAGTTGAGTCCCATTATTTTAATTGTGAGGGGGGGGGGGGCTTTTTATAATTGCAACGTACGTGTTTTTCCTCTCTGGATCGTTTCCTACAGTCTAATTTTGAAAGTCTCCCCCGTGTTGCTATCGATATGTCGGTTGGGAGTAGATTCCAAACCCGAATGGTTCTTGGCGATAGGTTGAAAACTTATTTGTTCCAAAAGTAAGACCTCTTTATAGCACTTAATTCCACTGCTAGTGATCTGACAAGTGTAACGTCATTGTTTATTTGTTTTGCTTTGTACTTTCTCAGTTTGGTAAATACATGTATTTTTGATTTCTTGTATTTTGTTACAATTGTTGAAGCGCTTTGTGTCCATTTAGAAAAAGCGTTATATAAATATTATTATCATCATTACTATCATTACTATTATTATTATCATTTTGGTATTGCAGCTGATAAGTTTGATAAGGATAAAAAAATGGCGCCCATGTAATGTCTTCTTTGTGTTACAGTGTGTATGCAAATTTGGGTGTGGCGACTTGGCATTGGATGAGTGAATATGAATAAAGCGCGAATGCCTCACCACAGTGGTTGGTTGAAACTACACGTACATGTACATGTATATATCAACTTGAAAATCACAAGATAACTTGCTGGTGAGTTCTACTCTAAGGTAAGGATGTTGGTCTAGTACCCAAGGAGGAACATGTACATTTAGGCCTATCTCCATTGTCCATTACTTCCAGGGTATTTCTATTCCTCGAGTATGCTTGGTTGAAAAGGATATTGTCTCACATTTTTTTACAAATTGTAGGACCTTTATTTAATTATTCTTGTACAATTTGTACAATATACCATTGAGATGACACGCATACTCAGTGTGTATGCGTGCAAGACACTTGTACTCCACCTGCCAGTGGCGCTGCGAAAGTCCATAATCTGCTGTATACACATAATATACAAACTGTACATATACAGTATATTTGTGTGTGTGTGTTTGTGTGTGTGTTAGTTTTAAATATATACATGTTTATATATATATATATATATATATATATATATACAGGCTGTATACATATTTCTCTGTGTATATACAGTATACAGTATGTGTATATAGGGTACAATATAAATACATGTACACCTATGTCTGAGAAATATTTCACTAAACTCGTTTGTCGGGGAAAAAAATAGACGCAAAGAAAATACAGTGTTTACTGTGATTGATCCATATTTATTCAATGTTCTTTATGATGACATTATCTTGTTGTTTTACATCAAATAACACTTCTTCAAGAATCACATTTTCAACAAACTTATAAAACATGTTTGTTTGCATTTCTTTTACAAAACTGGCAGAATTTGTGGCCGAAGTCAAGAGTACTTCACATGTTCATTCCTAATCATTCTCCCACTACAATGCCATGTCAAATTTTGACTACAAATTTGTGATGGTAAGCAACATTAGAACATAATGTACACTGTACAATATACTGTATTTAAAAAGTAATGATGAACGGCAGAAAAACAAAACAAACCTGAAAACTTATTTCAGGGAACACAAACATAAGTGGTAGTGAAATGAAACTTAAATCAAATTGTGGTGGTATTGTACATGAATTATGGATGTTTCCTCTTGCTTTCTTGGTACAGGTACTTCCAGGTACAGTGTACTGAACTATTTCCTTTTCTATCTGTGATAAAACGCAAACTGTCTTCAAGCCCCTAAACTAGGGTGAACGTGTGAATACGACACCTTCACAAGAAACAGGATGTGTAATTTTCATACCTTTATACTTTCATCTACCATACGATACAGTGTGTCACACTCAAACAAACTGGCAGACAGGCAAGCATTGCTCTTCCTTTCATCTTCATTTTTTGAGGGGTCTGAAGGGGTTTCAATTTGCGTACATGTATTTGCCATATGACTGTTGATGTACTGCGCATTTTACGAGTAGAGTTTACCCATTAAAAACTTGCTAACTTTTGTGTACATGTACTGTAAATCGTTGAACATAGCAAGTCCAATGCATCCGTGGTGCATTAAAAAAACAAATACAACAGTGTAGTCTCGATCAATGTTAAATCTACTTTAGACGGCAAGGCTTGATGAACTGAAGCATTCCCAAAGTTGTGGATACAGAGGTTGTCCTTGGTTGCACAAAACTGTGACTTTGCACCCTGCTTACTTCAGGGGGATTAAAGGTAACTTATAAATTGAAATTTACAGACCCTGCCTCCAAACTGATGCCATTTCTTCTTTTAAAGTCATCTGTTCTCTACATAGTACACTGGCACAGGATGCTTCTTACTTCACTGCGCATTTGCTTTGTTTCTTTCTTTCTTTGAGCATGGGTGTCTAGTTGATATTATTGCAAATAATGTATGTGCATGTATATTACTGGCATATCTACAAACATGCATTATTGTTTTCAGAAGTTGCAAATTCACTTTTGTCTGAAATTTTTGTTGCTGTAATTAAGTCTTGGCAGAAATAGAATATGTTTGTTTCCAGTGGCTCTAAGTGGATACATCGAGGATTTTTTTTTTCACCCTTATCATCACTTCCTGTGATATTTTTGTGTAGAAATAATAAAAAATAAAAAAGCTTTATTTCACACAGAGAGACAGAGAGGTTAACTCAAGGAACATTCATCCTATGATTTTCAAGTGTACACTGGCTCCTGGAACAAACACACACAAAAATAAGAACAATGTGCTGTCCACTACGTATTTTCATAGCTGCAGATCTAGCTGCTCTGAAATGTGTGCACAATGAGCACAAACTGATAAAGATTCTCTTCAATCAGTTTTCAAAAATTCATTGATTTTAAAGCTCTCTGAACTCTTCCTAAACACACACAATAGAAAAATAAGTACAGTTAAATACACATTTCATACATAAACACACGATGAAAAGTACAATGAACGAATTTGAACAGCTATGTACATGTTTTAACTGTTTTTAAACCGAGTGTGGTCCATTTGGCAACTTCAGCTAAATAACTCTCCTAAACAGATGTTTCCTACTCCACAGCATGTCCAGGGAATATTCATGCTCAACTTTGAGGATAAAGAGAAAAAACGGAGATGTAGAAAAAGAAAAGGATAGTCTGTGTGGACATATCCCCTCTATATCTTGGCAATAAAAGTTGGTATGATGCAATGTGCAAGAATACATGTTAACGGCGTACTATCATACATAAAATTGACAACTCTGAAGTGGGCAAACACTGGCCTCCGAATCAAACGATAATTGCTTGCATACTTCACAGCATCACAGAAAGCACCATTAATATGAGTTCAGATCACTCTTGCTATGCACCGAGCATTCTTCCACAACTTGGAGCTGCAGGTCACTCTGGCTATGTACCGAGCATTCTTGCACAACTTGGAGCTGCGGGTCACTCTGGCTATGTACCGAGCATTCTTGCACAACTTGGAGCTGCGGGTCACAAGCACTTTATAGCTGAACTACAGCATGTAGATTATGCAACAGAAGGAAAGGTCCACAAAGGCTGCTTTCACTCTTGCGTGTCTTGGTCCTTGAGACAAACTGCCAGGAGGTTGTCGATCTCATCTCCTTTCATGCTCTCTATTGAAATGTCATCCTGCGATCAAAATTCAAAGAGCAAAGTTTTCATGGGTTGTCCTCATGACATGTCATTTCAGATCAGACAACTTAGCAAATATGAACATAAAAAACCTACAAGCTTTTTAGCTAGAAATCTGCAAATATTTCTGATTCTATGCCTTGCTCCAAACTACAAAGATGGACAATATCTGGAATGCTGGTCATAACATTGTACATTATTATAAATACATGTACTATATGCTTGAATAAGTTTGCAGTTAGTGTTGCCTATACATGAGTGAACCAATAAAGACACAAAGTGCCCCCCCCCCCGAAAAATAAATAAATAAATAAGGGCTGAAGGTAATTACTAGTATGTGATTTTAAAAACTATTGAAAAGCCCTGTGATTGTTCATTTCTAAACCGTGATTAAAACACTAAATGCCTTTGAATAGAGTCACACATATCTTATGGATCACTCTTTACTTCACAGTCAAAAGTAAGAAACACACTTGATTTGCCGTAAAATGAACTAGACTTTCTATGATCTACATTGTCTCACCTGAGTATCATGTAATGTAGACAAGAGCTGCGCTACCATCTTGCGGAGATTGTTCAGCTTACCCTGCGCCACCATGGCTTCCTTCTCCTTTTCCTCTGCGTTCAACTGATACCGCCCAACCAGCTTGAAAATGGCAAAGAAAAGGAGACATGAGAAAACTTGGGGTATATACAGGGCAACAAGCTGCATGTTTCTTTTATCTCTCTCTTCTTTTTTTGAAGTAGATTTCCTCACATTTAGAGACAGTGTATTTACAATTAACTACAGGACAGGCAGAAGATGGACCTCTTTTCCCCTTACTGTTTCTTTCAAAATCAATTCAGGACAAGGTACACCCCCCACAGTAGCATAAAAATCAACCAGTTAATGCAATCAATTATAAACAGTGTTCTGCAACTCTAATTCTAATTCATTCATGTGACAGATTCTTGCACATTTTCAACCTTTGACTCACAGACTTAAAAGAATATGAAAATACAGTGGCCCACTCTAACATGTGACATACAGTATTTTACCTAGTTATATGCATAATATTGCAACTTATAAAAACTGATCAGACAGACATGTCCAGTTGATAAAGGCAAATAGGCCATTATCTATTGCTGACAACTTACATCCCTCAGGCCTTTCTCATAATGGTCAAAGAAACTGTCCAATGGGAACTCTGTGAGTTTACTGGCATCCATTGCATTGATGTCATCTTTGGTCATTGTCCAGTCAGGGGGTAGAAAGTACCTCAGACATGTCCTAAACATTGGATATGATTGATAAAGATGGCAGAAATTATGACAGTAGAACTGATTTAGTGCAGGAAGTATTGCAGTTTTTGACCATATGCATCTGACAACCTTTAAACAGAAACATGTGATGCATTGTAAGTGGATACAATAATTATGTGGACAGTAAACGGCATGTTGTTTGCATTTTGTAAGACTTTATTTTTTTTATTTGTTTGCATTCCAAGCAGTAGAAAGGCAGCAGGAGTACTAATAAATTCCTGTTCAGCTTCTCTTTAATGAAGCCGTCTTCAAAGTAAATACATGTATTAAAATGTCACACATCACTGTCACTTGCATTCGATAGAAGACTCGGGAGAAAGTGACTTTATACAGCTGAACAACATGATACTTCCTGAAAGTCCTACAGTAGACAGTAGCTTCTTCATGCAACAGACTCTATAAACATGGATTTATTGATTTGCAATACCATCATCTATATGACACAATACACATGGGACAGTCAGAATACAAGTATGCAACACAAACAAAATTGAATCCCACAGGATAATGCACATGATACAGGATGGCAGTTTGTACAGGGAATCCTACTTACATATGGCTGAATTGACAGACTAAGAATTTTGTTACCTGAATCCCTCAAACAGGGCAGTGTTCATCCTCTTCAGTGATGTGACCTCCTCCTGCAGAGCTGCACTTACTCCCGCATCTTCACTCTCAGTCTTCCTCCCAGTCTGTTGCTTGGTAACCTCATCACGTTTATCCTCCTTCTGACTGGTGGTCTCCTCCTGTTTCTTAGCAACCTCTTCCACAGGTTTTAATTGTTTCTTATCACCTTCCTTCTCCTTCTCCCTTTCCTTCTCCTTGTTCTTGTTTTTCACCTCTTCTTCCGTTTTACTTTCTTTCTTCCCAGCTATGGTCCCTTCCGATGCTTCTTTCTCCTTGCTCCTTTCCATTTCCTTCTCCTTGATCACTGGTAACCTCTTATCTTCAACCTCATCCTCGTGCGATGATGCGACTTCTTCACTTCCCTGTAAAAGTACTCAAAGAAAAGTCTGACAGTGAGCAATCTGCAAACGATGCTGGCATGAGATAATGTTTATCAAGCCATAGCATGAAGAGATGAGTTTGCACAAGACCTCAATACTTCAAATCCAAATTAATGTGCATGCTTCAGCAAAAAGACAAAACAAAACATAACAAAACAGAAAAAAATTGCTACCAGCATGAAAATATGTCTTATTTTTTATATGCCAGAGACAGAAAGAATGGGAGGGAAAGACATGCGCTTCACCAAAAGGAAATGCTCTTGAAACGCCACACTAGATATAAACACACCAGTATGCGGCACATTTACTTGTAGAGATGGAAATGTCAGTTCTTTTGTTTTCTCTAATAGAGAAGTAATCATACCTTTCATTAAAATTACAAATATTCCCAAACTCTGTGATGGTTGAACAAAAAATTAAAAATAGATATTGAGATCCACATCCTTTAGAGGATCAAGCTCTCACCCAAATTGTTCACAACATCTAATTAAAGAAGACACAATCCCACCAGCAAAGAGTAATTTGCAAAAATGACAACAAATGAATTCTTCATTCAAAACATAACAAAGCTTTTCACGGAAGAAAACTTGTGGAAATACTAGACATTCTTTTATTTGAACATGATGATACATACTCATAGCAACAGTGGCCATTTTCAAAGTGCCAACCAATTGCTCCCATTCTTATATGCATTAGACATTCAAGAAGATTTATGAGTTCTTGATCGTAAAAACTTATCGTAATTGAATCCTCACCTGTAAACGAAGCTCTGAGCTGTCTTTGTCATACCTGGAGTACAACAAAACAAATATTTTAGTTCATGTATAACATGGAAGATTTCCATGTGATAATTTAAGAAAATACCTGTAAGTTACAAAGAATGGCTTTAATCAATAAGTCCTGGATCAAGACTCCTATCCATCCGTTGCAATACTTTGCAGATCTGTTTACACAAGATATAATTTCAAATACATTTGTAAAAAAAAAAAAAAATTGATGTTACGATGAAATATTTCTTCTATCATTTGACATAAATGTGAAAGGTATTGCTTACCACTGGGAGCAGTGACTTAAAAAAAATGTTTGAGTTATCACATTTGATGCAAATGAGTAGGTTAATTGTATCACAAAACATCCTACCATTTAAGATTATGTAATAAAGCTTAAGATGTGAGGAGATATCATTATTTTTCTCAATAAACCACAACTGTAGATGGTTTATTCTTCTAACGTTTTATCAAAATTGATTATACTGATTAACATTTTTACATTAGTTGTTTCTATCCCTAACTAACATTCTATAACTATTTTGAAGCACTAAAGCTGGGTTTTTGTTTTTAATCTGCAAATGGTAAATAAATGCCTTTAACGGCCTGAGAGGTTGTGCAGTATGTGAATGCTGCAACCATCTATTGCCAAAATGCAAAAATGAAGAATCAGAACAGATTCATTTAGTTTATATCAGCTGCCTTATGTGGTCTGTACCTCCAATGTTTCCCTAAAGCATCTATTTCCAGCTAATGGGAAAACTAGATATATCGCTACGGCGACTGATATGCCATAATGCATGGTTCTCCTAATAGGTCTATAGTACAATGTATTGACAATGTGTGATGACAGTTTCACACAATTGGCAAAATATTAAAATGACAGGTTTGACACAAATGTGCTGAATGTTCACTTTCCTAGAACTAGGTTCAATTGGATGAATGATTAAAATGTCAAGAGTGCAGGTATTTGGGGAACTGATGATTTTTACTTCACTTTTGACCCTTTTATAAGTTTATGCATTGAGTAATTTTCAAGGTATTGAGAAAAAGTATAATTTCAGTATCAAATGGGAAAATAGCATTATCTAAACCTGGCCTTTGACCTTTGACCTCACAGTTCCAAAGAGAATCACTGTTAGGTTGAACATGCATAAATATGTAAGTTTCATGATGATACCTTGAGTTACTTTTGAGATATGGAGGAAAAAGTGCAATTCAGCACTTTCACTTGACCTTTGACCTTTTGACCTTTGACCTTTTAGCAAGAAACTTCCCACAGAATATATATTGGGTAATACATGTATACATCAAGTTAAAAAAAAAAAAACCTTCAGGCATTGCATAAATATAAGGAAAGTAGTGATATTTTGAGGAGTTGACCTTGACGTTTGACCCCCTGACCTTTGAACCATGACTCCCAACTTCCCTAGATAATCACTGCCCATTGGAACAAGCATATATACTAAGTTCCATGAAGATACCCTGAACTATTTGCGAGATATGGAGAAAAACATGAATTTTCAACCTTTTTTTTCACAAAATAATCTGTGACCTTTGACCTTTGACCCCGTGACCCTAGAATCCAAACGAAGTATTATCCCCCTAGGATATACCCTCATACCAAGTTTGATGTAAAACCACCACACGGTTCTTGAGATATCAACAAAAACAAAACGGGACGGACGTACGTACGGACGGACGGACGGACGGACGGACGGACGGACGGACGGACGACCCGAAAACATAATGCCTCCGGCCACTTCGTTGGCGGAGGCATAAAAAAAACACAACCAGACATATTAATGTTACCATTTGTCAAATTTGTCCTTGGGATGATCATCAAACTTGACCTTCCACTTCTCCACACTGTCGGGCTTCCTGCTGACCTTTACAACTTGACCTTTGTGCCATTGACCTTTGATGAGAGTTTCCACCTTGACCCGTACCCCTTCTACATCAGTGTCAGTCTCACTGCTTGCATTCTAAATGGGATAGCAGAAACAAAAAGCACTGTTAGCATTTAAAGGACAAGTTCACCTTCATAAACATAAGGATTGAGAGAATGCAACAGTATTAGTAGAACACATCAGTGAAAGTTTGAGGAAAATTGGACAATCGATGCAAAAGTTATGAATTTTTAAAATTTTTGTGTTGGAACCGCTGGATGAGGAGACTACTACAGCTTGTGAGTCATATGCGTACAACAGTATAAAGAAAATGTAAAGAAAATTCAACATATTTTCACTTTTTTCGCGTAATAAAAGAGCACTTGACTTGCCTCTTTCTAAAGGGAGGGGGAATAATATTACCCACAACATTTGTTGGTAACGAGTCGGGGGAATGTGCACTTTTTTTCAAAAGATGAAATTTTGTGAAATTCTCTATATATTTTCCTAATATTGTTGTACGCATGTGACATCTAAGTTATTCACACACTGCAGTAGTCTTCTCATCCAGCGGTTACTGAAAAAAAACTTCAAAAATTCATAACTTTTGAACGGATTGTCCGATTTTCCTCAAACTTTCAATGATGTGTTCTACTAATATTGCTACATTCTCTCAATCCTTATGTTTATGAAGGTGAACTTGTCCTTTAACTCAGAACAACAAATGAGCATGCAAGAAATTTCACACAAACCTCAATGTTCATTATATTTCTTTGTATTTGGAAATTACATTGTATCTCAAAAAAATCTCAACAACCAATCAACCCTGCAATGCTGAATTTTCGAAATGAAATACAGTCACCCTTGCCAAATTCAAATCTATTTGGATTGACGAAATAGCTTCGACTTAAAGAAAATTCAACTTACGAGGGATTAACATCAGTAGAATATACAAAGAAGAGGACTTGAAAAGACCTTCCACTAGGGTGATTATTCCACTTACACAAAGTCGACTTTAAGTAAGGTTTATATTACATTTTGATGAGGCAAAATTTCTGTTACATCACCAAGAATTTCAGGAGTTATGCAAAAGTAAGACCATGACTGACTATGTCAGTGAAACTCCACAACTCACATTTACTTGGAATTCACTGCTTATGTGTCATCCCCATGATTTTCACTACCTCTTTCCTTCATCATCATCACCACTTGAAGAACTAGTAGCAGACACAATTTTCATAGATATATGAAATTCAAGCAACATTGTAGCTAATATACAAAAATCACAAGAGCATGACTGCAAATCTAAAAATCTGGCCGTGTCATGATCAGACACTCTTTTGGTGTTTCCATTGTGGTAAACATTGCATCGTAAGTGGTAGGTGGTTTCACAGTACATAACGCATTCTTTCTTGGATGTAAGTGTGGTCATGAAAAGGGCCTCCTCAAATCAGACCATTGCACATAACACCCACATCCAAGAAAGGACACATGGTGCACCGTGAAACCCCCCATCATTGATTGCCTCACCTTTTCTACTGTGTCCTCTGACTGTTGGGAGTCCTGGGAGGAAACACTTGTCCTCCTCTTCTTCTGCGGCCCCGGATAGTCATCAACATCAGCCTCAATGTCGCGGGGTATGTCATCCATCTCTGCCGACAACTTGCGGACATTTGGCACTGCTGCGCAGCTCGGACGCTTGACGGGAGCGGAGGTGGCCGTTCGCGGAGTGGCAGCCTTTGGACTGGCTGGACGCTGGACAACTGGGGAAGCTTTCCCGATGGGCTTGGTCTTAGTGGCATACTGCTGTGGGTTTCAAAATCAAGGAAATCCTCTTTGTGTTGGTCATATAATCTACAACATCTTTGACATGAGGGGAAATAGTGGCAAGTCCTGTTAAGAGTCATTAAGTCAGTTTACTCATTATTGGGGGGGGGGTGGAGGGAATGAGATAAGAAAGAGAATCATGACTAAATAGATACAAATTCTTACCTTCTTTGATAATTCCACCTGTTTAGGTTTGGGAGCTGGCTTGGGTGGAGGTTTGGGAATCTGTTAAAAAAAAAAGAAATATATTTCATATTCTAATGCATGCTATGTCATAATACAAATAAAATAATCAGGGAATTAATATTTTCATCAATTGTTCTGTGACCTTTGACCTTGACCCTTCAACCCCTCATTCATTTTAATTATTGTGCATGAGAAGAAGAGAACTGAGCCATGTTGCATATGAATATGCAATCAAATATAAGTCAGGTATCAGCCAATCAGAATTGTGCATTCACAGACTTCTGTTTGATTTTTTGACCTATACTAAATCTCAATATTTATGTTACAAAGCCAAGGAGATCAATATTTTAGCCAGAGTTTATTGAACTTTGACCTCAATGGAACCAATGTCCTGACTCTATAATCAGCACAACTGCCTCTTTTGTAGCACACCTCGGCTTCATATCATGAAAAATCACCAGAAGTTTTTTTGTTTTCAACTAATCATAATAAGAACATCTTAGGCAACGAGACACAGACAACACCACACACAGTAAATGAAACCTCGAGCACATTTGGAGGCACAGGAATCAAAGGAATATGTGACCAAATTTGTATGTTCCCTACAGCATTACTTCTCCGTTGTTTCTCAACCAGTCATGTCAATGTTAAGATATTTTGGCCAAGTCTCAATATTTAGATATAATGTAGTTTCTTTTACATCCAACATCCTAATCCATGCAACTGTAGCCAATATAATGGTAGTTACAGATGGCTATTCCATTTTGAAAGGAGAAGCCAAATTCTTGCTTCAACAACCTACACATTCTGCACTGAGTTGAATGTTGCAACAAGCTTTCAGTTCTTGTGCCATTTTACAGACAACTCAAGATAAGAATAACATTTTTCAAATGATTGCTACATCATGACCCCTGTGACCCAAGAACTAACTTACTGAAATTACCATTCAAGATATCATGTTATGAAATGCAAACCTTCCAACCCTGAAGCTGAAAAACTGCTGGACCCAATAGGAGTAAAATTTGCACCAAAAAAAAAAAAACATGAATATTAACCATCTCTCATGTGGTTGGTCATAAAACTAGAAACAATATTTGATAAAACATATATCCTGCAAAAAATATAGGAAGATTCCTACACAGCACAACAGTTAGTAAGTAAGTGCCGTGATTACAAAGGCTTGAAATGTTACCTGCAAATTGTTCCAAGTCACATACAATTGAATTGAATTGAATTGAATTGAATAGAATTGAATTGAACTGATGTGTGATTGACTCACCGGCTGAGCTTTCCCTCTCGCGACAGGTTTTGGGGTGGGTTTCGGCGTGGGTTTCGGCGTGGGTTTTGGACTGGGTTTAGGACTGGGTTTCGAGCTTGGCCTTGCTGCAGGACGGGATACTGACTTGGACACTTTTCTCGGACGGGGTGGGGAAGGTGGTGAAGGTGGCGACGGAGATCGTGGTCGTTGTCTGGCCAACAGCTTCTTTGTTCTCTGAAGATAATCCATTCAAGTGATACATTATTCATGTACAGTGTTGACACATACAAATTCATGTAATTGATGTGTGATTGTGTGACATGGTTCCTTGACTTGAGCAGTGGAAAAGGACACAAAACCAAACATTTTTATAAGAATTACCATGACAGTCCTTTCTGCTTGTTTTGTTTTGTTTTGTGTTTTTACAAATAAAGCATAACTTGCACATTGCAGATAATCTATGTTCCCAAATGCAAATGGTATCAACCAGACTGCAAATACATGCTTTCTGAACCCATCTCTATACCACAAGAGGTATGAATGTAACTTGAGTTCAGTTATAATATGCAAAATTTTGTAAGTAAATAGAAGAGTAATTAGTTTGGAGGGTGTACCGAGTTCATTGAGTGATGTATTTGACCAATATCTATACAGTGCTTTATCTATACATATACTCATAATGCTTTAACAATTTCACAAAATAAAGAAACTAGCAATATTTACTGAACAAAACAAACGAGAGAAAGAACAAACAAAACAAAATAAAAACTTGTGACATCATTTACATTTTCTATGCAGAATGCTTGATGAAAACTTCAGCATGCATTTCTGTAAGCCTCAGACCTGAGATTTGACTACATCACTTTTTATGTACAGGCAAACGTAACTTACCTCCATTTGTTCCAGCTTCTCTTGTTTCTTCCTTATTTCCTAGAAGAGACACCATTGAGAAAAGACAGATAGCTTAATGCCTGTAATGCACTGTATATTTCATTCAAATTCAAGATCTTTTCCTTGAATGTCTCACTTATGTCGATGCAGGGCAATTTTTCAACCACTTGCTGATTTCACTTCAGGAGGCTGATCTGACAAACGAGAGTATAAAATATCTCTCTCATACCTAATGTGAAAAGAAATCATCAATTTACGCAGTCACCAAATGATATCATACCATCTTTATCACATCAAATCATATTACAAACTGCATGTTCTAATGATGAAAATAAATAGGCCCTTGGCTAAAACATGACAGGCATCTTTACAAAGATTATGGATGCATTATCACATTTGAGCATTTCACCCCATTGCTGGTGTTCCCTGTCAATTTGAAATAAAAGTTTAAATTTCATATATATATATACATGTATATATATATATATATATATATATATATATATATATACACACATACATACATACATACATATATATATATATATATATATATATATATATATATATACTTGAGCAGTAAATCAAATATTATTAAACGACAAGTC
Organism: Diadema antillarum; assembly: GCF_040938485.1. Taxonomy (NCBI): domain Eukaryota; kingdom Metazoa; phylum Echinodermata; class Echinoidea; order Diadematoida; family Diadematidae; genus Diadema; species Diadema antillarum. The sequence continues at coordinate 858,647 of NW_027270997.1, read as the reverse complement.
CACCTTCATATACATAAGAATTGAGAGAATGCAGCAATATTAGTAGATCACACCAGTGAAAGTTTGAGGAAAATTGGACAATCCGTTCAAAAGTTACGAATATTTTAAGTATCTGCACAGTCACTGCTAGAAGAGAAGACTAGTACAGTGTATGATGTCACATGCGTACAACTCTATGGCCCGAATTCACGAAGGTGGTCTAAATTTAAACCATGGTTTATGTATATTTCTTCCGCGTATTTATGATTGACAGATTGCGTGCGCTAACAGGCATCCAGTAAAAAAACGTGCATTGGTGAGCGCAAGTATTGGTACGCCTATTTAACGCTTATTTTAGACCATGGTCTAAATTTGTACCATGGTTTAAGTTTAAACCACCTTCGTGAATTCGGGCCTAAAAGGAAAATAAAAAGAGAATTTCAAAAAACTTTACTTTCTGAATAAAGTGCACATTTCCTCGCCTTGCTACTGAGGTATGTTAAGGGTAATATTATTCCCCCTGCCTTCAGAAAGAGAGAAGTCGAGTGTTCTTTTGTTATGCGAGAAAAATGGAAATATGTTGAATTTTCTTTATTCTTTCTTTATATCGTTGTACTCATGTGACATCACAAGCTATAGTAGTCTTTTCATCAAGCCATGACTGAGCAGATACTTCAAAAATTCATTACTTTTTAACGGATTGTCCAATTTTGCTCAAACTCTGACTGATGTGTTCTACTAATATTGCTGCATTCACTCAACCCACATGTATATGAAGGTGAACTTGTCCTTTAATGTTCTCTTTCTTCAGTGCTGATCACCTACAATGATGAAATTACAAAAGATTAACTTCACAATAATGCTCAACATCTTGATTGAAGAAAACTCTGAAAAACTGCCAATGAAAGTTAATATCACTACGTTCTGCTCTCCTTTCTACATATTACTTTTTGAGATCAAAGAAGAGAATACCAGGTATTCACTGTAAATTAGTCTGTGAATACTTCAAATTTCTACATCATACAAGAGAGGCAAAGTATGTCTCATTTCTAAATGAATGAATGAATGAATAAATGGCGGAATGAATGAATGAATCAATCAATCAATCAATGAAGGAATACAATGAATGAACACACGATATGCACATGTTCTGACCTCTTCTAGGTCTTTCTGCTTGTCCTCTGCACTCTTCACTTCTTTCTTCATGGTTCCTACTGATATAGCTAGCTTCTTCTCAGGATGACTGCACCTGTCACAGTCAAAACAAAAGAGAGATACAATAGTGTATAAATAGTGAATGGTCACTAATTCGATGGTACAAGATTTTGCATGTGGTGAAAGAAGTCTCTTTCACTAAAAGCAAAATCTTATTAATTTTTACGGTATGGAACAAAAATGTATGTTTAATAGTATTCATAGGTGTTGAAACAAATCACAACATTGAATCCTTCAGCCAGTTGACCACACAAGTCTATAAAGTGCAATATAAAGTCTAAAGTACATGATAAAACAATCACCTCATATAGAAAATATTCATCTACGCATTACACATAATTGTACAATATCAATAACAGTTTCAATAAACACTCCCCCCCCCCCCCCCCCCCCCCCCCAAAGAAAAAACAAAACAAAACATACCTGTTGATGGCAGAATCCTTGCTCATGGAGCACTGCCAATCTTCTGGGTAGGTGATACCGATGGTGCTTGTAGAGAATGGCAGCTGTCGCCATCGTAGGCAGCAGTCTAATTTTATGTTTGTTTTAGGTGAAGAGTAACGCAAGAGGACACAGTTTTAATGCTCATTGAAACCACAGTCTAAACTGATATAGTCTATGTTTTATGGCAAAGTTATATGAGCAATTATATTAGTCATCTATACCAACATAGTTGACATCACTGGCACTAACAGGGAGAAGAGTCACACCAACTGAAATAAAGCACACCTGGAAGTCACCACTTCTAAACCAGTTAGTGACTTCCCTGCAAGTAAAGCAGATTACAAGAGTTTTCAAATTTTATGCTTGTTTCCTTCACAAGGACTTATCCCCGGGAAAGAATATATTATGTTGGGTATGCCTGACTGAGCACAATGTTTATTTGTTATAACATGAATTGATTATGCAATATTTTATTTATCAGCATACTGTAAAAGTGGAAATTTTTGCGGTGTTGAAATTTTCGTGCATTTTGCGCAACCAGAAACTAGCGCGAAAATAAAAGCATGCGAATATTTTTGCTTGCCATGTTCCTGTGCATGATGTCTTGATTCCGCGGAATCAAACACGCGCGAAACTCTTCTTGCCTGGCCAAGTGCGAAAAATTAGTCACACAAAAATATCCACTTTTACAGTATTCAATTTTATTGCAAGTTAAACAGCTAATCTGTCATAAATTATGATCAAAAGTATATGCAGCTGATGCCTAAATACAGCTAAACCTGTCTATAGCGGCCACTCAAAGGAGACAAAAAGAGTGGCTTTTATAGACAGGTTCTTTAACATGCTTTTTCTCTTGGAGGGAATTGTTGTTAGTGATCGTATATGGCAGGTGGCTGCTATAGACAGGTTTGACTGTACCACTATTCTGCAATCCAAATTTCAAGAAGTTAGTATACTATCTTGCCTCCTAGTTGTCATCACAAAGCGATTTATCTATCGTGGAATATATATACCGTACAATGTATGCTCTCTCCTCGGTCAACATCTGGACAAGGGGGCTTGGAATGGTAGAAATAACTTACTGCACTGCAGCATTGTGGGTAGCTGCATGGCCCTCTTTCTGATGTATTTGGCTTCTTGGGAGGGCGGATCCTTCCAGTTCGAGCTGATGTAGCCATAGTTCTCCCAGAACTTGACCACACCTTGGTTGACTGCAATGAAGAATGCAATGGCAGAGGTCAATGGAGAGTAAATGGAAAGGTGATGAATTAATGGCTCAAAGGAGATTAAATACAACAACACAATACTCCATTTCTGCTGATACAACACAGAAATAAAACAAACTTTTAACTACTGCAATTCTAATAATGTCCAACCCCCCCCCCCCCCCCCCCCCCCCATGAATAACACACTATCAAAGGGGAACGCTAGTAACTGATCAGTGGGAATCAGTGGGAATGCTGAGGGGTGATTGTTCCAATCCTTGTGGGATTCATTTAAGAGTACATTATATATCTATTCTTGTGTGAAAATTATTTGCTTCAGAATGGTCTCATATTCAAGTAATGTGCAGTTTAATGTTTCCAGGTAAGCGTCCCTGGTCAGTGACGGGGCATTAATCTGCACATTATTTGAATATGAGACCGTTCTGAAGCAAATAATTTTCACACAACAGTAGATATATAATGTACTCTTAAATGAATCCCACAAGGATTGGAACAATCATCCCTCAGCATTCCCACTGATTCCCACTGATCGGTTACTAGCCATCCCCTTTAAATGGTGATATACCGGATTTTCTATATCCCAAAGATTAAACACAGAAGATACAAATCCCACCAGCAAAATCCAGAGCTTTTGAACGCACATTTTCAAATGCTGGATCTGCCGTCTGGAGTACTTTACCAAAACAACTCCACCTGTGTGTTTCAGAATAAATGTTTAAAAGGAAACTTTATCCACTGAAGACTAGTTCCGAGTATTTTAGGCAGGTGTCTATGGAAAATGCGAGGTATAGCAAAATCAATTTGTCCGCAATGGGTTAAGACTGAACGGTTTGAATTTTAATTATGTTGTGTCTATACTTTGTGAATGTTGCATGTTAATTGTACAGCGCTTTGATCAGGTCCTGTAAAAGCGCTCAATAAGGAATAATAATTATTATTATTGTTTTAATTATATCAAAAACCAAAACAAAAGAGGAATCTTGAAATGTGGATCACATTGAACTCCATGTCAGTATGGGTGTGACGAGAGAAGAACCGTCGTCTGATCTCAAGGCTAAGTCTTGTAGAGAAATGGGCTGATTGTATATAACTTCATACATTAGCAAGACATGTGCATGAATGTATCTCTCAAAATCTGACCATAGTGTAACAGCTTCTTCTCAGGTTACACCCTTTACCATTATGGAACAAATGAAAGCATATTTCAACATGGATGAAAGTAAGAGTACACTCTAAACACATCGCATAATCCAGTGATGATTTCAGCTACAACACTGAAAACAAATAATTGTTCAAAATTAGATATCTTTCAATATTTTGTGGAAACTGGGATTAATATAACAATTTGGCTTTTACTAAACTCAAACAACAAAAGCATTGAAAAAGTAAAGTTAAAAAATGCTTAATTATTCTTTCTTTCAATACAAAACATAAATAGATAAAGGAAATATAACGGCAAAATTGTGCAAGAGTGAGTCTAGACTGAAAAAACGGTGCTTGGGGTTAGTGAAGCCTGTTAACTATATTGAGATGAAAGGAAATCACTGTGCCTACTAATTCATTAGGTCCTTAAGCATAACCACATCCTGTGCATGAAAACTGCCTGCCACTACAAACATTAGCTAATATAGGCCACTGAGGAGCTGTTTAATCATGCAATACCATACAGCTGCATCAGCCTCTACCCCTGTGACCTCCAGACTGGTGATGAACAAGTGAACATCTTCCTAGGAACTGTTTCATGAAAGATGTCAGCCTTGACAAGTTGTCAGTCTCTGACAATTTCATCAAAATCCTTGGCTCATTGGCTGAGAAGCTCTTGTCACTGACTGTTACTATGGTGATTGTCAGAGAATTACAACTTGTCAGGGCTGACAACTTTGATGAACCGGTGCCCAGACCTTCATAGAGGTATGTAATTTGGGAACAACAATGTTTCTTGGGAGAACGGTCCAAAACTCACACGCACATAAATATAAGGTTGTTGCAAGGCAAACTGAGAGACTGAAATATGTGCTTGTTGTGGTGTCTGCACATCATTCTGTTGAGGAGCCTATTAACTGACCTATGCCGATGTCTTTCCAGTACTGCACCATGTGTTCACCCAGAGACTTCAGTAGGAGCCTGTACTCCTTGTTGTCAGCAAAATCCTGCTTGTTGTGGGTCGGCTCCAGGACGATATATGGAATGTTGACAAAACCCAGGATACCACTGCACATACTGGATGGGACAAGTTTGTGTAATGAGATATGATCACTGTTTTTTAATATTGTACTTTTTTCCTCTCATTTTTTTACAGTATTTTTATGGAATACTCTGCTTTCTGATCATATCTATTTTGGTCATGCAACTGTTATGAAAATCAATAAAGACATAAAATAGTATGATCACTACACATGCAATTTTCAGACTTCTAGTTTTTCTTCTTGCAAATAGTTTCGGCAAGCAGACTGTCACTATACTGTAAAAGCTGTTATTTTTGCGTACAGATATTTTCACGGATGAAGAGGTCACAGACATTCTTGCAAGATATTGTTTTTGCGATTTGACATTGGAGCTATAGTAAGTGTACTAATGCCTGTCTCTTCACTCCGTAAATTTAATACGATGAAGATTGGGTAGTTTATAGTTTTGCATGTTGTTAAATTAGTAGCCAAAAATTGATTTGGGAAATTTGAACAAATCAAACTCTCCCCCCCCCCCCCCCCCAAAAAAAAAAAAGTGCTTTAATAGTATTTTATGACTGCTTCCTTTTCAGGAAAAAAAGAAGTAGTTTCTCTTTCAAAGAATACTGGCACATGAAAAAGTCACATAGAAACAGTGAATGTTCAAATAATTGAAACAAAAGTGATGTAGACAACATTCAGGCACCTCCACTTGAGGTAATAGTACATGTTAATGTATTCAAGGAAATGGAGAAATAGAGTTCCCTTTCACACCCTATCAAAGTACAATGTATATCTGAAAATTAACCCTACATTCCTGTTTCACATAAAATGAAAGAATGTAGTGCAATCTTATTAAACAGAATAGTACTCACATTCTGTTTCTGGTCAAATTCTAAATATTCTATTTTCTTTTCTCTCTTTCTTTTTGGTTACCAGTATTTGCCAACCCTAATCCTCAATTATCTCCTTTTTTGTGGGTCATTACTCCCTTTCTCACTGTTAGAGCTTCATCATCAGTCAGTAATTGCTAGACTGGGGGGGGGGGGGGGGGGCAAGAAAAGGGGGGGGGACAAAAATGGGAGAAACTATACAATGTACTTAGTTTAGCTCTGCAGCTGCAGGGCAAAATTATGTGAAGGACAAACTTTAACTCTGTGTTGGCTGTAACTGCAAAGCATCATTACAGCCTTCTGTCAGCTACAACACCTTCACAGGATAATGCCCCCTAAACTTTGCTCCAATGGGGGGGGGGGGGCAGTCAAAAGAAACTTAATTGAGAGAGTAGAAGGTCTTTTGGGGTCAAATCACAGAGACAGAGAGAAAGAAAGATAAAAAGAGGAATATATAAGACAGTTTTGTTAGGTCAAACAAAAATAAAGTTTGTTTGTTTTTGTTTCTGTTTGTCTGTTTGTTTTTTGTTATGTTTTGTTTTATGCTGCTGCTTCTTTGGTCATTTGATTGCATGATTTTTGCAGACTGCTCCCACAACATCTTCAAAGAGCAAAGCCCACATACTCCCCCTCTAGCAGAAGAAAAGAAGAAAAAATGATCCTTGGTTTTAGTGTTTTTGTTTTGTTTTGCTGTTTTGTTTTGGTTTGGTTTTGTTTTGCTTTTTTTTGGGGGGGGGGAAGGGGAGGGGTAGTCAAACAAAAACGCAACTGAGACTTACACTCCTCCGTCCTGCTGAGGTCCCACCTTCTCGTACATCTTTACCAGTCGCTTGCAGTTGTAGATGAACATGCCCTGCTGACGCCTGTTTTCGATGTTCACGCCGAATATGAAGTCCAGCGTCTTGGGTTCCTTCATGGCCTTCTGCTTGTTGTCGGCCACCTCCTGTTTAATGGCCGCCTCGTCCTTCAAGTCCTGAGCCTTTGCCTGTGCCTGTCGTATCTTCGCCTGTTGGAAAAACCATGAATCGGTAGTAGGTCCATGGGAAAACGATGTAGACATTGAACACAAATACACAGTGTACATACACACCTTCCAATACTGTACTTTGTAATTCAAGAAACAGGTTTAACGGACAATGTAAATCATACAGTTTGACAACGTGGCTTAATATATGCGTGCTGTGACTTCTCGTCTTTCTCCCACACATTACAATCAGCAGGTGTCCACAAACTACGCGACTGGATAAAGTTCATTGATCATATCCCTTAAGCAAAACAAAACAAAAACAGAACAATCACTGAAGCGGGAAAAGTCTGCAGATATGCAAACATTCTTAAGGGTCTGAAATCCACTCGGCGTTTTACCTCGTGAAAACAGATCGAGAGCATGTTTTCGTCACACAGTTGGTGCAGTCTCTATTTCAAATCATGTCGAGCTGGGCAAGGTTTTTCTTTCCTCTTGGTAGAATGAGATGATTGAACATCTCCTATTGCCTTGTATTAAACTCTTCCCCCTCTCCATTAGAAAATGAATCTGTATCGCGTAAAAAGACTACGAGACTGCACTTTTGAGCGGCGGAAGCCGCGTAAGTCACCATCCAAATTTGTTCTACGACCCTTTTTCAACAAAACCACCATCCAGCGTAAGACACTGAAATACATGTCAGTCTACAGAAACACTAGTATGACGTACTCTCGAATCTTTGGTGTTGATGTTCTTGAACTTCATTTCCAGCTCCTTCACTTTGCTAACGGCTTCTCGTGCATTCTCGTTCGCTGTGAGGACAGACAGACATCAAACATCATGGTGTAAGGAAACACAACGTAAAGACACCAGTTTGAGTTTTGAAAGACACACGTACAGATCGAATGACTGAAAAACAAAAATTCATGACGAACAGGCCGGCATCCTATTTCAGCAACATCGCTTGACTGTAATGGCCAGAATGCCACAAATCACAAGTTTAAAACGTCGTGTTAACAATTATACATGACATTGTATTACACTCTCTCCCTGTCGCTCCTGTAATTATTAGTCTCTTTTTTTTTCTCGATCTTTCCGCGGAAAGACTAAAATAGAGTAGGCCTACAATATACTTTGAAATTTGAATATCACGAATATGCCAACCGAAGACAAGCTAATTAGACGTCAGACGTGCTTGTCCTTATAAAGGATGCGATGCAATTATTAATATCGCACCACACCCCTTTACAATTAGAAGTGCGCCAAGACAATGTGACATAAAACACATCATCAGTTTAGTTAATACGCGATATACAACAGTCTCTGTAATAATCATCTGAAAACGGACTGTATAGCAACAGCAGGGCCTATAAGATACCAACCGTATTTGGCTGCTTCCACTGCCCGTGCTGCCTCCATTTCCGATCGCTTCTTGAATCGGTTGGAGCTATATTTGTACAGTCTGGAAGAAAGAGTTAAACACATACAACTCTTTAGTAACTTTCGTAAGTGGACAACTATCATACACTTACAATATGATTTTTTTGCACATGCATGGATACATGTGTCACTTTATAATGAAACTGGATGACTCCAAATCAAAGAAAAGAGGGAGGGTGGTTTCTGGTAGAATAAAAGCTATGGGGCGACTTCTATGACACACTTCACTATGTCAGTACCGGTACAAATATTTTGTCAAATTTCTAATGTTTCTGCGACATATTCACAAACATGTTACAATGACAACACATCAGTCTGTGTATTCTTAGGCAGCTCACGTATATGCAATGTTGTTGTTTTTTTCTTTTTTTATCAATGTCTTTTATTGCAAACTCTCTGATCCTGTGTGAAACAAAATGATGATAGGCCTGTATGTGTGTGGTTTTTTTTTTTTTTTTTTTTTTTTTGTTTGTTTTTTTTTGGGGGGGGGGTGTTTTTTGTCATGCCAATAATATGTTCACAAGAGGACTAAGACATGTTTTCCGTTACGTTTTCTTCAAGACTGGAAGAAGAAGAAGAAGAAGAAATCACTTTATTAGGCCTACATGACCGTTTGTCCTTCATCCGTGATGTGCAGGCGTGTGCGGGCCCTGCGTCGATGTCACTGATTTTGTCTTGGTTTTTGGTCAATCTCTGTACATGTATGTATCTGTATTCAGGAGATCGAGGTCTGCTTGGATTTAATTGAGTTTATCTCCACATCAGGCATTATTTGGATCTTGTCATGATCCTGTTGATCAAATTACCTCGTTATGGCCGTCTCCACTACATTCATCAATGTGTGCAGTATTTGACAGCATTTGCAGTTTCATTTCCGCCCTTTAAAGAGTCATACGTGATTCTATTTTACCCAAGCTCTACTTGATGTAATGAAAATGACTCTTATTGAGGGTAAGCCTACTACATCACTGATGAGTTCTGTGACACGACACTTAGCCTATTACAATTTTAAAACTGAACCTGAAAACGGTATTTCCTTGCTCTAAATACCCCCTCCTCCCCGGCGGTCCGCTTCTCCATCCTGTTTTCAATTATACGTTACCTTGGTTTGTACATGACGTAGGTCAGCTTCTTGGTCCGAACTTTGTTTCCTTGAATGTAAATCTTCATCTTCGGCTCGGCGTACAGGATTGTGGTATAGGCCCGGAACGAGTGCCGCTCGGGGAACATGCTGAAACAGTCATGAACGTCATCAAACCTCTCGTTTTATTTGACAATAACAGCCAATGTTGGCGTAAAATTTACATTGGAATAATAGGTCAGATCCCTCTTGGTCATATAAAATGCATACACTGTATAAAACCATTAGTGGTATCGTTAGGTTATGTAATTTGTATTGAATCAATTTTGCGAAATCCAAGTTTGCAATTTTGTATCGTCTCTACATCACAGCTTGTAATAATACAACACGTAATATAATTCATTATTTATTGGCAGGTGCGAGCAATGCGCCAAAAAGTGCGGATTGACGAGGATAATATATCTGTATCATAGATGCTACCCGCCACATCCTGCTTGCGATATCCATTTTACCGCTTCTGCAAACACACACTTCTCACTCAAAACAAAAGGACACCAGAGTTTTGCATTGTTTCGCAATTGACAAGAACGACAAACGAAATACCGATTCACAAGTTTGGAAGTCTGGCTTGTGTGGGCACATTACTAAATCTATATCATTTTCAAGACGAGTGTATCATAAAGTTTTTACAAATAATGCCCCAAACATGATTCTTCCTGTATATTTTTCTTGCGCGATAGTAGCAGTTTCAATTCAAGCATGACAATGATTTTCCGGGAATAAATACAAGACAAAGTTGGTTTGAAAGTACAATGCATAATACATTTTACGTTTCAATTTGCAAGTGCTATGTGTATAGGGCCTCTGAATTTACAAATGATATTTCTACAACAAGAAATGTCTTTGGGAAACTGACCAAAACAATTACAATATTAATGAAAACGCTAGGATGTTTTATTTCGGTATATACAATGTACAAGTACTTGTATAGGATGCAATATACAGTGTATGTTCCTATTAAAGGACAACCTCAATCAAACATACATGCAGAATGGGAGAACCACCTCAACGAACACCCTTGCAATGGAATGCTCACTCATGCGCACACGTATCATATCTCAAAACCCACTTCACAGTTTATTCTTATGGTGGATTCCTTTTCTCTCTCCCTCTCACGAAAGAAAACGGACACAGTTTACATATATTCTTCATGCATCAACAGTGTCAAAAACAAACTGCAGTGTGACAACGTGACTTTATGCGCGCTTTGAACCATTCCGTTTCGCGGATGACGCCTTCGGAAATGTTCGGCCCTGTTGCATTACCCGTTATCGTAGGTAATGTCCTGCTTGGATAGACCGCCCATTAAGATGTCGGTGTCATCTGAAAAGACGTCGAGCTCGGGATCGCCGTTATCCAGAAGCTTCACATGGTACACGACCACGAGCGTCCCTAGTATAAGACGTTGGTGGCAAAACTAAGTTAGTCTTGCACATGAATAATGAGTAGAGAACACAAAAGGATTTGGGTAGCTCGTCACAGTATCTTTTTTTTCAGTTTGAGGTAATGCATGATTATGATAATATATTATGCTACACAAAACAGTGGCAATAACGTACGCGATAGAAAGATTCGAAGAATCATTGAAAAGCTGCAACGCAATTTCGAAACGCCTGGGTCTTGCTTAGGCTCTCTTGTTTGTGTGTGTGTGTGTTTGTTTGTTTGTTTTTCACTTACTGTAACTGATCATCTTTGATCATGAAAGGCAATATCATCTGATATCACGGGTTCGAAATTATTCTGATTATCTATCAACGATTTCATATTGATATCAAGAAAAAAAAAAACTGCACTGAATATACACTGTACCTGTATTTTTGATCCTCCTGAATTGTCTGAACAGCTCCTCTTCAGTGTGATATGGTGAATACTTCAAGATGATCTCCATTTCGACACGGTGCTGCAGAATGAAAGAGGATACAATCTTCTTTAAGAGCTGTCAATCTACACCGAACTCAATCGGTAACTCTTATTTCACTGACACAAATTCACTATGTGAATGGCAACATCGTTTTCCACGTACATTGACAGCTTACATGCTTTATCCTGCGCGAATACATGTATTTACTCATGTCATATAGGCCTAAAGGTACAAGCGAATTCTGACCATTAACTAATAATGTCTAGCAAAAGCAAAACAAAAATCGTTCTCTCATCTATATACATTGTATGTATGAATACGTAACGAAGAAATTAAAGGATTCTTTAGGTATGGCCATCAACTGCGACACGCCCAATGAAGCTCTGATGTTTTTGAGGTCTGAGACTAGTCAGACACAAAAGTCTCAAACGATGGCATTTCTAACGATAGGCACAAACGTCCTGTTTATTTGTTTTTACCCTTTCCTTTTCGGCGGCCGATGCTCCAATCAAAGGACTTCCTGTGATGGCATCGAATGATGGCAGCGGTACAATCACTTCTTCAATCTTCTCCTGCTCGTGGAAGGTCCGCGAGAGAAAGAGGCAACTCATGGTGTCGCCCTTTTTAGTGAACAGGATGAAGTCTCGCCCTATTCTCATGGTGCCACTAAGGAGATAATGGCAAAGTGACAAGGGTATCTAAAACTGTTGTTTTGTACGCACAGTGTATAATTAACATCCCTACAGTAGGACAGAAAGGAGACAAACGTCAAATATGCCAAAGTCTCATTTCATTGTGCACTAGAAAACTGTGACAAATGTCATAGTGTGTACACTTTGTATTTTCATTTTCTTTTTAACCATTACTTTTTCACTATTCTATGAAATGTTACCACAGTATACTGTAACGGCAAAGGCAACTAACGCGTGGGAATCCCCGCCATTTCTTGTTACGAAATCGAAAGCAGCTTTGTGGACAATTGTATGTCGAATTTTCATTACCTTCCTTGCAATCAATTGCCAATTTCTTTTTACTGGGTGGGATGAAGGCTACGCGATTCATTCGGATCCGCAATAGGAACAGATTTATGATATATGTACTTAGTCTGCTGGTGGACTCTATTAACTTATGACTATGATTCAACCCAGTGTCAAATGACTGTGTTTTTCTCTTTTGGTCACCTCAACAGGGCTTACGACAGCGAACGATAATCATCATGTGGCAATAATGATATTACTACTGAGTAACAACAGTATGAAAGTCTGATTTCCGCTTAGTCGCCTCATGGCTTTCATATTTCCTCTTCCTAAGTGCCTTGATATTTTTAAGTTTTTATGATAGAAACTCTTGCTCGAGTGGCAAATGTCATGGTAACGACAAGAATCAAGCTTCCTGATTGGCCGTTACTACGGAAAGTTGCTATTCTAGCAAGACATATTTTCCTTGACATTTTCATGAAATGTGACCCAGGTGTCTCCGAACTTGCACAGCTGCATCGACAGGGATCTTTGTTTGAACTTACGATTTCAAGCCGTTCCCGTACTGGCCGATAAGTTCCCCGTCTGGTAAACGTTTTGACGACCTTCCGAACTGTATGATTGAGGCTGTCTCGTCTGCAAAGGCGATCATCAAAATGACACAACAAACATAAGTTCAGTCGCTGCAACACATTCGTTTCAACCCACTGAAGACATTAGGCTACATAAAACTATGATTTGAGGATAAAATCGAAATTTTTAAGCGTACATTTTCCCGAGGGAAATTTGAACTGGTTGACAGTATTCCAGTTTGGGCGTTCTCTAAAAACGGCGAAGATCTTTTCATTCTCGTGCCCATTGTCCGCATTGTTATGTGGCGGAGTGAGAACTCGCAACAATACGAGTGAGAACTCGCAACAATACTCACTCGGATCCATTCCTGTCCCATCGTCGAGGAAACACAAGGTATATCCCCCTCGGACGGAATCGTCGAATTCTGTATTGAAAGAAGGAAAGAAGAAGGAAAAAAAAAAAAAGAACGTTTCCAGTTACTCTAACATCATAACATACTTGCTCATAAAGCGGTATCGTATTGAATTTTATTCATACTCATATTCCAGAAGGATTAACTCGAAGAACGTTTAGAATGGTACCAAGTATACATCCATAAACGCTTTGAGCCTGCAGTCCCTTTTTAACAGAGCCTTATAAATAAGAGTTAGCCCGACAACGTTCAAGCGATCTTTTTTTTACCCTGCCTGTTGAAATGGCCCCAACAAAATGTTGCTCGGACGTTGTCGCGGTTACTTTTGCCAAATTCTGCCCTAGCCAGCTAGGGTAAGAATTTTGCCCTGTCATTACCCCCACATTTGGTATCCTAACATTATCCCGACAACCCTTCTGTTAAAACGCTCTCGCGGTACCATTCTCCTATAACATCCTTTGACATACTAAGTACTCAACACGTATGCGTATTAGTACAAACTGAATGGCACACCTCTGATCGGTCACGTAAATGGATTATTTAACAAAAACAAAAACAAAACAAAACAAAACAAAACAAAGCAAAACAAAACACACACCCCTTCGGGCATTGGGTAGGTTATAATGATATAATGGCATGCGTCTGTTAAAACAGTATACCCCTCGCTCGCTCTTGTGGTTTTACTGCCCGAAGCTAGGAATTTTGTACTTGGGACGTTCTCCTGTGTTGTTAGGGTATAGTCTATTAAAATATGGCTAAAGTTAAGTTCTGCGGTTGTGCAATAGCATGTGCTGTAAACAATTTTGAAGTGTTCTGAATGATGCTTCACATTAAAAAAAAAAACGAAGCAGCTACGCCTATGGCATTCGAAATATGGCTTAAATCATGCATCACGGGTATATGCTCTAAACGTCCCTAATGTGTCTAAAGCCCCAATTTAACTGAGCCTTGCTATAGCGCGACATAACGTCAGGTAGCATCGGGTAGGGCCTAACTTTTTTTTTAATCCTGCCTGTTAAAATGGTCCCCGCAAAATTTCGCTCGGACGTCACTTTTGCCAAATTTTGCCCAACTATGGTAATTACCGTAAAATAACCCTGATTGTCCCGGGTAACCCTCTTGTTGGAATAGCTGCGGTAGCATTCTTTTTACACACTCAACGCGCATGAATTGTAACCACTGATTTCTTTGTAGTCGAGTCAAGGATATTATACCTTCTTGGTTGAGTTCAGTGATTGGCCGGTGGGCGGGCAGGCAGTCGCATTGGTGGGCACACCTCCTTCGTATAAACCTACCCGGAGGTTTTCGGTGTGTGTTTGTGTGTGTGTGTGTGTGTGTGTGTGTGTGTTAAATGGTATCCCTCGCTGCTCTCTCCTGAGGTTTCATTACTAAGGCGGGGAAATTTGTTCTCCACACAGTTGTCCCGACTTCGTCGCGGTATAAAAGGTCTGTTAAAACGGGGTTTCAGAGTGCTTTATGCACATACAGGTGTACATGTATTTTGTAAATGAGGATGTGGAGAGAGTCTGGCACACAATGGACATACACAGATGATTATGGTTCAGACCTTGGTAGAAATCCCGTTTGCCTGTTTTTATTCAGCCACCATGCATAAACATGCGTCTTGACAAAGCCTAATATGTGCAAGATTCATGAACATGAATGCATATCACACGTCATCTATAAATATATGCACTAACCATGCATGATATACATCAACATCTAATCATGCATAATAATGATAACTCTTTGAGTCGTTCTGAACATCATATACAGTGATATGGTAATAAGGTGGTGATGTGCAAAATGCCACGACATATACGAATCATTTGACTTCGTTGTTTTCAAATAAGCGTATGTCAGCGTATTATGCTGGTAAGGATGGTAATACATATGTATAACATGTTTAAAATCAGTTTAACAGCATTTTAGATCAATGTCCATTTCATTTTCACTTTCAATTTATTGAATGACCATCATGAGATTGATTTCATTTGAAGTTTTGAAATTTCTACCAAGGTCTGAAGTTTTACAAATAAATACATTTTAACATACAACTGTATTATGAATCACAAAAATAATTTTGACAAGTAATATGCAACATAAGTCATATTACATGTTAAAGTTAGAACACGGATGTGAACGTGTTGTGCTATGTTGATCAACGAAACTACAGACAGAAGGAAAGGATGATTTTTTTTTTCCATTGTAAAACTATGCATGACGCTTGGCTGAACGAGATTATCAAGTCCTATTTTCCTCTATTTTCCTCTCTCTCTCTCTCTCTCCTCGTGTCTTTTAAAAACATATTAAACGTAAATACAAAGTTTTTGTTGGTTTTGATGAATACCTAAAACTCAAACTTAAAAGGGAGTTACCTTAATCCCTCGTATTTTCTGCTTTATATTGAAAAAAAAAATGTCTGATACCATAAATAATGCATTGCAACAATGAGGGAAGATGTGTTTTGCTCATTTAAAACTTATAATGGTCACATGTGCCAAATCTCAACGAGTCGAAAGCTCAAATACTCAGAGATTTAGCTCATTTTTTGTATTTTTTTAATCTAAAACAAAATCACGGTTACTCTACAAAAGATGAAGTTTTCACATCTACACTATGTAGATCTATCTGTCTAAAGTGCAAGATTTTGAGTCAATTCAGTACTAAACTAGAAATGTCGCTATGGCGACTGGTATGCCTCCGCCATAATGCATGGTTCTCCTATAAGTCTGTAGTACAACATCTTGACAATGTGTGATGACAGTTTCAAATACTAGTAGGCTTAATTGGCAAAATATTAGAATGACAGGTTTGTCTAAAATGTGTTGAATATTCGCTTTCCTTGAACAAGGTTTAATTGGATGGATGGCTATACTGCCTAAGAGCGCAGGTATTTGGGGATTTGAGGATCTTTACTTGACTTTTGACCCTTTCATGATTAAGGCTATGCATTGAGTAACTTTCAAGGCATGGAGAAAAAGAGTAATTTCAGTATCAAATAGTAAAATTTTTGCATTTTAACTTGGCCTTTGACCCTGGACCTTTGACCCAATGACCCTAAAATTCTCGAGAGAATCACTGTCAGGTAGAACATGCATTTCATAAATATGTACTAAGTTTCATGATGGTACCTTGAGTAACTTTCAAGGTGTGGAAAAAAGAAGGGAAATTTAGCATTTTCACTTGATTTTGACCTTTGGGCAACAAACTTCCCAGAGAATCTCCATTGGGTAATACATGTACACTGTATATCAAGTTTCAAGAAAAATCTGGCAAGTACTGCATAAATATAAGGGAAAAAGTGAAATTTTGAGGAGTTGACCATGACCTCTGACACCTGACCTTTGACCCATGACCACTATACATACCCTAGATAATCACTGCTAGTCAGTACATGCATATGTACTAAGTTCCATGAAGATACCTTGAACCAATTCCAAGATATGAAAACAGTGAAATTCTAACATTTTAACTTGACCTCTGACCTTTGACCCCATGACTTGAAACTCTCTCTGGAGAATTTTTATTTGGTATCACATGTATACACCAAGTTTCAACAAAAAACCTTCAGGCGTTGTATAGATATGAGGAAAATATCAAAATTTTGAGCATTTGACCTTGACCTTTGACCTTGCGCATGAGCACCAAAAAGTTAACAGGCACTAGTGCTTCGTCGACTCATGCATATCCATACATACCAAGTCTAATTAGGATACCTCAAACGGTTTTTTAGTTACGCTGTCCACAAAATTCATGATGGACGGACGGACGGACGGAAGGACGGACAACCCGAAAACATAATGCCTCCGGCGACACTTCGTTTTTTGTATGACTTTCTTCCTAAACTGATGTTACTATCGCAACATATTGTTCGACATTTACGAAAGATTAAGTTGGCACATTTACCAATCTAATTCGTTTGGGACACTTTCCACCCTGACGGAGTACATCATGGAAAGGAACGATGAGTGCGACATGCTCACACAGCACGAGGCATACTACAACGTGTCGTATGCAATTTATTTACTGTAGTGGTTTTGTCTAGAATCCTTGGCTTTATTCTACAATGGCAGAACAAGTAATTAAAACTACAAACTAATGTTGCAATGGCGACTGGAAAGCCTCCGCTATATCGCATTATTTAAATTTCTTCATACGATATACACTGTATTTTGACAATATGTGACAGGTTCTACGTGATTGGACAGGTATTTCACCCTTATTCTCTTGGACCAAACCTTTCGCTACGCAATTTCAGATGTGGAAAAAAAAAATGGCGTTTTACATTGACATTTTAGCCCTTAATATTTTACCCACAGACCAAAAAGTTCGAACGAAAATCATTGTCAGGCAATACACGCATAAAATGTACTAAATTTCATGAAGATTACTCGAGTTATTTCCGGGATATTAAAAAAACAAATGTGAAATTTTAACATTTCATTTGACCTTTGACCTTGAAGTATAACCTTTCCTCTTGAGCACGTGCACCCATTCCTTGATAACATGGGCAGCTTTGTCCACAAATACATAAAATATCGTCGTCTGAGAACCAGAGGCCTTTATCGCAATTTTGGGGGTACATGTTTTGGGTGGGTATCAGGGGCTTGTGCCGAAAGGGTGGGTTGGGTGGTGGCGCGTCGCGTTAATGGGAACACCACCCTTTGTCCAAAGCCCCCCGGTTTTGCCGAAAGGGTGCGTTGGGAGCGTTGGGTCGCGTCGCGTTGACTGGAACCCCACCCTTCGTCCAAAGCCCCCCCCCCCCCCCCCCCCGGTTTTGCCGAAAGGATGCGTTGGTACTTTTTCTCATGTACTATTAAAAGACGAGTTCTGAATTTATATTTAACCTTCAAACAACCATTTCAGAGAGGCTATCGTCCGGATCTAATATTCAGTTCGTCCAATGTTCATTTAGTCCAATATCCCTTTGGTCTAATATCCGTTTCTGTTTTTATACATTACAGGGCATGGATCATGTGGATAATCAGTGGCTAATCTATATATAGTCCAGCTGCTGGGGGTGCTGGCCTAGCACCATGGGGGAGGGGCGAGGGACCCTAAACGTTACCCTAATCTTATTTCATGTGTATGAACATCTGTTTTCTCCCTCAATGCAGCGTCAGAGGGTAGTCCGTAGTCGTAGAAAAAGCCCCCCCCCCCCAAAAAAAAAAAAAAAAAAAAAAAAATAGCCCAGTTGGTCATATAGACGAAACATTTATTGGACCAAATGGCACCTGATTACACCAGGAGGCTGGCTATTAGACCAAATGACAATAAGATCAATGGTTATTAGACTAAATGGGTGTAGACTACATGATGATAGACAGAGGCTAGACCAACTGGGCAATGGACCAAAATTAATGATGTGTACACCAAATTTATATTGGACAAATTTGGTTTTACTTTAGACCATTTGATGATTAGACGAAATGGAATTAGACCAACAAATAATAGACCAAATCGGTATTTGATGATATAAATTGGTGGTAAACCAAAAATAGACCAAATTGCTATTATTAGACGAATTGACTGTAGACCAAATAGTAATTAAACCAAATAACAATTAGACCAAACAGTAATTGGACGAAATGATGACTAGACCAACTGGTTATTAGACCAACTGATATTAAACAGTCTATTAGACCAACTGGCTGTAGACCAAGTGGTAATAGAGTGTAAACCGATCCGGACGATAGCCTCTTTGAAATGGTAGGTTAAATATAAATTCAAAACTCGTCTTTTAATATTACATGAGAAAAAGTACCAACGCACCCTTTCGGCAAAACCGGGGGGGGGGGGGGGGGCTTTGGACGAAGGGTGGTGTTCCCATTAACGCGACGCGCCACCACCCAACCCATCCTTTCGGCACAAGCCGGTATCAGGTTGTAGAGCTCGATCTTCTCTGCATTATATGGTGTCAATATTTTAAACAATTTTACGTCAGATGTTCAAAATTGAAACCAAAAGGGTGCTCATTTAGATACCTCAAACCGTTCTTACTTACGTCGTAAAAAAAAAGAAAAGAAAAAAGAAATCGATTACTTGAGTATGGGAGGAAGGACGGCCAGACTGACAACCCGAAGAACATAACGCCTCCGCGGACACTTGGTGTTTTGGTTTTGGTCAGAAGGAATGGAGCCTCCTTCAAGACAATATGAGTACTGATGCCAAAGGTTTTCAGTGGGTGTTCGCTGCGATGTATGGGTCTGCATGAATGAATAGCCCGATTTGAGCCGCACCCACGAGAAAAATCGAGTGCCCGGCCTTGTGTATGAATTCTGATACATGCAGTGCACTACAGCTTTGAGCCGCGTGATTTATATGCCCTACTGAGTTGGTTGCTCTTGATCTCACTCATTAGTTTTCTCGAAAAGAAGAAAAAAGAAAGAACCTATTCCCATTATGTAGATGTCTCATATACAACGCAAACGCCGAGCGATGTCCTGCCCACATGTCGCAATTTGTGATTGTTTTTCAGTAAAAGTTCAGTGACCTTTTGACCTTTGACTTTGCCTGACTTCCCTATTAGTATAGTATTCTACCTTGACCGACATCGTTAGGCAATGTACATGTACGTGTGGTGTGATTTTTGTGGTCATAGCTCAAAGCTGTGGAAAGTTATTGAGGGCACACAAATGGCAGGGCCTACTTATCAGGGAAAGTCCATTGACATTGTGACCTTTGACCTTGTCGGAAGTTAACCATATTCACACATGACTGATATCCTTATGCGATGTACCTGCGATAGTATGGATTAATTTGGTGGTCTGAGCTCAAACTTGTGAAAAGTTATTGAGTACACAATTGATATTGTGAACAGTGCTAATCGATTAAGTTTC
The DNA here is from genome assembly GCF_040938485.1 of Diadema antillarum. Classification (NCBI taxonomy): domain Eukaryota; kingdom Metazoa; phylum Echinodermata; class Echinoidea; order Diadematoida; family Diadematidae; genus Diadema; species Diadema antillarum. Next base: position 838,515 of record NW_027270997.1, on the reverse strand, counting down.
ATTGACTATTTGACCTTTGACCTTGTCGGACTTACTAGTACTCAATATTCGAGCTTGACTGGCATTCTTATGTGATGTACATGTAGTGGTGTGAGTTTGCTGGTCATCGCTCAAATCTGTGGAAAGTTATTTAGAGTACACCACAATACTGTGAGTACCACTGTTTATCAGGGAAACTTCGACATTTTGACCTTTGACCTTGTCAGACTTCAACTATAATTTGACCGGCATTTTTAGGTTGTGTACCTGTGGTGAGATTTGGTGGTCTTAGCTCAAAGCTGTGGAAAGTGAGAATACAGCACAAAATAGTGCGTACAGTGCTTATTAGCAGGGCGAGTTCATTGACCTTTTGACCTTTGATTTTGTCGGACTTTGCCCATATGCGAACTTGACCGCCATCTTTTTAGGTTATGTGCCTGTGGTGAGAGTTTGGCTGTGGAAAGGGCAGTTATGTTAAGGACGCCGACAATGACGACGGAAAGTGGCGCCTGTCTTCCGCTACGCGATTGGACAAGCAATACAGCTAACTCCAGCAAGGGTGTTTACCCTTTCGAGCAGTCGGGGAGGGTGGGGTGTGTTTTACTGTATCTGCATGTGGGTCACAAGGAACCGCCTTCCCCATCCGCACCCCCACCAGAAAAAATTTAGGGACGACGAATATATTTTCAGTTTGCAATATATATAAATATAATAGGATATATATATATATATATATATATACATATACTTGTGTTGTTGAGTTTTTTTTTGTTTGTTTTGTTTTGTTTTTTTTTTGGGGGGGGGCAAAACATGTGTGTGGGGGGGGGGGGTAGAGGGGGAGGGCTGCCATCCATCCGATTCCGCGGCCTAATGTCTAGTTGTCATTACATTAAATCTATTACATTGTACTGTAAATTTGATAAGCACGCATTGAGTGATATCGGAGTATAGTTGTCAACATCCCTTGTTGACATTCGTCGTGCATAGTCACCTTATGTTTCAGCAGTCTATTTACAGAGAGGCAGTTATGATTTCACAACTTGTAATTTTCACTTCCTTGTTTTTTAAGGATTCATGTTTCATTTTTCCTGCAGTCTGTGCTAATTTGATTTCCCTCACAAACCCTGGCTGAAAAAGACTACAACATCTGATTTACTTGCTTTTATCGTGCAATTTACGCAGCGGGGCCCAAATGAACTTGAAATCCCATTATAAGTCGTGCACTTGTATTCCACAATAATACGCAGTAAATTTACATACAGCCAGTGAACACGCTCGATGTTCAAAGCGGATTCTTTGCAACGTGGTCTCGACAACGCGGGTAGCATGCTGCGTGTTGAAATTTTCCATAGATGCTGCCGACATTCCCCCACTCACAAAAATGAAGTTCCATTAGCATAGCTTAACTCCATAGAATCACATGTGAAGTTCATTCTCCCTTTATTCTTTTCTACGTTTACTGGGTAAAGGAGTTTTACCCTATCGCGTCAAGCGTCTGTGGCACACGCAGACACAAACATACACACACGCAAGAAATATATTTAGGACATACAAAATGTGTTGTTCAAGGTACATTCAACAGATACCACACAATAATATTAAATAATTTCCGATATGAAAATGAAATAAATAATTACACGGCTGTGTTATTCTCAGTGGTAATCCATGCTGACGTGAAACCTTCCATTTCGTGGCGGATGATTGTTTTTTGTTTTCCTGACATTTCGAAAGTAGGCAAATTAATGTGCGATCAGCATTATTGGCAGGCAGTCAACGGTACTAGTGGTCTTGTCAGAATCGGTTCGCCATGGGCTCTTTGTCTGGTTCTTCGGCGCCAAAATGTCGCTTCTCCCAGGCAGTAGGCCCGATAACATACGATCTTCTCCGTAATTATGATGAACGGAGTCCTTCGTTCAACTTTTATGATTCTAAGGACACCGAGGTCGGTCGGTCATGATCACCGATTTACTGGGATTCATATCACATGCCACTTTTTATTTTCACTTCAAACTAAATTGCATTATGGTAGAGTCTTTCTTTTTTGCGTTAGTTAATATAACAATTCGAGTACTTGCCAGTGTACACGTCCATCCGACTCGCATTGGCGTCTCTGTAATGGAGATAGTTTAGAGGTGTTAATAAGTGATGACAATGCATTAAAGGAGTTTTCTGTTCACATTGACGATGACTGGGAAGAAACTTATCGCCATCTAACAGAACAGCAGGGAATATTACATTTCTATATAGGCGTTTACCACTATTAGATCACTAGCAGCTGCTGTTTAAATTCCTGCTATTCTAAGGCGAGGGTTTCATGTTTGGCTGGTAATGCGCCAGTTTCAGCTTAAGATGAGAAAACTGGTGCACAAAGAAAACAGAAATTCCAAGTTACATACTTATACGAAGAGCATAGAGCATTTGTTTGCAAGGGGGGGGGGGGCAATAAAAACTCAGATTTTCAAATCACTATACAGGATGACAGAGGTAGGTCTACATCAAAAATAATCATTATCTTTTCCATCAAAATTTCGTATAACCATGAAATGGCGTAAAGTGATAAAAATGAATACGATTATCACTAGAATTCCATTATTATTAGGCCTATTATTATGCCATTCACAATGAGAATAAATACCTTGCATTATCCAGAAGTTCCGCAAGTGCTCCAAAGAGAAATTCGTGAGTGGTTCTGGAAGGAGACAAAATTTACTCATGCATGAATAATGAGGATAGAATACTATAGGCCCTTTACAGGGGCGGATCCAGGAATTCTGTAAAGGGGGGGGGGGGCGTGACTAATGTTTCTGGTGCCACTTCCGGGTTTCATTTCATTGTTTTTCTTTTTATTTCTTTTGTTTTTTTACGAAAAATAAAGGGGGGCTTGCGCCGGTTGCGCCCCCTCTGGATCCGCCACTGCTTTAACTTCAGAACTCGCCCCCCATCAACAACAGGCCAAACTCTGATAACACGCGAGATTGCACATGCTGTTAGTCGGTATTCAAAGCACGTGCCCTTGAAGCATACCTCCCTGTATGCCTCCTCGAAGAGCTTATCAAGTTAATTCTACCGTTGTGAAATCTTGTCTATGAAATGAAATTACTCAGTATATCCTACAGCAAATCTGAAATGGTCTATTGCCGAGTAGCAAAGTGTTTTGTTGTAGTGTAGCTTCCACTGTATACAGTCAACCTCTCCTAAGTCGAACCCAAATTGACTCGAGAACATCCTTCGACATACTATACGTGTTTAACATCCATCCGATTAAACTTTTCCTCGACTTAGCCTATATCCGCTGTACGTGAGGTTGACTGTACTTAACTTCCAATAATCTTCTTCATTGAATAGATATTGCCTACAGTCCGTAGGCCTAAGCATACGTCCACTCAGTTTAAGCAGCAACAGGCGCGACATTTTTATCCTCAATGTCAGTTAAAGATTGTAATTCAATTCTTCATACAAAAGTGGTAAAAATACTGGCTGTAAGTTTTACATGAACGGACAGCTCCAAGTACGTCTATCAAACGCACACAGTGCTTCATCACAAGATGAGTGCTCAGGCTCATAATCCACCCAAAACACGTGGTTAGGCCTAAGTGTACTTTGTACTTGTAAAGGCTATTACAACGGATTTTGACTGAAGCAATAACCATTTGTGATTTACTACAACACAGCGTACATTAATTATGTACGCCTAGCGCGAAAGACTGTACGCTCTTGAAAAGGGCCCAAGAATAATCGTCGACAGCACTGACCCGGTCATTTAAAACTTTTACACAAAAGAAAAGAAGAGATAAGGTAGAAAAGGTAGAAAAGGTGGACAACAGCGACAAGATTAGGTGGGAGAGAAAACACTTTTCGAGATTGTAATTTTGTTGGCCCACACGTCAAGTACGCTGATTGTGCAGTGGATTTCAATAGTGTTGGTAGGGGGGGGGGGGGGTGTTCAGGGTGGTCTGAATCCAAGGAGGACCGTAGAGTTATGGGTTCAGATCTTTCTGATCTAGTCTACAGAAGAAGAAAAGGACTGATTGCAATTGACTGGGCACGACATTCCGACCTGGGCGCAATTGGTTATTTATCAATATCGCCAACAGACACTGTACGCGACATGATTAATATCTTGACACATTCGAACAACACACACACACAAATCTACAAGCGGCAACAACAGGCCCCTTGGCGCGTAACAGATAGTTCCCTGAGAGGCACTCACGAGTTTGTATGAAGATATTCAAATGTCAAACCCGCACGGCTCAAACCGCTGTACGCTGCCGCCATTTTGAGTGTTCGTGCTGTCTGGGATGTTGCTCCGGGCTAATTGTTTACCAAGCTTCACGTCTTCTAGCTTTCTCACTCTGCAGGTTGGGTTCCAAGACGACTCAGGTCAGTCAAGGCAACATTCAAATTGCCCAATTATAAACGAGTGCAGAAATATGGCGCGTTTATGATAGAACACGACGGGTTCATTGCAGTTCTAGCAGCACTGACCGCGTAGTTCCTTTGCTTGGACTTCTCGGTCTGTATCCCGGTACAACTGATGGACCAAGCTTTGTACACTCTAGATATAGCTGCTGAATCAGTCCATCAGACTGGCATGACCACAGGTACAGCAGCTTAACATGAATCGTCCAGCAAAATCATGGGTGTGATCTTCATTGACTTAATTGGCGCATGGCACGAGGTTGAACTCCGTTCGCGGTCAAGTAGAATCTAGTACATGCTCACAGCTCTAGGTCGTTTTAAGTAGGTCGTTCTCTGGGGTTGCGTCTGGATGCATGGTGCATCTAAACTTATACATCTAAATGGCAGAAAGCCATGCACTCATTAACAAATGCTTGAGAATGTGCTAGTTTTGTACGTACTGGGCTTGGGAAGGTACGAAGTCGCTTGAACGCGGAATTTAGCTCTTTGGGATTGTTTGCCCAATCTGCAGGTAAAAGGGTGTAACAAGTTAGACTCTATGCAAAGATCGTAGGCCTATATCATAACGATGATAAGTTAACCGAATTTAACGCCTTGGACAATTTACGGTCTGATGCAGTGTCTCATGGTGACAGGTCCATAAGCCAGGTGAAATGGTTCACTTCGAATTTCAAGTAGAACTTCAATTAAAAGACTACGGGTCGCACGACTGGCACGTGGTCCAGGCCAACTGTTCAATGACTTCTACACAATCACATGGCTTGCCCTACAGAATACACTTCAACTGACTCGATTGCACCATGCTATCACGGCAAGGCCTGTTTCCTGTAACAATTTGAACGAAGGATCGGCCGCTCCCGCCAGAAAGGTCACGCTGACGTGTTCATGTGGGTCCAGACTCCTAGTCTACACGTGAAATGGCTGGTTTGGAATGTCTTCCTTCCTCGTTGCGTCTGGTTGCACGTCTCCAGTCTTCATGAAAGTCAATATGGAAGTATCTTATTACATGTACACTCACACGTTCAAGGGGCACAGGATGATCACTACTCCCTTTAACACAGTTAGACGGACTGGGTTTGCCAGAGACGTGTGGTACATGTGCCCGCTGCATAACACAAGATGCTAGGTGCGTTCTTGACTGCTGTCATGCGATAGATCCCTGCATTTGTACCTAGTAGTTAGCATGCATAGCAGTCAGTCTACCTGGTGCAATTATATGCAAGAAAACATAATGCATCTCGGCAGCGAATGTCGGATTCAGCACAGGAAGGAGCATGCGGCCCAGCAACTATTGTACTAGGCTGCGTACGTTGCGGAACAAGCCGATTCATCCACCATCAAAATATAGTCCTGCATTTGATATTTTTTAACATGCAGTTCGCCTTCTTCCTTTCCGCTGTTTAAAGTGCACGTATAGTAATTGCTTTTCTTTTCGTCATATAGCGACTTTTGGAAATGCGTAACACTTTACATGGAGATGATTTCTTTTCTTCTTCTTCTTCTTCTTCTTCTTTCCCGTATTAAAAATCTTGCCCACCGGTCCTTCGTGTAGGGAACGTTATGTACAAAAAATACAGTACACTACATGAAGCTTCGTGCCCACATTGCCTGCCTCTTCACCGCTCGTGATATGAAATCGTGCGTGGGGAAGCAGCTGAGATTCAGGCGCGGATGGATGTGTGCATGAAGGAAACTGACTATGGTTTATGCAGTGTCTTGCCTTTGTTGAGGGTGCACTCAGGCGCTCAGCAGCAGGCATACACACATTTGCCTTTGCCGCGCCATGATCCCGTGCATTTAGCATTAGATCAGAGACGAGCCAGCAAAATGTGCGTCATCAATGGGATTTTTACACACAACTCACTACACGTACTGTGTGTGTAATGTATAGAGCGGTTGGTTGGAAGAGCAACGATTGGCAACTACGAACATCTAGAGTATGACAGGTGAGGGTGTAGATATGAATTTCATGTTGAAAACTGTAAAATCATTTGTTAGGTAATTGGGCCTAGTCCAGTTATTACATGGATGATACAATTACATGGATAGCTGTATAGGCTAACTGGCATTTCGACTTCTCCTTCGTCTGAAAGAAACGTTCCGCCTTCACTCCATTCAGTCGAATGGGTACCGTACTGTGGCGGCGTAGTCACTTGCTCACGTTACACTTACGTAGTGAATGTTCACTGTAGATTAGGAAGTGAATCCATACGGGGTCTCTGGTATGGAGCGTGATGCATTGTGACACTGTGTTCTACGTCGACACTTGATCGACTACACAGATTTTGTCACACGTGAAATATATATTATTTTTACATTAATAGACTACACATGACACTCGGTAAGTACAACTGCATGGTTTTCTGTCGGGAACCATTCAACTTGATCGCGGTTTTATCGAACATGATGAGTAGACGTTCTAAACTGTCGAGTGTCGAGACCATGGTGAGTCATGACTGACATGACATGCGTGCTCTCCTCTCTATCCGTTGTTTGACTCCGGTTTGACTCCTGACCTTGACGAAGTACACGTATAAAACTAAAAGTAATACAATGGTACTGCAGTATATACTGGTACGTGTACTATGCCATGGACTGTGGTGTTAGCATTGCGCAGTAGTGCCAGTGCATTGCCAATGGTATAACTGTTTGATGTTAGCATAGTAATACACATTGTTACCAGCTTGTCTATTTTATAGAGTCTAGTTTGAGTCATTGTCTTTCTCCATTTACATTTGTTATGGGAATGATTATCAATATCAGTGATGGCAATGGAATGAAACAAATGTAAATTCTTTGTATCCCTAAAAAGTAATGATCAAATCGATACATGTCATTACACTTCATACAAAAAACAAGCATACTGACATGTGGTAGAAGGCCTTTCTGGTTGCAATGGTTACAGAGATAACAATGTCAAAGAGCAGCTAGATGTGAGGGTTTTTTGGTGTTTGTTTTGATTGTTTTGTTTTGTTTTGTTTTGTTTTTTGCCTTTACTGGTGTTGCTTGAGGGAGCAAAGTGATGGAGGGGTGTCCTTGCCCCCACAGAAAGGTGCTCTAGCATTGTTATGCCAGAAATTACATGATCGCGTGGCACCATTTCATAAAAAGTTGATATGATACTGATACCAACTCTTGGTGGAATGTCAATTTTCATGGTAGGCCTAATGACAAAAATCCAGCTTCCTGAGTGGCTGTTGCTGTGGGAAGTTGCCATTCCAGCAAGAGTTGCTATCCTAACTTCTTTTATGAAATGGAGCACTGGTGCATACACAAATAGTCATTAGACTTCATAGGTCTATTCTGGTAGAAAAAGATACATGTAATGGATCCCAAAATGTGACGCTCTTGTTGACTGGAAAAAAAAAAATCTGGGTGTTGTCTCTTTTTTGTTTTGTTTTGTTTGTTTTGTTTGTTTTTTAGTAGATTGATGTTCTCTTCTTGGGAGGCATTAGAAAAATCTTCTCGGGTTTGAAGTCGCAAGAAAGACCTCCGAAGCATAATGAATCTCATGCTTAATGCACTAGACTTGGTAGGTCTTTGGTTATCACTCCTGGCCATAGTAGGACAGTGCTTGAATTTAGTCCACAAATATGTTAGTCTTGTTTGATTGACAGTACCAGGTAGCAAGGTTGAAGAATACTGAAATGTGTGAGAGGTATTAAAGGGGTTGTCTGTTTGAATAGGCAGCAGAATCTGCACGTACAAAGAGTGCAAAATGAAATACAGTACACTGTACATCAGCATTAGTGGGACATTTACATTCTGAAGCCTCAAATTATCAGTAATCACATTAACAAAAGGGCCATTGAGAAATCTACTAGTGCCTGAGCCCTGATGACCCAAATGATAAACATGTAGCTATTGCTTAGAAATACCATAGGATCATCTCCTCAACTGCATCCACCCCAACCCTGCAAATACATGTGATTGCACAAATGGAAGAGTCGTACAATACAATGCATTATGAGACATTGTGCAAAATTTTAATAAAATGAATACATTTAATACTTACCTGTATGCCACTGATTCAGGGAGGATTTTAATTGCAGGAAATTGAAGAAATAAGTTAGGTACATTTAGGGGACATTCCAGATGTTTTATATACATTGTAGTTTAACATATATAACATAAATAATGTATACATCGTAGATTTGCAGATAAACCAATACACTGAAATCCCAAAACATGGTACACTGAACAGGGATAATGGCATAGTAGGAAGTTCACTCACATATTCCAGTCATGAATGTTATTCCATTACAATACTACATGCTTAACAAGTCCACCTTTGTAAAAATTCATGCATGTTTTTTTTTCTTTTTCTATGCTTCCTTGAGCACCCAATCGTGCATTCTTATGTAAAGTTGCTATGTCATTGTCCTTGTTCATTTTGATTTGCTATCAGTTTTGAAAACATTCTTATTCCTCAGATGCTATAAATTCTGAAATTTTCTACCGAGTAGAGCAATTTATTGATGTTCAGTTGCATAAGTCTGAAAATCAACTGGAAGTTTTTATTAATTCATATGACTCTCAGTTGCATATCTTGTCAAGAAAGCAAAATTGCATTTTCTATCCATGTCAGAATTGTTGATTGTACAGAAGGATTGGTATTTAGTGTAATTTTGAAATGCAGTGTTGGTGTAATTGTTAGACCCATGAGCTTGCTTTTTTATGTAGAAGTTTGATAGAATAATCAACACCAGTCTCCCAGAGATTTTTTGTTTTTTGTTTTTTCGACATTATCCAGATAATGGAAATGAAAGTCATGTAATGTATGGCAGTGCTTTTGTAATACAAATCTGCATTCTGTACTTCTTGAACATAAATGTTTGCCCAGGGAGGTGAGAGGAACCACCCTGTTTTGCCATGATTTACTATTTCAACATTTAGTCCCATTGGGAATGTATGAAATAATGAAATTCTTAATGGCACCGGCTTGAAATGTAACTGCAGAAGAGAGTATAGACATCCATGTCAGCCTGTGATACATGCGCAAACACACACACGCACCCACCCAATAAAGCTTGATATTTTGAGTCAGAAGACCTCATCAATCTAAAGAATTTATTTTTCAGCTGATTGCTGAATGTCTATGTGTAGAAGTAAAAGAACAATTCACGTGTACCATGTAAGATGTCATCCTTGTCATGTAATCTTGAGAATGTATCAAGTACATGAATTCACTTTCTCTTTTTCTCTATTTTATTCTTGCAGCCAACCAATGTCAGAAGTACTGCCACCATCACGTCAAGATGTGTAGATGACATAGGATCTGCATCAACCACTGATTTCCCATAACACCCGAAGAATGTCACTCCCAAGCATATGAACAAGACAATTTTTCCATGATGTGTCACATTTTCTCAATCACTGTAGACTAGTAGATTAGTAGCCATGAGATCATTTAAATACAATGTACTTCTTGTAAAGTCTGACCCCTTAATTAACATGTACATTCATACTCACCGTAGTTGACCTAGCGCAAGTCTACAAATTGGCTAAGTCAAAATGTTATTCAGGGTAAATTGTAAGAGATGGTGTTTGTTCTGTTGTGAAAGTCAAAATTCACCTAAAGTCGAAGGATAGGATTCTCTTCTTAACTTCAGACCCTTCAAATTTGAAAAGAACATTCAACATATTTCCACTTTTCTAGCATAATGAAAGAGCACTAACCTTGCCTCTTTTAGAAAGCAGGCATAATATTATAACAATTACCCTTGAAATAATATGTCAGTAACAAGGCCCAGGAAAAGTGTACATGTACTTTTTATTAGTAATGATATTTTGAGGAATTTTCTTTAAATTGGAGTGCATATGTGATGTACACTGTACTAATCTGTAGTAGTCTTCTGATCCAGCAATCTCGTCACCAAAATTTCAAAAATGCATAACTTTTCAATGGTGTGGTCGATTTTCCTCAAACTTCCACTGGTGTGTTCTACTACTATTGCTGCTGTTCACTCGATCCACATGTCGGTTTCATTTCCTTAAACGAGGTTGACTGTTGACTGATTATTGTGAAGCACAGGAAATTAATTCATGAACAGTTTTTTGAGAGTTCAAATCTGTATTACATTGTGCTGGTAATCAATGTACTATCCCTCTCTGTGTTCAAGTTAACCCTGGTAAATAGAACAAAGTCACACAAGCAGAAAAGATGAGTAGAGAAAGTTCCAGGAATGAGAAATTTAAGAAATTTGCAAGCAACTTGTTCGTAGTGGAAATGGTCACAGTTGCATGAATGCAATATCAAAAGACAAGGTGTTAATATCAACTACACCCAACTGTCATTTCCCTAACAGTTATAGATTGTCAAAACAACACTGCAGTGATGTGATTTTAAAAAGAAGTGCAAGAAAATACAATCAATTTACATTTGCTTGTGTCATTTCAAGAATGGACAGTAGGAGAGTTTTGTGGAGATCAGTTGAAGATGGAGACAACACCATCTCTTCATCTTACAATGTATTTGCATATATGTGTGCATCTGACCGATATTTCTATTTGGAGAAAATGTGTCCTGGTGTAAAATTCCAGAATAATATTATTTCACTAGAAATGTTTCTATTTTTTTTACTACAATTGATTCAAATAAGGTTAACTTGAAGATGGAATGAGATTGCCCTTAGTCTCCTCCATTATAGTGATAGATGCTGCTTATCCATGCAACTTCAAACTTTAAGCTGTGAATTCCCCCTCTTTCTCCAAACAATAAGGGGTCCGGCTCAAATTCTTTTCCTTGCAAGCGCCCAGTCCCAACCCCATATTTGGACATGCAGTTTCATTATTTTTGTAGAATTATTTAGTGTTTGTGTGATTTTATATGATTTTGAATACAGGTATAAATATAATCATCAGCAGTGCCAGAAGTCTTCATAAATGTATATATGAGAAGGCTTGGAGGAAACATATATTGTTTAAATCTATGAATGGTGTTGTATGTGTCTGTCTGTACAATTACATGTTCCTTGCATTGTGTGACTGTGAATGTGTTTGTGAATGGGATGTAGACTGCCAAAAATGTGGGTATGCCATCAATTGAAGCAAAGAAAATGACTCGAATCACACACCTGAACATGTCTGATGCCATGAACAAAGTGTGTCATTGTAGCACTGACATTGCAGCTTGATTCTAGAAACCAATGTTATTACCACGTGACATTCGACTCATGGGGGCTTCAGCTGTGGTGTTATGTTTGAAAATGCTAAAAAGTACAATAATATGAATGGCAAAATGATAAGAGGAAGACAGGTGTACGTGCATTTTATTTCAAATGAGACTGGCAATTCAGACTAGTCAGCCATCCTCCCACCCTGCATCGTTATGTGTACAGAATGTATAATTGTAGGAAACGTATCTATTTTTTTTTTTTTAGATAATAGCACATAGGGGTTGTCCAAAGTACATGTATTGAATGATTACTGATTTGAAAAAAAAAAAAATGGGGGAAAGACTTACATTACAATGTATATTGTAATTGCTGATTATCTTCCTATTACTGGCTTCATCCATTTTTTGTACTACAGTTTGTACGTATATTTACAAAATGAGTGACTTGACAGCAGGAAAATGTATTCGTTTGCAAAGTGCATGAATTGAGATCATAACTTACAAAGAGAATCAGATTATGAAAATAATGTCTGCAGTTGAAGCACCAACCAAGTGTTTCAAGCTTGCTTCAGTGTTGTGGATTGCAAATACATTATGCAACATAATTACAATGTAACTCACGGGCTTTTTTTTTTTTTTTTCGGGGACGGGGGTGAAGTCGGTCATCAACCATGTGCTATGCGACATCACTTCTGTCTGTTCGTTCTCCACCAACGTGGTCTTCGGCAATGGACTGGTCTACTCAGTATTCAAATTCATGGATGATACTTTCTTCTGATGTATTATATTAACCTGTACATTTATCTCTAAACACTTCTCAATGATTGGAACCCAGTTTGCTGATACATTAGTTGTTGCCACGTCGGACAAACCTTGGGTAGCTTTCTGGTCTGGTTGTCAAGAATAATCATTTTCAGAAAAGGCAAGCTTGAAATTTGAATATACAGTGTATGGTGTATATTGTATAGTATAGGCCCCTATCGGTATGTTACTGGTATTGAATCTGGGCCCTGTTGCATAACATTGAGATCAAACATTCATAAGTCTATGAACACTCATATCCGATTGGCAGATATATGACTTATGTTTGATTATCTGACTTATCTTTGAGTGCATTTTTTCTTATGCAGCTTTATTGTACAATTTCTTCGCAAGCTCCCCTTTCCCTTTTACCCCCCCCCCCATTCCTTCACATTACAAAAAATCGAAGCTTCTCCTATTTACGCCATGTGCAAATGATACATCTGCATATCCCAATACAGTAACATAATATTGTATTAGAACAGCGGGAAAGCAGTAAATGATATATCCCAATACATATCTAGTTAATTCCTTTTCTTTCTTTCTTTCTTTGTTTTTTTACGAAAACACTGTGTAGGGCCTACAGACGATGTGTGTTGTTCATTGCCCCGCGTGCGAGCGCACGTGATGTAATGCAAGTGGCACAGAGTTTGGCTGCCCTTTACAAATATATAATTTTAATGTTTTCTACGTCGGGAGGCCTAGAAAAAAAGTGACTGTAGCGTTGTGTAATCAAACATTTCTCTGTTGTATTCAGGCTTTTATCAGTGGGCTGTTTCATTGTTCCGTTTTGTGTGTCATATTTTTTGTCTGCTTTTTTAGATGTGCGTTTATTTGCTTTTCGAGGGGTGCAGATGTTTTAGAATTGTACACCATGTGCACGGAAGAAGGAGAAAAAAAAAAACAAAAGAGAAAAGACAAAGATAAAACCTTAGCTTAGACTGGTATAAGTAGCTGAGGCCGCGGAACTTGGGGGGTGTACCAGTACAAGTGTATGGAAAATGAGGAAAAAAATCACAACACCATGACCTTGCAAAGGCTCAGTCCGTAAAGCCGGGGGGGGGGGGGGGTGGTCAGTGAGACTGACCCTGAAACTCCCTCGATCGCTGTCCCGCAGCTGCCGCCCCATTGCACCATGAAAACACATCCACGTAACTACACACACACACACACACTCACAAACTTTTCACAGCCTCTGAGTAGCACATACATGTATAAACAGCAGGAGAAATTGTAAATGTATTGAATGCAAATTGTACTTCCTTTCATTTCCTTCTACAACATAATACCGTATACATACCCGTACTTCACTCGCAAGATAGGGCTCGTTATTCCCCATCAGACTTGGTGTAGCGTAATCCATTATTTCCTGTTATGCATACGCTGTGGCTGTTTCATACCTGTGTAGGTACATGTACATGGATCTCACTCCTAAAATGATATCAGTACAAGTCTTGCACACTCTCAAATCAGTTGCCTCGATACGTGTCAGTGGCGCATCCAGAGGGGAGCGGAACCGGCGCACGACCCCTCCCCCTTTTTTTTTTTATTTTTCGTTTAAAAAAAGTGAACTGAAACCCGGAAGTGGCACCAGAAATACCTGTTGCGCCCCTCCCCTTTACAGAATTCCTGGATCCGCCCCTGCGTCTACTATAGACTCATTTTGTGCATTGCAAAACCTCATACACATTATGTATATTGTATTCCTCCTCCGCGTAAAGTAAATACAAATGTACGCAGATACATGTAATCCGCCGCATCGTGGGATGAATGCAGTTTTGGTACATGATGTAAATGTGTATATATATATATATATATATATATATATATATATATAAATATATATATACTGTATATATATATATATATATATTTCAATACCTACCGGGTATAATGACAGAACGACAGCCTTTGCATTGAGCCACTGCAATCATGCATACTGTATGGTTGGTATCATTGCTCATTGGATTTAGATCGGAATCGGATTACTAGATTCAGCAGGTTATCTTTCCTTTTTTTTGTGGGGGGGGGGGGGGGGTTAATTTGTGGCGAGCTATTTGAAGCAGAAGTTTCTCACGACGCTTCGGCCAGTGACTATCGACAACAAATGGTTCGTTGAAAGACGGCTGATATATGTGTTGAGCTCTCCTAACTTCCATAGATACGGTAAGCATGAAATGAAGTGAGCTTTTACTATTCTCCTGTACACTAAATCCGGGGCAGAGGGCACAGAAATACAACGTGGGCTTATAAAATTCATAATTGGAAGAGATGGTCGGTGTACGTTCTAGCATCATCTGTAATTTATAAACGAAAGGTTTCTCGGGTGGTACGTGAGTGACCGATGGGATGGTCGCGTATGATGTCTTGTGCAATTTTATTATTCTATCTATTCATTACTGTACATTATTTTAAAATCTTATTATCCTCGAGGGTATACGCCCCATCTGCACCAAACATATACAGTTAGCATGCGTGTTTTTACAGACGGCACGTGTTTCGCATGACATTGCCACATTCGATTTCATAGACAAACACTGCCTGGCGCGGACAGGGGAGGTTGGAGCGTTGCGATTTGTGATTTGAATTCTGACGCTTGTCCGAAAGGACGTGAAGACAAACCACTGACCTTTATGGGTTCCATAGAGATCAGTGATGACAGATCGAACTGCCTACAGTTTATGTAAAAGCATTCACGCTTGCTCCTTTCAGGGAGGGGAGACTAACACCTCCCTGCTCCCTTGCCGGTGCATGAGTGGAAAAAGAGAACGTGCCGCTCGCATACAACCTACACTGTAGTTGTAAACTGGCACTGTACCCAAGCGTTAGAGTAAAAACATTCAGTCTCGCTCCCCCGCTGGTGGAGAAAAATAACGTGCAACCTGCACATAACACTGTATAAACTGTCACAAAAGTTCAACCTTCCAAGCCCAAGCTATGAAGCGGACTCTCTGACCTAGAGGGGCACATGCCTCCCCTTGTACATGTATTATTTCAATATTACTAGATGTACATGTCACTGTCATATTGGGCACATGTTGGCAGAGAAACTCGAACTCTACATCATAATGACCCCACCATCTTTGAACTTTCTCAATTTTCCTTTTGGAAATTGTACCCCTTATTAAACTGTCTCAAGGGGCGACCAATGTTGTACAGAGGCGGATAAATGTTGGTCTGGTCTGTTAGCTTCTCCCTTTTGTTTCCGTGGAACTCTATTTCGTCTGATTCATCTCAATTTCTGATTAACTCGCCCACCGTCTTTTAATTTCTTTATTTATTTCTTCTCTGTAACCACTGGTCAAGACTTTATATTGTTTCTTGGATAATAAAATCATAAAACAAATGAATGTTAGTGTCCTAATGACGTCCAACGTCATCGTCATCATTTTTCTGGGTTGTTGTCCCTGAATTTGTCTTTGGAATTCCTGTCTGACCTACTGCACTAAAGTACATTTAAAGGGGAAGTTCTGGCTGGAGAACGACCTTCCAGCTCAGAGGGTCATTCATGTTTAGGGATCAGAGGGCAAAAACACGTCATTCCCGTAATTTGGATTGGGGCTTTGGGGATGGAGAGTGCGGAGAACTGACCACTAGATGGAGAAAGTAGCCAATGCCAAACTCTTAAATTCCTAGGACCAATAACTTTTCCTGGGAGAGGAGAATTGTCCAAAAAAAAAAAAAAAAAGGAAGTCTAGCTGGAAGCAAAACAAAGGGTTTCATAAACTCCAAGAAGGGGAGAAGACTGATTCATATTGACGTCACCGGGTGACTTGGAAAACAACTGTAATGCTACTGTTTTCTTTAACTTTCTATCTTCTTCTATTCTATTCTTTATTATACGTTGTATGTGCTAGTAGCAATCTGGGCTACATATATATATATATATATATATATATATATATATATATAAATTGAAACAAGAAAGGGAAAACTGACCAGAAACAAATAATAAATGGCGAAAATAAATGGCGAAAACGAATATGTATACCTGTATAAACCTTGGATAATAGGCCGTATGTCTTTATTTTATAGACTGATCACTTTCATATTTGCCACAAAACAAGAGCATTTCAAACTTCAATTAACACATGTATAATTGTTGAGATTTCTTAAGGTCACCACAGTGGGCGCTATATGATATAGTAGAAAGGCATATGAGACGTGAAATTTGGAATACACGTATACTAAGTATTGGGTACAGGCCCCACATAATTGGTATCATCTCATAATTATGAATATACAAGCATTAATCTTGGGTGTGCAAATTTGTTATAGGCCTATGGTAAACGTGATATTTAAGGCAAAACTTGCGTGAAAACTTAACAAATTACATGTATTTGAATATGGATCTAACTTACGCGATCTATACCGGTACAAGAAACATGGGGCTTGAAAACCCTTATTCCCAGCTATGTATGAAGGCCATGATTGAGTTTCAGTCATACTGGCTCTCAAGAGGCATATCTCCCTCACTTACTCGGAGTCGAGTCTGTCATTCACTAACCCTATAATGCCCAAGGTATTTTGACCCCTTCGGAGCCCAAGAGGATTGTCCCCACCCCCATTATACCTTCTTTGCTATATGACGTATCAACGTCATATTTGGCACATGGGTAGAGGAACTCGTACTCTACATGATCGAACATTTGATATTTCTCAAGGTCACCGCTTGAGGGCGCTATCCACCAAAATATAAAGAAATACATAGGAAATCTGCCAAAATCATGTTTTTTATTCATATTTCTTCATCCCAGTTTTCATTTTGTATCAATAATTTTGATTTTTGCAATAAAAGAAAGGCAAGTCAATCTTCACTACAATGTAGTTGTTATACAAGCAGTTGAAATTTCTCAACGTCAACACGTGGGGCGCTATTCATTACAATTCAAAGAAATATATGAGACCTTTGATGTATATTGCTTGGAATAGGTATACTGGTAACACATTTCATATTTCCATAATATTGGAATTTTTAGTTTGCAGATTAATAATAGGACAAACAAATAATACAGACAAAGCTTGTATGAGAACGACACATAAAAAGGTAGTCTGGAAAAATGCTGTATTTTCGATTATTTCTATCAGATCTATTATTTGACGCTAATGCCATATAAAAGTAAAGGGAATAGTAAGAAGACTATTTCACGGTACTTCATGACCATGATTCACATTTTGGTCCTTCAGCAAATTACAGCCAAGAAACATCCCATTTCAGCCATTATTGTTAACTGAAATTTGAAAAGAAAAACGTGCAAAATCTGCAAATGACAATCATGGTTGTCAGTTTACTGCTGCCATGGCATCCAATAATATCAGACATAGCTAAATTATACATGAATATCAAAATGTTCGCAATAAGATTTTGGGAAAAGTCAACAAATTTGGTTGAAATCGGGTAAAGGGTGTAGAAGTGGCAAATTAAAATACGGTTGTATCGTGGGGGGCAGAATGTGTGCCCCTTGGACTTTCAGGGTTAAAAACCGACGAAGCGGGCGGCATGCGAGAGAGAGGGGGTTCAACTTATCAATAAAGGTTATCTTTATGTTTGTTTTTTTCTAAAGACTTGATATACAAGTCATGTTATTAACAATTAAAATGAAACTCTTCTGTCACATTTGAAATCTTTAAAAATAAGTTTCTACCTTTCCATAATTTTTTTATACACGCTGCATTTTCGTTGGCTTCCTTGTTTCTACGTAGAATTAGGAGATTGTGCAGTGACGCACTCTACTAGTTCATTTGGTTATATATGTACAACTGTACCTTTAGGCCTATTAATTGATAATAGGGAAAAATATAAACCTGCCTATATACCACATTTTCTCGTTCTCTCAGTAAGTTAACTAGAATTATCACTGAAGGTGATTAATAGGTCTACCCCCATCCCTAGTGTTGCTTTATACAACTTGTAGTATGTGATGTCATGAGGGCAATGACGTTAATACCAAGTTTGTGCACTTGTCGAATTGGAAGCAGAATAATTTTAGTTTACTGTACAATTACAGAGTTGACACCGAGTTCCACAAGGTTTGGGTAAAAAGTGTGGTTACCATGGCAATGCATTGATACAAACAAATGGGACATTTTGCATAACTACACTTAAAGACCATCATATACACCAAATTTGACCTTCATAGCTTGAATGGTTGATTTTGATACAAAAATGAGTGGTTACCATGGCAACACATTTTCCTTAAACGAACACATTGGTGTCTTGCAAAACTACACTTCTAGATCATGATACATACTAAATTTGACTTTAATTGCTTGAATGATGGAAAAGTTATTCGATTTGCAAGGTTTTGGTAAAATTGTGGTTACCATGGTAACGGTTTGTGTGACAAACACAAAACTTATGTGTTCCACATCTTTACCTCAGGGCCATAGTGCCTACCGAATTTGGTCTCAATTGCTTGAAAACTGTGGAAGAAGTTCACTCCACAGGATTTAAAAAAAAAAAACATGCGGTTGCCATGGCAATGCATTGTCCGATATAAATACAAAGGAAATTTTGCATAACTACACTCAAAGACCATCATACACACCAAATTTCACCTTCATAGATTTAATGGTTCAATTTGATACAAAAATGAGTGGTTACCATGGCAACACATTTTTCTTATACTGTATTAACACATTGGTGTCTTGCATAACTACACCTCCCGATCATCATACATACTAAATTTGACCTTAATTGCTTGATGTGGCAGTTATTCAATCCACAAGGTTTTGGAAAAAATATGGTTACCACGGCAACGCTTTGTCCGACAAACACAAAAATCATGTGTTCCACATCTAGCCTCAAGGCCAAAATGCCTACCAAATTTGATTTCAATTGCTTCAAAACTGGAAGTTTGTCAAGTACAAACACAGTGTCTTGCATAACTACACCTATAGATCATCATATAGATACATGTAATTTTGAAATTGATTGCTTAAATACTATGGACGTTATTTAATCCAAAGGTTTTGGTAAAATTATGGTTACCATGGCAACGCATTGTCCGACAAACACAAAAAAACATGTCTTGCACATCTATACATGTACCTCCATATATCATTTACCGCAAGTTTCATTTAAATTGCTTCAAAACTGTAGAAGGAGTTCGCGACGCAAGATTTTGCAACAGACCGCCCGACCGACCACCCGACCATCATCACGGTGAGCCCCTTCACATGACATGTGGCGGGGGTACTCAGTATTATGACTGTGGCCTAGATTCGGTTCTGAAGTCGGCACCTTTCTGTGCCCAGCAGAATGTCAACAGTAGAGGGAGCTCTTTAGGTGAGAAGAGTAGGAGAAGAGCGGTGAGGAGAGGGGCCGTATCCGGGACGGGCACTTTTCATTAGGGCCTACAATGTACTGTATTCAATCACTGTGCTAAAATCAAACTTCGAGCTGAACGTCGATATGCATTTATAATAGGGCTTATGAGTGTCGACTTCGCTCAGTCCGTGTGCGTGGGTCTGTATATGGCGCCAAATGACCTGTCTTTTACCCTGCCTGAGCTCCCTGGCAACAAGGGTCTTAACCCTATCTCTGTCACGGGCCGATTAAATCGGCCCAATAACTGCAATAGAAATGCTTCGGCCGATATCATCGGCCCTATTTTGATTGACAGATAACTTCAAAGGCTATGACACTACCACTCTATAAACTCATTTGTGATTGGCTGACAGTGTAAGGAAACGACTTCCAGCATGAAAAAAGCTTCCCCACCTTTAACCAATCAGGAAAGCTTTCTCAAAGTCCAAGAAATTGTGGTGGCCCCGCCCATGTTCATTTGCATTCAGACTGCAATGTATTGTGTACAGTCTTGCCATGTGTGGAGAACTTACACCAATCTGTATATGTGGGACTGTAATAGAGATCGCCGCGAGCGATGAAAAGATCGTACACGTGGGTCAATTTTCATCTATTTTATCTAAGTCAAAACAGTAAAACATGAAGTGAAAACATTCAAATTAGGGATTTCAACATCTCTGAATTCTGTGAAGGGGTATAGTTTCAGTAATATCGGCCTCATAAATGATCTGAAGAACAGATGAACACTGCACATTTGGTGCAGCAGTTGCAACTGTTTACTCAGCACTAACAGCAGTGCAATGGGTCTCTAGTTAGCCGGGGCCAGCGCGGGGCAGGTGTAGGGAGCAATAGGGTTACAGTAGCTTCCTGCTGGTGGCCTGAAGCTGTACAGTCTTGATGTTGGGGTATGTTTGACTGTTTATTATTATTACATGATGAAACCATCACTATGCGAAACTTCAGTTCAATGCAGGTTTATCATAAAGAAAATGACTGCTGTGATAGTTAATTCTGTTTCAATAAGGAAAGTGCAGAAAGTCGTAGACTAGCATATGATGATCACCTGGAATGCATGGACACTCCAGCGTTGATATTTTCAATAACATTTTTTATCCTTAGATTATCTTATCATTATGGCATTATCATAGGACAAGATTGATATAAATTTGAAAGAAAAAAGCACAATTCAATTTATATTTTCAGCTTGACAAGATACAAACACGCTTTGTCTACTTTCAGGCCAACATCACTCACAAAATCAGAAATTACACAAAATGTGTGAAATCTAGGTTGTAATTGCCACAGACTTTTGTTCATAAAATGAAAAGTACTGATGCTATTGATGAAAAAATCATACCATCTGAAAGCTGAATAAATTCTCTACAACATCTATGAGACCTTTTTGTGATGCAAGCTCATGGTGTATGGAAAAATGAGGTGGTAACATGTAGAAATAAGTCTGCATTGATAATTATGTGACATAAGAGGGCGTCCTACTTAAAATTGAAGTGCGCCCTCACTCAGATTATTATGGAAAATGAAAGTTTAGACCATAAGCTTTCAAAAGATGTATAACATGACACATTAATGTCAATAATAATAATCAGAAATGGCCATCAACAATCTTGTGTCTGTGCACTGCAAAATGTCTGAGCAGTCTGACTACGGCGTATGTGACAGATATAGGGTTAATATCCCGTCACCTTGTCTCGTCTTGTCACTTGGTGTGAGGGCGACTCGACGATATCAGTACAATGTACGCTGTCTGTCATATGGTCACTGTAAGTCAAGCATTGTCGTGAAGACCTCGCCGCATCGTCTTCTCAATCTTCCTGGTCCCATCTCCGGCACGTCTCAAAATCCGCGGTCACACCGGCAAAAGATCTCAAGTTTACTCGAGGTTTTGCAAGTATGACCACAAACTTCCCGCAAAACTTCCAGCTCAAACCAAGAATATTTCCCGGACCCCCGCCAATGTGAACGCTAGCATCTGAAACTTTGTGCCAAATCATTTGTATAGGGCCCCATTTTTTCTCTCTTTCTTCTCTAAAACACAACAACATCTGAAATTTTGCGAAGTTTGTCACGTGACAACTTCCACCATCTATTTGCGGGCGGTCATTGTGATGCACAGGTGTGCATTGCTACGTCACAATCCCCAACTGCTGCAGGACGGGACAGCATTTCCGTGCTTTCTTCTTTCTTGCGCACGCGCACTAGTGACCTAAACTTTGGAAACTTTTTAACAACGCGAGAAGTTTGGCTGCCAGTGTAGACGGCCGACCGCGAAGGACCGCGAAGACCTCACACTTCGCAATATTTTGCCAGTGTGATCGACCGCGCTATGTGAGACATCGCGAAGACGTCGCATAAATTGGTGGTGAGACCTGGCAATCCAGGCAGTGCGCGCATCACTCATATCTACGGAAGACCTCACCAGTCCAATCACTGGGTAAGTGCTCTGCTGCACAAATTCCTAGGCATTGGTTTACAGATGCACGGATGCACGAAAGTCGTGTTTAGCTTTAATATGACGCGCTCATGATTCTATCCTATATTAAAATGCATACAGTAGTATCCGTCGTCAAGATGCAATCATGTGCACGAATTCATATATTTTTTGCTATCTGTGCAGGTGATGACCGGGCCGATGGTCGTGCCAGCAAACATGTCTGCTGCCGTAACAAACGGGAAGAGGGTCGTCAAGACAACCTGCTGTAATCCATCAACATCTGCGCGACTACGATTCATTTATGCATTGATGCAATAGCCGTTTAATCAGACGGTTGGTCGAGCCTCCAACTTCTATAAACCTTTTGATTTCAGCCTATTGGAGTACCGATACCTTGTACATGTACATGTACTTCAATTTCATCCTGAGCACGCTGTCGGTAGCACCTCTATTTGCTTAGCCTATCTGTTGGCTTTTTGGCCAAGTTTACCACGTATATTACTGGTCTACTACAGATGTAGTCTCGGCATATTGCAACCAACAGCAATCATTTTTTCTGGGCTGGCATGCCTGTGGAAATCATGGCAACATTTCCGATCGACAGGACGACAGACACTGCCATCTAAGTCTGCAATCAGTAGGCCCTGTAACCAAACTGTCGGTACCGGTACGCTGTAGGCCTACGGGTTTGCCTGGTAGCAGGATGGAAGGCTACTAGTAACTGATTCAGTGATTGTGGGCAAAAACTTCGTGCCTGCCACACTGCGAATCGCGCCGAGACGCCTCTGCTGAGGAAACACCTGAATTGGCCATGGGGACTCATCGGCTTCTGGCCTTCCTATGACCAAACCTTAGAGGCTGGGATAAACATGGATGGCACCTTTTACAGTCTCTTGCTTTGGGAATCCAATACGTCCACTAAGTTCGCCCTCTCTTGGCCGTGTCTTTTTCCAAACGGGGATGATTCATGCAGTTGGCCTACTGTCGCTGTAGTTACAATACATGGTTACTTGGCCGTGTTTTCAAAGCGGGGAACACATGACCCAGGTCCGTGATTTCGAGCCGGGGCAGATATGTCGTCATTCTCAACACAAAAATTGCTTGATCACTCTTGATTCATTTTATAACTGACTTTATTTTCTATTTTTGAACAATTCTGGGTAATGAAAGAACATAGTATTTTTTATATCGAATAAAGTCCACTAAGATACCAGTACAAGTATACACATGTCAATACACTGTACCAATTTACCTGCAGATATTCTACGGACGCTGGAGGCGCAGTACTACTGCACATCCTGTGGAGGGTAACCATTCTTCCGACACTGGTTCTTCCTCATATAAAATATTTGAGAGTGGGCTTTTTCTGTGGATGCTTTAATAAAGACATGAAAATTAAAAACAAAACAAATATCAGCCACTACAACAATGCAATGTCACACAATTATTACTCCATGATGCTTTCTACAAAAAATTATAGATCTCTTTAAAAACAACAACAAAAAAGACTGCGTGGTGGGAAATACATGTACATGTACAAATAACTTCAGCCAAAGTACAGTTCTTGAAATCTTGTCATACGGTACAGAGAATATTGTAAGGCTGCATTTCTTGCTTTGGCCTATCCAATATGAAAGAAGGAATTCTGATGACATGTTCTCAAATTAAAGAATAGATAATAACACCACAAGAAGACCAAACTGTAAAGTCAAATATAGCATGTACATGAAACGGGAGGAATGATTGTTCTCGTCATCCATAATGACATCTTCATTGAAGATTTTCACTGTGCGCTGTGTTTGCTAACTTTTCCCACCTCTTCTTTCATCTTGCTAGGCTATACAATCTGGCACACATTGCCAGCAAAAATCACAGATGTTATCTATGTACCGTAATTTCCTTGGATATTTTTATCAATCGTCTTCAAAGCGAGCGCTACTTGGATGCTGAACATGCTTTCTTTCGTTTTAAAGGGGACTATATTTTCTTTCAGCATAGACCCGCATGATGCAAGAAGTTTTTTGATCTGTCCCTCAAGGACCCACCAGAGGAGTGTAAGCTCACAAACCCTTCTTGGGGATGTGAGGGTTGGAGCTGATCCAGTTGTTTCACTAGGATTCACTAACATAATACATTCATTGCAAATACAGATTTTTTTTTTAATGTGCCAAGGTACAAGTATTAAAAACTTCATGTCCACTGACACTGTCAGCAATTCCAGCATCTCCATGAGATATTATTATTTACAGATGTGAAACCTTAAATGCTTCAAGTATTCATATACTGTACCTGTTCAGTATTTATACGAGCAATAAGTGCATAAGTTCATTTCTAAAGTACGAAATATGCACTTGAACAGGTACTACAGTTTGAAGTTTGTCTCAAAATATATCACCTGCACAAACACTCCAGCACAAACTTTCATATATTTTTGGATACATACACCGTGTACATGACTATTTACAGGCACATTTCAAATGCATACATTATTGCAACATTTAAATTTCTGAGTACACGTGTAAGTGTTACATGCATAAACTCATCTGACTCAATAAGTCAAACATCCACAGATTACGTTACATCTTTCATCACATTAATATCACTCGGCACTTTGGTCTCTTTCTGGTTTGTTTCTTTTCCTCTCCTTAGTTCTTCACAATGCCAAGCAGCTGTCAGAAATTGCATGGTTTTTGTAAGATTTCCAAATTCTCCACTGAATAAAAGTTCAGTATCATGCATGCCCATCACCTCATTATGGATGATGTCATTCCTCAATTTGAAATCCTACTGTTAATATGCATGCATGTATACAATGTAAGTGGTCAACCTTTTGTGAGACAAATCCACTGGGACCAATCAAACTTGGTTGATTTCTGCCATCTTGCACTAATCCCCTATTTGTCAAATGCCAACACACTTGGTTGAGATTTTTTGATCAAGAGTTTGATGAGACCTTTGATTTGGCAATAATGGCATAAGACCAATGAAAGATCAGCTACTAGTATCTACTTGACAAATGCTTACAAACTCAGTTGAGATTGTGGATCACAAGCTTGGATCAGACCTTTGATTTGGCAATAATGGCATTAGACCATTGAAAGATCAGTTCTTAGTATCTTCACGTAATTTTACTGTACAGGGAAACGTCATTATACCAAGGAGCTGAAAACCATGACATCTACCTTGTTATATTAGGTTTCTCACAACAGTCTCACATATCAGGGTGCAAAAGGGAAGAAATATAAAGAGTTAAAACTCACTAAAAGAAATCACCTTGTCAAAAGGTTTCACTATATCCGACCTCTTTATAACAAAGTTCCATTGTGCCGTGCTGGTTTACCTCAACTGGAATTGACCTCTTCAAAATTCACTTTCAAACATCATCCCTCCCAAAACCATAGAAGGTAAGATTTTGTTTTTCACTAAATCAGTACATAGTATAATAAATCATCCTCTGAAACTGACTGAATCCAGAATCCTTCATGTGTAGTCAACCAAGCAAGAGATCACATTATCTCTGGGGCATTCTCACACGAGTCGTATCCCTAAAATATTCCAGTTTACAATCAAATCATTGGGTATATCCCTATGGGTTTGACTGAAATATATGCGAGGGTCAAGTGTATAAGTGCATAATACTGCACACTGTTGCAGAAATTGTGAGAAGATTTATTTACATCCTACCTATGACTGCATGCTTAATTTGACTCTATGGTAAATATATGTACAAGTTTGTAGAAATAAACAGAACACATATTTGCACCAAAACATAGAGACTGTTACTTGTATACAGTTAACATTTAGGCTCTTTTTAATGCTCCCCTACAATAACTGAAGAATGAGACATTTAATTACGTCCATTCATATTAGACATCAAAGAAGCATTGAAATCTTACAGAAAAGTACAGTACAGTATATTGTGCAAGACATTACACGTTAAATTAACCATACAGCTGCTTGAAATGTCTTCAACAAGAGACAAACCTGCCATACTGCATGATCACACTGATCTTTCATACAATATGTATACATTGCATTTAAGATGCAAGCTTGCTGAGCTACATCACACAACTACAATGTATGACCTTTTGACATACTCTACAGAATCAATCTTCCAAATTCAGACTTCCAAAACACATAAGAGTGAAAAGGTGTGAAATATGAGATTAACAGTTGGCATACTGTCACAGGAAATGATCAGATCTAGGGCAATATTGGTGTCTTGACAGCAAGCGGGAAAAAAAGAAAGAAAAAAGAAAACAGTTTTAGGTGTGGCATGCTTCATGGCATTACAGGCAAACAAACTGGACAGTTCAAAGATGTAATCTGACAGGTAATGTACAAGTGCATAAGACATTAGAACCAAACCATAAAAAAAAAAAAAAACTAGAATGAACATTGAGAATCTCAACATCACTTTCAATTTCTTACTATGAATGCAAAATACAAAAGTTTGACAACCATGTGCAGCAGCATGTACAATAATGCCAACCTACGTGTATTCTGTTGGCAATCAATGAAAACTATATGCTCTGCTGACTTCAAACTTAAGTTATGCACAGAAAAAATGGACTCTTGTTAAAAGTTACATAAACTTAAAACTATGGCATCAGAAATCGCAATCAATGAATTCTATGGTGTGATCACACTTGACAACACAACACAACACAAGACTCGTTAACACATAACCTTCATTTCTCAAACAAAGATTTCATTATGTACAAATAACTTCTGAAAGGATATGTACAATAGCTCTGATGATAATTTACAGGTCACTGAGGATAGTTTCCGCATCAAATTGGCGCTGAAATCTGCATGAAGGGAAGAGCAGAGGCACACAGGTCAAAATGCCAAGGCAATCTTCACATGACAATCACTTTCTGTACACAGCTGCACATCAATTTTTGAAAACCACATCATACATATGACAGAGATTTAATCATAATTTACAACTGTATATTAATATGTTTATGGGAAACTTAGACAAATAAATAACCATTTGAAAGAAATTTTGACGAGAAGTTTACATTAACATTGATTGAACCAAAACGGCTGTCATAGGTAATTGCAAAGCACTTTGAAACATGTTGCATTAAGCGCTATATAAATATTTCATATTATTATCATTATTTATAGAAGCCAAAAATTCTCTTGTCAATGTTAACATGCTTTATACTGGAGAACAAGAAGTTTTCTGAAAACTACTTCATCTTTTCTTTTATTAGAAATAACATGAAACTTGACACACACCTTCAAGATATTGTAAACGTCAACATTTTTCATGTGAGTAGTTTTTCGCGCTGAGCAGCTCAAAAACATTTTCGCGAGTTTGTGAATTCGTGCTGCACAATTGTCAACCCATTCAAAATGTGAAGATATTTTCGAAGGTTTTAGAATTCACATTTGCCAAAGGTAGCATGAAATGGCAAGAATTAATGTATCGCAAAAATTTCTACTTTTACGTTAGGTCATCAGTCATTTTGTCTCCTTGACCACATTTTTTTTTTTTTTTTTTTTTTTTGCTCAGCAGAATGGCAATTGTGCGAACAGTATGATGAAGCATGAGATTGAGGAGAAACATCACTTCAGAGGTGACATTTCAGAAGGAGTTCACACTAGGGAGAGAGGATTTCCATAACCTGAGTGACCTAAATGCAGTCTCACTGCCAAACTTAAACTACAACTATTTTGTACAATGACATGTTGCATATTCACTGCCAGTATGGGATTAATTCATGAACATTCCAAAAAATACAATCAATCTGTTATGAAATATGGCACAAATTTCTGAATCAAGAATTAAAGTCACACAAACTATGTATTTCATACTCCCTTCTTATATTCTATTCATCTTCTGTAGGTAGGCTCACCTTTTTCTCTTTTATTGTTGACTGAGTGACAGTGCGGTGTTTAGCCGGAGGTCCCTTGACCAGGGCATAGCAGACACATGTGACAAGCATCACAAATAGGAAATAGCTGGTGTACATAAGGTGCAGGTTGACCAGGGAACGCTGCGCCTGTTGTATGACCACAGTAATTCCATATGATAGTATAAATGGCTAATACCTTTAGATTACAACTCAGCATTATCCTGGCAAACTACTGAATATCTGCAGCACTCAATAGATTAAAAGAACTTGAGAGCAAAGTTAACAAGTAAATATCAAGAGAGAGTGGATGAGCAAATTATCAGATGAGATTACCAAGTGATCACCAAGTGCTACCAGTTGAATACTGAGATAGGGAAAATTCTAAATTCTAAGAAATTCTAAAATCCATTCCAGTACCACTTAGTCACATGAATTGTTCAGTTCTACAGATTTAAAAAGGAAAAAAAGTAGTCTTTAAAATAACCTTAAAGGGGTTCTCAGTAATGCTAGCCTAAGTACCTATTAGTAGCTGCTAGTTCATGTACCATTAATGATATGTCTAAATAATCAAAATAAGAAGAATAAAATTAATAAGAAGGTATAAAATGAATTCAAATTTAAGTATGCGAGCCTCCACAAAAGAAGTCTCTTGATAAAATAATTGTCATTATATTGAGGGAGGAGGCAGAACAGACCAGCTGATATACCAACATGTTATCTTTCTATGCATCCTTTTTTGAAAAAAAAAAAAGAAAAGAAAAAAAAACATGTTTGTGACAGCCAGAAAGTTTGAACCAAGCTTGCCTATTATGACAACAACAACTGGTGCATGAATACATGTTTCCAAGCATTGAAGCATACTGACTATGGACAGGTTGATGGAATTACTGGTCCTAAGAGAAAAAAAGTATCCATAAATTTGAACATGTTATTAGTAATATTTCTTTCTGTTCAGGAGCCACTGGTAAAGAAAGCAGTGCTAAGGCACTGGAGAAAGTAAAAACTAATGTAAACAAGTTGGCATTCATCATTAACTGAAGCAAATCTTACCTGTGAAGAAAGAAAACAAATATGAAAGACTGCTGAAAAGAAATGTGAGAATTGTCAAACATACTATCAACAAGGCAAGTGCCGTAATGTGTCTCGCCCACAAACGTACAACACCTTTTTTCTTATTTTGTTCACAAAATGGACCTACGGATCAAAAGTTAAATGCACAGTACATTGGGCCCTAAAAGTTCATTGACCCCTGCCTGTGACCTTTGACCTTGTGGTGACCATCAACTCCCCAAGGTACATCTACCATCCAAGTTTGGTCACAAATAGACTTACGGATCAAAAGTTATGACCCATAATCAAAACACGCCCTAAAAACTTAACATTGGGCCCTAAAAGTTCATTGACCCCTGCCTGTGACCTTTAACCTTGAGGTGACCTTCATACTTGGTAAAAGGTAAAACTTTGTATGACCACTCTTCGCTCCAAGTTTGATTCAAATTGAAGCCCAGAGTACAGAGTTATTCAAGTTTTTATAGCGTTACGGACAGACGACGGACGGACGGACGGATGCCGCAAGCGATCCCTTAGTCCCCCCTCACCTCCGGTGGGCTCAACAAAAACGAGGGTTGAACTGAACAGAAGCTTTAGGAGATGGAAATGCCTTTTCAAACAAATGCAAGTGTGATTCTAGAAATATTCCTTTTTGTTCCAATCTCATTCTCAGAGCTGTAAAAATTTGATCAAATATTCAGCTTTCTTGCATATAATGGCAAATATGGCAAAGTCTTCAAAATTAATTTTCCTTACCATTGATGAGCAGATCAAACACATTGAATGCCTTGCCACACTTATACATACCGGTACTTGCATTTCACTCCCTACTATTGTACTTGATAATGGCAATCCTCACAGATTAAAAAATGTGATCTTCTTGTCTAAAACTTCTAAGTTCTTGCCCATGCATTTGCAGAGTATCTCAACTTTCATTCTTGCAGAAATACACATACCACAGTCAGTTGCTGTTCATGCTCACTGCAACAAATTTGAAAAGTCGCATGTCCTGGTTAACTCAGTTGCTCTGATTTGAATAATCAGCTGAGCATAAGTGCACCATCTCGTGCACAGGTGTTTAAGCATGGAATGTAAAGGAGAGCTGGTCATAACAGGATCATGACAGTCTTACAAAAAATGAACTGTGCATGGCTTCCACCAATTACTCCACAGTAATAACTTGAGGAAGAAAGGGCTGCTGGGTTTGAGGAACTTACCGGACTGAGCATGACGGTGAGCCTTGGATCAAACTGGTGGTTTGCCTTGGCTACAGTTCCTTCCTTACACCACTGCACCGAGTCTGTGTTTGATGATGGCTTGACATGCATCTTGGTCACCTTGTCTTGTTTGGTGGAGTCTGACACATTACACACCCCAGGATGTCTAAAGTGATGCAAAATTGCACAGAAATTATATTGATTAATAGTAATGATAAATGATAATAATGATAAAGACAGTATTCAGGGTTTATCTACTAGTCAATCATAGCATTGTTTGTACCTTTGCCAGCAAAAAAGACAAAAAACAAAAAAGAAAGAAAGAAGTAACTCCCACAGTGACAATTTGATGAATATTTTATGTTCAAATACATTCATATCCTATGTCCAAGGAAATACATGTATTAGATAAACCTCAGAGAAAATCATTTTTTATACAAATACACAAAAATTAGCTACATTTTGAATGTAAGTATCAGCTGTACTGTTTAAGAATTAAAAAACAAAGTCACGAATCATGGTAACTGATATGTTCAATAATATGATATGTAATGATACGGGAAGCCACCAGAATACAACAGAGAAGAGTAATAGCTTGGTCTATCTCTCAAACATCAATGTTTTAAAATTAAATGGAGATGCTATTTTCAGACACCACGATGCTCAGCACAGCCACGCTCACCCTAATGGCATTATCCTTTTTGGATTCTAGGATATCACCTGACTGTATTAGGTGAGCCAAAGGAGGAACAGGAGATTCTTACAAAACTACTTCTTTACAAAAGTTTTTGCTTTCAAAACAGCAGCTCCCTGTGAAACTTGAAGTCAGCAGTACATGATCTGACATGCAATGAGGGCTGCTAAAGAAAAGGTGATCATACAAAAGGTGATTGAACAAATTGGACTTTCTCTCTTTTACATCCTGTTACTAAGCAACCACTTACATCATGATTGGTTTACCTGGTATGAGGAAAGATGTACTGTGGTCCTTTGATGGTCAGACAAGCACTGAGGTGATCTGAACAGCCAGCCTCTGAACACGGGAGAGGTTTTAAGGGCTCCAGAAGATCAAATGTGATGTACATCTGCTCACTGCCATCTGTAATGTGCATGAAATTATGGGAAAATGTTTTCTACTGGAGTAACGCAGCACAGATCAGAATCAAACTAAAGATTCCAGTTCAATTACTTCACATTTTCAAAGCATGTAGCATTCTATTGCCTATCCCATATCCACCAGTTGTGTTATGTAGCTTATATACTCTTGGTGGCGGATGCTATTTTACACATGTCTACTCAACTGAGCTCTTTCCGCTTCAAATACATGTAGATGTCACTGACACTTACGAAAAGTATGATAATCCATAATTAGATCAACAGACAAAAGTAATGAACAAAATATAAGATGTAAAATAGAGTCCTCTGATAATGACATCACATGATATAAATATCTACATAAATACACAATTATGAATAATCTTATCTCTTATCTAAAAGAAAAAAATTGTTGAAAATATGGATAATGTGAATATGAAAGACAATCATCCTTTTAAGAACCTTCATGATGTAAGCTTTCCAATAGAATATATAACTCAGAAGGTATACTGCTTACAAATGTGAATGAATAGTGAATGGAAACTGATAGGTAATGTGGTTGAACTCATGTAAGCCTATATATGGAGAAGACTACACTTCAGTATGTATGTCATGCGTATGGCTTTGTTCAATCTCACATAGATGTTGACCTATTTAAATCCTTCAGTTGTAAACTTCAAAATTGAACGGCCAAATTGAAATACAAGTGTGTAGTAAGAGGGAGCCAGGCAACGGACTGTGGGATGTAAAGTGCCAAGTCAGAATTCACAGATTATAAAAAGATCTATAAATTGTGTCATTTTCCAAGTTACCTCTGCTATGGAGTATCCTGTAGATCGATTTTCATTGGCCTTGTCAGCCTAGTAAATGGGCATATTAAAGGTCGAAATCTTCTACTGCTTTTTTTTTAATCATCACATTAAAGAAGGGAGCATTTGAGGGATGAAAAAAAAAAATGCACAGCCATGTCTGGACTTAACACCTCCCCCCTCCATGAAATGAGAGGTTGATACCTTCTATGCCCAGTGATGAAGCTGTGAATGTGCTGAAGAGGTGTGTTGTCCCATAATGCATCTCTGTGTGAATGCTGTGGTGCGCCCTCAGTGAGAGGCTGATGGAAAGGGAGGTGTTGTGCAGAGACAGGCCATCCACCTCCTCCATGGGGTCAGAGGAGGTCGTTGTCCCCGGAGATAGGGAGGAGTTCAAGGGTAGACTTGTGGTGGTGGTGGTGGATAGGACATCAATAGCTGTGGTCTCATTTGGCGAGAGGCAAAATTCCAGTTTGCTGAATCCCTGCAGCAGTGTGTTCCAATCCTGAATGGCACCACAGCAATACAAAAGACACATTCACTTGTGATATCACAGCAGTTGTCAAAGGAATTTGAGGGCAGTTGATATCAAAGTCCAAAAATGAGTGAAATACAGTTCCCTGACTTACTTCTGTAAGCATCTATCCTTGCAAAGAATATAGGGTGAGCACTGTTAGTTATGCTTTGTTGAGATGAAAACATGTAAAACTTACAAGAGAAGTACTACACACTGGCCTACTCTTCTTGTGACAACCTGCATCAATGATGTGCAATTTCTTAGATGCACTTCTTTGGAACAAAGAATACACATACAGTGTTTGTATAGTTTAGGGTAAACATATTTATACAATACCTAATAAACATCATCCAGGTAAGCATACAAGTAATCTCAAATTCATCTAACAATGTGATGGCAAACCCTGCAGAAACATATATACTGATGCACATTAAAAAAAAAAAAATGATTCTGAAGGCCAACAACATTTAAGCTAAACAGTGGAAAATTTGAAAATACTGCACACAAAATGCTTACTTGAAATGATGTAAATATATTTTTTCCTGTTACTTTGCACATACTTTTCCTAATCTTGCTCTGCTGAGTAAAGAAAAGCATGATTAATTTGATTGTAAGATACTTGCATGAAACCCTGCAAACCACTCATTACTTACATAGTCAATGTCATAATCAGGGATTTCACTTCTCTTGATGTATGCCCCCAGCGATATGAGAGCTATGGCAAAGAGGAGAATGCAGATGGTGAAGACGACAAAGGGGGGCCTGTTGGCGCTGAACCCTTTCAGATTCTCAATCGGCTTGACAGTCATGATGGCAATCTGTGTGTTTGGAAAGATCATGATGTCAATCTTGCCCAAGTCGAATCTAGACTTTCTACATGGTATATTTGGCCTGAAGGTATAGCGTCGACTTAGAGAAAATTAGACTTATGAGGGATTAAAATCAACAGAATGTAAAGAGAAGAGGACTTGAAAAGACCATCAACTTAGGCATTTATTCGACTTATGCAGTTATTTTGTGATCACAGCTTACCAAGTCAGTAGTAAGACAAATGCTGTTTTGAGTTTAGACAATCTATCAACATCAGCTCAGCTCAGGTAGGGTCCACAACTACTACAACTAACACAAGGTAGGCTCCCTCTTGAGTCTTGGTAGACTGACTGTCTAGATTCAGAATCTGGGCTAAACAAATCAAATTTGAATACAACTGGCAAGATATCAGTCACATTTTATGGTTTGGGGATTTAACTAGAATCTAGATCTACATCTGTAACGTTAGCATTTAGTACACACAGCCAGCCCTGTTGCTTGTACACAAACAAGTATCACCCGTTAAAGTGTCGGCTGTTGCACGGCGTCTGCCTGATCGGGCTAGATTCTAGTTTGCTTTTTTTGAAGTTTTGAGTTTTGGGAATGATTCTATCTGAGCTGGACCAGGCTGCATTTTGACAATTTAAAACAGAAGTTAAAATCTACTGCATTCAAGTGAATTGTACTTTTCTAGGTTGTATTTTAGTAGAAGAACTCAGACCTTTGTAGAGTTAGTAGAACTCAGACCTTTGATTGCAACTGATTGACAAATTGCCCTACATCGACGTAAATAAGCACTGAATTGATCAGTGTTTTAGTAGTAGCCATGATAAAAATCATGGGCGTACATACTCGAGCAGGATTCGAACCCACGACCTCCTGATCACCGACCTCCTGATCATCGGTGATCAGGAGGTCGTGGGTTCGAATCCTGCTCGAGACTCGAGTATGTACGCCCATGATTTTTATCATGGCTACTACTAAAACACTGATCAATTCAGTGCTTATTTACGTCGATGTAGGGCAATTTGTCAATCAGTTGCAATGAAAACATCACGACGGAAGAACTTCATAAATTTGAATAACAAAGTTATATGAAGCAAGACTTAAACACTTGAAATTGCCTTCATTGGCATATAGACGGCATAGAGCTGATATGATACATATCTTTACGATTGTGAATGGGATTGATGATATGAAGTCTTCAGAGTTTTTTGAGTTCTCAGTTGGAGGAAGGACATGTGGTCATAAATTTAAGATACTGAAGAAACATGTAAAGTCCAAAGTGAGACAGTGCTCTTTCTCTCAAAGAGTTATTAGTGAGTGGAATAAGTTGCCATCATTTTTAGTTGACAGCCCATCCGTGAATAGTTTCAAGTCTAACCTAGAGAGGTTCTGGAGTCAAGACAAGAACAAATAACAAAGTTACAACCCCGATGCCCGCGATGGGATATTTTTTGTCCATGTTATACTGCACAGCGCCTAACTAAAAGTTATTTAATGTCGTGTAATGACGACACCGAGGGGCAAATAAGTTAAGTCTAACTTTACGCCCACATCCAAGGTACTATATGTTATCCAAGGTATGTCGTTCAATTCTAGACTATAGACATAGTATTAGTGGAAGCTTACCTGTTTCAGTGACAGTGTTATTAATTTAGGTGAGAAGTCCCTCCGGCACTGGCTCCGCGCTGCGGACTGGTAAACTGTACGGATTCAGTATTGAACCTTTTCTCTGACTCAATGAAGGCAGCTCTCTTTGATTCGTGATAAGAATTCATGCGATTATTGTGAAAAGCTTCAGCTCAAAACGGTGTATGTCCACTACATCAGTACATGACTCCAATGAAGAGCAAAGTTAAAAGCATTGAAAGTGGTAGATAATTAACACAAATCCATGTAACAACCGCGATCCATACTGAAAATGTATTGCTCGATATGTACGAACGGACGGTAGTACAGCTGTTAGTGTACGTGAATAATCGCAGTGTACAAATTGTATGGTGACACGTACATACGTACACATCGTACGGCCATACACACATCTTGCCAATGCTCCAGCAGGTACTTGTAATGTGGAAGTTAAAGCACAAGAGGGCGCTAAACCTTTCCCAATTTTGATTGTTGTATCATCATCATGCAATGTCAGTGAGCCAGCCGTCATTTCAGGTGCCTTGGTTATGAACCTTGATGAACATTTTTAATAATCTACATTATGTCACTGAATTAACAACTAAACTAGGATGGGGTGTGCTCTTACAAGGAGGTGATTGTGATAGCAATAATAACAGTGTGGAAATTTCAGTATACAGAGACTCCAACCCCAAGCACCTTCTGATCTGGAGATTCTCCCGCCCGAAACCCCTAGCAAACGGGAGACTCCAAGCTGATATGTGCGAAGCGCGAAGTTCCTAGGATTCTAGATGTTCTCTGGTGCTATCTAAGGCTATTTTTTCAACATACGATAGAAATAAGTAAGAAATCCTTTAAACCGGGATACACAGAGCCAGGGCGGGAGAAATGAAATCTCAAACGGGAGAACGGGAGATTGTGCAAAAATGGGCTTTCGGCGGGAGACTCCCGTCGAAAACGGGAGAGTTGGAGTCTCTGAGTATACATTCAGTGTAACCTAACTATGCATGTAAAAATCTTGCTCATTCTAATCAGGGATCAATAATTATTGTGGTCTCACCGCCTGGCCTGCTCTATTATTTTGCAGCATTCTGGAATAAGTACGGGAGGCTCCGGCATCTACCCTCTACTTTGAATTCCAGCTGATAAGAAATGGTGATCTCCAGGGACCTGTTAGACAGCAACATGTCCTGAACTGCAGCGGGGTGGGTATTTATCAATAATTGTAATAAAAGATCTGAGTAATTTCCAGAAGTGGTCGAGTTTTTATATTATAAGCTCAATTCATCTTCTCCAAACAGGGAGTTGTATAATTACCCATATGTCCCATATTCTTCAGCATACTAGTATATAGCAGAGGTCACTGGTCTGCCATACATGCGTTGTATTAATTTCATTCCTCCAGAAAGGACTATTGTTATTTTCTGTGGCCTTTATCTTCAGTTCAGTTCAGATCTCTCTTCTCTGAATGAATTAAGAAGATTTCAGTCACTATAACATTCAAGTAAATTAACGTTAATTCATAAGTTTATTTTTCTTTTCCCCACTCATTAACTCGGGCAGATTTTTTCGCTTTAATCCCCCCCCCAAAAAAAAAAAAAAAATAGTGTGAATGAATGCATTCATTTCGCGAATTTTGTGCCGGTGTAAAAGTTCACGAAGAACCTTAACCCAGGCCTATAAAGCCCAAGGGGGAGGGGGGCACATTGTGCCCCCTACCAGATTTTCATTTGCCATTCCGCCCTTTATCCGATTTCAAGCAAATTTGGTGACTTTTCCTAGAATCTTATTGCAAACATTTTGATATATAATTCAGCTATACTTGATGTTGCTGGTTGCCATGGCAACCATAAACTGACAACCATGTCAGTCAGATTTTGCATCTGTTTTCTGTTCCCATTTTATTTAACAGCATTACACCCGGTGGATGAAATGAATGTTTCTTGGCTGAAATTTGTTGAAGGAGCAAAATTTGACTTATGGTCCTGGAAAGTTTTTTTTTTTATTACTTCCTTTGTTTTTATGTGATAAAGGCATAAAACAATAGATATAATAGAGATAATTGAAAACAATAATATTTTCTAAAGATTACCCTCCTATTTCGTGTTATTTTGATTCACTCACTCAAGTTTTGCCTCTAATATCATTAGTTTATCATATTATCAATTTGCAATCTTGAAATTCCACTATTATGCAAATATGAAATGTCATAACTATAATGTACCCGTCCCAAACATTTCATCTCAGGTCTCATAATGTATTATTATGTTGACATGAATAGCGCGCCCATGCGGTGACCTTGAGAAATTTCAACCATAACGAAATTAGTACATTGTACTATAATAAGATTCCACTTGCTTATCATTTGTGACAAATATGAAAATGATTGGTCTATAATAAGACATATGTAAAGGGGATAAAGAAATTGTACAGAAAAATCATGTCTTTAGCATATTTCCTATGTATGACTATTTCTTTATATTTTGGAAAATGGCGCCCTCCATAGGTGACCTTGAGAAAATTCAAATGTACGGAGGTGTAGAGTATGAGTTACTCTACCCACATGTGCCAAATAAAACGATGATACATCAAATGATTTTTTTTAAAAGTTATATAGGGGGCACAATGTCCCCCCCCCCCCCCCCCCCCCTCCTTGGGCCTGCGAGGGGTCAAAATAGCTTGGGCTTAATAGGGTTGATAGAGGTATAAAACCTGGGTGAAAGTGCAATTCCAACCATGTTCAATGGCTTTTACTTCAAACAGCTTAAATATAGGGGGATTGCAGCTGAAATTCAGTAGAATTGGACCCTATAAGAAAGTTACTGAATATACGATGCAGTGATATTATTTGATGTGGATGTGGAAGAAAATTAATGTCAAAAGAACATCGATGTCAGAGGTTTCGTTTTTCCATCATGAATGATTTCACGCGACGCTATGAATGCTATGACAAACTATATCGTTTCCCTTCCCAGCTAACATTATTGGACGTTTTCTGAACGTTCTTGAAACGTTTCAAGTTCGTTATTTGGACGTTTTGTCTAATTGTTTTCAGAACGTCTTTTTGTGGAAGGTTTTCAACGTGTTTAAAACGTTTCTATGGACGTTATAAAAACGTTTTTAAACGTTAAAAAGCCAATTAAAAACCTTTCGGAATTTTTAAGGACCTGCAGAAAACCTTTTGGACGTCATAGACGTCAATAAAACCTTTTAAGAATATTCAAAACTTTATGTGGACGTTCTGCGGAAAACCTTTGAAAACCGACTACAACGTTCAAAAAACGTTTTGAGAACGTTTAAAAAGTCTTATAACCCATACCAGAATATTTAGAGAACCTTCATATCCGTCTAGAACATCCAGAAACCATTTTAAGAACGTCTAATGTGTATTTTTATTGGGTATTTAAAGAAAACAACTATATCGTTATAAGATTATACAGGCATGCAATCTGGGATTAATGTTATACCCTAATCCTATATATACTGTACTGTAATTCCTTCATAACCTGTTCCTGATGTCTATACCACCTATAATGTATATACATGTACCTTTACTACATCCTATTCCCAATTGATTAATCTGTATTACATTCTTTTATATATACCAGCAAATGTGTAATACATGAATACATGGCTATATACTAAAATTAGATCACACACGCCTTAATTAGGCCTATTAACATATGAAAATACCTCTTCATAACACAATTTGAAATTGTGAATAACTGAACAATAACGCAGGTATAATACATTTATCTTTAACACATAAACTTTGACCCCAGCGTAAATCTTTAGATTTCAATGTCTTTTATCTATTTCCACAATAAGTTTCAAATCTTACATTTTCTTATTTGAATATTCATAAATATGCATGAATATTCATGAAAAGAAACCAATGACGAACACGTATTATATAGCGTAAATGTTCGTAAAGACAAAGTCGACGTAAAGACCTAATAAAAACGTTTTATCTTTCGATCTTTAAAATAACAACAACAACAACAACAACAACGTTTATAGTACGAAGACAAGCAAACATAATAAAAACGTTTTGTAACGTCCATTGACGTTTTTTAAACGTTTTCCAAAAAAACCTGTGCTTTGCGGTAAAAAGTCCCATCTTTGACGTGGTATGTACGTCATTAAAAACGTCCATTTTATTCGAAGACGTACGGAACCTCAAAAAACGTTTAGGAAACGTTCTGAAAACGTTATGTTTTTGCTGGGTTTTTATCAAAGTATCAAGACACCTTTCTGGGTATAATGACAATATAAAAAAGTGATCACTGCGATCGACGTTTTGCATGGAAGAATTTCGCAAACTTGTTTTATTTACAGTCGGTCACTCGATAGCGTCGGAATCATAATTATATAGGCCTTCAAGCAAAACAATGACATAATTTGTATAACTTTTGACATAGTTTACTAGTAATCGTCGCATTGAGGACAGTATATATGGGGGGGGGGCGTGGGCGAATCAGCACGGGGACGCAGTACGCCCAGACAGCAGCTCCTCCCCCACCCTCACAGCCTTTTTGTTGTCAAAGGAGATGGGGGGGGGGGGGGCTACAGTTCGGCACACACTAGATAATAATTATAGACTATAACATTGTAACGGATGGCGAGGTCCACTTCCCTAGTCATAGCATGGAGATGCAGGGAGGTGGACCACCTCCCTGATGCAACACACATAGATTGTACTACATGGTCAAAGTATATAAATTTGTATAATTTTCGGCAGTTTCTCCTCACATCACCATTTTCACACGGGGGAACAGGGATGAGAAAAAGGTGTGCGTGGCTGCAGCTTCCAGTATCAGAGCGCCCCTCCTTCCTCAGATTATGTAATACAATGTTAGGCCTAATTGTATAATCGTATTTAGATTTGGACGTCTGGAACGCTCTCTACGTCAAAATTGCTATAGGCCCAACACCCCTCTCTGTACTCCTTTTATTTGGATCACACAGAGAAATACATGTATAACTACTGTATATTATTGCAATAAGATCATCATTATACGCAAATCTATGTAAAATGATTCTGGTCATAATATATCCCTTCCCCCTTTCAGCAAAAAAAAAACAACAAAAAAAACACTAAAATATGCTCAAATCGTATCATGGCCTTTGCATGTATATACCCACTGTACCTTCGGACTCATAGTATAGTCGCCACATTAGATTTTCAATTTCTGTCCTCGCGAGTACTGGTTGAGGTAGGGATTCATGTTCTGAACATTCCAAAGTGAGATATTGAAAAGCCTCTTATGAATGAAAGAGCATGTAAAGGATTCAACGTTTATTTGATGAAAATTGGTTTTCAAATGGCTGAGATATCCAAACAAGTGCTCATAATAACAGGCGACATGCCACAACTTTATTAGGATCTCTTTGTTTCACCTTGTTTTTGGATATCTCAGCCATTTCAAAACCGATTTTCATCGAATAAACTTTTGATACCCTTTGTAATAGAACTGCATGTTCTTTTACATCTCATAGAGTGGTGACTGAATATCTCGCAAAACGTTAAAAGCTAAATCTACCCCTCGACCAGAACTATACACACCCTTTAACGTGTATTTTCTTTAAATATGCCATTATCATTATTTATATATCTGCTGCTTAGATCACGTTGCCGGTTTTCTGCATTGTTCTTTCATTCATCCCCCTGCAAATAGGCACCTATAGGCGTATATCCTGCCTCCTTGTTATTGGTGTGTACTCATTAATTTGTGACCACCTGGGTCGGTCTCCGTGGTATCATTGGATGGGTATATATAAATAAGTTGTATTTTCTATTCACTCTTAGATTTTGATCATATAAACTTGTGAAAGAGACAGCAGAAATACAGAATTTCGAATCGAATGGTATTTCCACAATTCCAGGATTATTATTATGTTCGAGTCCAAATTTCTGCAACAACTTTTCACACTCAAACGGTAAATGTATAAATGGGCCTTATAGTTAGACCTCGATAAGCAACTTCATGAATAAATGAACAGACAACAATTTCAGTTCAACATAGTAGGAAACATACGAAAAGCTTTTAAGTACTGAGTTGCTTCCATTTTCCAAGGACTCCTAGCATTTGTAATGAGAAAATATAACTATAAGAGCAGATCAATAACATCTGCCTCTTTGTCTAATTTCTTATTTGCAGATAAGTTTCCCCCTGTGATGTTACGATAGTATTATTAGAATCTCATTGTTGTTATTTTTCATTCTGTATTTTTCAAGCAACAGCAGCATATGCGAAGGAGCATACGATACTCTGGTGAAGGATATATAATAACATGTACCCGTATATTCCATTTAGGCGTACCAGTAAATGTAAGACAAAGGAGCTTGGATCAGGGAGTGAGTGAGCAATATGTCCTACCTTCCCGCCAAGGTCTCATTCCACTCGCTGTGTATTAGTGTACAGTACCTATAAAGCCGGGCAGCATACCTGGGGGCATTTCATGAAGGAACTTGTCGGATAAAATGTCTGACAAGTCAATTATATCCGACAAGTTTTGAGAAATCAACCAATCAGACTAAAGAATTTCTCAAAACTTGTCGAATATAATTGACTTGTCAGATATTTCATCCGACAAGTTCCTTCATGAAATGCCCCCCCCCCCCCCCCCCCCCGGTATATCTTTCAAGATTTTCAGAAAGATAAGGCACTTTTTATATATTTGTATCATAAGCCAAGTCAAGCTCGTGTACTAGTATTCTAAAATGATTTTTAAAAAATAGCACGCCAGCTTGAGGAAATTCCACCTTCCCCGTTTTGCTCATAACTGAATTTGAATCAAACTTTTTTAAATCTTTCAGTCCCAATGCAGACTATTGATAACGAAAACCAGTGATTTCAGGCATTGATAGGCACTCATGGTAGTTGCAATAATTATCGATTGCAAGTAAACATACACAAACAATGGTCTAATGTGTTTTTATACAGTTACAGTTCTTTTCACACTTGTTTTTGTTTGATTGTTTGTTTGTTTGTTTTTATTTTAATGCCTCCGCCACGGTGTCTGTTCTGCACGTCAAAGTCGCTGAAAAACGAGAGCAATGTGTTGTGTGTGACGTGTGGAATACTAGTACCCAGGGTATGTTTCCTCCGCGCGCTAAACTTTTGTATTTGTCTACCCACGCGTTGCGCGCACTGCTGCTGGTTCTTTTTTGGACACACATCTTACGAATACGATGATCGAACATCGACACACTTAGTAGAGCAGTATGTAGTACAGTACAGCAGTGGTGGTACGTACGTAAGCTGCATGAACAACATTCATCCAAACGATCCTACACAAACACACGCACACACACACACACACACACTCGCTGGTGGTCTGTCACGCGTACATCTACACTACATAGGCACTAGGTACATTGATGAAACGGCGGACGGAGGATCTAGGAATCAATCGACTGAGCTGAGTGGCAAGGAGGTTAACTTCTGAAAGGATGAAGTAAATATGCCAAAATTTCAGGTTAGGCTTGGTAACATTTCGAGAAGAAAGTTTTATATGTTGCATTAGTTCATGTTGCAACGATGTCATGAGTGAATTTTGTGTTTTCGAGCTATTTAACGATTGTAAACTTACACTTGCTGAGTCCCTGAGTGATGTTGTTGAGAAGTGAGGCTGAGCCATGTGGCATTGCCAACGGGGGTTTGCTGTGCGTGCAGGGGCTCTGTTTGTGATGTGTGGCACTGGTAAGATGGCTATGGCGTGCATGTGCACGATGCCCCTACGATGGTCTACGCTCTTTTCAAGTAGTATGGTGCCTGTGTTGGTGCTGAGCCCATGAAAGGAAAATCAAGAACGCTCAAATAATTTCTCTCTTGCTTACAGCACGTCAAAGCAAGCTAAGCATATCCAATGTACCAGATGTTTATGTAAGCTTGTAGTTGGACAGTTTTACAGTGTTGTAATGTCACTAATGTCCATGACATGTGAATGTGGGCAGGTGCGAGGTGGGTGTGCAATGTAATAATGGCTTTAGGAACATTCCACATTGCATCAAATCAAGGGCCAAAAGGGCTTACGAACCGTCTACTGAATGCATGACTATGTATGAGAGCGACTCAGGATGAGCTGAGTCCTGGAGGCTGTGTGTCCTGTGATCCTGCCTGCTTCCACTTGGCTGGTCCAGATCCAGGCATTGCCATG
Organism: Diadema antillarum; assembly: GCF_040938485.1. Lineage (NCBI taxonomy): Eukaryota > Metazoa > Echinodermata > Echinoidea > Diadematoida > Diadematidae > Diadema > Diadema antillarum. Next base: position 795,272 of record NW_027270997.1, on the reverse strand, counting down.
ATGACAGACAGACCAGGGAGATGGATGTTGGTTCCCACTTCCCTAGACAGACGTACAATAGACCTTATGCATTGACGTCATCACCCGCTTGACAACCTATCGCGACGCCATCTTAGAGGGCAAGCGAAGTCCTTGACAATGCACGCGTGCAGCTAGCTATATATGCTTTTCTTACACGCGTTGCTGACGATTGCCTCGCTCGCCGCCAGTCCCCAGGCCAGTGGCAGCTTTTTTACATTCAAACAAGTTTGACATGACATGCAACATTATGCAGCAATATTTGGGGTAACTTTCTCACATTGTGCAATCGAAATACTCACAGTAACTAGAGTATTCCTAGGTTATATTGCAGAAATTTGTATCCATATCGCAACATTGCCGTTCACTGGCTGTAAGTCGCCATTTTGAATTCCGTTAGCCAATCACATGCGAGCTACGTGTTTTAATAAAAAAACAGACATCTAGGAAAGAGTTCCTTATGTCCCCCCCACTACCTAGCTACCCACTAACCCCACTACCCACTAACCTTTATTTAGTTTATTATCCCCCCCGCCACTAATTTGCACAAAATAAATGAATTACTATTTTTTTTTTACTAATAATAAACCTAATAAAGGTTAGATCTAGTGGGGTTAGTGGGTAGTCTGAATAGGTAGGGAGGGGGGGACATAAGGAACTCTTTCCCTACCTCGCATGTGATTTGCAAATGGATTCATAGGTTGAAGAGCTGTTACGACCGCTGGTAGTTGCATTTTTTTTTCATGAAAATTGTACCAAAATGTTGGATATATTAATTTGGCGAGTGCAATGCATACCTTAAATGTTTATTTTGCTATACAAGCTTAAATTTGCCGATCTACATTTGGCTGTAGGGCTGTGAATTAGATGCAATAGAAAACACAGTAAAAGAAACACCGATGTTGTGTGTAAATGCACGTTGCCTCGCGTGTAAAAGCACGCTCTTACTAGTAGCAACGCTTCGCTTGCCCTCTGAGGTAGGGCGCCCTTCAGTTGATACGACCGTGTGACGTCATATGCATAAGGTCTATACAACAATGAGCACACTGGCACTGGTCCGATGGTCCAGGATCAGGACTAGTAAAAAAAGGGGAAAAAAAAAAACACTGTAGAAAATGGGAAAAACTACCTACTGGTCCGACAGATAAGTCAGACCTGTAGAAAAAATGGGTTAATGATTATGCAACCTAGACAAAAAAGCCTGTCAATCTCAGTCCGGGAAACCTCACGAGGCCTGCTCCCCCGTACGAGCACTCCTCTGTCTCACAAGGCCTGCCGAGAGCCTCTTGAGGCCTTCTGGGAGAGAGCCTCAAGAAGATCCCTATTCACTTTTTATTCATCTCACATCTGACATATAAATAATCGCAACTTTGCACGGTTAATTTTTTGCTACACATACATGTCCACTATCCATGATGAAAAGAAGAAAAAATTCTGTCTGTTTTTTTTTTTAAAACAAAAATAGAGATTTAATCAACCGATGCAGAGCGACCCATCAAAACACGGGCGCCAGCATGTTCGCTCAATGCAAGACTGCCGCACCTAACGGCCTGAGCGGACTAAATATTTTCGGTGCTTTTTTCTGGGGCTCTCACCTCTCCGTGCACGAATCAGCCTCGTGAAGCTGAAGTCTGACATCTTTTTACAAAAATTTGTAACGAGAAAAATAAAATCAGTACTATCCTGATCTTGGGCATATATTCCAAAATACTATTCCACACTGAAAAACTAGGTGGGTACTCCAGTTTGTTAGCGCAGGTATGACGAGTTCACTTTGTTCGTCAATTCCGCTACTCAATCATAGTGAAATGTGTGTAAAATGATTATTCCATACTTGTTTGCATACACTTACATGTACTTTTGTATGTTTTGTATATCCACCCATAGCCTACACCATACATTGTAAGTGACAATTTAAGTAAATGGGAAGTCCAGATGATTTTCACAATTTCACATGTACACCTGTAATACACTGTACATTATTTGACAGGCTCTCCATGTTTAGGTTTGTGGTCCTGGAATATTTTTGGTCCCTGAGCAGAGAAACCAAGAAACAGTCAAACCTGCCTTGGCGGCCGTCTGCCATTGTATACAGCCACTGAAGTTCTCAGAGAGAAAAGTCATGTTACCAACCCTGTTTATTGTGGTCTGCTGTCTTTAACACCTTTTTTGTCTCCATTGGGTGGCCACTATAGACAGGTTTGACTGTACTCTGAAAACAAAAGAAAATAGACAAATTGCACTGAACAAAGATAATGACATAGGAGGAGGCTCACACATAAAAATTAGTTGCCACTTTAGATGTTTACTGTAGATATATGCTATACGTGGCATTAAATTTTTCACGCATTTGAGCTGACGGCCTTTTTGGCGGCATTAAATTTTCGCGAGTTCCCTCTAACATTCAATGTGTACAGTGTAGACCAAACCTTGCCTCGCGCAAAAATTGTAAAGTTAAAATGCACGCAAACATTCCTCGTTTTACAGTATATTAGTATATCTACTGATGGTAGGAGATACAGGGTACAATTTAAAGGTCAAAACTCACTGTACCATAAAGAAACACATTATCTTCCAGCCATAACATTAGCTGGTTGTATTATCAATATAATTGAAGAAGATCAGCAATAAATATTTAATTTCTTGGCTGCAAGAAGGAGGATGAAATTAAGTGCAACTCCCATTGCCTGGATTTGTTTCCACAAGCGTCTTCAAAGAAACTGGATGATTATGATTGTTACCAAATGCTGGTGGCAATACACCACGTTCATGTATTCGGTGATCAATTCAAAGGTGTGAAGTTCAGATACAAAATTTGTATGCTCTTCTCAATGGTTGTGATTATTGCTACCAAATGCTCAGTCAGTCCGCAGCGTGAGCGAAAACGCACGGATTTATTCAAGTCGTATGCACGGCTGAGCGGTGCTTGCATACGTAATGAGCAGATACATGGTCATGAATAAATCCGTGTAGAACGAGTATTTCTTGTCAGTTTTCGACACTTTTAATATCGAGTGAAAGAGAAAACATTACCAAATATGCTCATGATCAAAATAAAACGGAAAAGAAGAATATAAAATATCAAAATCTCTCTCGAATTCGGTATTGTATTCAAAAATATTCCTTCACGTTTGACGCCAAAAAAATAACCTGAAATCTTTCATGCCCCTCTAAAGTATGGTGAAGACTATGTCCGCTAAGGTATATAGTATCACAATAAGGGCAAGTTTTCTCATCTTCATTTCAATACGGGTCAGGAACTAGCAAAATTCAGAGACATGTCTAGCGTCGAGTTTAAAAAGATTATCCTCGCGTTCGCACCGGAATTCCGGGTGTGTGATTGGTCGAAATCTGTCGCAAGACGCGGCGTGTCGCATTGCGTAGTATCCATTGGCTGCTGACTCAATGCTGTGAGTTCAAAAACTATGTATCAGATAAAAGTGCCATTGATAGGAGTAATAGCTGAATAGTGTACAATTGAGTTGGAGGTAATTTGAAAATGAAAGCCTATATTAGTTTCATGAAATCCATGATTTTTTAAAATGTTAGGTTCCAGATTGTGATCGAATTTTCACTCTCTATACAAAACTTGAACTTTACACAGGAACCAATGATGTGTATGTGAGTGTGCACTTACAATGACCCTGAACAATATACCTGGCTACCACCTGTCCCGCGCTCTGCTGCAAGGCACATGAATGCTTTATCAATTATTCATGTGGATTGCCCTGAGCACTGCTAGTCTGAATTCTTGACACAGGGCGAAATGCATGCACATGAAAGAAGTAAGCACATGTGTCCATGTGCTTGCACACACCACATTTCAGAAAGAAAAAAAGACTAGCTGCGATAGTGGAATTCCTCATGAAGCATTCCAATCCTGGTCATTGTCCACGACCATTGTCTGGGTATCAACAACACACTCCACGCGCGTTCATTCACTACCCCACTTCCGGTAAGAAAATATAATTTGCCTTGTTTTCAACAGGAAAACTCACAACCTTAAAAATGGTGCCCCTCTTCGTTTTTCAATTGATCATACTCGCTCAAGTTTCACGATTGTGAAATCGAAGAAATTACGGAGATCTATTTTCAATACCAGTCAGGAACTAGCAAAACATCAAACTATGATCTAAAAGCTTCTTGAACACTGGCAAAATAATCGTTTACTTTGATGCTAAAATGGACTACTGTATTGAGATCAAAAATAGGGAAATTAGGTATCAAATTAATGAGCATAATCAGCTCTATAACCTACCCAACCATCCTGGGTCAAACAATGCACTGCAAAAGCTATGAAAGCTGTTGTTGCGACCTCTGCAAAAACTCTCGCAAAGTATCGCGAAGTCTCGTCAGTCTCAAGGGCACAAACTGCGCAAACGTGATTCTGAATAAAATTGTCGTTCGTGCCTCATTATCGCACGCGCTGCGGACTGACTGTGCTGGCAGCAAATAGACATGATGTTGTTTGGGTAAGAGATCTGGACCCATACAAAGAGAGTAAACTCAATGTGTTGTTCAGGGACTGTACAAGAATGTTGATGGCCTTGGGTGTCAACCAGTATGCAGTGAGTACAAGAATGAGAAACTTGGGGCTCTTCTGTGGCTGTACATAAACCTTGCAAAGGTCAGCTCAAAATTGACCCCGAGAAGACTGAAACTTTCAGGTCATACTCTATAGGGCTTTTTACACTTGTAAATTTTTGCTTAGCCCCGGACTATCGGTGGGGCTAAGGGGGGGCCTTAGCCCCACCGTTGGTACGGGACTATCCTTAGCCCACTTTCTGTTTACACTCGTTTTTGCCAAAGTGGGCTAGCCCCACCGATAGTACGGTACTATCTGGCCCTGCAAAATAGCAGGGGTTAGCACCGCAATTGCGGTGCTAGCACCGCAATTGCGGTGCCAAGCAAGTGAGTGTAAACAGAACGAAAAAATAATCCTGGGCTAAGCGACGGAGACGAAGTCCGACCCTCACTGACCAATCAGAAACGAGGCAATCAAGTGCTGCCGGTGCGTGCGTGTACGTGTACAGTACACAGCGTAATTATGAATATTCATGTGGTTTGGAAAGTCCGGGGCTAAGAAATACGAGTGTAAAAAGGTCAGTTTTCTCCTTAGCCCCGGACAAGAGATAGTACGGGACTAATTGGCCAGTGTAAAAAGCTGAAAAAATTGGTACGGGACTAACGATAGTCCTGGGTCAGAGAAAGTCCGGGGTTAAGAAACACAAGTGTAAAAAGCCCTTATGACAGAACCCACACCACTGCTTTGGGAGCCTCTAGCCCTTTTTACACTTACATGTATGTTTCTTAACCCTGTACTTTCTCTGACCCAGGACTATCGTTAGTCCCGTACCAATTTCTTCAGCTTTTTACACTTGCCAATTAGTCCCGTACCAAGCTCTTGTCCGGGGCTAAGGAGAAAATTGACCTTTTTACACTCGTGTTTCTTTGTCCGGTACTTTCCAAACCACATGAATATTCATGATTACGTACTGTACACGTACACGCACGCACCGGCAGCACTTGATTACCTCGTTTCTGATTGGTCAGTGGGGGTCGGACTTCGTCTCCGTTGCTTAGCCCAGGATTATTTTTTCGTTCTGTTTACACTCGCTTGCTTGGCTCCGCAATTGCGGTGCTAACCCTGCTATTTTGCAGGGCCAGATAGTACGGGATTATCGGTGGGGCTAGCCCACTTTGGCAGAAACAAATGTAAACAGAAAGTGGGCTAAGGATAGTCCCGTACCAACAGTGAGGCTAAGGCCCCCCCCCCCCCCCCCTTGGCCCCACCGTTGGTACGGGATTAAGCAAAAATTTACAAGTGTAAAAAGCCCTTCTAAATATGGGTAGTATGCAGGAAGAGAAAAACACAGGAGGACATACAATAAAGCATTTGGTTTGTTGACCTGCTGAAGGATGGGCAGATTTTACTACATTTCCCATAGACACTTGCCCCAAGTAAACTTGGGACTCAACAGGTTAGGTCTACTTGGGACTCATCTTCAACAAGGATGGACACTGGTAAACATCCCAGAGACAGAAGATAGAGGCTGCATGGTGCTGACAAGAATTCGTGACTTACCCATGGATCTCGAGAACTGTGCCCAACTTCATTGATAGCTTGATCGATGATGTTAAGAAATTGAGACTTGTCTACAATGACCTTTTTGTTGGTGGTTCCCCTGTGCGTGAGCAGAAAAAAAAGAAGAAAAAAGTTGTATCTTGCAATATCAATACAAAGAGATTCATACTACATATTGTGCGTTCAATGTGAACAAAAATTAAAGGGATTCTTTTCCAGGTTTTTATATGCCAACTATTTTGTAAGGTTTTATTTTATATCTTCAGTGGCAGGCATTAAAAAAAGGTAATTTACTTCAGTCCATAAATTATACAAATTTTGATTAATATGCTGGTGATGCCTATTGTAATTATGCTAAACAGACATCATCAAGTGTGTGCTGTTATGCATATAGTGTGAGGTGCCCACTGTATGTTGGAGGACCATGGACTGAATTTGATATGATTTGATTTTAAATTTATGTGAAATAGTGCCAATATATCTACATGCTAGGTGTAAAACTGTATCTCAGTGTGTACATGTGTGTATGTGAGTGTGTGTGTGTGTGTTTTGTAAGGAGGCTACTAAATCAGTTAGCCATTGTGTATTTGAAAACTCAGTCTTGGATGTCTTTTGATGAGGAGCCTATGCCAAGCAAAACACTGGTAAGCCTTCATCAGGAGCAGCTACAGCTGTACTAAAGTCAGAATAGGTTGTACACTAGTCCTTTGTTCCAACAATGTACAGTGTACCTGCCTTTGATCCCTTTCTCTTCAACCCCTCTCCCTGAAGAATACCAGGCTGTCTGGCATATACTGTAGATAATCCTCTTAGTGGCAATCAATTAGTGTTCAGGCAGCACCCTTGTATTAATACCCAGGGCAACAGTTCTCTGTTGGGCGCATGAAAAGTAAGTAAGGGCCTTTATGCACCTGTAGTTCTGTAGTGTACTGTACATGTATGTGATAGAACACTTTTCTGGGAGCCTGTGAATTTGTAGGAGCACCAGAATATCATACAATGCAGTTACCATGCAATGTAAATCATCTTGGGATGCATTTAACCTGTGCAGTGTATCTATGGTAGAAGACACATCTGCTGTGTAGTGGTCATTGTGTGTGAGTGACAAATGGGTGATTTTCATAGATATCACTCTGAAAATTGCAAAACACTTCCCACTGGCTTTAGGATTGCGCAATGCATGTTGACTCACTGAGGCCGTTCCCACTTCCAAGTGGAAATCCAATGTGAATGTAGATTACCATCTAGTTACTTTGAATTATTTGGATAATTCAGTAGCGTGCAGTAGCACTGTTAAATGTTTAAACTGCTCAGGATTACCAGTGGGTGGTGAGTATTTCTGCTGATTGGCTGTTTCTGCTGGGTTGTGTTGTACTTTCATTTGCTTGAGATGATAATCATCACTGTACTTATATAAAGTTGTTGGAATTTGGCAACATTAATGCCTGTGTGCTGATACAACTGTAGATGAGAATACCAGAGAAAGCATCGTTTGTGATGATGCAAGTAAGTGTTTTGCATGGTCTACTTGTACAGATGTACACTATAACAGGTATGCAATCAAATATCCTACCTTTGTGATGGTAGTTTTTGCACAGCGTGTGTGCAAGAATGTTTTGCTAATTTTGTGTGAATGTTGCTAGGCTGTCTTTCAAGAGGTGTTCCCAGGTTTCGAGTAATAGTCCCATGTACTCATATCTGTGTATGTGTGGTGTGGCAGCATGTACAATATGTTTGTGTATGTTCTGTGGAAACATTTTTTATTTTGTGCAAGCTTTGCTGGTGTATTTATTTAAATGTGTAATATCTTTGTCGGAAAAATAATTTCATGACTTTGAGGACAAGGCTTTTTTCTGGGGCTCATGAAGGATTGTTCCAAATTGTGCTATGAACTATGTACAGAGTATTCCACTGAAATGTGAATGTGTGTACATGTTTTGTGTTAGTAGATAGACTGCATTTTAGGTGCTAAGTTGTATACTAGAACCTGCTGGAAATTGGGAAGTGTTTAAAGGGACTGTACAATGTACAGTACTGGTTGAGATGGGGATTCATGTTTTGAACATTCCTTACTGAGATAATGAGACACTTCTTATGAAATATGAAAGAGCATGTAATTTTAAGAAGGATTCAACGTTTATTTGATGAAAATTGGTTTTCAATGGCTGAGATATCAAAAAAAGTGATAATAATAAAAGGCGACAGGCCACGCCTTTTATTAGGATCTCTGTGTTTCACCTTGTTTTTGGATATCTCAGCCATTTCAAAACTGATTTTCATCGAATAAACTTTTGATACCCCTTAGAATTGCATGCTCTTTGACATCTCATAGATTGGTTTCTGAATATCTCGCAAAACGTTAAAAGCTAAATCCTCACCTCAACCAGAACTGTACACACCCTTGAACAAGTGAATACAAAGGTTACAAATTTATAAGTACAAAGGAAGTAGTTGCACTTCATTGCAGAAACATGTCAGTGAAGATGGTACCTGTAGATCAGAGCCATTTAGTTTGTCCGCTAAGAACCATGATGATGATGATGAATGGGGAATTCTCATGATAAGTTTGCACCTCTGAATTTCACTCTGTATACAATGAATTATATGGGGAAAAGACCACAGAAAGTGGTTCAGTTCATCTTCAAATTAACAAAAGAATTGCCATTTTAGAAAGAAATATGTACATATAGGAACTAACTCTTCCATTTTAACTTTTACCATTGTAGTAATCAGTGATAAATTCCTAAGCTCCATGAAGTACAGTAATATCTACAAGTTGAATGCTATGTAGTAAAGGAAAATATAATTGTCAGTCTGTGGCATGAGTACATGCAGCATGTATAGACCTGTACATGCACATTCATATTTAGCAGCATGCAGGAGAGTCTTCTGCCCTCTTGGATATGGTAGTAAGGAAAAAAATATGTTGTCTCATTCCAACTTTATTGCTTTGTAATTTATTGAATTAGCAAGTATTGTATTCAAAAACCTTTTCGTATTCTTGATTTCATTATCTGACTGGTGCAGGTGAATTAAGAAAATTTGTAGGGGAAGTCACTTCATCCAGGTAGACCAGGTAGTATAGAGACAAGATGTCACAACCAACAGGACGCGCGAGGGGCAGGGCCCGAGGAAGGGGGCGAGCTTCAGCACCGCCTGCTGGGGCAGCAGCCCCTACCGAACGTCGGCCGGGAGAGCAGAGGCCCAGAGAGCCGCCGAGCGTGCCGCAGGATGCCGGTGGGATGCCGGTGCCTGGGAGAGGAAGGTCCCGGGGTGGAACGACACAGCCAGGGCCAGGAGGTACAGTCATGGTCTAAGCTTTTTACTTGCTACCCCATTGCTCATAAAAGCAGAGTAAATTAAACTAATGTTTACTATTTCCGCCCGCTTCCTTGTTTTAAGCTGCTTGCTTTTTTGCTTACCTTTGAATTAAAAAAGAAAAAGATCCTGAAAATGTAATTTTTTTCCCAAGAAATTTTTATTTAATTTTGAAGATGAAGAAAGCATTTTATATGTTAGAAAGATCACAATATGTTATACTGTTTTTAGACTCCCGGTCAATTTTTTCCATTTGTTAACTGCCAATTATTTTGGAAAGTGTGTAAGGTGGCCATTTAGAAATCTAAAAAAAAAGAAAAGAAAATGAGAGGCAGGAGCCTAAATAAATACCCCTATTTACAAATGGTGTTTATGTGAAAATCTGTCTGTCAAAGTCTTTATTTGTGATAAATGAAGGAAAAAAAAAAGGGTAGTAGAAAATGAAGTAGAAAATGAAGAGTGCTCATGACATGACGTAATTCTTCCAGTACTCTCATAAGGGGACCATCCCGAGCAAGGTGCGTCAAGCCCCCTTTGCCTACTTGTCCTGCACCACCAAAGCCTGCTATTGGGCATGTGAGATGAATGAACACTTGTCTGTTTAAAGGGGATCGCTAGTAACTGATCAGTGGGAATCGATGGGAATGCTGGGGGATGATTTTTCCAATCCTTGTGGGATTCATTGAAGAGTACATTATATTATATCTATTGTGTGAAAATTATTTGCTTCAGAATGGTCTCATATTCAAGTAATGTGCAGTTTAATGTTAACGATCGCCCCATCACTGTACAGGCATGCTAACCATGGATGATAATGGGAGAACATTGTCATTATTTTTATATTTAATGCAAGAGAGATACATCAGGAGGCCATAGGTAAAGTGTGAATTCTGAATGTTGATTATAATTACTACATTGTATGTTCATCAAATTGTAAATGTAGGGGGAGTAAGGGTGTAGAGAACTGATTTGATGTGGCTCTAGACAGGGGTAGGTGAATGTCTACAGTAAACATACATTTGTATCACAGAAATTTGGCTCATAGGGACAGGTTTTGCATGCACATCACTTATACCAAGGTGTCAATTTCTTGATATAATAAGAATTTTAATACAAGCGTCACAGACTTTGTGGTCCTGTAGGGTGCGATGCAGCATTTCGTGGATTCACATGCAATGCAAGGGTGATCCCTTCAGCTTGCAGAAGTAATGTTTCTTCCTCGTGTTCCACTCTCTCAACTTGCTGCCCAGCAGCCGCACCTCCACAGCAACCAAGAGAAGACCTGTCTGGTCAGATGGCAAAGATGCACATCGGAGCTGCCGGCGAGGGGGGTGTAGGGGGCGCAGTGCCTGACAGACGCCGTAGAAGGGAGGAACCCATCATCGAACCAGTGACTCGCCCTGAAGGTCTTGATAAGAAAGGTGAGTAATTGCAGTGCTGTGTCATATATGCAACCCTTGGTAGATGGCAGATGTGACCTGTGACTGAGCAGGTTCAAATCTGATTTTAAGCCTTCAGAGGTCATGAGGTCATTATGTCAAATTAATTTGCATTCTAGTATCACTATATTCATGCAAATGAAATAGTAACTGAGAGTAATTGTAGGAAATTCATGCAGATTTGTTACTTGTAGGTGAAGGGGATGATGAATACTTACTGATTGCAAAATTCACAAATTAGTGTGGACCTTTGTCATTGTCAAGACATTGTACTATAGACCTATTAGGAGAACCATGCATTATGGCGGAGGCGTATCAGTCGCCGTAGCGATATATCTAGTTTCTTCTCCTTTTGAAAGGGTATGCAACCACTGAAATTTCATAGAGTATTCAGAATGTTAAGGTCCGGTCACACAGCCCAAAAGTCGCTTAAACGCACAAATCACGCAAGGAATTCGAGCCTTAAGCGATATATGTGCAATTTGGGCATTTCATGAGTTTGTCTGACGTGGAACCTTCGTTGTCCGCCGATGTGCGCCGAATCGGCGCTTCACGCGATTCCAGGTTTTGAGCAGCGCAGAACTCGGCTTCGCGTAAGAGTTTACGCAGTATTGCGCTGTTTTACATAATTTTTGCCTAGTTTGCGTAGTTCTTACACAGACAATGCGCAAAATATGCGTGGAATATCAGTGATCGTTTGCAAAAATGTTGACGCTATCACGTTCATGCGCGAATCATGGGCGATTCATACGCAGTTTATTAGTGATAATCCCCAGATTATGTGTGGTTTTCTGTGGACCTCAGTCGTCGCGCACAACCACGTATTCGCCCTATTTGGGGCCTTTGCATGCCTATGCGCTGAAAGTGCGTGGTTTGTTAGTGATTTTTGCGTGATCTTTCCGTAGTTCTTGCACAGTTCATCAGTGATTTTCATCGCGTAAATCAGCGAAAATTCTTGACGGACAAGCACGCACAACCAAATTTCATTCGTGATTCATGCGTTTATGCAAATTTTGGGCTGTGTGACCGAGCCCTGACACCCCATAGCCTTTTGTTCACTTCCATCAAATTATCTCTCCTATTCAGCATAATTAGGGATATTTTTTTCTAAATCTCAATATTTTTTCAAATCTCAAGAGATGATGACTTACAGGAAGGTCTCCACATATTGTAGGAAGCTACTGAGTATATTCAGGTTAAGTTTAGTTTGCTCATCATGACTTATTGTGTCAGTCCTTTCTTATTATGTGCCATTACTCAATTTTTTTTTAAGGCAAGATTCTAACTCATATATGACTATTTTTGTGTGTTTTTCCCCTTTTCACTGTGACGCTTTCAGCAACCTCTGGCCAGCAGATTCAGCTGGTGGCAAACTGCTTCAAGCTGGTCAACCGGCCCAACTGGCAGCTCTACCAGTACCGCGTGGACTTTGAGCCGGAGATCCTCAATCCGCGCGCTCGCTTCGCCCTCCTGCGAGCCCACAGCGAACTGCTGGGGGAGAACAACACCCTGGACATGGACACCATGTATTCCTTGGTCAAGCTTCCCGAGAAGGTGAGGGGGGAGGGGATGTTTGTTTGGTGAAAACTGGCACAACTCTGTTGTGCATTCAGTGATAGTGAGGTAGATTTTGATTTTGTTGTTGTAGTTATTTGCTCAAACTTCCCTTGCTGTATGCATGAAAAGTAGCTTTTGACTGAGTTAACCATCTTACTTAAATCCCATTTTTGCATAGAAATAAGCTAATTGTCTGCAAGAAAATACGCTATTATTTACTGTCTTTAACCCTAACTAGGACGCCCCCCCCCCACGACGTTTCACGCGATGTATCGCTATCAAGAAAAGCCATCGCCGCGACGTTTCATGACTTTTTTCTTTCAAGTCTCCCTCAGCTTTTAACACCAAATTTGTGACGCCCAGGCACGCGGTTCCAAAGTTGCGCATGAATATGTATGTGCATGTCAGACCAAGAATTGCTCAAAAACGGGAATTTGTGTACAATTTCAATGCAAACTACTGTGTTTGCAGGCAAATTTCATAAAATCATTATTTGGGGTTTTATTGATTAAAATCGATTAATAACATATCTTCTTGATCAAAACAATGTCGCGGACAAATTTTATTTAAAAAACAATGAAAAACAAAGTCGAAGAAACAGAGAAATACATAAGAAATTCAAAAAACAGTAAAATACGTAAGAAATTTTCTCTGATTGCACATTTTTTTTCTTACATTTGCTAAGGACATTAAAAAGAATATTTACATAAAAAATGTGCCTGTTTTTGAGCTTTATTTAGTGATTTATACCAAATTGTTTGATGTCATGCATCATGTTGCATAAATTAGCATAATTTAGCATAAGCAATAATTTTTGTTTATAAATTAGCTTCATGGTACTTAAGATTACGTCATAGGCAATGTGTGTGCCAATATTCGTCGCGAGATCTGGAGGCCCCCCGGCTCTATCATCTACTTAAATAGCCCGGCCTAGTTAGGCTTAAGCAGTTGTTTCAGCATCAAGCAGTTGCATAATCACTATTGTGTAGCATGTCCCATCTTGAAGAAATAGGCGAAAATTTCCATACCAGGAATTTTTCCATGTGTTCAGTGGTTTGTGACATCTTTCTCTATCTTCGTTTTCCCTCACGGTTTTTAGAGCATGCATAGACTATTCACCCCTCAGGCAGAAGTGAATGAAAAGTGTCAGATTTGTTGCCAGTTTGATTTTTTTTTTGTTGGCCATTACAGGCAAGATGGATAGGACCACTTATGCCTCACACTCACCAATGGCAAATTGTATATGTCCTTTGTTTTGTATTTATCCAAGTTTGTAATCTCATATACGCCATTTTCTTCTCCAGGTGACCAATCTGGTCTCAACAAGGAAAGATGGCTCCGCCGTCAACATCAGATGCACCCTTGTGGCCACCCTCAACCCCATGGCCCCCAACACCCTGCATCTCTACGGAGTCCTTTTCAGAAAGTAAGTGGATCGCCACTTAAAATCCAAACCTGCCAAGTCTCACTGTTTCTGTAGGATCATTCCTGGAAAGATTAAAAATGTCTCATAAATTGACAAGGGAATATGAAAGCCACTCTTGATTTTGGAATAATTCCAAAATACTTATTATTGTTGCCTGTTGAGCAGGTTAGAGTGTCTGTGTTTGATCTTTGACCAGTCTGTGTTCTTATGACATTTCCACACCTTGTGTAAGACCCATTCTTAATCGAAAGAGAAATCTTATCAGTTGCCGAAGAGTGGACAGATCATGTTACATGGTAGAGTAAGACACATCATGTTAATGATGGGTCCCCATATCAGAGGAGGTTACAACCATCCTCGACCCTTTACCTACCAAGTACCAGCTCCACAGTACATAACAAAGATCTTTTGTTTTGAGCAGACTCCTGGACCTGTCAGCCCACACAATCACAAAGGAGAACTTCGTGTTATTTCACTCTCGGTGAAATGAGGTGGGGGTATTGAGGGAGGGATTAGGGGGTGGGGGGCTGGGGAAGTTTTAGGGGTGGGGGATTAGGCAGAGTTAATAGCTTTTCCTACGTATTGCTGGTGGTAAACTCCACATTTGCCAATCACTACAGCACTGCTGATTTGTTTGTTTTTTCAATGACTGGGAGAGTCAGATCATGTACTTCCGCTGGTACTGCATGAGTAAGCTGGATCGCGTACATCCGCTGGTACTGTATCTCTGATATGCTTCGTATTAGAAATACAGCATAGTATTGTTATCATTTGGTGAATAAGTGTTGGAAAAAAAAAAAATTATTTACACTGGATACTCAGTATAGCAAGATCCTTGGGACCAAGACAATATGTTGTTTTTTTTTGTTATATCAGTAGTCAATACACAATACAAAACAAAAGGAATAAATTCATTAGGATTAGGGAAATTAGTTGTTATATCAGGTATTATCTTATATCTGGGCCCCATTTTATCAAAAGATGAAATCAGTTTTAAATTTCCTTACCACACAGGCTGCCATATACTTACAGTTGAAATTAACTATATAATCAATTTTAACTCTTCATAAAACAGGACCCAGATCTCTTTATATCAAGTTTCCTCTGAACATTATTATGCAAATGACTACTGATAGATGAAGACGCCGTGCTGTCCCATAGTTTTTCCAGAGTCTGGGATTTTTGTATCATGCATGTATCATTATATAACTACAAAACCCCTGGCCCACTTGTGTGGGGCAGCCCACTTTCATTGTCAAGCAGTGTAAACAGGCAATTGTATTTAAAGAGGGCAATGTATTGGGTCCTTGCCCAAATAAATGCCCATCCAGACAAGTGAATATAATTTTCTTATTTTGCCCATGTTTAGCTTCGAAATAACTATCTGGGTTTTCTGTTAACGGTGAGCATTACCAGTACTCCGTGTGCTTTAGCCTGCATACACAGGATAAAATTAGAGGACTTTTCATACATGCTCTCTCTCTCTCTGTTGGATTCCAATACTTATAGCAAGCTATTACCCATTCACTGTTCTTTCCAAACAAGGTATTTTGATGGCCAGCAGGCGCATTGTGTTATTGCAGCCTACTTTACTTTTTGTTTTAAATGCCCCAGTGTCCTTGCAGTTAGTATGAAAACTCCCATTGTCAGAGATTATGTAATTAATCTGAAATTATATTGCAAAATGTGCATATTGCAGTGTCAAAGCAAACCATGTGATGTATTCATGGAATGGGTTTTAAATCAGCAGTTTTACCAGATCTAACATTAATGATATATTATTGAATCCTTCAGGGTCCTGAAAATGATCAAGATGGAGCAGATCGGACGCCATTTCTACGACTCATCCAGCCCGATTGAGATTCGACAGCATGGGTGAGTACGGAAACTGTGCTCCCAGCTTGTAACCATTTGGGTAATAACCACAACAGGTTTAGTCGCAGGAGCATCATGTTAGTTACCTTTTCTAAAGTTTTGTTTTTGTGCGTGCATGTGTGTGTGTGTGTGTATGTGCTGTTCTCTCTCATAAATACAGGAATTTACTGAAGGTGGCTAGCTGTATCTAGAATCAGAGCTATGCTCCCATACGAACTTTCTAGACCTCTTGTCTGTTGAGGATTTATTTCTCAAACACAGATGTTGCTCTTCACATCAGTTTGTTATTTGGAAAAAATTACTGTAAATTTTGTATATTTTGACAATCTAATGTCAAGGATGCACATAAAATATTTCAGTAGACCAAAGAATTTCTCTCACCCATATATTTTTCTCTTTTATCAGTATTACAAGTATATTCATATTTTCTGTGCCTTAAATGTGTGATGTAACTGAGATAATGAAAAAATGAAGTATTTGCATTTCAATGATTTCCAGAACTTGCAGAATTTAACTGCCTATCCCTTCATATACATGCAGTGCAGCAGGCATGCCATGATTGATGAACAAAAGTTCCTACAATTCTGGCCCCACACACACACAGTTCATCTGCAATTGGTTTATGGAATGGAATCCTGTTTGGATTTATTTTTATCCTGACTTTAACGCAAGTAGCCAGTGGGCAATAACCTTCAAATAGAAAACTTCTAGCAATATCTAAAGACACAACAAGCTGCCCATGGATTTGTGGACTATAGCCGTGAGTGCAAGGGCGAACAAAAGTATGCTTGACATTTGTTTCGAGAGGCAGGGTAGGAGTTTCCATTATGAAAAATTCACACACAAAATTTCTAATTCCTCTCTTCACAACATCTTGAAGTCATGTTGAGTATTGGACTGTAAAGGAAAACAAAAATTTATCGCTAACATTTCTCCCTACTAAATCACAAACTAGCTTTAAGAGCCTAATATTTTGCCCTTGCATTGTTGACGTCACAGTCCTGCACTTTTGAATCAATATTAACTTTGCTTCCAGAATATCAGGGGCTGTAGACTTTGGGGAGTCCAGAGTGATCTTTTATTTCACCCTCTCTCTGACACAACAGTCTCAAGCTGTGGCCTGGCTTCACCACCTCCATCACCCAGTTCGAGTACGACGTCATGCTGATGGCGGACATCTCGCACAAGGTGCTGCGGACGCACACTGTCCTGGACGTCATGTACCAGCTCTACGAACGCACGCGGGGCAACTTCAAGGAGGAGATCACGCGCCAGCTGGTCGGCCAGATTGTGCTCACCAAGTAAGGACCCAGGGCCTTCAGCTCTGCAGTAGACATCTTTGCATCAACCCTAAAAACTTCTTAGAGGGAATTGTAGCTCCTTTAAATACCCTACAATGAAACATGCTGCTTTCTATTCTTTTTGTGTTTGTGTGCGTATGTGTGTGTGTGTGCATGTGTGTATGGGACATAGCACTCTTGTTACAGATATGAGAGTATGTAATGGAAGATATCCAGTGCCTTTTCCTACATCCTCTAAACTTTCCCTTTAATTTCCCATTGTCCAGGTACAACAACAAGACGTACCGTGTCGATGACATTGACTTCGACACACACCCTTCAGACACCTTTGACACCAGGAGCGGCCCCGTGTCTTTCCAAGAGTACTTCCAGAAGTCATACGAATGCAGGCTCGAGGACGCGGATCAGCCCATGTTGGTGTCGAGACCAAAGAAGAGAGTGAGTATGATTTTATAGAGGATTAGAGCTCTGGGGGCCGTTTCGTTAAAGTAGTCAGCACTGACAGTAACCACAGTAACAGTCAGTGACCAGCGCATCTCAGCAAATCATAACGAAGGATTTTGCTGAAATTGTCAGCTCTGACTAAAGTGATGAAACACCCCCTTGTCCTATTGTGTGTATGTTTGTGTATGGCGTATACCTTCTCACCACATTGGGATACGCCAGTGGGAGCACATCTTATTTCCTAACAGGATGGGATTCCCACTTGTTCTTGGCTGACGAGGATGCCAAGTAGCCAGCCTAACCAGCACAAAACCTGTCTGGTAATAGCGCACGAAAAGTTTCAGATGTTCATTTCCATTTCAAGTAATTCAGTGCCTGCAGGGGTAAAGCTTGACCATGAACTTGTTGTTAACCCTGTTCACATTGGTATGCCAACGACAACTCTTGGCCCTAAAAAGACTGGGCTATTTAGGAGATTTTGAAGACTGAGGGAGGGGGTGGGGCATTATGCCCCTCCCCCCAGTCTCGGCCATGGAATGTTCTATTGCCACCAAATTCCTCGTGCACCTAATTTATGACATTAGAATCTTGCAAATCCTCATTCATATTACACATAAACTCATACAAATACGCTTATTTTGACCGACATGTAACCGTAAAATGTTACGTAACACGATAACCTGCTGCAGTATATACACAAATTAGGTATCAAAAGATGCGAAAGACTCTAAAGCAAGAAGTCATGAAGTCTTGGGGTGAGATCTTATAAATTCTGGAAGGTATTTCCAAATTTCCGTGAGGGCATGATGCCCCCACCCCCAGTCTTTTTAGGGTTAATGGGGTCTCCTTCATCGTCAACCTATGAGCAATCAAACAACAAGATATTGAGTAGTTAGGAGCATCTGTGCTCAATAAAAAGTGAGCCAATCATGAGTATGCAGTCACTTCTTACAGTTGGGCACCTTTGGGGTACCACTATCATTGAAATTAGCCAAGTTGACTTGGAAACTGTTAAGTAAACCAAACTTGTAATGATTCATATCCTTTTAGGAGGAGAAAAAGGGAATGGGACCAATACTGCTGCCTCCTGAGCTCTGCTACATGACGGGCCTGACCGACGATATGAGGGCCAACTTCCAGGTGATGAAGGACCTGGCCCAGTTCACCAGGGTGGCACCACGTGGCAGATGCGATGAGCTGACAACCTTCAACAAGAGGATCAGTGGGTAGGTAGCTGAGCTATTGCAGACAAATTCAGTAATGAAGGAAGACAGAAAATGGACAAATGGAGTAAATTGGTAAATGTCATGATTGATATTTCATTGGCTACCTTCCATCCATTTGCAGTGTAGCATTGATTGGATCATATGAAATAGTGAGAGCAGAATCTAAATTCTGCAGTGGAACAAGAATTTTTATCTGTACACTTTTTTTCTGAATTTTCAGCAGTCAAGCACTACACACTAACTTGTGAGCACTTTTTGGTAGTTGAAGTCTTTCTATTGCAAATTGCTTTCAAAGGCAACAGTTTGTCATGCATGAACAAACTATTGGAAAAATATTTTAACCAAACAGGCATGCTAGTGTCAATGGTGGCTGCACTATCATTGTGCCATACCAAGTAACATCACTCCAGCACCTATGGGCACCTTAGCTGCAGTCAACAAGTACAATATTTCATTCCAAATTCTGTAATGTGAGAAAGCCTCCTCATGAGGATTCTTGACTTTCTTTATTCAAGTCTGGCACAACTTTTGAGACCAAATTGCGACATCTGCGCATACTTTTACAAAGCCACACCCATTTTTGTAACTGCATGTTACCCGAAAATAGGCACAGTTTTGTGATTTTGTGATTTTTGTACTTTTTATACCCCCGCCAAACGAAGTTTGAAGGGGGTATACAAATGTGTATAGGGATCAGCGGACGGTCGGGCGGACGGTCGGGCGGTCGGTCGGGCGGTCGGTCCGTTGCAAATCTTGCGTCGCGAACTACTTCCTCAGTTTTCAACCGATTCCCATAAAACGTGGCACAGATGTGTGCCTTGGGTTGTAGATGTGCAAGACGTATTTTTTGACAGTACCCAAAAGTACGTTGCCATGGTAACGGCATATTATGGGCAAAAATGGGTACAAATCTTGCGTCGCGAACTCCTCCCACAGTTTTTGATCAATTTTTATGAAATTAGGTACAGATGTTCATCTGAATATGTTAATGTGCAAGACACATATTTCCGCAGTGGCAAAAAGTGCGTTGCCATGGTAACGGCATGTTATTGGTAAAATATAGGGCAAAATGCTTCATGGCAAAACTGCTTCATCAGTGTTCTTCCAATTCTCATGGAATTCATATTGAATGTTTGTCTTAGGATATAGGTCAGCATGACACATTTCTTGACAGTGACAAAAAGTATGTTGCCATGGTAACAGCTCACATGTTATGAGCCAAAATGATGGAAAATTTTGTGTTGCAAACTACTTCCTCAGTTTTTGCCCAATTTCCATGAAACTTGGTACAGATGTGTGCCTTTGGTTGTAGATGTACAAGACGCATTTTTCGACAGTACCCGAAAGTACGTTGCCATGGTAACGGCATATTAATGGCAGAAGATCAAGGAAAGATCTTGCGGATTTAACTACTTCCTCAGTTTTTTGACCAAAGCTTATGAAATGTTGTTTGGCGGGGGTATAACCAGTCGCTGTAGCGACATTTCTAGTTCCTATGGAAAACGGTGCTCTGTCTGATTATTTTTACTATCAATCACTTTGATTGATTGATTGATTTTTATGCTAATTGTGTAAGAAAAGTGATCAGCGACAATTTCCCAAAAAAAAGAATTAATACAGAATAGATGTAAAAAAAAGAGAAATATGTAAGAAATTCCAAAAACAATAAGATACATAATTGAAATGAGTTTTGGAAGTTTTTATAATGCACAATTGTTGAATATGTTAAGATATATAGAAACCAAAATCAAAATAGACTCAAAATGCTTTTAATTATGCTAAAATAAGATCTTGTTCTTAATTTGCATAAGTGATTAGTTAAAATTAGAAATTGACAATTTCAAAAATTTGTGTAGATTATGACTTGGGTGTCACATATGCCAAATTTCATTGCACAACTGATGGCTGAGATCTGGGGGGGGGGGGGGACGGAATCTGCCGCTTTTAGCATTGCCTAAAAAGCCCAGACTGATTAGAGCTAAATAGTTATGTGAAGGTGGTGTGTGCAGGGTATCACCATCTCAAGTTGGATAACATGGAGAATGTGCCATGGGAAGGGTGTCCTGATTCGGATATATTTGAGAAACTCCATAATGAATTGTGTTCAAGTTTTATTCAATTCAATCAAATTCAATTAATGTCGCAGCTCTTAAAAATGTACAAACATAGACATTATGTAATGTATAATATGTACAGAACATAACACGGAATGTGCACAAAACAAAACACAAACAGTACAAGGACAGTTACAGTAAAATATAAATTCAATAAAAACAATAAAAACAATAGATGTGAGGGAATGACAAAGGTCATAGGCCTATCAGAGGTCAAACTCTTCATCAGTGTTCTCTACTTAAGTAAACGTCAGCCAAAGTATCTTGACTGCAGTTGAATAATACTAATGAGCGTACACTTTGATGCACTTTGTCTCAGATTGGCACTGCCATTCTGTCAGGCTGCATTAGTCTTGGTTTCCTAATGTGCACCGGTGGGCTATGAGTGAAGGTGGATTTTATCGGGCCTTCCTCCTCTCCCCCATGCTACCAGATCTTTGAGTTTTAAATCCAGTGAATACTTTATTGGGTGATTTCAAGTTCGGTGCTAGTGCTAGCTCCCAAATAACAGCGTTAAATCGAGCTCCAACACCGACGGTCAGATTGACGAGGCGATACCGATCAAAATTATTGATCACCAGCACTAGGTGTTGGAATCACAGCACCGCGAGCTCCGGGGGAATTGCGCGATGAAAAAAGTGATGGTGCGTGATCATTACACGCAAATATTAAAAGGTGTAGCCAAAACTGCTTAGTTTAAGACATATAGTAAGGAAGATGGATTGAAATGTCACAAATTTCATCCATTCCTCAAAATACAACTATCTTAATTTTGCTCCCAGGCTCAGATTTATATAGCCATGTCTGGAGTGTTCGTGTACGTTATGTGGGCAACCACTGCATTACCATAGACTTTGCACATAAAACGTGCATCTATCATGGAAGTGAATACGGGTCTCGCACGACAATGCTAACACCAGCACCGAACTTGAAATGAAGAAAATGATAATCCCTAGGGGGCTAGTGTTAGTGAATGGAGAAAAAGCACGTAAATTGCTAACACAAACGCCAGAGCTTGGTTCAGCAGACGACATTCAACACTGAGCCCAGCACCAACTACCGGAAATACGTCATAATTTTGAGGTCAACTCCCAACACCGACGTGATTTCAAGTTCGGTTTTATCGCCGGTGCTAGTGCTGAGATAGCACTAGCACTAGCACTAGCACTAGCACCGATCTTGAAATCACCAATTGATGTGGTTCTTATAACCCATGATCAATACGTACTCTTCCAGCAAAGAATCATTCCTCTCATTGTTAATTTTGTGCGAATCTCATCCTGTTTTGTTTTTGCTGTTTGATGTTTTGTCAGGAACCCAGAGGTCGCGTCATTTATGGAGGGGTGGGGCCTGAAATTTGACAAGGAATTGGTCAAGCTCCCCGGCCGTGTGCTTCCCCCTGAGAAAATATTCCAAGTCAATAAGCAGGTATGTGTGATGTACAGTGTGCCCTGTTCCTCATAGCTCACCAACATTGATGATTTCTTTCTTATCCATTTATGCAACTTCAGAAGTGTGTGGAAGTTGGTGTATTCAATCTGTTTTTTGAGATATTTTGGAGCAAATTTAGCTGCCATTAATCATTTGATACACTTTACTTTGAGTGCTGTGACATGCATGCCTTATTTTTATGACATCGGAAGTGATTCAGAGAATGGTACATATTTTTCTCATTTTTTAAAATTTCCGCTTAGACACAAAGGCCAGTCTAACTGGAAATAAAATGTCAACGTGTGTTGCCCTGACCAATTTGATGATGAACATTGCTTCAAAGGAAGTGATATGTAGTACTTAAAGGCATAATTTACCATTTGCAGATGAAATAAAGACCCAGCATTAGTGTTTCAAAATAAATCTAAAATGTGAGTTAGAGATAGAATCAACCCATGTAAAAATGTGAACTAGTATAATCGAAGTTAAGTATTGTTAAATATAAAAAGATGTGAACAATAGCTACAATAAAATATTTCCAGGCTAAACCGTATACAGTTATGGTTTATTAAGAAAAATAGTGATATCTCCTTAAATTTTAGGCTTCATTGCAAAAATTTTGTATGGTACAATGTTTTGTGATACAACTGACATACACATATGCATCAAGTATAATATCTTGAACATTTTTGAAGTCACTGCTCCCAAAGGTAAACAGGACCTTTAATGAGCTTGATACTGCAATTTGTATGCCTCTGTCCTAGAGGGTGCCAAAGTTGTCATTTTTTTAGTCTGCATGTCCATCTATCTGGATATCTACTGCATGTCTGTTTGCCATGGATCTTGTCCATATTGAGGGGGGGGGGGGACCCCAACAAACTAGTTTCATGAGCTACTGTATGTGCCAAATATTTTGCGAGGTTTTTATTGTGTTGTTGGAAGGTTGTTGGGTTGTTTGAGGTTTTTATTTTTGCGAATTTCGCGAGTCAGGTGCTATTCGCTAAATTAAAGACACATGAAAATATTGACTCTGATCCCGATGTGAATGTGACGTATGCGTGTACACTTCTTCGTTCAGTGCAGGACTCCACGATCATCAATTTAACCGCTTGCGAAATCATCGGGAATTCCCGATTCGCAAAAAATCTAGACTTGCGAATGATAGGGCGTATACAGTATTTAGTACTTTGCCCAACTGTGCTGCATGACTTACAGTTGGGCAGAGTATTTTTTGGGCAAATCTGTCTAGGTCAAACTTCATTTAACATTAGCTAGGGAGAGGGCATTTTTCAATAGTTCCTGACTTGCTGTAATGTCTTTTGTTGTCTCTTGTCCATGTAGTTTTCCTACAACCCGTCCAATGCTGACTGGTCAAGGGAGACGAGGGGCAACCAGCTGACCCATAGCATTCCGCTCCAGAGCTGGGTGATCTTCTACACCAGCCGAGATGCCAACCGTGGCAACGACTTCATCGGGGCCCTGCAACGTGTTGGTGGCCCCATGGGCATGAATGTGGCCCAGCCCAAAAAGTGAGCACATCTTATTTGTTTCGTGTTGTTTGCGCTTAGCCTTACTAGGTAGATTGCAGGGCCCTTGTGAAAAGGCAGTGTTTACAGTAACAAGGCTGCCCATGTTTCAGTGTTGGTATATGTGCATATATGATCACTATTTACTGTGAAAGTGGATACTTTTTTATGAGTAATATTTTGCGCTCGGCGAGGTGAGATGAATTTCACATGTTGTTAATTCAGCGAAAGCAAGACATTTATTAGTAGAACATATGACAAGCAAAAATATTTGTGTTTTCATTTTTGTGCTGGTGTCTTGTCGCGCAAAATATGCAAAAATTTGTACACTGCGAACATTTCCATTTTTACAGTATATCATCTCTTTGGTGAAATTCCAGCAAACAAAATAGCATTGAATATGATCTGGATCATTCAAGGATCAAGGAGGAGTGTAGAGCCCATTTTTGACGTCTTAAGTTATAACCTCTTTTTCCTTCCTGCTAGGGTGGTGCTGAAAGACGACCGTGCAGAGACCTACGTCAGATCCCTCCAAGACAACATTGCTGATGACACTCAGATCGTAAGTGGCGCATGTTGCGCTAGCATTGCATACAAAAGTAACTGCTTGTGGTACAACTGCCTCTCAGTGCAGTGTGGATGCCTTAACATGCCTTGATTTTTTAAATAAGGAATACAAACTATGGTAGAAAATGCTTTTTCCTAGTCTCTTTGACTTTGACAAAGACTTCGTTTTTGTGCCTCTATATATTTGTGCATGAATTTTAGTCTTGTAGTCAGTGACTTGCTACGATGAGTGTTGTCATACATGACTACAACTCCCTGTAGAAGGAAAATTAGTCTGACACCAGAAGACTCTTCCTCAAATTTTTGAAGTTTGGGATCATAAATAAAAGGGAAGTTATGTTTTTGTGCAGTTTTTGTACAACACTTTTTTGTAGAATAGTGTGATTACGTACGTTGTAGAGACCACTTTTCATTTCTTACACACTCTTCATTTTCAACCATGAAAGCTTTTGAAAAGATGTGCTACTGCTTTGAAAGTTGGTATGAAGTCATTAATAGAATGTTCTCATACGGAGGGGGAAATCTTGACTTCGTCTGATAATCCCTGCATTTTGGTTGCTATAGGAGTGTCTCACCTTATTTGTCATCCCATTCATTGCAGCTTAATGGCATTACATACTTGGAATAGACCCTGAACTTCAAAGCCTCTCTTCACAGTAAACACTTTTCCTGAGAGTGTGCTTTCTTTTCATTGTTGAGAACTGTTAGGAAAGTCTATTTGTATTGAGATATATATCATTCTAAAGCTCAGTTTGCTCTTTTAGAATCTGCCCTCAACTAAGAATCCATGTGTGGCGACTTTACGGTGGTTTTGTTGTTACAGTCACATATCGTCGCTGGGGCGACAAGACCTCGTATCTACAAAATGTCAAATGTTCAGGAGAGCCAAAAAACATGGCGGCCAAAGCACTATAGCGAATGGGATAGCCTTTCCTTGGACATGCCGTGGTGGCTTCATTTTGGGGGTAAGACAGTTATGATTTGGACGTGACAACACTTAACCGATTATTTGACCGTTAATCAAAAAAAGTCATTTTTACCCAAATTGCAGATGCAAGGTCTTGTCACCCCAGCAACGATATGTGGGTGTGTCTGCATTAAAGTGTCTTTGTGTGCGTTTGTAAAAGTATAGTACAATATACAGTTTCTTTTCTTCGTTTTTTGCTGTTGCATCGACATGGCTCTTTCTTCCTGTTCCCCGCAGGTTGTTGTCATCTTGCCGACGAACCGCAAGGACCGCTATGACGCCATCAAGAAGATGTGCATCGTGACGCGCCCTTGCCCCAGTCAGGTGATCGTCACCCGCACCCTCTCCAAGCAGCAGATGCTGATGTCGGTGGCGACCAAGATCGCCATGCAGCTCAACTGCAAGATGGGGGGAGACCTCTGGAGAGTGGAGATTCCGGTAAGCCTTTTTGGTGTGTGTGTGACTGAAGCTGGACATCGCTTTTGTTGGCTCGTTGGTGTTTTTTGTTTTCATTGTTAAGACCAATGAATCTTGATGGTGAAGTCCCTATTTAGAGTCTGCTGGCAGCAGCAGAAGCCCCCTTTGATAATGCCCCAGTTACGCAGACATCTCGGATCATCTCGGACCAGCCCGGATCTGATCCGAGGTGATCCGTGGAGAGATCCGTGTTAACGCCTTGGACATCCTTGGACATCTTGTGTATGTCCGTGTAGATCCAGGGACATCCGGGAGGACAACACGGCAACTTTTGGAGGTCAAAAACATCCGGCGTCATCTGGGGATTGTCGTGTTGGCAGAGCTATCCAGGGTGGTCCGTGTGGCTGCCGTGAAGATGCCGTGTTGATCCGTGTAGATGCCATGTTTGTCCGTGTAAGCGCCACGCTCTTCCGGCCTTATCCGTGTAGCTGCTGTGTTGATACCGTGTGTACAGTCATACCAACGCTCGTCAACACTCCGTCAATGTCGAAACTATCCTGGATCTTCCTGAATCTCCCCGAATCTCCCGGGACCTCCCCGGATCACCGTATAGATCCTTGAGCATCCATGTTTATATGTGACTGGGGCCTAAGGAACTTCATTTTCATTGCCTTGTCCAAATTTACGAGGTGATTGAATATTCTCAGTCCTCTGGAAGCTTGCCCATAAGCATTCAACTACTTCCTATGTTACTAAGTGAAATAAAGCCAAGCAAACACAGACAATTCTGTTTTAATTGGAAGGGGGGGGGGGGGAGAGAAGAGGAGTTCCAAAACATTTCAATGAAGTGGACGACTTAGGATATCATCATTGGCCCCAAACTGTGTCTCGTAATTAAAGATTTACGTATGTACTTGATTTAACAAAAGAAGGATCGTGAAGGCATAAATCCTCTGAATTGTCTGGTGAGAAAATGTTTGCCAGTCTCCTTGTACGCGTTGGAGGACTGGTGTCTTGCAGCAATCGTAAAATGAAATCGACCGGTACTAGTATACTATGCATATAAAACGTTTGCGTTTGCAGTATGTGTGCGAGACAGTGCGCTAGCGTAAAGCATTCAGTTGAGCATGTCTCGCTGATCTCAGATCCCACATATTCACTCTTGTTTTTAAATTCATGAAAAATCAAATGACAAGGATCCATTTTAGGTGTTATATAAAGCAAATATAAACGTTTTTCATTCGTGCAATGGACAGAATATTTCATTTCGTGAAAGATGAAATCTTTGATCCATTCAACTTGGCTGTACCTCATTGAATGGATCACTTCATCTTCCACCTCATGAAATATTCTGTCCAGTGCACTCATAAACATTCATTACTTGTATGTTATTTTCCATATTTTGGCAGCTCTCCAAACTCATGATCATCGGTATCGACTCATTCCACGAGGGTGCTGGTGCCCGATCAAAGAGGTCCGTCTGCGGCTTTGTTGCAACCATGAATAACTTCCAGACAAGGTAAGGAGCGAGTGGTCCCACCCCTCCCCCTCTTTCTCTTTCATTCTTCCTATTGGCCCTTCGTCTGTATCCCGTGTCTTACTCTTAGACTTCTGTCTTTCATTGTATGCTAGTATATCTATGCTGTAATGGTTGAGTATGACATTCATAACCTGAAGTGATGTCTACCTTTTCCGGGTATGGTTCTTAAGATGGAATTACATGCAGCAGAGCCCTTATACCCCCCCCCCCCCCCCCCCCCCCCCCCGGGACGGGAATCAATAAAAGCGAACACAATTTGTCACTGCATATTACTTTGACATAACTACATCTGTTCCAGTGATGGCATTAGATGTTAATTTAGAAAGGTTTTGATCATTTAAGTCAAATTTTTGCATACTTTGAAACAAAGATTTAAGAAGATATGTCTATGCAGATCCCACATATGAAATGTGGATCCTTAAAGTAGGATATTTGTGCCTGTATGTAAATCTTGTGCCGAGGGAGGAGGCAAGTGGTGTTTGTATGGCAGTGCATGTCTAGATATGAATACATACTTGTTCCGTGTTTGGGTACGATGCTTATGCTGATGCACCCACATTTCACTGCTTGGGATGTGATGTTTGGGTTTCTTTCCCCAAGACACACTGCACAGACGGCCCAGACTTTTTAGCCACTTTTTGTCACTGAATTAGCTGAACTGTAAAAACCACGGTATGTTTCCAACAATGATTTTTCTAGAAACCAAGAGACTGTATCGGCAGTTGATACTGCCTGTAACAAATCTGTGTAGATCTTATGTCACTTATGGTTTGAAAATGAAACAATTGGCCAAAAAAAAAAATGACTTGTTGAATTTTCCAAGAGGCTTCAGTTTGGAAAGGCGGAAACATATGCGAAAGTGGGAAAGTTGCCTACTTGTCCTATCATTGACAGCAGTGTACCCATGCGAGTTTTAGCCTCCCGCCTCTCGTTTGAGTGTACATGCTTCAATCCTTGTGTTTTTTATCCATCCTTGACAGGTACTTCTCCCAGTGTTCATTCCAGCCTGCAGGCAGTGAGCATGGTGACGCCTTCGTCACCCTGATGACAAGTAAGAATTGGCTTGGCCTGCCTAAGTGTAGTATATTTATAACGTCTTGTCTTCACATCGTCATTGTTCTTTCTTTATTCAATTTTCCAAACATGTTATCTCTTCTTCTTCATCTCCCTGTCTTTTCTTTCCTGTTCTATTCTCTGCATGACAGGGGCTTCGTGTTTAGATTTGTCTGGGTGCTTGTCTAGGGCAGTTGGGTTTTTGTTCGTAGTTTGTGTAATTCATTTTGTAAATTTAATTTCGTGTACAAAGTAGAAGATGAACGATAAAATATGTATAATTGTTTGACTACGTTTGGGGGAATGCACTCTACAAGCTTTGCTTCTTCAGCATTCCTCCCCATCTCCTGCATTTTCTAAACTTCAGAATGTTTTTTGTGCTTTTTTTCTCACCCTATTATTTGTTTATCCATAAATATCATTTCATATTTTGTAATGTTGACACATACATGTACTTATGTTTTATGTGGAAAAATGTATTTACAAGTTCTATTGGAGATGAATGAATGAATGAATGAATGAATGAATGAATGAATGAATGAATATAGTTGCAATTTCTCTTCTCTCTTTGATTTGTACATCAAAAGGCACCACATTTTCCAGCTCATAGAATCTTGCACGTTTTATTTGCACACAAGAGATTAGATAATCTTCCTTTCGCCAATCTGCGAATGCCGCTTATCCAACGTGGCATGATTTTGTGGAATTAATTGTACCTTGAACTCTAACAATGCCACAGCTTTGTGCAGTAACTTACTACTACCAATCAACCCAAGAGATGTGTCAGATTGTGTTGTTGGTAATGTTGGGGTTTGAATGACATGTTCACCCAATGATTTGGATTCTTTGTTAGATGCTCTGAAGCGTTACCACACCCTCAACTCATTCCTGCCGGATCGCGTGATCGTCTTCCGCGATGGCGTGGGTGACAGCCAACTCACCACCGTGGTTAACTATGAGGTTAGCCAAATACGTCAGGCGATGAGCAAGGTCTATCCAGAAACGTAAGTCTGACGCTCCCCTCACTTGTCCATTGGCACATCATTGTGTAGGACTCTGGTTCGCTCAGTTCTCGAGCACACATAAATCAGCACACAGGGCAGCACACAATTTGCTTCACTGTAATTTGCAGGCTAACTGACTTCTAGTCAGTTTTAATGGTCTGTTTGCATTCCATGGACAAACATATAGTTTCAAGTCATATCACGTAAACATTCATCAACCAAATAAGCACAGCAAAACATTTCTGTACATGCAAATGAGAAAACAATAACTGATTAACCAAATAGTCACATTATGTAAATGGTTGTGTAGGCTCTGATGAGTGTAATAGATTCCTGTATCGTAAAGGCCAATCAGAGAGAAGTGAAAGAGTGAGAAAATGCAGAGCTCTGTCATGTGATGTCCCTTTGGATTTTGTGATGTCCCTTTGGATTTTAGATGCAAAAAAATGGGTAGAGCGTATGTGATAGGTAGGGTGTGTGTGTTTGTGTGTGTATATATATACCTGCATGCATGGTGTGTGTGTGTGTGTGTGTGTGTGTGTATGCGTGCATGTGTAGTCTGTGTTTGTGTGTGGGTGTGAATATGCGTGTGGGCTGATGCATGAGGGATGATACATACAGTTACAGAGGGGAAGATACGCTTTTTGAAGAAGCTCAGAATAAATACCTCGGGGCTGCACACTATCAAGTAACCCATTTTTTCTACTGGTCTGACCTGTCTGTCTGATGACTTTGGTTGGTTGGTTGTTTGTTTGTTTGTTTGTTTGTTTGTTTGTTTGTTTGTTAATATTTTATCTCATTGTCATCTTGCACTTGTCATATCATTGTCACATTTCTATGTATGCATGTTTTATGAAGTGGAAATAAATGACATGAATGACAAATACAAGTTTATAGTGGAAAACCATTTTGTACACACTCGAGTGGTTCTGGAAGATTTGTGAACAAATTTTTGAGAAATTGTGGCAGACAGGTGCATGACCATTCTGGAGCTGTAGTGAAAGACTGGTTCATGAATGTCTCAAAGGTGTAAACAGGAGACAACCAATAGTGTGAGAGCAAGGCTTCTATGTGAATAATTGGAGTGAGTGCACACACCACAGACATGAACAGTCTCTTGTAATTGTATGTTAGTGTCTCATTTTAGCCCTTCTGAGCAGTTTGTGATCTAAATAAACCACGTGCTCGCAGATGAAATTGTCTTCATTGGCCAAGATCGTGGTAATATCTTCATGATAATATCTTGATGTATGCAACCCGTGTAATAGAATTGAGATCAAACCCTGTGTTCTACTGCTAGGAGGTAGAAGGGTTGCTACCTCCCTCTTGAAATGAGATTAGATATCATCTTTGCATGCAGCACTGCCTAATTGATAATGCTCCCCATTGTCTCAAATTGCGAGTTGGCCAAGCATGACTCCTGTATTGTAAACTGCTTTTTTTCTTCTCTGTCTCGTCTGATATCAGGGCACCTCAAAAGCTCGCCGTGGTCGTCGTCAAGAAGAGGATCAACAACAGATTCTTCCTCAATGACCGAGGGAACCTCGGTAACCCTCCACCTGGAACCGTCATCGATGATGTTGTGACCAGGCCTATGTGGTAAGCTTGGAGGACTCCACACCCCTTCCTGTCCCCCCTCCCCCCTGAAAAAAAAGATAACAAAAGCAAAAAAATAAAAACATTTCCACAGCTTGTCATTAGAGTAAGCTGCAAAATGACGGCAGTGTATGTACAGACTTGCTACATTGAAATGATTTTGTACTCTTCACAAGCTAATCATAGATTTGAATAAGTGAATGATTGATAGATTGTCGATTACAGTTACTTATCACAAGTTTTTGATTCCATGTTGAATATGGCCATTATCTTTGTATACATTTTGTGATGCATAGTCATGACGACACAATTTGCTATTCCTTCCCACCCATCCACCCTCAGGTACGACTACTTCATCATAAGTCAGAGTGTGCGCCAGGGAACGGTCAGCCCCACCTCCTACAACGTGGTCTACGATACCACCAACCTCCGGCCAGATCATATGCAGAGACTGACCTACAAGCTGACCCATCTGTACTTCAACTGGCCGGTATGTTGCAACCAGACTAGCCATGTGTTTGCTTTTTCACACAGTGCACTCCCGTTATAACGAACATGGTTATAACGAAATTCTGGGTACAACGAAGTACAAATTCAGGCCGCAAAATTATCCGCTCTTTGTTCTTTACTGTTTATTTGTTCGGTTATAACGAAATTTCAATATAACGAAAAGAAAATTGCCAGTCCCGAGGCTTTCCTTATAATGGGAGTCCACTGTTTGTTTGTGTTTGTATGTTGCTTGTTTGTGTTGTTTAATGCAATCCTTTCTTCTTCTTCTTTTTTTTTTGGGGGGGGGGGTGGGGAGGGTTGGTGGGTTGATGTGGAAAGAGGGCCCTTACACCTAATCATTCCAGCTTATGATCTTCCTTATAATGATGTTCATACCAGTACAATCCATGATTGTCAGTCTTGTGTCATTCAGGCCATTCATCCACTGCAGACCTTAATGTCACTACCAGTACTTAAGCTCTTGGGTTGGTTGTGTTAAGACTCGGCACATGTGTGGAGCAGGAGTTGAGATGGGCTTCTTTGCTTTGGGGGTGGCAAGTTGGGTCGGTATGAAAGGTCACCCAACTTTGGTGTGAAAATGTCGTTTTCCAGTCTTAGCTTCAGCTGGGGACATCTAGTGTGATATGATTTAGTAGGATGAATAGAACTAGAAGTTGTTGGGTGATTTCTTCATGAAATGACAGGATGATAGGTCAAGGGTACGGTTCACTCAGTGCTGTCTTAAACATGATTTTGCAGCCATTGTTGTAGCTAGGAAGATTAGTAGGAGTTTAAGGTGGATAGTAGGAAATTTGGAGAAATCTCTTTCATTCAAGAGGATTAAGGGGAATATGCAAGGCCATAGGTCATGAGATAGAAAATATCTGCATTTAGTGAGAAAAAAAAGGGGGGAGAGAGAAATAGCATACCAGTAAGTGGCTTGCTGTCAAACTGTGCCAGTTCTTTTCAAGTGATCTTTGAGTGTAGAAGATATCCAGAGAACTGCAAGTGGAATAATCTTTTGTTGTGATTGCTCTTTGTGGAACATTTTATTGAAAATCTTCAAAAGTTTGAATTTTCTTGTCAGCAACTTTCTCTTCCTATACCAGTCACCTGTCAGCAAACTTGTTTGCATACATGTTTTGTGCTTCAGAATATATCATGTTACTATTCAAATGTACCATTTTTAAAATCCCAAATTGATGTATGTGTCATTACACGGGGGAAAAAAAAGGAAAAGAAAGATGTTTCCTTTTGTAAACATGTTGCATTATGATTTGATGGATGGTGTTGCAGCCACTAGATTTTAGATCTGTTATTTTGATATGTGGTGTGGCAACATATTACAGGCAAAATAATGGGTATTACATGTGTGTGTGTTTCCTTGTTTGACTTTTAACAGGGAACAGTGCGAGTGCCAGCACCCTGCATGTACGCCCACAAGCTAGCATTCCTCATCGGACAGAGTGTCCACCAGGAGCACCACCCGATGCTGTCCGACACGCTCTTCTACCTGTGAGAAGCGGCTCCCGAAGCGGCTGGATGGAGAGAACCCACCTACCTTGTTTTCCAGGCACGATTTTCCAAGATGCGAAACAGCAGTGTCTGGAGAGTCACACAATGATCAGTACTTGTGACCTTTTGCCGCATTATCTTCTGTTATGTTTTCTGTCGTTTTTCTTTTTCTTTCCACATTTTGAATGATATGCTTTGGTGAAGAGAGCTTGAACTTTGCCATGACTATATCCTATGCAGTGCCAAAGAAAGTTTGATATATTGTGTCATCAACACCTAGCTGTAGTAAGAAAACACAAGAGATGGACGACTTGTTATATCTGTTTTGATTTGTTTCTTTGTTTAATCACCAAGACGAATCAGCTAGTTTTTGTTCATTCTTCGACTGTTGTTACAAATGTGTGTGTTAGACAGTAAGGAAACTGACCCAGGTTTTCAAACCTGTTTTTAGTGTTTGTGTATGATTCCAAGTACGCGTTGCAGCTGTTCCAGGGACCAGATCAAACTCTCAGCTTGGGTTGGGGTCTTCCAGTGCTGAGAAGGCAGGATCCCCATTAGCAACCTTAACCCGTTGAGGACGAGTCCCGAGTATACTCGGGCAGCTGTCTATGGGAAATGCGTGTTATAGCAAAATCAAACCGTCCTCAACGGGTTAATAAGGACATAACTGTAAATATGAATTAAAAGTTTATTCTTGTCTTCTTTTTTTTTTTCCGTTCCGTAGCTTGTCTTTCAAGCACACAACTTGTATAGCCACACACTTGGTGCTAGGGCATAGATTTGGTTAAAGTTCTCTTGTAGTGTTTTGGTCCCCAGCATCCTAGTCCTCATCTCTGTATTCTTTGTCAACAGACAGTTGTATTCAGCAATCTTTCCACCATGTTGGACGTAATCTTAAGGCGCCATTGGCTCTTCTCACACATCTTCTTTTTGTCTATATATATATATATATTTCTATATTTTTTTTTTTTGTACTTAGCGTTGTAGGAAGCGTAATATATCTAGCTGCTTCATTCTGCATTAGTTCTCTAGTTACTGCTGAAACGACTATTTGTTTGCTTATTAACTGTGAGTGTATTTGAACTGTTGCTTGTGTTTCTAGTTGCCTACATTGAGATGCCCTCGATGGTAGCTTCAACAGCATTTTAGCCCTTTCAGTTAGCACCTAAAGATGACATTGACATTGTACACAAACAGGTTGCCATGGTAATGACTGAGTCATTAGTAGGATGTATAGACCTTTTTCAGCTATTCGTAAGATGATGCTATCCTGTGTTGAATTGTAGGTAATGCAGAGATTCCTTGGTTTGTGGTGGGGGTAAAAAAATTCCACCAGGAAATGTGAAAATTAGACCCAGTGCATTTCCATCGTATATATAGGTTTTGCATCTTTGCCAAAACACATGCAGACAAAAGAAGGCTGAATGGATGAATGAATGAATTGTTGGTGTTGTTAGATATTCCAGAAAGTTCAGCAAGTCTGGATTTTGTTTGTTTAATTTTTTTTAGGTCCCTATGCTAATAACTGATCACCTTTTATCTTGTGAAGAGTAGAAGCTCTGAAATACATGCATTAGTGAATTACGTACAATCCTGTCCTAACAGCTGCCGAGTTTTTGATTTCGCTGGAGGAAGAATACTCTCATGAATTTCCCTCTTAGTTTGTTGACTGGACAACTTCCCTCCCCCCCCCCCCCCCCCCATTCAAGCAGCATGGAGACTTAAATTGTTTCTCGATCTTAATTTCTAGATCAAATTCTTACGCTTTATGCCCAGTGTTGACGGCCAGAGGGCAAGAACTTGAGAACGAGAGTGTTGGATGTTTAGATCTTGTTTGTGGCAACTCTGGGAACCAGCAGTCAAGTTGGCTGGAGGATGACTTACTCATACTGTGTAACACAAGCATGCAGTTGATCATTTTGCTGAGGAAAGTGTCAAATTGTTTTGTAATACTTCTTACCTTGGTGCTGGCAAGACTACAGTGATTTGCCAAAATTTTGATTGTGCAGGGGAGCATTACATAGCAAGTTTTGTGTGAACCTGTGTACATTATTGCCATCACATAAATAGTGGATTTAGTGAAATCTCCTAGACATAGGGTGCGTTCGAGTGCTCTGAAGCGAGCCAAAGTGAACAGAACCAAAGCGTACCGTATCTAACTGTGCTACTTTTGGAGCATTTGAGCGCTCTGTTGAGAAAGCATACCTCAAGAGTTATCTTTAGAAAAGGTCACACATTTTTGTATCAAGAATGTCATCCACCTGGTGCTTGAACTACTTGCAGCTGTCCCGAACAAAGAGAATGATGTTTTTGCAAGGTGACGTATGCGCATGATACGCGCATGCTTTACAGCGAACTTTTGGTATGCTTTTGGTATGCTTTTGGAGCACATCGGTAAGTGGTCCACTTATGGCTTGGTACAGTACAGTACAGTACACTTTAGGAGCATTCGAGCATTCCTCAAGCACGGGTACAGTACGGTACGGTACGCTTTAGGAGAGCGCTTGAACGCACCCGTAGATAGCTCTTGCTTCGCCTGTTGTTTGCTCCCAAACAATTATATATACTTACTGCTAGCTTGTTTGCAAGTTTCATGTTAACTGAACAATTCCCTGCCTCACATGTCATACCTCTGCACGTAGATGTGAAACTCATGGTTTTGGATCAACTAAAGCCCCAGTCAGACTGTGAAACTGTGCCTAGTTTACTTTCTGATAGCTTGCCGTTGTTTGGACAAGCAATCACATTACCATCAGACCTACACGCAGTTTGAGCATTGAGAGACTACCCATAGTTTTAGCCTTTAGCACGCATGTTCCGCATAGGCAAAAATAGTAACAAGTGCGACATTGCAAATTTGCGACTAATGTGAAATGTATGTAAACAACATCAAATGAATCTAATTGCTTCACTAACTTCTCAAAGTTTCAGTCCTGCATGACTGTACTACATAAAACTACATTTTGTATTGCTGGAAGTAAGTAGTGAGTAACTTCCAAAGTGCAAGCAGGAAACTTTGTGGGAAGTTTGGCTGGTAAGTTCTGAGAAGTTTGCAGTCAGACTGCCCAAACTACACAAAGCAAAATATTGGGTAGTGAACCTATAAGCACAATTATGCGTGGTCTGACAGGGGCTTTTGTCTTCTTTTGTCTTCTTTTCTCTCTCTCTCTCTCTCTTCATACTGTTGTTAGTTGTTTTTGAATGCTAATAATGATAATCAAGTTGCTAAGCTGTCCAATGAAATGCAGCCCTGCTGGGGTATGCAGGAATATTGTGCTGAGAAGATGCATGGTACAGGCGAGTGCACGTGCTCACACACGCACAAATGCTTTTCATTTGGGGGTTTTTCCTCAAAAGTGTTTAGGCTGAAAAGGACAAGAACAGCCGAAAATATATCATTCCAGAGTAGAACACATTCTTTATTTCTTCAGACGTCTAATCTAGACCTCTTGGTACTTTTGACAAAAGGAAAGAATGTAGTGGCTCTTTGCTGTACAGAAAAACAAAACAAAAAAGGTTTTGTATGGTCCCTCTGTGTTTTCCTCTTTAAAACAAACAAACATACCAACAAACAAACAAACATAGATAGATAAGGTGGATACAACATAGAAATGGCACCAATCAGTTTGTTAGTACCTGTATATAACCTTTGATTAACTTCGATTCTCAAATTCTTGTTTGATCAGTTGGTTTATGACCCTCTTATTAGTTTATGCACTAGTGCTTAGTTCTAGCGATGCATTAGCTAACATCATTGTACATACGTTTACTTGTTTTATGATTTTATTTTTTTTAATGTGCTACAAACA
Organism: Diadema antillarum; assembly: GCF_040938485.1. Classification (NCBI taxonomy): domain Eukaryota; kingdom Metazoa; phylum Echinodermata; class Echinoidea; order Diadematoida; family Diadematidae; genus Diadema; species Diadema antillarum. The sequence continues at coordinate 758,555 of NW_027270997.1, read as the reverse complement.
GTATTATTACAAAGCCTACATGATTACTCTTTGTCTTGAATGTTGACAGAGGAGAAAGAAACAGTGTTTTGTACAAGAAGGAAATGAAAAGTTGTTTTTAAGTGCCTTAAATATGTTGGCATTATTGTTCATCTTACGTAGTCTTATTGACATAAGCAGTAGAGTTTCACTGCTGGTCCGTTGGTATGATACTGTTGTGTTACTGAGCGTACTGGACAAGATGTGTGATGTTAACGCAGTGTGTCAAGTTTTGCTGTTTTCTTTCGTCCAGGGAGAGAATAATTGGACGAAACAAGAAAGCAGAAAGTTGAAGATTTAAAAAGAGTGGAAGTTTGGAAGTAAAAGGAAGGAGGTAGATAAAGAACTGGAAGAGCTGTTTTGCCCAGGGTTTTATACAGACTGTTTCAGGGCTTGATGAAAATTACAAACATGTACATTGTTCTTTTTGTTTTCTTCATTTAGCATTAAACTCTTACATCAGCTCTGTTTCAAAGCCTTCGTGTGTCTGTGATTTATCTGCATTTTGTTTATCGTGAAGGTTTTTCACTTTTCCTGCCTGACGAGTGCATGGCCTGTTTTGATATGGTATGTATGTGTGTGTGTGTATGTGTGTGTGTGCACTTGCCCATGTTGAAAAACGAGGACACACACATGAACTTTACATTTAAAATGAGGACACACAGAGAACCAAGGACTTCCTTGGTTCGCAGACCATTCCAGATGGCATGCTTTTGCATGTAGGGGTACATGTTTGTAGGTCCTCGATTAACATTACTGTAATAAGTCCTCGGTTGTATGGTAATATACCAATGAGTCCTCGTTTGACAAGAGTCCCATTGACACACAGGTCCTTGATTATGTGGAAAATTCTTATGGGTAAAACAGGTCCTTGGTTTCCACCATAGATATGTGTGTGTGTGTGTGTGTGTGTGTAGGATGAAAAGAGCCAGTTCGGGGTTCCATTTTGCACACGATCAGAAAATGTCCCTTGTACCAAGAGGGCATGCTGGTTTTTAAATTCAATGAGAAAAACATCTGTGATGTATGTTGTAGATAATGACTATTCATATAAGCTTTATAAATGGTGCTTGCCAGCCCATCCACCTGAGCTTGTTTGGGGTGTTCAATGTCATTTTCATAATATGATCAATTTTGTACTTGGTGCCATCAATTTAATGAAGGAAAAAGAATAGTGTTCAGGTGTAAGTTTCTTCAGTTTGTCTCCCTCTACAAATTAAATTTGTTAAGATCGCAACTGCTGATCTGTAAATTAACAAACATGTCGGAAAAAAGGAACCAGTGGGACTCGAACCTGTCATCTACTGCTTTCCGGGCAGCGACACTACCACCAGGCTGTCCCTGGTTGCCGGCAGTGACACGATGAACATGGAACAAATACCCAAGCTCCGAGATTCCGACATTGTTATGTTAAGTAGTCCAAGGCGGACAAGGCGGACAAGGCATATGATAATGAAAGAAGTGGAATTTATTTTCGCTAGCGAGCGCATACCTCTTCCTTCTGTTGCGCATTTTTTGTTGCGTAATATTGTTCGCATTCTCCTCCTCGCCTGCTTATATATTCTCCTAGTTAGCCTTTCAGGCTTCATTCTCGGTCGAGCATTCCACCATCACTCCCACCCAGCATACCCCTCCCTTGCTGTTAATGTTTGTCTTCCACATACTTTAGTATACTGATATTTTTACAAGTTTGCTTTGATCATGTTGATCATCACATTTATGCTATTTTTATATTCCGCAAGATTGTTCCCAAGCAAGGTTGCTGGCCTGTCGTTCTTTTTTCCTTCTTGAATTCACAGGCGAATGGGCTAAGTACACCGCTTCCTTACACGATCCAGCCCTGCAACGTCTGGCAGCCGTAGATCTTCCAGCACTCCTCGCATCTTCCAAAGCCGATTCCACCACAAGGCTCTATCTCACGTATTGGAGAAAATGGGAGGCTTGGACAACCTCGCATCCAAGCATTCCAGCTTTCCCGGTCGCCCCCTTTCACCTTTCCCTCTACCTGGCGCACCTGGCAGCTACCGGTCCCAAGTCCGTCGCAGACCCAACAATAGCCGCCATCAAGTGGATTCACAGTTTAGCAGGTTTTCCGTCGCCCACCGACGATCCCATGGTCAAGACTGCCCTTCAGGGTTTCAAGCGCCTACATTCTTCTCCAACCTCACGCAAGTTACCGTTATCTCCCCATATTTTGCGAGAAATCTGGAAAGCGCACGGCCAAGCCAACGCGTCTTTGGCGGATCTCCGGATCCTGTTCATTTCTTTTATCTCCTACGCCGGATTCCTGCGTTTTGACGATCTCAAAAAGGTATCTCGAAAAAGCTGCACCTTCTCGCAGGAATGTCTTAGTATCCACCTACCAAGTTCGAAATCGGATCAATTCAGACAAGGTAGCGACATAGTCATCGCCAGGACAGGCAAGGACACCTGTCCAGTTCGCGTAGCGGAGCGCTATTTCGCCGCTCTCGGTGATCCTCCAGATTGTCCCCTCCCAGTTCTTCGTAGGTTGCAGGTCTCCAAGCGCGGCCTGATTCCCACCTCTCATCCTTTAAGTTACTCTCGCACTCGCGAGATCATATTGGATGCCATTAAGCCTTTCGTGCCCGACATCTCAAGGTACGGGCTTCACAGTATGAGGTCCGGCGGCGCTACAGCCGCATTCAATGCTCACGTTCCTACTTTTTTGATTTCTAGGCAGGGCAGATGGAGCTCCGATAAGGCTCGCAATAAATACGTGCAAATTGATTTAGAGTCCAAGCTATTAGCTTCTACCTCTCTCGGCATTTAATCGCTTTGTTTTAGCCCATCTATACAGCAAAGATTACATCTTCCTTTTGCACAGTTTCTTTTTCGTGAACGTCCCAGTATCTAGATTTTCTTGGTCAGATAACCCATATAGTTTTGTACTGTCACTCCATATGTCTCATATATCCCATTACGATGTTTATTCTCAATTATTGAATGTTCGTAAACGGCCGCATCTAGCAGTTCCTACATTTCAGTATTTTTTGGAATTTCGTTACATTTCGTATGTCATCTCGTATAGTTCGACGTTTTGTACCCCAGTTTTTTCTCGACGCCTTTTTTCCAAACAGGCAAATCTTGTACCAACTTCACGCCTCAGATTTGTTAGCAGGCGTTAAAAGGCTTCATTTATCCCGCTTGCTCATTGTTTTACGCTTTTAATTTTCTCCATACGGTCATTTTATCCTTCATGTCTGAGCAAGGAGCCAGGGAGTGCGCCCTCGTTTAGTATCCTTGGTCGCAACCACGTTTCCTCCACGGGGGGTTTTTCGTGGCCTCCGTAACTTTTGCTCACGCATTAGTTTTGATACTATACGCCTTGCTCTTTAGGGCATCCTTTATTTCCCTATCAGTTGTATCCCCGTTCCAACCTCTCTAGTACGTCTTACGCTTAACATCCGTACTTCCCATTTTTTCTCATCTGTGCCTTACAGTTACGACACTTTTCTTACCTTAAGATTTGCAGGCCATTTACATTTGGTGGAACCCATATCTAAAAATGTTTCACTCAGGTATTTACGGTGTTTATTATGCCCATGGACTTGTTGCTGTGATACACGCATTAATGATAATCACGATCATTTCATATTGGATCTTCAATAATTTCCAAACATTGAAGCTCAGATGCGAAAACCCGCTATCTTCGTCTATGATATGTGTTCTTTTATATTTCCACGACACACGGATTGCCTGAGACCCCTTTTGGTCTTTAATGTTCTCTCTGATGAATAAATCGAGAGCGCGTGGTATGCTCAACCCAATTGCAGGGTGTTCACAAAATTCAACGTTTTCACGTGTCATGATTTCATTATGTCTGTGCGTGTGTCATCCGTATGCGTGTATGAGCGAGATATAGAAAATAAATGAACTTTCTTTCGGAGTGAGAGCGTAGCGGTAACGCAGATAGAAAGGATATTATTCAGAGGGGTGAAGGTTCAGGTGTAAGTTTCTTCAGTTTGTCTCCCTCTACAAATTAAATTTGTTAAGATCGCAACTGCTGATCTGTAAATTAACAAACATGTCGGAAAAAAGGGAACCAGTGGGACTCGAACCTGTCATCTACTGCTTTCCGGGCAGCGACACTACCACCAGGCTGTCCCTGGTTACCGGCAGTGACACGATGAACATGGAACAAATACCCAAGCTCCGAGATTCCGACATTGTTATGTTAAGTAGTCCAAGGCGGACAAGGCATATGATAATGAAAGAAGGATATTATTCAGAGGGGTGAAGGTTCAGGTGTAAGTTTCTTCAGTTTGTCTCCCTCTACAAATTAAATTTGTTAAGATCGCAACTGCTGATCTGTAAATTAACAAACATGTCGGAAAAAAAGGAACCAGTGGGACTCGAACCTGTCATCTACTGCTTTCCGGGCAGCGACACTACCACCAGGCTGTCCCTGGTTGCCGGCAGTGACACGATGAACATGGAACAAATACCCAAGCTCCGAGATTCCGACATTGTTATGTTAAGTAGTCCAAAGCTTGGGTATTTGTTCCATGTTCATCGTGTCACTGCCGGCAACCAGGGACAGCCTGGTGGTAGTGTCGCTGCCCGGAAAGCAGTAGATGACAGGTTCGAGTCCCACTGGTTCCTTTTTCTTCCGACATGTTTGTTAATTTACTGATCAGCAGTTGCGATCTTAACAAATTTAATTTGTAGAGGGAGACAAACTGAAGAAACTTACACCTGAACCTTCACCCCTCTGAATAATATCCTTCTTTCATTATCATATGCCTTGTCCGCCTTGGACTACTTAACATAACAATGTCGGAATCTCGGAGCTTGGGTATTTGTTCCATGTTCATCGTGTCACTGCCGGCAACCAGGGACAGCCTGGTGGTAGTGTCGCTGCCCGGAAAGCAGTAGATGACAGGTTCGAGTCCCACTGGTTCCTTTTTTCCGACATGTTTGTTAATTTACAGATCAGCAGTTGCGATCTTAACAAATTTAATTTGTAGAGGGAGACAAACTGAAGAAACTTACACCTGAACCTTCACCCCTCTGAATAATATCCTTCTTTCATTATCATATGCCTTGTCCGCCTTGGACTACTTAACATAACAATGTCGGAATCTCGGAGCTTGGGTATTTGTTCCATGTTCATCGTGTCACTGCCGGCAACCAGGGACAGCCTGGTGGTAGTGTCGCTGCCCGGAAAGCAGTAGATGACAGGTTCGAGTCCCACTGGTTCCTTTTTTCCGACATGTTTGTTAATTTACAGATCAGCAGTTGCGATCTTAACAAATTTAATTTGTAGAGGGAGACAAACTGAAGAAACTTACACCTGAACCTTCACCCCTCTGAATAATATCCTTCTTTCATTATCATATGCCTTGTCCGCCTTGGACTACTTAACATAACAATGTCGGAATCTCGGAGCTTGGGTATTTGTTCCATGTTCATCGTGTCACTGCCGGCAACCAGGGACAGCCTGGTGGTAGTGTCGCTGCCCGGAAAGCAGTAGATGACAGGTTCGAGTCCCATTGGTTCCTTTTTTCCGACATGTTTGTTAATTTACAGATCAGCAGTTGCGATCTTAACAAATTTAATTTGTAGAGAGAGACAAACTGAAGAAACTTACACCTGAACCTTCACCCCTCTGAATAATATCCTTCTTTCATTATCATATGCCTTGTCCGCCTTGGACTTCTTAACATAACAATGTCGGAATCTCGGAGCTTGGGTATTTGTTCCATGTTCATCGTGTCACTGCCGGCAACCAGGGACAGCCTGGTGGTAGTGTCGCTGCCCGGAAAGCAGTAGATGACAGGTTCGAGTCCCACTGGTTCCTTTTTTCCGACATGTTTGTTAATTTACAGATCAGCAGTTGCGATCTTAACAAATTTAATTTGTAGAGGGAGACAAACTGAAGAAACTTACACCTGAACCTTCACCCCTCTGAATAATATCCTTCTTTCATTATCATATGCCTTGTCCGCCTTGGACTTCTTAACATAACAATGTCGGAATCTCGGAGCTTGGGTATTTGTTCCATGTTCATCGTGTCACTGCCGGCAACCAGGGACAGCCTGGTGGTAGTGTCGCTGCCCGGAAAGCAGTAGATGACAGGTTCGAGTCCCACTGGTTCCTTTTTTCCGACATGTTTGTTAATTTACAGATCAGCAGTTGCGATCTTAACAAATTTAATTTGTAGAGGGAGACAAACTGAAGAAACTTACACCTGAACCTTCACCCCTCTGAATAATATCCTTCTTTCATTATCATATGCCTTGTCCGCCTTGGACTACTTAACATAACAATGTCGGAATCTCGGAGCTTGGGTATTTGTTCCATGTTCATCGTGTCACTGCCGGCAACCAGGGACAGCCTGGTGGTAGTGTCGCTGCCCGGAAAGCAGTAGATGACAGGTTCGAGTCCCATTGGTTCCTTTTTTCCGACATGTTTGTTAATTTACAGATCAGCAGTTGCGATCTTAACAAATTTAATTTGTAGAGGGAGACAAACTGAAGAAACTTACACCTGAACCTTCACCCCTCTGAATAATATCCTTCTTTCATTATCATATGCCTTGTCCGCCTTGGACTACTTAACATAACAATGTCGGAATCTCGGAGCTTGGGTATTTGTTCCATGTTCATCGTGTCACTGCCGGCAACCAGGGACAGCCTGGTGGTAGTGTCGCTGCCCGGAAAGCAGTAGATGACAGGTTCGAGTCCCACTGGTTCCTTTTTTCCGACATGTTTGTTAATTTACAGATCAGCAGTTGCGATCTTAACAAATTTAATTTGTAGAGGGAGACAAACTGAAGAAACTTACACCTGAACCTTCACCCCTCTGAATAATATCCTTCTTTCATTATCATATGCCTTGTCCGCCTTGGACTACTTAACATAACAATGTCGGAATCTCGGAGCTTGGGTATTTGTTCCATGTTCATCGTGTCACTGCCGGCAACCAGGGACAGCCTGGTGGTAGTGTCGCTGCCCGGAAAGCAGTAGATGACAGGTTCGAGTCCCACTGGTTCCTTTTTTCCGACATGTTTGGTAATTTACAGATCAGCAGTTGCGATCTTAACAAATTTAATTTGTAGAGGGAGACAAAATGAAGAAACTTACACCTGAACCTTCACCCCTCTGAATAATATCCTTCTTTCATTAAGAATAGTGTTTTTGGAGAATGGAGTAATTGGGTGAGGATGGGGGCAGAAAGGGGCGAAAGTTTCGTATAAAACAAGCAAAACGCACACACAACTGGGACGAAGTGGTGCCGGAGGCATTATGTTTTCGGGTTGTCCATCCTGTCCGTCCGTCCGTGATTAATTTTGTGGACAGCGTAACTAAAAAATCTTTTGAGGTATCCTAATGAAACTTTGGCATGTATGTGTCTTAGGGGGTGAAGTTGTGCCTATCAACTTTTGGGTGCACATGCGCAAGGTCTAAGGTCTATGTCAAATGCTTAAAATTTCACTTTTTCCCCCATATCTATGCAATGCCTGAAGAAATTTCTTTGAAACTTATTACATACATGTTTTACCCAATTAAAATTCTCTGGTGGAAGTTTGCGGTCATGAGGTCAAAGGTGAAAAGGTCAAGTAAAAATTTTAAAATTGCACTTTTTTCTCCGTATCTATGCAATGCCTGAAGAAATTTCTTTGAAACTTATTACATTACATACATGTTCTACCCAATTAAGATTCTCTGGTGGAATTTGGAGTCATGAGGTCAAAGGTGAAAAGGTCAAGTAAAACTGTTAAAATTTCACTTTTTTCTCCGTATCTATGCAATGCCTGAAGAAATTTCTTTGAAACTTATTACATTCATGTTCTACCCAATTAAGATTCTCTGGTGGAAGTTTGGGGTCATGAGGTCAAAGGTGAAAAGGTCAAGTAAAAATGTTAAAATTTCACTTTTTCTCCGTTTCTTGGAAATTGTTCAAGGAACATAACATCGTATACATGTATACATGTACTGACTGGCAGTGATTATTTGGGGAATTTAGAGTTCATGGGATCAAAGGTCAAGGGCAACCCTTCAAAATTTTACTATTTCCCTCATATTTATGCAGTGCCAGCAGGAATATTTTTTTTTAGCTTGGTGTATGCACGTGTAACCCAATAGAGAATCTTTGGGAAGTTTTTTTTTTTTTTTTTTTTTTTTTGGGGGGGGGGGTTGCCAAAAAGGTCAAAGGTCAAAGATCAAGTGAAAGTGCTTAACTTACTTATTCCTCCACATCTCGGAAGTGGCTCAAGTTATCTTGAAACTTAGTTCATATTTATGCATGTTCTGCCTGACAGTGATTCTCATATGAATTTTAGGGTCAAAGGTAAGATGAAAATGGTAACAATTTACTCCTTGATACAGAAATTGCACTTTTTTCCATACCTTGAAAATTGCTCAATGCATAAACTTATGGAAGGGTCAAAGTCAAGTTAAAGTCCGTAAATCCCCAAATACATGCTATCTTATTCATCCAATTGAACCTAGGTCAAGGAAGGTGAACATTCAACACATTTGTGACAAACACGTCATTTTAATATTTTGCCAATTTTGTGAAAATGTAATCACATTGTCCACTTGTACTATAGACCTATTAGGATTATCATGCATTATGGCGGAGGCATACCAGTCGCCATAGCGACATTTCTAGTTGTTTTGTTTTTTTTTTACTTCAAGAAATTCTAAATTAGATGGTCCAATCAGCAGTGCATCCCACCAACACAACGACAATTTAAGCATATTTCTTGATGATAACGCATGCACCAAAAAAGGGCAACGCCCCTCTGCTAACCACACAATCACACAATACATCAGGCAATAAAGACAAACTGACACACACTGATATCACACAGTCGCGCAAAAGTTAACCAATAAGATAGCAATAAACAACAAATTAAGACGTATACAGTGCAATGTCTACGTTATCAGTTTGAATGTAGCCGTAATCGTTTTTCTCGAAGGTGCCAATAAACCTACCCCATCACGCTCGTTTTTATACAGCGCCTGGTGTGCCTGTATATGGCTGCCATTTTACCCTCGTCATGCTCGTGAAGTTCAAATTTAGAATGATGAAGTGGACCTATATATACGGTAAATAAAATGATCTTCATCATGAGGCCCAATCCATTCATGCTAAGTGAAAAAGACACGCATACACGCATGTAAGCTAACTAAATGCAAGACTTCTTTTAAAGGGCTCGTACAGTACTGGTTTAGGTGGGGATTGAGGTTTATAGCATTCCTAAGTGAGATAATGAGAATCCTCTTATAAAATACGAAGAGCATGTAATTTTAAGAAGGATCCAACGTTTACTTGATGAAAATTGGTTTTTAAATGGCTGAGATATCCCAAAAACTGATGATAATAAAAGATGACAGGCCACGCCTTTTATTAGGATCTCTTTGTTTCACCTTGTTTCTGGAAATCTCGGCCATTTCAAAACCGATTTTCATCAAATAAACTTTTGATCCCCTTTAGAATTGCATGCTCTTTGACATCTCATAGAGTGGTTTCTGAATATCTTGCAAAACGTTCAAAGCTAAATCCTCACCTCGACCAGAACTGTAGGCCTACAGTCCCTTTAAATTGAATGCACTTATTTGGAATATGGTTGCTTTTTCACGAATTTGATGATTGACCGAAGAGACTCCGTTGCCTGCTCGAAATGAATTTGAATGCTCATTGCTGAAATGCATGCTCATTACTTGAACTTGAACGACGCAAATGAACAATATTGATTGTTCCGATCGTGAATTTGAATGACTGGATTTCGAATTTGGTTGCTGATTCGGTCCTGCTAGCGTAGAATGTGTGAAATTGAATGCTTGGAATAGGAACTTGAATGACAAAATTATGAAATTGACCGGGAAAACCCATAATCTCTTTGCTTTGTTTCTTCCCGCTTAATCCCTACACACACAATATCATGATTACGCGCTCGTACACACACATGATTATATTTCATTTACTGATTTCGTGTCGTGCAAGATTTTAGACAGCAACATGCATACATGTCTTTTGTAGTCGGATGTCAACATTTATTTTGATAAGTAAAAATCCACCGAAATTCTGTTTCACAAAGTTTAAATTCGAGGACATAATAGTAGTGATATAATAGTAGAAGTGATTAACATACATATATTATTAACGCACCTCATGCACTTGAGCCACAATTTCTTTATTTCGATAAATAACGATATTTCCAGTATATTTTGGAAATATTTTCAATTATTGTGGAGGATGGATAAACTTATAAAAATACATACACACATATACACACACACGCGTGAGGGAGGGGCGAACCCATGGGCAGTAATGACGTGAAGAGTCGAGAAATACTCATATTATGTAACTTCATTGACATAATTACATAGGACAGTATATCCCTTTGTTCTCCTCTACGAGTCATCCTTCTCCAGTTTGGTCTTCCCTGGGCTTGACTCAGCCTCTTTCAGGTGAATGCCCAGGTTTCTTTCGATTTGGTCTTTCCACTAGGCTGGAAGACGTTCTGTGGTCTTATCTTTGAGAACGTCATTCTCGAAGGCTTGGAATGGGTTCCTACGTGAGGGCATACAAACTACACATTATAAATATGTACCTCATAATTATTACTAGTACATATACGTACATGTAGGCCTACACTGTAAAAACATCGGTGTTAGATTTAACACCACGGGTGTTAAATCTAACACCGATCAAACTTCAATAAAGGACCACACCCACAGGTGTTAAAAATGCACTGTGATGGTGTTGAAAAGTGTTCACCTGACACTTCGTGGTGTTAATTTGACACTGTACCTGGTGTTATTTTGACACTGTACTGGTGTTAATTCAAAAATGACACCACATGGTGTTGATTTGATATTTGTTGGTGTTAATATCAATGGTTTAACACCCGTCCAGCTTCAATAAGGGACCACACCAGCTGGTGTTGCTTTGGTGTAAATTTATTTTCACATTTTTTCAAAAATCTAGTATTTTAATGTAAAATTGTTGATCGTCTTGTTTAAATTAAAAATCAACAAGAAGTGCAGTTACTAAGAAACTCTTCAAAAAACAGTTTAAAATTTGGAAATGACACCCGGAGGTGTTAATTTAACACCATAAATGAGCACCGAAAATTTAACACCAGCTCGGTGTTCACTATTTAACACCGGACTTTTTGCAGTGTACTGTATCTGCTTTTTTCATCAAATTCTGCGGAGTGCAATGCGGCAGGGGTCCTACGCCATACACCATTACTTCTTCAAAGTGTTGTATACAATGTAACTCGGGCAAGATATACTCAAAACAGTCGACACAGATAGCAAATACACATTGTATCATGCGTTTCTGTCCGGGCATTCACACGTATACCGAGATTGCTTAATTTGAAACAAGTTTGAAATCAAGCAAACTGAAACCAAGTTTGTAATCAAGCAACTCGCTTCGAGTGGATCCTCACGGGTATACCGTACGTCAATTTCCAAGGTCAGAGCACTCTTTAGGATCACCACCTGAGCTCGCCATCATTCACAGCTCCGCGTCCTGTTCGACCCCACCCAGCCCCCGCCCCCCCCCCCCCCCCACTGAACTTCACACACTATGAATTCTACACGATCTCAGTGACAATCCGTCACAATTAAATGTGTGGATTTTTCAATCCAGGACCCTGTTACATAAAGATTGAGATCCAACGCAAGTTCTAAAATCAAACACCACAAGCATCTGAATACACGAACTAAATTCTGATTGGCTGACAACGGACATTCGTTTGATTTTCTGACTTATGATTGACTGTATCTTTTTTGATTATGCAAAAGGGCTCAGGGTGTCATCTTTGGTGTGGGCACTGTACTCTCCCAGAGAGTAATATGTTTACTATGACTATGGCTGCCACAGGATCACGTGGTATGCCCAGTACATGTATCATTCCTTAATACACCTCTGGTAAGAGGGACACCGGTAAGCCATCACCTCCAATCAGAACATTGAGGGGAAAAAATGGTGCCAGGCACCGAGAGACGTAATAACCGTACATGATCAGGCTATCTGAGTAATATAAACATGTGACAATAAATAAAGCAAGTGGGCGTTTTCTTCCGTGACGTCACACTGCATGTGAATAATAACTATAATCAGTCCACATAAGGATTAAAACGTTTTTGATTTGCTATCTACAAAAGACAATAATTTCTCCCTCTCATACTTCTCTCTCTCTCTCTCTCTCTCCCGATGAAAGCCAAAAGGTTAAACTCGATGAAGGATTATACAACAGCAATTTATTGATAGTCGAGCTGGATATATTACGCAAGATAAAATTTGACCAAAATTTCATATCCCAAAGAAAACAAGAAAACCAGTCCTCCAGAACAGACGCATAGAGAATCCCCACCTCCTCCTCTTCATACATCATCATCATCATCATCAATGTCATCATCATCATCATCATCATCATCATCATAATCATTATCATCATCATCTTCAATACTGTATCATCATTGTCATAGGCATAATCATGATCATTATCACCACCATTACCACCATCATTGTCCGTCATCATCATCATCATCATCATCAACATCATCATCATCATTATCATCGTCATCATCATCATTATCATCATCATCTTCAATACTGTATCATCATTGTCATAGGCATAATCATGGCTCATTATCACCACCACCATCATCGTAAGTCGTCGTCATCATCATCATCATCGTCATCGTCATCATCCCTCGTGTCTTGTTGCTATGGTGACGCCTCTCCCTTTTGAATCATGCTGATTTCACGAGCCAGTTGACACTGGGCGCAGCTGTGGCAGAACACGGTGGCCAGACAGTCGTTCATGACGGAGCCCTGAATGAGAGGACATCGACAAGAGAAAGGAGTGAATAGGGAAAAGGAATGATTACAATCGTTATGCTTTAATGAAGGGTATAGGCTAAATGCTTCTATTTCAGATGATAACTCGAGAGAATGAATGTGAGCTAAATGGCTCATGTAAAGCTGACAAAATGACTACTATATGCAATTGTGTGGGGTTGTTTTTTTTTTACTTTCTCTGTAGATGTTCGTGTGCGAAGGGGCATGCGCTCTATAACATAAAGCATCATTATCATCATCATCTGCATTATCAATGTAATCATCATCGTGGCCAGTATCAGAATGTGACATGCGTGTGAGCAAGGTTAACGCTCAATTGTATACAGCTTGCGGGGTTTTGAGTGTGTATGTATGTATGTGTGTGTGTGTGTGTGTGTGTGTGTGTGTGTGTGTGTGTGTGTGTGTGTGTGTGTGTGTGTGTATGTGTGTGTGTGTGTGTGTGTGTGTGTGTGTGTGTGTGTGGCTTTGGAATAGACTGTACTCCCCCGATATTCAACATTATGTGTTATGGTTACCCTTTGCGCTTTTGCTCAGATATGCAAAATTTGATGTGTCGATCGCAATCGTATAGTTTCCACTATTTATACAACAATAGGAATGCGCTGTGAAATGATGGGGGAGAAAAATCTATGAAATCAAGCAAGTATTCTTAAAATTATGACATTTTCAAACCTCGATATTATGTCTACCCCTGAAGAGCGCCCTAAGAACGAGACCAGCGTTGGGCACGCAGAGAGCAGCGCACAGGCTCTCGCCCATGTCGGAGGCCATGAAACACAGATGGCATGGGACAAAGGTCCCCATCAGACCTGGGGGAGGGGGCAGAGAGGAAGAGGAGGAGGATCACACTCAAGCAGAAGATGAAGAAAAATATGATGATGAAGAAGAAGAAGAAGAAGAAGAGCAGGAGGAGGATCATACTCGAGCAGAAGATGAAGAAGAAAGAAGAAAAAGAAGAAGAGGAGGAGGAGGATTAGAAAGATCATACCAAAACAGGAGATGAAGATGAAGAAGAAGAAGAAGAGGAGGAGGAGGAGGAGGAGGAGGAGGATCATACTCAAGCAGAAGATGATGAAAGAAGAAGAAGAAGAAGAAGAAGAAGATGAGGAGAGGAACGCGGAGGAGAAGAAGGAAGAAATAGATTCGAGAATGAGAAGAAGAGGATGAAGGAGACATCAAAGAAGAAGACGAAGGAGCAGAGGAAGATTAGCGGGAGGGTTGGAGGGGAGTGAAGAGAAGGAGAAAGAAAGAAAGGGTTGTGACATAAAGCAACAATATTATAGGTACCATCCCTCGTAAACGAAAAATTATAAAAAATCCTAACCCTCAACAACCTAATATGAAATATCTTACTACCGTTTCAAATAGTCTTATGCAGACATCAAGACAAATAATCAACAAAGGTTAAGTTTTCATTTAATTCATCATGAAAATACAATAAATACAAAGAAACATGCAACTACAATCATAAAGAACATATCAAGTGTAGTTCATGTTAATTGGGATCGACAAAAGGAACTAAAAGTCTTATGACACGTCAACCCCGAAAGTATATACAAAATAACACATTAAGAGCAGTTCTAAGGGGTATCAAAAGTTTATTCGATGAAAATCGGCTTTGAAATGGCTGAGATATCCAAAAACAAGGTGAAACAAAGAGATACTAATAAAGTTGGGGCATGTTGCCTTTTATTATTAGCACTTTTTTTGATATCTCAGCCATTTGAAAACCAATTTTCATCAAATAAACGTTGAATCCCTCTTAGAATTACATGCTCTTTCATATTTCATAAGAGGCTTTTCATTGTCTCACTTAGGAATGTTCAAAACATGAACCCCTGCCTCAACTAGTACTGTAGTACAGTCCCTTTAAGAAGGACACAGAACACGAACACAACCATGACAATCATAGAGAGTATACAGTATATCATTAATGAAAGTAAAATTTATACAAAGTCAATAACGTGAAGAAGACAAACTCATCAGATGGACTTTGTAGGCGCGTTTGAAACAATTAAGAAATGGGATATTTTGAAGAACGGGATGTAAATCGTTAAAGAGGGTGAGACCTTTAAAAAAGATAGTGTTTCTATAAACTTTTGTTCGAACCAAGTCAAGGTGGCAATGGCATGAATTTCGTGTATCATAACTATTATTCAACTTAAACTTTCTTAACATAACTATAGGTAATAGGGAAGAAAGTATAGCAACAAAGAAGTCGTTCTTCCAGCTACTAAAGCGTAGTATGTAGTGTCCAAAATTAGTCACTCCAGTTCCAACAAAGAAGAAAGGAGAAAGGGTATAACTGGCGCGTAAAGCAGATTGTAAAGTAAAAGAACAGTGGGCTGCGGCAAGCAGAAAAAAAAATGATTGTATGCATATGAACAATGTAAAGAGAATTTTGATATTGTAGAAACTTGTTCATAGTTCTACCTTGTACTGGAAGTATTTTTTATAACACGCTCACACACTCACACACGCGCGTATACGCACAAACAGTTTTTAGATACATTCATGCATCAAGTCTTGTTTAAAAAAAATACGTTGTGGCTGCGTGATTTGCTTTTTTTCTTCTGTTATCTTCGATTTAATGTCTTCTACTTTACATCACTTACATGTACTTATGTCGCTAAAGCAATCAAAAAGTCCTGTCGACCACTGACGTCTTTTGCCATGGGGATACTGCCACGGAAACACCTGATCAGTAATGTAAAGAAAGGAAGGAACAAAATGCCATACGTCCGTTACAACTCAATATTGTCAAAGACAACTCTTCAATACGTTGATAAGCAGAATCAAGCGAGGGTTTTTTTTTTTTTTTTTTATTGTTTTTATTGGGGGGGGGGGAGGTGGCCTAGAAAGGCGGGAGGAGAGAGGCTATAATAAGTAACTACGTGTGTGTGTTTTTTAAATTTTCTCTTATATCTACTCTCTCGTTCAACACAAATCATAGTATGCTATCATACGTGTGTCATATTCTGTCTAATACAACATATTCAGCATGATGATACTCACACGGCTACTCCTGCCGTTACTGCTACTTCAGGTATGATAATGATATAATAAATGTCTGCAACAATCATGGATGATAAATGAATTAATAGATAGAAAATATATAATAAATCAATCATTACATAGAAAATACTGAGACATGCTGATAACAACGATTTAATAAACGACAAACTTTATTCAATCCAGCATAAAGCTACATCATTATCGATCGTCACCAAAGCAACAATAGCCGCATTACTAAGAGATCTGAAAATAATCAGAAAGTTGTTCTGGCGTATAAGAGTGAGATACCAGCATCTTTACCTCGCCCTTCGTGTTCTCGTAAACCGTTGACGCGATATCTGATCCCCGATATCTGATCTCTTGGGTGCTTCCCCTTGGTTGTGACGTAACCGGCTGCCACTTCGGCGGCATCCTGACGATCTCTGGAGTCATACATATTCATGACCACAGGATGTGAGAGGAACGCCATAATACAGCCATAATGGTAGCACAGTATTACGAAAAAAGAAACAGAAGAAGAGTGAAAGAAACTATCAACTTCATAATACTCCTTACACCATTTTATCGTATTTCTATAATGAATTCGTTATGAAGTTTTCGATTTCTCTCTGTGTCTACCTACAATAGGTCCTACAGTGTTGAGATATACATATATACATATAATATGTTTATGTGTATATATATATATATATATGTGTGTGTGTGTGCGTGTGTACTTTTTTGTCTATGCTATATTTTACATAATATCTGTATATATATACACCTATATTATACATATGCAACCTTCGCTATATTATACATATATATATATATATATATATATATATATATGTGTGTGTGTGTGTGTGTGTGTTTGTGTGTGTGTGTGTGTGTGTGTGTACATATACAGAGGAGTATATAGCTTTATATAAGGATGATAGCAGACAGTGGTTGCGAACAGTTTCCTCATCATGTTTATCACCTCGATGAGTATAATCGGGGAGATGCGATCTCTTATTACACACAATCCAAAAAGATTAATCCGAGGCATCAAGCTGCAATTCACAACACTAGGTTATCGATTATGCAGATGTCAGTGATGGCAAAAGACATTCATTCAAACGATTAATAATGATATTGTTCTAAAAAAGTAATTATTATCTATCTACACACACACACACACACACACACACACACACACATTATGATATATATGTACTTATATTGTCTATGCTATATTTCAAATCATATTTTCACGTCGGCTCAGAGAATCGAGCAGCTTCCAGGAACGTCTGTCGAGTTTCAAATTTTCTTTTTGTATGTTTTTGTTTTCATTGCACGCCAGTCTAATGCCGTTGAAAGTTCTGTCGTGTTTTCCGCGACTGATCATTTATATTACTTTGTCTCTTGAGAACAATGATTAAGGAAGAGAAATGTTCATGATAACTGTAGTCCTAACACATGAGGAATCGTATGCAAAGCAACAACAACAAAGATAAACAAGCAAACATCGAATGCAGACCCTATTTGTAATCCAAACAATATTGCCGCAGAACGTGACTAGAATAATCCAAATCTATGTGGTACATAATTATGTATCTCCTTGCCGGCTGAGCTGAAGTACACTGTATAGCTGAGCTGAAGTACACTGTATAGCCTATGGATATGCACACCTATAGGCCTCTGTTCGATCTCAGCATGCGGAAACTTCTACCATTTATTATCCGCAATACCACTGAATATAGTATTTCTCCTCTCCAAGCCAACCCTATCTCGCACTGAAATGGCACATCTTTCTGTTTGCATAACCGAGCATTGGAATGTCGGATCAGTCTTTGTCGTGTTTTATACGTGGCTGTTACAAGCTGTCATCTCCTCAACTTCGACTGCTACGAAGAATATATGCCTGCTATAGACAAAGAACAAATAACAGTGCATTCTACAGACAGCAACTGTCATTCGCACAAGAAATCAGTATTGTGTCAGATATCGTTCAGATTTTGAGACGCATTGAACCATGTACTTACCAAGTTTTTCCTCCATAAATTCTCCGTCACCGTTTCCTTGAAGTAGCATCTCTGTTACTTCGATTCCCTCTTCTCCTTCTTCGCTCATATTTGCCAACGCAACTCTTCGAGATAGGAAGAGAAAGACAGTTTCAATGAAATGTCGTTAAAGCTGCCTAAACGACGTTTTATCAGCCAATTTCGGCAGTGCAAAAATTTATTCACTGCAGTTAAACGTCAGCCGTGCCTTCTGCGGTATACTCGAACTGCATTGAAAAACTCGATAATAACAAGTTGAATACGTCTGCCCTCGTTGTGCACACAAGAGGTTGGTTTATTCATGATCCTCTTGATTCTTTGTGGGTGCTCGAGCGTCAACATCGTCCCATTGTGAAAGTGCTGTCCAAGGACCTTTGTGAAAGACCCCGTGCAGGGGTACTGGGGAACACAAACTTAGGAGGAAGTAGAAGAAGAAAAAGAAGGGACACATTTCCACCTATTCACATGAATCCACCACCTGTGATCCACGGTGAGGGGCCAGGGACGATCTTCAACGCGTCGTGTTTGTAAACACTCTTTTCCAGCCGAAGAGCAGTTTTTTTTTTTTTCTGTGTATACAGTATATTGTAGCAGCAAAGACACACTGTGCGTGAAGTTCAGGGCGTAATGTTGACATTTCTGGTCTAATTCTAATACTGTACTGTCATCTGTTGTGAAAAGGTCGTTATTCATCTATCTGTAGGCCTATTTGTCCATATCCTTGTCATTGTTGCTGATTTTTATTGATTGCAGGAGTACAGTATTATAGTAGTACATGTACATGTATTTACTGTCATGTTATATCTAAAAATGTATATTGGCAGTAAAGGGTTTCCTGCCTTTAGGAAGGGCGGGGCATGGACCATGGTGCGGACTGCGAAGGGTTTATTCTTCCGCCTATTCTTCTGCCTATCTTGTGGTGGCTGCTCTTCTTAGGACCGGCTGCTAGGAGCTGATCCAGTGAGAAGGATCGAGTGGCCGGGTTTCACGCAGCCTGCAAACGATGCGGAATTGCGAGGGTGTCGATTCTCTCTCTTGATCTCTCTCTTTGTGTGGCAGCTGCACCTCAAGACACAATATTCGACTGGAGCTGGCGTAGACGAGGACAGGGATAGCGCCAAAGTAGTCTCACCAACCATCTCGCCCGTCTCCATGGCTACATTGCCACGACAGGAGGTTCCCTTTTCCCGATGTTTGAAGGGGTGTTTCTTGATTTCATCTCCATCGCCCAGTCTCTTAGGTTGCCTCCAGAACACCTCGGGTTTCTCTCACGTCATGCGTTTTACCTGTCTGCGTAGAACCGTATGAGTGCTCCTTGTTAGCATTTTCTGTATCCAGGGTCCTGTCTTTCTCGCCATCTCGCAAGGGGCGCTGTGGCATAGTGGATACACTCCAGACTCCCGATCGGGAGGCATAGTAAGAAAATAATATCACCCTCATCATACCTATGTTAGGAACAAATGTGAGATATACAAATGTATGTATTTTATATCAAAATGAATTTTGTCAAAGTCTTTCAATACACTGTTTCTTTTAATCGTTGTCCTACTCTGACATCATGACTTCTTACTATGGTGGTATGGAAGCTAAAAAAAACCCTGTATTGATTAGATCGCCCGACTTTCCTCAAACATTACCAATGTGTTCTACACGTGTACCAATTTTTCAGCATGCACCTAGTCTGCATTTGTGGTTCATCACACACCCTTGTCAAACCCCTCGATATGCTCAAGGCAAAACACAGATTAAGAGAGACTTAAATGGGAAATCCAGTCCAAATACAATGTATGAGATAGTCTGATAAGAAAGAGTAAAATATTAGGAGTTCATCGGTAAAAGTTTGATCAAAATCGGGTGAAAAATAAGGAAGTTATAGCATTTTGAAGATTCACTAATTTCAAAGGAAACAGTTCTTGACCGGTCAATATGAATATGCAAATGGCAAAGGAGTATGTCATTCCCTCACAACTAAATGCCTTTTGGTTTGTACATAAAATTTTGAAATTTCCAATTTTTTCATTCAAACGCAATGATGCCCGAGGCTCAAATCCTTGTTCAGTATATCCACCTGATCACTACCAGGTATTCTGAAATTATTCAATCAGGAAAAACATCATGTTTCAGATTTCAATGACAGGAACATTGAATTTTCATCATTTTTTTTACAGGAATCAATGGAAAATTGTGAGTCTATGACATTTTAACTCACTCATTTGCATATTCATATCCACTGTACAAGAACTGTTTTGCAGAAATTGGCAAAATTTCAAAATGTCATAACTTACTTACTTTTCATCCAATTTCAGTCTATTTTTTACCCCTGAACTCGTAAGATTCTACTCTTTTTTATCAGACTAACTTATATTCGGACTGGTGATGCTCAAAAGGTTGCCTTTTTTTTGTACGTGTACTTTAGTTCAGACTGACCCCAGTTTTTTTTTTTTTTTTTCTGGATTAGTCCCTTCCCTCTCTCAGCCTCTCTCACCATTTATCCCATGTTTCTCGTCAATGTTTCGATGCTTGTGTGCTTTTGTCCAATCTCCCATACATTCACTTACAACATAACAACATTGACCCTGTAAGTGCCTTGAAATCATATACATTTGTATGATTTCCCCAAACTTTGTGCATGTCAGCAGTTTTATTACACCCAATTTTTTCTTGCTCAGGCCACCTCTACATGAAGAGCAGAGAAGCACACACTAAAATGATAAACACTAATTGAACACTTAACCCCAGTGCTGAGCACACCTGTGCGTTTATTTTAGCACAATATTTGTGCATTATACACATGACTGGTGCTAAAAAAATGACATTCTTAACCATACTTTTTCACATTTTCTTGCATTGCCACTATAAGTCTTCACATGGAAGCAGTAACATGGCTTTCTGCATTTCCATCCTACATTTGTATTTCCTTAATGCCCAATAATACAACAGATTGACGCTGCTCCAGGAATCAAACTCTAAACACAAACTACAGTGTACAGTGTATTCCTAGTGTATCAAACATGGTTGTAACAAAGTTCTCATTGCAATGAAGCCAACTTCAGGATCCCACATTATCACCTGTAAATCTTTATGCACTCTACTGTTCGGCCGTAACAAAATTTTGATATGGCATAGGAAAACTGCTGGTCTTGAGTACATGTACAGTTGTACTTTGTTATAATGGGAGTACATGTACAGCATTCACTCCCTCTTGCGGTATTATAGTAATGTGTCTATCTATACATGTACAGCCAAGACATAGTACAATAGATCTGCCTTATTTCAAACTGTTTAACACATGAAAACCTCTATTGTGGAAAAAAACAACAAGCGAACAATAGCTATTTTGACAATAGGTATCAGCATTTCTGACATTTCAAATCTTGAGAGCAATACACTGTAATGGCCAGTAATCACTTATTAGATCAAAGGAAATGTATACAGCAGGCAATAATTTTCCAACTCAAATTTGATTAGCAATTTCAGCTGATGAACAATATTTCAAATGGTATCCTGTGCACTTCTATGGAAAAAAACTGCTACACAAAAGATAGTTAGTGTAGCAGTGGTGTAAAAATGCATAGTAAATTGCGATGCGATACCAGGAAAATTATTCCCTGTACAATGTATATTCATGAGAACTACACTCATAGGTCATCATTAACCATGACAACTTGTGATACTGCACTTTGGATCTTCTCATTGCAGAACTTGGATAGAATTTCCCACAAGATATTGAACACTCTTCAAAATGGCTATTTCCCCTTTATCTTTTAAAGTTTCTAAAAGGGAGACAAATATAATATAGAGAGTGAGGTATGCTGGTTCATACATGGTGTGCTTCTCATTGCTCACTACTGCTAAAAATTTACATTGTTAATGAAGGTGTACCCAAACATTTTCACAATAACGTAATGTGCATTGTACGTGTACACTGTACATGCATCTCATCTTATCAAACTTGATTTGGCATGAGCTTGATTTCTGAAGCAGTGACAAGGAGATTCTGTTCACCAGGGCTACACACTCACCCCCCCCCCCTTTTTTTTCTACTGGTCCCACCTGTCTGTTGGACCAGTAGGCACCCAATTTTCCATGTTTTACTGGTCGGACCATGTTTTACTGGTCCAACAGTGACTTTTACTGGTCAGGGACCATTGGACCAGTGCCAGTGTGCAGCGTTGCGTTCACAGGTGTATCATCATGGCCTTCCTTATTGTTTTGATGACTATTACCATGCAAGATCATAAACTACCATATACTGTATCAACACCTCTTCAACATTAGAATGCAGATCTCAGGACCGACACCGCATTTACACTCACTCATTCATAAGCTACAGTGCACTCCATACATTGTAACAAAATATCATTACAATGAAGTAAAAATTCAGGTCCAGAAATCATTATCTATGTATCTTCACATGCTTTATTTGTTTGGACATAACAAAATTTTGGTACAGGAAAAGAAACCGCCAGTCCTGAGGATTTTGTCAAAATGGCAGTCACCCGTGCCACTGTCCAGCACGGTGCTGCATGAGGTTCAAAGAATCTGCACTGGGTTTCTGGCATCCTTCCCCTCCTCTTTATTCATCTGATGTATCTCAAAACTGGATCCCACTCTCACATTGCCTGCAGTCACTCCCAATGGCAGATGCTGATGATGTGTGTCCCACTACTCAACTCACAGCACCAAGAATGACATATATATATCACAGGTGTCTTGTCAATGTCTCATACAGAGGCCAAGCCATTAGCACAGTTCATACGGTAGACATCAAAAAGTTCAATCCACATCAGGGAAGTAGTCCACTGGCTTACTGAAATCCGCTATCGTCTTAGGTTCATACAGCAGGAGACCTCCATCAGTAAGCGCATCAAGAAAGGCCCTTATCTGTCAAGCAAGGCAAAAAAGTAACAGGTGTTATATAACTCATTTAGAACAATTTTAATTTGTGATTACCAGGCACAGTAGTTGAAATCATTTTCATCCTCAATGTCCCACACCTTCACTTGGTGACTGCTTGCTTTGACAATGTGCAAGGTGAAGTACAATGTACAGTCATTGGAAACTGTACAAGAGGTGTTTCAGTGCACATCTATGAAAACTCAAATTGACTTCAATAAATTGGGTAAAATCAAACAAACATGAGGAAAAAGTTTTATCAAAATCAGAGGTGAATAAGTTTCAGATTCTTATAAGTTGTCACATGTTTCTGTCTAATAATGAAAGTATGCAGCTGTGACCACATGAAATACAAATTAGCTGTAAACTGATTCAAGAAAATGTGTTACTTGAAGGTGCCATTTCCTATGGTAGGGTCGATTTTATAAAAGCCCGACTACTCTGTTTAATACTCCCCTATTCAATAAAGAACATCACCTCAAACAGTGTAAAACTGCACATTTAGTTCCCCTATCACCTTCCAGCCAAATCGCCCTCCCAAAAAACAAACTGTTTGACCTTTGCAACAATTCAAAGCACACTGCAAATGGTTTGTTTGCAACACTTTTTTAAATTTCCCAGTCTCTGCTTGTCATGTCACTATACTCTTAGCACTATCCAGGGGCCCGTTGCATAAAAGTTACAATTATGGTAACTTTGCCATCCAGTGGTAACTACCATGGTAACAATACTCAACAGCCAATCAAAATCAAGAATTCCATGGAAGTTACCATTGGATGGCAAAGTCACCATAATTGTAACTTTTATGCAACGGGCCCCAGGACTAGCAAGGAGTGATGTGATTATAAATGGGGTCTTTAGTGACCCAAGGACTACATATTACACTCTCTTCAGATGTATCTTTGCTAGCCTACAATCACTACACAGATTATGTCTTGTCTCACAGAATGTGCATTCATTGTAGAATGAGCACACCCACCAATCCACCGACACGCAGACACACAATTCTATCTGTACATACAAGTGCAGCTTATCAAGCAAGGATCATAATAAAGAACGCTGTAACTGTACAATGAATGAATGAATGAATGAATGAATGAATGAATGAATAAATAAATAAATAAATAAATAACTACCTAACTATCTAACTAACTAAATAAATAAATACAGTAGGAAGGAAGAAGCTAATATAGAAGTTGGATGCTCACTGCCTCCTGCTCCTGTCTCTCCTTCTCCATGTTAAGATGGACGTAGCTGATGCCCGACTCCAGGCAGCGCTGGGCGAGGACTCGGCCAAGGTTCAGGGAGGCCACCACGTCAGATGTGGAGTAGAGGTGCTGCTTAATGGCCCACTCCTTGGTGGATGCCTGGACCGCCACGTGACCGTTGATGTGCTGGATGTACGCTGCGATGTGTCTGTTGGTCTTCTTGATGAATAACCTTGGCAAATGCATGCAAAAAAACAAAACAAAACAAGAGCATCACTTTACCCTGCTTTAAGAAACTGCCCATTTTTACAAATGAAGATACAGGTTACAACTTGCATAATGTTTTAACTGACACTGCATTTTGTATGTGCAAATAAAAGTATACTGGTAGAAGATGTGATGTTAACACCACTTGAGAGTTACAAAATACACTGTACAGTTATAGTACTAGCATCTAATCATTAATATGTCTGATTATTTCACTTAAAAAAGGAAAAGACACTGTATTATGCATCTCTTGCTTGCAAGAAGACGGAAGAACATATGGTTGGATTGTCCAGCAAAAACTTCTATACATGCATCCACTAAAAAAACCAAAGAATGTATGATGCATGATGTAATTTCTGCAGCTAACCTAACACATTGTGTGCTAGTGTAATGGGAAAAAAAAAATCTGCTGATACATTACTTAAACAGATCGTATAGATTTGATTGAGACTTAACTTCTGGTTTTTATCATTTTTGGTGAGATAGTGAGAAACCTCTTATGAAATATGAAAGAGCATGTAATTCCAAGAGGGATTCAATGTTTATTTTATGAAAATTGGTTATGACATGGCCGAGATATCCAAAAACAGAGCCATTCTAATAAAATGTGGGACCCACCTTTTACTACAATCGTTATGTTTTACCTTTGGATGTTTCAGCTTTTCTGAACCCGATTTTTATCAAATAAATTTTGAATTTCCCTTAAATGGTATGCTCTGTATTATAGCATTTCATAGTGTTTTCTTGGTATTTCGCAAAAAACTTAAAGCCCAAGTTTCATCGCCACCAATACTGTACCATCCCTTTAAATCCAGCAGTTTTTCGGTTGATTTAATCTATTGATTTGGGTAAATGATCAAACTACTCTGCACCTTCTTTTGAACACATGCACATTGTTCCAAATGTTAGCCAAATGATTGAGTAATATAGACTGTTAATATTAACATAGGAAAGAATGCCCTATCAAGGCAAATTGTACTAGTCTCAAGTGAATAAGTCCCAGGGGGATACACTGACTTGTGCCAGTAGTCTTTTCTTGGATGGCTCTTGGACCAGCCGAGGTCCTTTCTAGCCACAGCCATCCTCTCCAGATTTCTTGGGTTTCTATTGATGAAGTTTGGGTTCACTCGGTCATTGTCGGACAGCTCCTCTTTGCTCTTCTCCTCTTCCGGGGACGTAGATGGTGCCACATTAGTTTGTGTCCCCGAACTATGGATATTGCGACTTGCAACAGCTAGTGCAAAGCAAGAACAGAGAGAGAGAGAGAGAGAGAGAGAGGGAGAGAGCGTAGCCGTAGGAGAATGGCAGATAAAATAAACTCAGGTGTCAAAACCAATCAATTGGGATATTGTTCAATCAACATTATTTTTACATGCTGGGGTTGGAACACAGTCTGCCTGTATTATGCAGCTATGGCATTTACAGCTGTATTCAATTACTCCCTAGATCTATTGACTTATACACGTATTTACTTTTCTTCTTTTTCCTGTATTGTGCAGAGCCTCCAGAGTATTTATCATAAACATAATCAATTCTTTAGAACTGACGATATGATATACACATTGTGTCAGCAGAACTTAAAGTGAAAACATAGTTTTGGTAAGAGTTTGAGAACCCGTCTGGCACCATATATCAAAGGAGTCTACCAAGAAACTTACCCGGCTGACGCGATTTGTTGTTTCGGGGTATTTTGAGATCAAAAGTAAGAGTCGGTATACCGACTTTTATTCCAGAAGGATCCAGGTTAACTCGGTCTCGGGGACAACTCGGGCCTATTTCTGACAATTTATACGCAGTTCGTGATCACCATATTCTATACATAGGCGCTTGATAGGCGCACATTTATTTTGCATGCGCGCCAAAGAGGTTTTTTTGATGGGCGTGTTGTTTCAACTCGGCCAATAACTGTGACCAGCCAGAACGCGAAGCGCTCCCGTAGTACAACACTGTATGATCCAGAGGGACAACTCGGCCCCCTGTCAAAAAGAGTCCGAGTTAGCCTGACCCTGATCGGGGAAGTTCTGAGATGCGAACATATTTGGTTAATATTTCACATTTTCGTCGTTACCCAATGAATATCTATCTTGCCATTACAGCGCTATTCCACACATTTCACTGATTTTCAGGCATACGTGTACATTTTGGGGCGAAATTTGACAATTTTGCAGGCTTACCAGAACTATGTTTTGGCTTTGACCTTCTGAGTGTAAAGGGTGTATTAGCGCCTTAGCGGTATACCATTAGCATGAACAGTGAGTACCGGTACCTACATCGACCATTGGCATTATGTGATTTGGGTAAGGTCGAGTTAGTCGCTACATACAGCACACGACGCGACCATTACCAGCCCGAACGAACGCGAAGCTTCACTCCCTTCAGGCCGGGAGCGCTAGTGCTCCGCGGCCCCGGGGTTACTGCGACTGCAGCTGCATGCAGCATGCTGAGCGGCGACGTCCTATGCATATCCTGAGCTGAGCTGCATGCAGAGCTCACGAGGATCGATCGAGGAGTAGATCCTGGTACTTACCTCTGCTACTACGCAGAATATCATGTCTGCTGAAAGCTGAAACTCCTCTTGACAGTGTTCTTATCTTGAATATTGCTGCTAAGATGTTACTAGTACTCATTTTTTTCTGTTTTATAGGCTCTAACGTTAGACCGACATTGACTAAGTAGTAAAAGGCACCTCATTCAGTTCTGTAGTTAGTCAGCCCCCGTGCACACACGTTTGACTGGCTAGATAGCTGTGTGTGCTACTTGTGTGTGATGAGTGGTGGTGGTACAGCCCGTCCCCCGTGTGCGTGGTGGCAAGTACGTCCGTCCGTCGACGCCGGCAAATATATGTTGTTTCAGACTCAGATTTCGAATAGTTGGGTTAGCTTGGCATGGATCATTTCTAAATTTTGCCATTCAGTGTCTAAACTATTAAAATCCAATGATTTCCCTTAGCTCTTACTTATTGTTACGACATTTATTTCTAATCAATTTGGCTAAATGCAGGTTAATAGCACTTAAAAACAAACAAAAGTTATCTCGCTTCTGCGTCAGATAGACTAATCATATGTCGTACAAGAGCTGCAAAATGGCGACAACCGAAGAGGAGGAGGTGGACATCTTCGAAGATGATCATCTCAATTCCCTATTGAATTTCCCCGCTGATGTCCAGCAAGCAATTGAACAGGTGTGATTGTTGGTATTCATGTTTCTAGATGAACGTTTCGATTAAAGTTTGTTCATCACATACGGGATTAGTCTTTCGGAGTCGTTAGTCCGTTCGAGTTTCTTTCAGTGTAGGCCCACACCTTGTATTTAGTGTTAGTTTTTTTTTTCTTCATACGCGCGTATGATAGTTCTACTTCTAGTCTACTTATTATTAATATTAGCTATACGTTGCTGCTGCTACAAATGTTGTATGCTCACCCACAATCAGTTGACAGTAGCCCTAGTAACGTTAAACATAGACCGCCAACATAGCAAGAACAAGATGCGTAGTGCTGCATGCATATTGTGCATTTACACCAGATCTACTGCGAGTACTGGCACTGCACGCTACCACTGTCCACAGCGCACAGCACAGCCACACAGGGCCAGGGCAGCTGGCAGGGGCCAGGGTTCATTATTCATCGACTTGATTGAAAGTAATAAGTGGCCTCCTGACCTGGGGGGTGTTTCATCAACGTTTGTCAGCGCTGACAAGTTGTCAGGCTGACAATCACCATAGTTTAACACTAACAGTCAGTGACCAGAGCATCTCATCCAATCAAAACCAAGGATTTTGCTGAAATTGTCAGCGCTGACGCTGACAAACGTCAGCGCTGACGAAACAACCCCCAGGACTGCACTGGTTGGGAACTGGATCTTTGGATGAGGGTAACACCCCCAGTATTCGGTCACTTAAGCCTTTTTGAAATATTTTTCAAACCAAAATAATACTTACATACATCATATCTATAACACTAAGAAATATATCAAATTTCTATAATCTCAACTTTCATTTTGTTAAATATCTCACAGAATTGCTCAAAATCCCAAAATATTTCACCTTGAAAATCCCCCAGAATACGGTCACCGCAACCAGTATTTGGTCACGCGATGTGTGCGTTCAAAGTCAAAGCGTGTTCACACTGGGATCACGGCAGCTGAAAAATGGCCGCGCACTACCTTGTTGGCGCGATATTGCATTGGGGACGTGGCGGCGCGCGTTGGTGACCGAATACCTACGGAAATTTTGTTTTACTTTTGCGCTTTTGAGGATACCATCACAGTCCGAGCTTGCGATAAGCAAAAAATCCTGCAAGAGAACGGCGTATTTCTCGATTTTTAGCGTTTTTTTGGCTACTCGTATTCTTAAAACTGGGCTTAGTCCGCGTGCGCTTTGGGAAAGTCACTCCGATTCTGCACTTTGGCGGTGAAATTGGGATTTTGGATGGATTTTTGGAGGGGACTAAGGGAGTTTCCTGTTGTGAATGAGTGTGCAAGTATGTGAATTGATATGATTTGCATGTGATGTGACAGTTGAACTTACTGGCTGGTTACAAGTGATAAGTGACCTAATACCGGTACCTGACCGAATACTGGTACCCTCACCCTGAACCGTTGCATTCGCCTCCTCCTAACCGCACTAGCGACCCCAACCCGTACCGAGTCAGGGTCGCATTGCAGCCCTATGGCTATTGATGTACCACCTGATATGGCTTAGTATTTTGGTGACCAGAGACCAAAATAAAGGGTTTTACACAGAAATTTGGAGCCATACTGTTAGATAAGATACTTACAATCAGAGGCGCGGAAATCGATTTACAATATGATCTGTTTTAAGAGCCCAGTATGGCAGTGAAAGATTTTATCTGAGGTTTTAGTCCTTCCGCACTTCGTATTGTAGTACAACTTACACCGCACATGCGCAAACAGCCTTGCTGTCGATTGGGTATGGATAAAACGTAGCACATGTTATAATGCACAATGTATGCGTGTGGAAAAAAAAAAAACAGGACGGCAAGCTGAGAACTGAAATGAATATTCATTCGCGCATGCGCAGATCATTTTACTTACGTGATATGTTATTCAAAATGGCGAACCGCATCTCCCGGAGATGGTCTCAAAGATGATGATTGATTAATCTTGTTTTCGGAGGTAATGGTGAGGGATACATAGTCACTTAAAGATATTCAACAATATGGTAATAGTGGTATTTAATACAACATGTGGCTTTTCGTTGCGAAGCCAAATGTTGTTTTGAACGATGAGTTGTTTACACTATTGCAAGCATCGCAGTGCACTAGAGACCATTGAGTAGTACTTCACTAAATTGCATACAAGTCATCGGGGCACTGTTACTGTTTACAGCGCCCTGCGCCGGGGTTAGCCTCCTCCGAGCTCCCTTGCCTGGCTTGGTGTGTGGGCGGCTGTCTTGCAAAGGTAGTCGGTGCACTTTTGTAGACTGTGTGTTAAATGTAGACCAGCTAACAGTTGCATGTATGTGATGTACTAGTAGATGTGTGAGGGCTTGTCTCTGTGCGACTTTGTATCATGTTTATGTGCATTACCATTAATGTCTTCGCCTAACTGCGACTTGTAGGATTTGGGGTCTTGTACAGGGTAATATCGTCCTAAAATTCCAACTTCAGTAGACTGACTAAAAATTGCTTCAATTCCAATATATACCAATGTCGTCCTATTGTTAACACCTACCTGGAAACATTTGGCTCCTCTAATACTTAGTCCCTTTCTGTCGAAATCGATGACTTTAAATGATTCGGTCAAGAGGAATCTGTGAGAACGATAACTCAACTGCTCTGTTCATCAGATTCAAAACCTGTGCGCGCACGCATGCGTTAGGCAGAGTGCAGTGTAGCCTTTTGACAAGGCCCTCTGTCACTGTATTGCATTACTCTCTGAGCGAGTAAGAAGTGATCCCTCCGAGCGCAATATCGTTAGAGCGAAAAGGCGCTTTCATGCATATTCATATCGCCAATGCGCAATGTGCCATGCAAAGGTTGTTTGGAAAAACAAAGGAACGCACGGGGAGGATGGAGATGGACTCGTAGAAAAACATTTTTTTAAGACCATGGGATCAGTTTTAAAAATGAGCAAGTGAATGGCAGGTATGAATTAGATAGGAAGTGTATGTATGGTATAAAAATAAGCCATTTGCTGGTGAAATATGTAATAGAGGGGTGAAAATTTGTGTTCCTCTTTCATCATACTGAGACAGCACTCGGTTGACTCGGGGCTCTCCCACAGTATAGCTGTGTACAAGGAGTGCCCTGGGGTCAGTCTTCGCCCAAAACAGCTGGTTGTTTCGGGCAAAGACATGGTGACTTTGATGTTAATCAATGCTTCATGAAAACTTGGTTCAAATTAAAGGTAAAACATAGTTTTGGTATTACCGGTTTCAGAACCTGTCTTGCACCTTTTCACATTTCCTTGCAATTGTCAAGAAACTTACCTGGCTGACGCGATTTGCCAGGGATGACAAGTAGAGTAGTTTTGGAGTACTTGGGGTTAAAAGTATATGAATTAATGAAAGTCGATATACAGGTACCAACATTCCCAGGAGGATCCTGACTAACTCTGACTCGGGGGAGAATTCGGCCCTATTTCAGACAATTTACACACAGTTCGTGATGGCCGTATTTCATGCATATATGCGCACATTCATTTTGTATCTGTGCCAAAGAGGTTCTTTGATGCGCGCATTGTATCAACTTGGCCCCTAACTGCGACCAGCCAGAGATTGCAACTCCGGCAAACCTCTTTGGTTAATATTTAGCATTTTCTTTGTTACTCAATGAATGTCTTGGTATTTCAGCATAGTTCCACACATTACTTAGGCATACATGTACATTGTGGGAGAATAATATGACAGTTCTGCAGGCATACAAGAACTATTTTTTGCCTTTAACTTGAGCTTGAGTGATTGGTTCTAAACTGTTTAGTATAAAAATGTATCCTGTGCTTTTGGTTTATTTAGGATTAAAGGAATTTGAGATACCAGTATCTACAAAGTACAATTTACACTTCCGGGAGTTATGAAAAAAAACAAACATTAGCACCATCGTCTCTTGAACCTTGAATGAGTTAAGGATACACTGATGCTAAGGTTCTTTCATATCCATTTACAGTGTACATTGTATTTTGTATGGTATACTGGTACGTGTACATCTCAAATTATCATCTTCCATCAATAATGACAACAAATATGCAGTCATTGCAGTAGTCCAATTCATTACAACAAAGGGGCAAACACCACTTTATTCAAAGAATATCATGGTCTGGTAAGTGAGGTACAATGGAAACATTTTCAAAATTGTGTATTCATGAAAGATTTTGAATGATCCAGATCATGCAGTGTTGAAATCGTGATATTGTATGTTAATGATCAAGGTGGTGGCACAGCCTATTACATACCTCCCTGGTATGGTGTGATTGCACTATTCAAAATAGTCTCAGTGGAATAGGTAGGCTCAGCTTTATGAGGGGGGGGGGGGAGATGTTAGCTTTATGGGGATGTCATTTGATTACTTATTATAATGCAATCTTTCTTTCTTTAAACCAGTTTGCATATTTTCACCATAAAAGAAATTATGTACATTGGTGTTGAACTATACTACAGGTTTGGGCTTGTTCCGTGATAATTTCAGTTTGATTTGTTCCCAGGTGTTGCCTTCCTCAGACCCATTGGACAGGCCTGATTTCAATGCAGTGGACTACATTAACAATCTATTTCCAACAGAACAGGTAAATCTGTGTATGATATGTTTACTAAATAGAACTATTTCTTTTTGCTTGTATGTGTACTACTAGTAGTCATAATTCAATATGAGGATGCTTCATACAGTGGCAATGTAAATTTTCGTGACATTTGCATCAATGATTGTACTGAAGTGGTATGTCCAGCTCTAATTATGCATAGTGAATTATCAATCTGCAATTTATTGCAAAAATTTATTTTCCTTTTTACGTAGAGTACTTAAAACAGAAACCCAGAACACAACTTCTGCTGAGAATGAGTTGTCTTGTTATCCTTTGTGAACTCATACTATACTTGTGACACAAAAAAGGAACAAAAGAAAAATGCACTATTAGTGTATTATACATGCATGCAGTGATTACTCTTTATACAATGGTAGCATATAAATTTAACATAAGGTTGACTTTACATAATTCACATAGCATTCACATAATTCAGTACCAATTGATATCTAGTTTGCTTTCATTAATTTTTATGTTTTGCTTTCTTTTTGATGATGATGATAATTGATGTAGGGATGTCGATATTTGGAAAAGAGCCACTCTGAACTCATTACTCTATGGAGGTAAACAGGTAAACCCTGAAATGTACAGCAAAATGTGTGGAAAAAACAATTGTATCTACCATTTTACATGTATTTCCCATAGTCACTGGCCAATATAGATGAGGTGGTGAATCGAATGAGACTGAAAATCCGCCGTCTGGATGATGAAATCCGAGCTGTGGTACGAGGTCAGACCACTGCGGGGCAAGATGGCAGAGAGGTTTGTTGTGATTCTTTTCTCATGAAGGTGCTATAAATGTAGGAGGCTTCAATATGATTGTTGTTGTTTTTTTAATTCTGCACAAGGTGTTCTCTTTATCTCAACTGTATACAGTGGACTCCCTTTTTAACGAAGTGCTCGGGACCTGCAATTTTCTATCGTTATATCGAAATTTCGTTATAACCGAACAAATAAACAATAAAAAGCATAGAAAGGATAATGTCGCGACCTGCATTTTTATTTCGTTTCAACCGGAATTTCGTTATGACCGTGTTCGTTATAACGGGAGTGCACCGTATTAGCAGACTGCTCCATGTGCCAAAATGTTCATTATTTGTGAATTACATTTTTTTGCTTTGTTTTGTTTTATTTTTTGCTTATTTGTTCTTTCCTGATGGATCTTCCATTTAATATTGGAAAATCAGTGTCTTCTTTTTTTTTTATTCTTCTTTATTTTTCTCTGTCATCCCAAAGGCTCTCAAAGAAGCCCAGCAAGCTATTCAGGAACTATTCAAGAGGATCAAGGACATCAAAGAAAAAGCTGACAAATCCGAGCAGATGGTAAGATTTTTTTTTTTTCCCAGACCCTTAAAGTGACTACACAGTACTGGTTGAGGTGAGGATTCAGCTTGTAATGTTTTTGCGAGATATTTAGAAACCACTCTATGAAATGTTAAAGAACATACAATTCTAAGAGGAATCAAAAGTTTATTTGATGAAAGGCGGTTTTGAAATGACTGAGATATCTAAAAACAAGGAAAAACAAAGAGATCCTAATAAAGTCGTGGCCTGTCAATTTTATTAAAATAGGATCGCTTTTTTTGATATCCTAGCCATTTCAAGGCCAATTTTCATCAATTAAACATTGAATCCTTCTTGAAATTACATGCTCTTTCATATTTCATAAGAGGTTTCTTATTATCTCAGCAAAGAATGTTATAAACCTGAATCCTTACCTCAACCAGTACTGTTCAGTCACTTTAACACTCTAGTTAGTATACACACATCCAAAAAGTTGCCAAGCTCTTGTATAATTGCCCATTCTGTAAGCATGGGAAAAGGCATGATCAACACATTGATGGTCGATACATAATCACATTCTTTGCAGGTTTGTACTTGCTGCCATTTGTGAAACGTCTACTTAGCACAAGCACAGAAACAGGCATTTGGCTTGAAATGACAAAACTTCAGGTTATTTTGGTCACAAATAGAGTAAAGAAAAGTGAACATCACATCTTTGCTTCAACTTTTTCAGCATCATAAATATGTACACCTTGATTGTTGTGTTGGTTTGCATGCAGTAAAATTTCAACCATGAACTGGAGATGACATGGACATGGTAATTTCCATGAGTTTCTCCATTTATCTTTTTTTCCCCCTCTAACACTAAAGGTGTTACACCTTTTTATATTTGTAAGTTGTGTTGGTGTCAAATTCAGACTCTGTAAGTAAAATATAGATCAGCATTTTTATGATCACATACTTCCATTGCACACAGGGAATAATTGGTGTCTTTCATTTTTATTTTGCTTTTTCTTTTAACATGGTCTTATCTATGATAGATATTGTGCAGTTTTGAATGTATAGTAAACAGACAGTGTACTTTCTAGGAAAATAGAGGCAGACAATCATACTCATAGCAGTAAATGCAAATTTATTTTGCACTTACAGTTACTTTATACCTAGAGAGATAATCCCTCTTGCAGCAACAAGAAGCTTTACTGGGATGAACAGCAAATTTGTTGTTGGGAGGTTTCATAGTAATGATCTGTCTATTTAAAGTAAGAGTGTGCTGTGATAGTAAAATCTGGATAGATCTTCAAAGAAAAAGAGATCAGGCTGCAAAGTTGTATGGTGGCGTGCACAGTTGTATGGTGGTGTGCACAACTTGAATAGGTAGGTAGTTTCAGATCCAAATTGTCCTTGGGAAGAATACATACTTTAAAGGGATGGTACAGTATTGGTGGAGATGAAAATTGGGCTTTTAAATTTTTGCAAGATACCAAGAAAACACTTATGATATAGTACAGAGCATACCATTTTAAGAGGAATTCAAAGTTTATTTGATGAAAATTGGGTTTGGAATGAATGAAACATCCAAAAACAAAGTAAAACAAAGCGATCGTAATAAAGTGTGGGTCCCACACTTTATAAGAATTGCTCTTTTTTGGATATCTCAGCCATTTCAAAACTAATTTTCATCAAATAAACATTGAATTCCTCATAGAATTACATGCTCTTTCATATTTCATAAGAGGTTTCTCATTATCTCACCAAAAAATGTGAGGAACCTGAAATTAGGTCTCAACCAAAACTATATGATCCCTTTAATGCATCTATGGATTTCTTCAGTTTACAGCTTGCTCACTCAAAATTTATTTTGTCCCCCCCCCCCCCCCACTGCTAGGTGAAAGAGATCACACGAGACATCAAGCAGCTTGACCATGCCAAGCGTCACCTGACCTCCTCAATCACCACTCTCAACCATCTCCACATGCTGGTGGGCGGGGTCGACTCTTTGGAGTAAGTGCACAAGAGAGCAATATCTTTCATAGGATGTGTACACAGTATATATTACAGTGTTTTTCTAGTTATACACAAATTTTGTATGTCAGCTGAGATTTGCATATTTAACAACTTGTAAAAGTGTGGCTTTCTGCAACCCAAGTGCATTGCATATATGACCCCTAAGTTAGGAAATTGCCAACTTTTCTCTTGAGAAGGGAAAATACTTCATTTTCATTCCATCAATGTGGTTCTCGATCCCAAATTTCACCACTCATGAAATTGTCGTACAAGTCCCAATGGCAAAATAGTATGCCTGCAAAAAACGTGGTGCATACAGTAAGTTTTCAAGAAGTGATGCTTGATTATTTAAAGTGGTCTTTAGTGGTGGTAGAAATGACTTGGTTGATGGACACTGACGATTTAAAAAGAAAAAAAAAATTGCTCTCACAAAACTGGCAACAAAAACAAGATGGTGGTATAAAAGATTTTAAGATTTGTTGAATGAAATTTTGCATTGCTTCACAAGTGTTCAGGTATGGACATGAAAAATGATACAAGTTGAGAGATCTGGAGTAATAAAGAATCACATTTGAACTAGAAATTAATTCTATAAGATCCAAAAAGGCGACAAATATCAAAGTGAAAGATGACGCAATATGAAATTCGTGACATGACTGTCCAGATTTTGGTTGCTTCAAAATATTTTGAACACCCTATAAGTGAATAAGACTAGCCAAGGGGGTGAAGCTATATTTCCATGTTTCTGGTAGTGATCTAATCATCAAGACAAGCAAGAAGTATTTGCAGTGTAGCCCTCATACACAGGAGAGGATGCAGTTGCCAGTGATCTGCATCCTAATCTTTTGAAACTCGCACACAGGAACATGACTAGGAGGAGGCAGTACGGGGAGGTGGCCAACCTCCTCCAGGGTGTCGTGAATGTCTTGGAGCACTTCCAGAAGTACATGAGTATCCTGCAGATCAGACAGCTGGCAGACAAGTAAGTCGAGAGAAGATTTGCATCTTGTCTTTGTAATGATACCATGGACACTCTTTAGTCCTACGGTCAGTTTTGTCAATGCAGTTACCGTATTCAGGGATGTAGATCCATGTGAAGTCTCTCCTGGAATCTGTTATGAACTTTTTGTAAGATCAATAATCATAGAGTGTTAATGGGCATCTATTTGAGCATGCCAAACTTACTGTGCTTCTCCTCTGGGGCAAATGCCTTATGCTTTGCAGGATATATTTTGGAAGTGGAAATGTTTGTCCAACCAAGTGGGATAATTTTGCATCACAGGTCTCAGAGCTCAGACAGATGCACCAGCATTGGGTAGTTTGTGAAATTCTCGTTAAGGTTTTAACTGTAGCAGGTGTACAGTGTATTTCTCGAAAAAAGCATGTTCACTTTATCGTTTTTGTGTGTTCTGGAAACAGACTCATGTAAGGTTTTTTATGCCTCCGCCACGTAGTGGTGCTGGAGGCATTATGTTTTCGGGTTGTCCGTCCGTCCGTCCGTACGTCCGTACGTACGTCCGTACGTACGTCCGTCCGCTTTCGTTTACGCGATAACTTGAGTAATATTTACTGGAATTTTACCAAACTTGGTCCAAGTATGAAGTATGATGGGGCAATGATTTGATTAGATTTTAGGTGAAATCGGCAGAAGGTCAAAGGTCAAAGGTCAAGGTCATATCATGAAATTTATCCGTTTACGCGATAACTCAAGACTGTATGGAGCAAATTTCACCAAACTTTGTTGGAGGATGATGTATGATAGGACAATTACTTGATTAGTTTTTCAGTGAAATCGGATGGAGGTCAAAGGTCAAAGATCAAGGTCAAATCCTAAAATTTATCTGTTTACATGATAACTCAAAACTGGATGAAGCAGCTTTCACCAAACTTGGTCCAAGGATGATGTATGATGGGACAATTAGTTGAGTAGATTTTAGTGACATTGACAAGAGGTCAAAGGTCAAAAGGTCAAGGTCAAATGCTAAAAATGTTGCTATTTCCCCCATATCTATGCAATGGCCGCAGTTATTTTCTTGAAACTTAGTGTAGACATGTACTACTGCATAAAGATTCTCCAGAGAGAGTTTCATGTCATAAGGTCAAAGGTCAAAAGGTCAAAGGTTAGGTGAAAATGTTGCAATATCACATTTCTCACAAATGGTTCAATGTATCTTCATGGAACTTGGTACATATGCATGTACTGACTGGCAGGGATTATCTAGGGAATTTAGGGGTCATGGGTCAATAGTCAGGGGTCAAAGGTCAAGGTAAACTCCTCAAAATGTTACTATTTCCCTCATATACTAGTATATGCAATAATTGCATTATTAGTTCTAAGATTTAATATATGTACATGTATTACTTAATGGAGATTCTCTTGGAAGTTTCCAGCCAGAAGGTTAAAGGTCAAAGGTTTAGGGTCAAAGGTTAGGTTTGAATGAAAAAAAAAGATATATTTTGTACTGTACACTCTTTCTTCATACCTTGAAAATTATACTCAATGCATAAACTTATGATAAGGTCGGTCAGAAGTCAAGTAAAAATTTTCAATTCCCCAAATATGTGTACCTGTACTCTTTAATAGACAATTATAGCAAACCCAGTTCGTGGAAAGTGAACATTCAAGATATTTCTGATAAACCTGTTATTTCGATATTTTGCCAGTTATGTGAAACTGTCATCACACATTGTGAAGACATTGTACTATACACCTATTGGGAGAATCATGCATTATGGCGGAGGCATCAGTCGCCGTAGCGACATTTCTAGTTTTTTTCTTCTTCTTTTTTTTGGTACTCTTTCAAATTTCAATGCCACATCACACACTGTGTCCACAAGTTCTAGCTTACTTGCATGACTAAGAGTAATGGAGAAAGTAATGCTTATCTACGGAATAGAGACAAGACCATAGGACTTAAAGTTGAAGAATGACTTAAAATTGAAGAAAATGAAGTTCAAGAGATAATCAGGATATCAACTAAAATGGAACTCAATCTTTCTGTGAAAAAAGAAATTCCTGTGTAAAAACTAATAGTACCTGTAGTGCTTCGTGCTAACAAATACCATGGCACACACTATCATGAGGAATGTTTCACTACTGTACTAAGTTCTTATCACCTTCATCAAGTCATCATAGAATTAAAAAAGTATGTTTTTTTTCTTTTGTTCAAAATGAAAAGAAATTGATCATTGCCTGTCATGATATTTTAGTCAGGTCCAGAATAACATACCTAAAATATCATTTGACCCGGTCATTCATGACGTACCATCACTTATTTATTGACTCTGTTATCACTTCCTGTAGTTACATTGAAGATGTTTTACAGCATGAATCATTGGACTGATGTTGCTTTGATACATTTCAGAGTTCGCAAGATTCAGTCGGAACTCGGACTCCAAATATTGGCAGATTTTGAGGAGTCATTTGCTAATCAAGGGAGCAGGGTAAGCTATTTTGAAATTTCTTGCTGCAAGTCATGAACAGCAGAACATTAATTGCTTTAATACGTGGAAGATATGGACGTATTTGATATAACCGTGCTGATATGCCCATATTTGATATGATTATGCTGATATGCCTTTTTGATAAAGAATGTAAACTATATTCTGGACAAATGAAAAAGAGATATAGATTTTGTAGGACTAGGAAGTCTTTGATTTCACATCTAAAAAGAATTGAACAGCTAAAGAGGAAATGAAAACTCAATATTAACAGAGGCTTGTGTCTTCTCATTCTGTACTGAACATAAAACTGGAGTTGGCTGAATTACTGAACAGCAGCATCATAAATTAAGTGTAAATTATTTATATCAGATGAAACTCAAAAGAGGTAATAGTAAAGGAGACTTTATTTATCATGGCAACTAGATCTTTAATTCACATGGTCTAGAATTAATGTATTTTGCTTGATAAATGGGTTTAGCCTTGATATTGCAATTATTCTTGCAATTTGATACCATTTTTATTTATTCATTCTTTTATATGTATTTTTTTATCTATTCATTTCATTTATTCATTCTCTTTTTTTGTTTTGTTTTGTTTTGCAGCCAATTGCTAATATGCGAGAACTTGCTGAGGCCTGTTTGGTTGTTCGAGTCTTAGAGCCCAAAGTCAAGTAAGTATGGAGGTGACTACGTCTTGAAACCTTGCCTTTATCAATGATGGAGAACTGCAGATTCTCTTTGGGTTGATGTGGTGTATGTTCATTTCAAAAGTAATGATAAAAATGTTGAATGACCTGGAATGTATAGACAATGATATGTAAATTTTCTTCATTTTCTGACTTTTCAATGCCCTTTCACTCTTTATCTAGTCCTTCATGAAACCATGTCTTTAGGGTTTGCCCCTACAGAATGTGATAATAAACACATCAAAAGGCTTTACCACCATTAGTATGGTATGAACATGGACATTACTTTTTCTTCTGCCTGCAGATGAGAAATTGTCCTGTTTATTCAATTTGTACTTTCCAGCAGTGTATTAGTTTTCCTCATGTATGATTTCGTTAAATGCCAAATAATCTAAATATAGTTTGCATTGAATTGACGATATGTTTGGATCATCTAGAACAATGCAGATGACATTGAGAACTGATTTGATTTGCAAATTTTACAAAATAGCCCCGTGGATGACATTTATGTCAAGAAGGAACAAGGGATTAATATTTACATTGCAAAACTCAGAAAATGATACAATGTATTTCTACAACCAATACATAAGTTATCATCTTTGTGGAATTGAGTTTTTGTTTGTCACTCGGCCTTGAGATGGCAAAACAATGTATGTAGAAAATGTATGAAAATTAACTTAGTCACATATTTCAGCTTATTTTAGTATAATCTGACTCTTGACATAATCTTGAAATCAGAACCCATTCCGTTACTGAGATATGATGCTCCCCCCCCCCCCCCATGGGAATTATTCAAATTTTGTTGGCAAAACAACGAAAGCGGTGATACACTTGCCCCTGCTCAGCACACGTCAGGCATGGATTTGGCAAAACAACGTATCTACTGCTGTACATGCGATACGTTGTTTTGCCATACGCAGTATAATAGGCTGCGCGCTACGCGCAGCTGGAGAAGTGTGCGCATATTGACATTGTAATACATTATATGCGCGCCAGTGATCGAGACTTACATTGTTTGCTGTATCAATAGCAATAGTGTGGTTATGTTGAGACGGCAAAACAACGTATGTTTTGATTAAATGCAAATTATTCTAAAAATAAAGGGTCGACTGAAATCAATTTGCATGCACTGTATTACTGATACTGATACTTCTAGGGTAAGATATGAAGTGTTTAATGAAAACAGAAAAAGAGCTGTAGGTTTGCGAAACTCCAAGCTCGATTGACTGGAAATGAGGTTGGATGTAGATACGTTGGTTTGCCATCTCAAGGCCACACTGTCGTGCACCCCAGTAATCTTGCCTTGATTCCCCCCTCCCCCTGCTGTTCCCAGGAGAGACCTGATGAAGTGGTTCGTGACGTTGCAGCTCCAGGAGTACATGGTGCTCTTCGAGGAGAGCCAGGACGTGGCGTGGCTGGACAAGATCGACCGGCGCTACGCCTGGCTGAAGAGGGCGCTGGTCGAGTTCGAGGAGAAGTACGGCGCCCTGTTTCCGCGAGACTGGGAGGTCAGCGAGAGGATCTGTGTGGAGTTCTGTAATGTCACAAGGTAAACGCTAATTTCTGCTATCTTTTGTAACAACATGTCACGTTACCAGAAGTGGCTGTTAATTTTATACAGCTGTAAGAGAAATCCATATATATGAATTTCAGCTACTGTAAAAGTGGTTTCTTTCGCGGTGGTTTTATTTTTGCGCTTTGAGGTTGAACCGCGAATTTAACATCACGCAAAAATGTTTTGAATTCGTCGCTTGTTACAACGCTATCATTACCAACCGCGAATTTAAACACACGCGAAAAAGTCGGCACCGATGGAAACCGCGAAAGTTTCTGTACGCGAAAGAAACCACTTTTACAGTAAACCGTAGCTATAAATTACTGTTTGTTTGTTTGTGGATATGGAAATATGGCACATAAAGATGAAATATGACTTTGAAAAATGTGCGTGCATAAACACAGAATAAACAGCAAGAACCAACAGAAAAAATTACCATGTTCTTAAAGGACAAGTTCACCTTCATAAACATAAGGATTGAGAGAATGTAGCAATATTAGTAGAACACATCATTGAAAGTTTGAGGAAAATCAGACAATCCGTTCAAAAGTTATGAATTTTTGAAGTTTTTGTGCAGTAACCGCTGGATGATAAGACTACTCCAGTGTATGAATAACTTAGATGTCACATGCGTACAACAATATAAGGAAAATA
Source organism: Diadema antillarum (assembly GCF_040938485.1). Classification (NCBI taxonomy): domain Eukaryota; kingdom Metazoa; phylum Echinodermata; class Echinoidea; order Diadematoida; family Diadematidae; genus Diadema; species Diadema antillarum. Next base: position 716,894 of record NW_027270997.1, on the reverse strand, counting down.
TAAAGAGAATTTCACAAAATGCCATCTTTTGAAAAAAGTACACATTCCCCTGACTCGTTACCGACAAATGTTATGGGTAATATTATTCCCCCTGCCTTTAGAAAGAGGCAAGTCAAGAGCTCTTTTATTATGCGAAAAAAGTGAAAATATGTTGAATTTTGTCTTACATTTTCTTTATACTGTTGTACGCATATGACTCACAAGCTGTAGTAGTCTCCTCATCCAGCGGTTCCAACACAAAAATTTTAAAAATTCATAACTTTTGCATCGATTGTCCAATTTTCCTCAAACTTTCACTGATGTATTCTACTAATATTGTTGCATTCTCTCAATCCTTATGTTTATGAAGGTGAACTTGTCCTTTAATTACGTACCTTCATTTGATTTTGGACATCTGCGTTTATATGGGAAATTTGAAAGGTAATATTATGCAGAAGTCATTCCACCATGAAAATGAATAGTTTGACATTGTCATTTGTACCTGTATTGCTGGTTTGATTCTCTTTTTCTGCTTGTAGACAATGCTTGGAATGACATTGTTATGTTTTCCGGTGTGTATTCTGTGTTGGTGATGAATTTGTTGTGAGTATTGTCTTGCAAGACATAAGAGCAACCATATCCCTCTTTACAAAAACGAGTATAGATAAGAAAAATGAAACAAATTTGCTGTGCTTTTACATGTGTGCTTTCATGATACTGAGCAGCTGTCTGTGAAAGTGCTCCCAAGCAAAATAAAAAATATGTAAGAATTCCTGCTTCTCATCTCTAGAACGGAGCTTGGAAAGACCATGCAGAAGAGAGCTTCTGAGATCGACGTCAAGCTTCTGCTGTTTGCCATCCAGCGGACCACAAATTTTGAGACCATCATCGCCAAGAGGTTCAGTGGGGTCACGCTGCAGCCGCCTGGTGAATCTCAGTCAACAGAGGGCGGTGCACCCATGCAGGACCAGGACCTGGGGTCCAGCAACCCATTTGAGATGCCAGATGAGCCTGTGGAAATCAAGGTTTGTTGTTTTTTTGGCTTTGGATAGAGTTCCAGGACTGAGATGTAAGATTTATAGACAGAAATTATCACATCAAGAATGCAAAAAATGTAGGTGTCCACACTTTCTCATGCAAAGAATCTATCAAATTGCATTTGACTTGCTTTGAATCTGTGTGTAGATCTCTATATGTGTGTATTGGGGTAGTATGCAAAATCTTTTTTTCATTGTTGTAGCCTCTGTTATTAAAACTACTGTCAAATATCTCCTTGTATGTAGCAAAAGATCAGAAATTAAGTTTGCACATCATTATGTTAACTATTTGACCATAAGTATGACATGTCAGTCAAACTAGATTCCATCCTCTCTTCATCCATGTATAAGAGGAATGTGTGTTTGTCTGGGAGGTATGTTTCATTATCTTTCAGTCGCTTAGTTCAGCTGTAGTCATTTTGTTATAGGAGGATTGATATATTTTTGTAGGGCAATAGCTTCCAGACTTGAAGTACACTCCAGTAAGAGTTTGTGTCCTCTCTTTCTCTCCTCAGACACTGGGCAAACCAAAGCCTTCCCTCTTCCAAGGAATCATCAGCCAGTGCTTCGAGCCTCATCTTCATGTCTACATCCAGTCCCAAGACAGGTAAGGGAAATTAACATCTATCTTTTTCAACATTGATAATTACCTCCACCAAGGGAGGAGGTTATGTTTTCAGTACCGTGGGTTTGTTGGTTTGTTTGTTTGTTCGTATGCAAACTAGCTCAAAAAGTTGTGCATATGGATTTGGATAAAACTTGCAGGAAATGTTGAGAATGATGCAAGATACAAATGATTAAATTTTGATAGTAATCTGAAAAATTTTATGGATTTTATGAAGGATTTTCGATAATTTGGCAGGTAGAGTCAGTGAACTTGGGAGTTCAAGCTGCACATTTTTGAGGTTTTCATACACGCACTAAAGTGCGTGCTCTAGTTTCTGCTAGGGCGAAGCACGCCAGAAGCTGAGGGTTTATGACGTAACAAAGGCTTCTATATTGGGAAATCGGGTGATTTTTTCAGCATGCACAATGGATGGAAATCACTGATCTCAATGGAAGAGCAAGATCATCGGTGGAAAGTAGCTGCTTGGTGGAGGTCTGTACTCTCAGAGTGATTTTCTAGTTTCTTGCTGTAGAAATGTTCACATTTTTTTTCGCTTCAATGAACTGTCGTGAAAGTAATACCACAGCAATGTATGGGGAGATTGTGAATTCTGCACAAAAGTGAAAATATGGTCTTACTTACCCAGGGTAGCCTCCTCAGTGTTGCCACTGTTTTTCCAGACTCCCCTGCCATTATCTTTACCCCAGCATTGGCAGGTACCTTTTGTATATGTGGTTCAAGATCAGTAGAGGGACATTGTTGGTATAAAGGTCTTGTGCAAAGATATGAACAGTTAGTAGGACTCAAATTTGGGACCTTTGTTTGAAAGTCTTGTAACTTTTATCCATAATACCACAGGGCTCCCATGACTAGTACTCTTGTTGGCAAGATCGTAATCAAGCAAAGTTGGCTGAATTTGACATGATGCAAGGAATTCAATCACAAGAATGTTCCCACTCTTACAGTATGATCCATGTTGATACGTCTTCCTGTGTGCGGTGCTAAGTCTGTTGGTGACACGACTTATCTCCTCTCGCCCCAAACATTACTGCACGTTACATCATTGAAAAATGGTGTTAGTGAGTGTTCTTCATACAATTTCATAAAAGGGCAGACAAAGGCCACCAAGATGCCCCTTTCTCTCTATCCATTGCAAAGCACAACCATTGATGATGCAGAAATGCTAGTGTAACTGAGACCTTTTTCTCATACTTCATGAAGTACATACATTTATGTGCTAAGCATGTGCATTTGAAGTGTAATCACTCATATTTCATAGGAAAGTGAGTGCATTCAGACATGCAATTACAGTAAGGTATCTTATGTAAGACTTCATGTACTAAGTCATGCTTTCCATTTGTGAAAGTTTACTGATTAGAGATTCTTTGTTTCAGAGCCAAAGTTACCTTGTCATCTTGTTTTTCTTCCACAGAAATCTGTCAGACCTAATCGGTAGATTCGTAGAAGACTTCCGGACTCAAGGCCCGCCCAAGATAGAGTCGGAGGAGAGTGGGGCTGTGCTGCCCTCGTGTGCCGACCTCTTTGTGTATTACAAGAAGTGCATGGTCCAGTGCTCACAGCTGAGCACAGGCATGCCGCTGCTAAACCTCACGCAGACATTCCAGAAATACCTCCGGGAGTACGCTTCCAGACTTCTCACAAATAACTTGCCAAAGTAAGTGAGCTGTTTTACAAGAACATTTGTGTTAAGTTTATTTGCTACATGGCACTCTTGTTTTACAACAAACACGGTTATCAGAAAATTACATTACAACAAAGTAAAAATTCAAGTCCCAAAATTATTATCTCTATACATTTAAACTTTTATTTGTTCGGCTATAATAAAATTTGGGTATAACGAAAGAATTATTATTTAGTAATGCTGTTAGCTTCATCCTCTTGCCTGTGTGTAGACATTTTGCAATAGTGTAGAATCATCATGGGCACAAAGTTATAGGTCATTCCCTGTGGCCGAGCCTCAATCTTGAAAGCTGCGATTTTTTTTTTTTCAATCTTTATTATTATTCTCACTTTGATTTTATATAATTATTCTGATTTATGAATAATTTGATATATACTGTATTGCAATCATTTGAAAGTCAAGTACATTAAAGATATATATATATATATATGTATATACTTAAATAGGCCATTTATCACAAGAAATGCTAGACAATCCAGTGAGCTAAGATAATTTATGGAATCTCTAATTGATTCTACATTAAAGCAACAATGCCTGATATTCTGACAAGCAAAATTTTCTTGAGCATTTTCAACTTTGATATGAACCCCTGTATTAATTGCTAAATCCATCCATGCCATCTGTACAAGATATAGGTTTGAAAAGCCATGACCAACTTTGCTGGCGTTAGGTGTAATGGTAATAACAGACCTTCGTTTGTGATTGACTGTTATTATTGTGCATAGGTATTTATATATTTTCCTCTTCTTTTCTTTTTTTTTCAAACAGTGCAGAAACCTGGATATCTAATAATGCACCTCATTCAAAACAGTTGAGCTAAAGTTCTAGAGATTGAAGTATGGGCACATGTTCCATTACCGTGATTTTTCTGATCCTTCATCATATATTTGGTAAAGTAAATGGGGGGGGGGGGCATAATATCGGTGAGATTACAATGTGGTAGCTCATTCGTTTTTCACAGAGCATACCAAATGTAACCACAATTCCTCACCAACCAACAGCCACTTTCACCACAGATTTGCAGAGGAGTTTAATGTCATTGAGTTAGAGTGTTACAAATTGCAAGTATACAGTATCCCACTTCACTACTCACACCTGAGTAGGATAAGAATGGTCCATCCTTCACATGTTCTAGAAAATGATGATGCCAACCCCTTGCGGTTGGTCCCAAGTGACTAGCATTAGCAAACCTCCCAACCGCTCTGAATTTGGAGAAAAGAATCTGGATTTTGACCATTCCAAGCTCTTGTTTCAATAGGAGTTTCTAACTTTTTCTTGATAGCTTTACGACGCACTCATATGGGAACTGCTCTTTCTTTCCTACTTTTGAGCCAAATCATCCCTATTTTTTAGTTAGACAGGTTGGTAGGTCTGCATTAGTCACTAAATCATGGCAGCCACAGTCATTGTTCTCGATAAGAAAAGTGTATGGTTCTGAGTTGATACAAGAGAAGTCAATGGTGTGGCATTCAAGATAATGTCCTGACCACTCCAACCTTCCAGTTCGAGTGCTTGCAGGCCAATCGAGTCGTTCTGCATTAACCCCTACTTTCTTTGATCAACCCCTGCCCCCTCCCAGATCACAAACCACCACCCCAGCTGGTGGCCTCAACATCTCAGCACTCCTCAAGGAGGGTCTTAAGGAGTCCTCCTCCGACGTGCCCAAGTTCACTGCCGAGGAGCAGTACCTGGTCTGCAGCATCCTGTGTACAGCGGAGTACTGCTTGGATACCACTCAACAGGTGGGTCCCCATCTCCCTGTGAATCTATTTTTATAGTTTCAACATAAACTTAAACTATTTCTATACTCTATTAGAGAAAACTTCAGTTTCTGGGGGGGGGGTAAGGCATTTCATCAAGGGTTTTTGGTCAGACATTTTTTTTCTCTGACAAATTTACAAGGATTTCAGTAGTTTATAACAATTTGTCAGAAAAAAAAAAATCCTACAATACACTTAGTGAAATGCCCCCAAGTTATTGATGTTTCCCCTTTTGTTGCTGCTGTTGTAATATTTCTAATCTAGCAATGTCTTCTTGGTTGTTGTTGTTGTTGGTGTTGTTGTTGTTGTGAACTTTGTTCCAGGTTATCAATACTTTCCTTGTTAGATTTCCATTTGAGCACTGCTTTTTGTGCTATCATTGATGAATGATGTCTTCTTACTGTTTTTTTTTCTTCTTTCTTCTAGCCAAAAATACATTTGAGGTATCTCAGTGAAATCTTATCTGTGAATAAGTGTAGAATCATACTTGCTTATTATTGTCACAACCTGACTTTTTCTTTCTTTCTTTTTTTCAAATCATTAAATTGCAATGTTAAAATGAATAGTGACCAAATAATGAGCAAATAAGCATGCATGTTTGTGTTATCTTGTACTCAGATCATCTTTTACATATCTTTACGTGTTTCATGTGTGTTTCAACATGCCCCTCCCGTCACAATGTGTCTGCATAGTTGGAGGAGAAGTTAAAGGAGAAGATCAACCCGTCCATGGCCGACAGGATTGACCTGAATGGAGAGATGGATGTTTTTCACAAGTGAGTTTTCTGTTTTCATTCTCTCTTTTCTCTCTTTTAGCAACACTTGGAAAGATTGGAAGGTTGCAAGTGCGTTGGATTGATATTTAGAAACAGTACATGATTTGATTTGGTTTGATTTTGATTTTTTTTCTGAATTTCTTTTTCATACATTAAATGAAATACAAAGTTAATTGAACAAAATAATTGAGCACAGTATAATATGAATCTGACAGTTAAAACAAATAAATGATTTTCTTTTTAATAACTTCAACATGTTCCAGAAGTATTTCAAATAGAATAATTGTTTGTAGGGACAGGGATAAGTAAGATTCGGTCAGAGGGATTTCACTCAATTAATGAGCTTTTGCCCTTGAGATGAAAGCAACAGAACTGAAGTTCACGATTTTACAGCAAGTGATTTCTATGTAATGCCAGCTTCGACTGCACTTATTGCCACAGGAATATCAGCTTTGTGGAGAGTCTTCACCTTTTCTTTAAAATAAATTTAAAACTGTAATCTTTTAAAACTGTAAAACTGTAACAATCTACTGCACAAGAAGCAAGCCTTTGAAATAAACTCCCATACACAACTACCCTCTGATGATGTTCTCACCTTGTTCATGGCTGTCAGCGCCGGATCACAAGCCGTCTCACAGCTTTTTGAACCCATGGCATTGCAAGTATCACTTTTGTAGCCACCTTTTCTTAGTAAAATGCCGTGCATTGTTCAAGTTATCTTTTAGGTGATTATGTTATGACATCTTAAAGGGTGCAATATTCATGTGTTTGTTTTAACTTTTTATATTCAGTGTAATATCCAACTGTGTGCAACTACTGGTCCAGGATCTGGAGACGGCTTGTGATCCGGCGCTGACAGCCATGAACAAGGTGAGAACATCATCAGAGGGTGGTTGTGTATGGGAGTTTATTTCAAAGGCTTGCTTCTTGTGCAGTAGATTGGAAAGTTTAGCCATGCATCTTGTTCTGCATTATGGAAGTAAACCTTGATGTTTTGGAATGCTAATACTGGTAAGAAATCTCACACTCTAAATTCATGGTCATATTGTAAAGTTTTATGTACATGGATTTATTTATTTTTTTTTTTTGCTGATGTCAACGGTGATTCTGCCTTTTACTTAAATTCTGTGTCTAATTTTTTAGTGCCTTAAGTGCCTACATCCTATTTTTAGTGCCAGCATATTAGGTGAGTTGTTCGTTTTAGTTGATTAAGCCTTCATACATGCCTCTGCTATCTCCAGACTATCCAGATCTGAGTGTATATGGACTATTTGACTCTCAAGAGCATGTAATATAGTCATCCTTTCATTCAGATTGGATCCATAAGATCCAAATAAGTTACTTCACTTTACACAAAACTTGATTCTTGCTCGAGTGAATTTTCCCTTCTCTTCTACAGTATGAACAGAAAATGAGGACTTCTCCTTTGTGTAAACTTGGGCTGACATTGAGAATATTAGTAGAGGTCAGCAATGTATATGACTTATCATATTGCATAGAAGGGATAAAGATTTGCAGCACGAGTGAAGATGTGAATGTTTTTTCCCCAGGTGAACTGGTCATCAGTGGAGACGGTCGGAGATCAGAGTGGCTATGTGACGGCCATCACATCCCACATCAAACAGGCTCTACCGATCATCAGGGACAATCTGGCCTCAGCCAGGAAATACTTCACCCAGTTCTGCATCAAGTTTGCCAAGTAAGCCCCCAGGCAGAGTGTTTCACCTCATGACCAAGGGGCCTATTTTGCGAAGAGTTGCAATTGATATTACGCTCGATTTATTGAGTATAACTCGGTAAATTGAGCATAAGTTCAATATTGAGTGTAAGTCCTTTTTCATAAAGACACTTAGGCGTGACTTCAAGAAAAATCAGGCATAACTTTCAGTAGAGTGAGCATTACTTGTAATCAATCACAAAGTTGTGTATGAAACGCAATTTGCGATTGATCGCAACACACGCTCAATCCTTATGGAACAGGCCCCAGGTCTATGGTAAAGCTCATTCTAACCCACTTAGCAACCAGATTTGTGCATTTAGTGATATACCCTTTGTGTACCATTCAGTCTTCTTATGGTCTAATGGTGGTTGATACAAATTTACAGCAGATATTAGGTATGACAAAAAAATTACCTATGTAAAGGATGTGTGCATTGATTCAAATGGGTTAATAGTCAAATTGGCATAGCTTACAGACCTTGCAACCCCTCGCCAAAAAAAAAAAAGAAGAAACCCAAACAAACAAACCAACAAACAAATAATGAAACATACACACAAGACAAATGAAGAGGAAGCAACATGCTTAACAAATTTATGCGGTGAAACGTGCACATGTGTCCATTCCAGTCTCAACATGTAGAACGTTGATAACCCACATTAAATAGAAAATTCCTACGAAGTTGTCCGTTTCATACCTCTAGGAGAACATTAATGTCCTCAGTTTATCCAGACTTTTCAAGAATTTTCAATAAAACAGTAAATGGTCAAAAATAATAAAATAACGAAGTAGATGGGGGAAACTCTTGTTCACACTCCCTTCTTTTCCTCTCCCCCGTTGCTATGCCCTCCAGTTCCTTCATTCCGCGGTTCATCAGCCACCTGTACAAGTGCAAGCCAATCAGCACGGTGGGGGCGGAGCAGCTCCTCCTGGATGCCCACTCCCTCAAGACGGTGCTTCTCGATCTCCCCTCCATCGGCTGCCACGTCTCCAGGAAGGCTCCAGCAAGGTAAGGAAGACTTCTTCTCTTATTCATTGTAGTTTTAAAAAGATCCAGCCATCGAGCAGCCTACTGTATAACCTAAGCGGAGGATGCAGCTATTGTCTTGCCGTAACGCTAAACGGCTGACGTGGTGAAACTGTTGTCTTTGCTAAGTGATACATCTGATAGCGAGACTACGAGCAGGGGATGCGCGCGAAGCATCCACCGCCTCTATCCACTGGTCTTGCTTTAGTCGTCGTTTTCTTACTATTGATTTTGAATCCGTGGCAGTTTTTCTTATGAAAATTCCCACAGATTCAAAATCGATAGTAAGACAGCAACTACTAAAGCAAGACCAGTGGATATAGGCATCAGATGCTTCCACTGTTCGTAGTCTTGCCACATCAGACGATGCGCTTATCTAAGACAGTAGTCTCGCCGCAGCAGATGTTTAGCTTAAAAGCAAAGACAATAGCTGCATCCTCCGCCTAGATTATAGGCTAGTCATCGAGATGCTTCACCAGCTATTACGGGCGATTCCCATAATAACAAAGTCCTTGTAACCAGCAATTTCCTTTCATTATACTGAAATTTTGTTATAGCCAAACAATAAAGTATTCAAAGATATATAGGCAGTAAGTTTTTGGACCTGAATTGTCACTTGATTGTGACGAGAGTTCCGTTACAACCATGTTCATTATAAATGGAGTGCACTGTATCATGCGTGCTTGTGGTCATGAATTAGGCAAACTGCATAACAGAAATACGAGATGGAAGTAATGCATCTCAGAGTGCTACAAACACACATTACAGCTTGCCCAGGACAACTGAAACCCACTACTGGGCAAGTACAGTGAGTGGGCGCCTGCTTGTTCAAAGTTTGGAGCCCTTGTCCAAGTGCCCATTCAGCCAAGTGATATATGTTTCTTTGTAATGGCCTGAACCTGTCAGAAAACTGGGATGCATTGTCTCTCAATCACAAATACTGCTGAATGTAACATGTAAGAGTCATATACCTGTCTCCTTCCCTAACTGTATTAGTTTGTGAGATTAAAGGACAAGTTCACCTTCATAAACATAAAGATTGAGAAAATGCAACAATATTAGTAGAACACATCAGTGAAAGTTTGAGGAAAATTGGACAATCGATGCAAAAGTTATGAATTTTTTAAATTTTTGTGTTGGAACCGCTGGATGAGGAGACTACTACAGCTTGTGAGTCATATGCGTACAACAGTATAAAGAAAATGTAAAGGAAAATTCAACATATTTTCACTTTTTTCGCATAATAAAAGAGCACTTGACTTGCCTCTTTCTAAAGGCAGGGGGAATAATATTACCCATAACATTTGCCGGTAACGAGTCAGGGGAATGTATACTTTTTTCAACAGATGGAATTTTGTGAAATTCTCTTTATATTTTCCTTATATTGTTGTACGCATGTGACATCTAAGTTATTCATACACTGCAGTAGTCTTCTCATCCAGCGGGTACTGCACAAAAACTTCAAAAATTCATAACTTTTGAACGGATTGTCTGATTTTCCTCAAACTTTCAATGATGTGTTCTACTAATATTGCTACATTCTCTCAATCCTTATGTTTATGAAGGTGAACTTGTCCTTTAAGTGGTGAGTAGTGAAATGTGAGTGTTGGTGAAGCCTTTTTCTTCAGTCGAGTGATAAGTAATTTTGCAGTTTGCGTTCTTTGTCAATGAGATGAGACTCATTACAGCCTCACATATCTCCTAACAGCTAAACTCTCCTTGAAATGTGCATGATGCATTTAGGACTAAAGAGCAGAAAATGTAGATTTCAGCATTGTTTTGACATTATGGGGGATCTGGTTTGCTGTATGAAATGTATGTTGTACTGTGACTCCCGTGTACAGGCAGGTTAACTTCTCTTTTTGTTGTTGCTTCCTGTACCAGTGAGAGCAGTGATGTAAATATTAGATTGAAACTCTGTGTAAAACATTGACTTTTAGGTGTTATTCTTTTTTCTCTCTCTCTTTCTTTTTGTGTTTGTCACAATCTTATTCAGCTACACGAAGATAGTTGTGAAGGGAATGACAAAGGCAGAAATGATACTGAAGGTAAGTGTTTTTCAAATAATCATCATCTCAGAATTATTCACCTCCTCCTCATCCAATCTTGTATTCTTTCCTTTCCCGGCTCATCTATCTTTTTGTGTGTGTATTGCAAGAAATGAATATTCAGTTGTTCTACTTTGCATGTTTCTGTTCTCTCTGTCTTTTCTCTGTTTATGGTGTGTTGAGCTGTATTCTGGTCCACATTTTACGTAAATCATTGTATTAGCATAGCCTTTGTCTGAATTTTTACAATTCTTAATTCTGCAGCGCTGATTTTGAGTATGAAATCAATATTGACAGGATATTGTATTGCAGTGTGTTATTCTAGTTTTCTAATTTTGGAAGGCTACTGTCATAGCATGTCAGAAAATCAAACAAACCAACTTCACTTTCTGCATTGCGGTGTTCAACACAGGTTGTGATGTCACCCCAAGACCCAGCGGAAGCTTTTGTAGATAATTACATCAAGCTCATCGCCGACACAGACACCTCAAACTTCCAGAAGCTGCTAGAAATGAAGGTGGGAAACTGATTCACACTGTTAAGTTGACTTCTAACTATCAATAAACATTTGATTTATGATTGATCTCAGTGTATTTTGCATAAAATTATCAGCAGCTGAACAGCTGAAGAAATTTGAATGTGTATTATTGTTTGATTTTCATTTTTTAACTTTTACTCTCTTTTTTTTTCTCAGAATAAATACCCTGGTCCTCAAGAGATGATGTTTTGTTGCATATTGTGATTCTATTGGGGTTTTTGATGGCTCACATTCAGGGTGAATGACAGCGTAGTAAAATGGCATTTATGTAATGGCCAAAGTTTTCCATACGACGGCAAAAGAAATGGCTGTTAATCATTGTTGTTACAACTACAGTGGACTCCCAGTATAACAAAGTGCTTGGGACCAGCAGTTTTCTTTTGTTATATCAAAATTTCGTTATAACCGAACAAATAAACAATAAAAAACATAGAGCCAATAATTTTGTGACCTGGATTTTTATTTCATTGTAACCAGAATTTCATTATAACTATATTCGTCATAACGGGAGTGAACTGTATAATAGCTTTATTTTCATCATCGTTATCATATTAAGCGTAGAAATGAGCTCCTGCTAGAAGTGGTATTGATTCATTTGGAAAAATGTGATTGTTCATGATTACAGTCCAATATTTCTGAAACCATGCAAGATAATCTTTTTATTATAATTATTTTAATTCGGGGTCTTTTTTTAAGGTTTGTGTCAAATATCTTTCCTCTACTTAACAAATTCTTAAATAATGCAGGTGTTTGGTTATCTTGACTCTTTCAGGATCTAAAGCGCAGCGACCAAAACGCCATGCTAGACCTCTTCAAGGCCCGTCTATTATTATTATAATTTTTTTTTTTTTTTTTTTTTTTTTTTTTTGGGGGGTCTTTCTTTAAGGGTTTGTGCCAAATATCTGTCCTTTACCTATTAAAACAAATTCTTAGATAATGCAGGTGTTTGGTTATCTTGACTCTTTCAGGGTCTAAAGCGCGGCGACCAAAATGCCATGCTGGACCTCTTCAAGGCCCGACTGCCGTCCAACCACCCCGGCGACAAGGTGGTGGTGGTGCCCTCTACCCAGGAGCAGCAGGACATGAGCAGGATACGAAGGCTGGAGAAGATCATCAAGAGGAAGCTATAGGTACTGCCAGACACTGTATAGTCTTAGCTGTGAGTATTATTACCTCCGCCAAGGGAGGAGGTTATGTTTTTGTTACCGTCCGTTTGTTTGTTTGTTTGTTTGTCCGTGTGCAAAATAACTAAAAAAGTAGTTAACGGATGTGGATGAAACTTACAGGATAGGATGAGAATGACACAAGTAACAAATGATTAAATTTTGGTAGTGATCCGAGAATTTTGGGGGAATTTATGAAGGATTTTTGATATTTTGACAGGGAGGGTCAATGAACTTGGGAGTTCAAGCTGCACATTTTTGAGGTTTTCAAACGCGCACTAAAGTGCGTGCTCTAGTTTCTGCTAGGGCGAGGCGCGCCGCGCAGCTGAGGGTTTATGACGTAACAAAGGCTTCTATATTGGGAAATCGGGCAATTTTTCAGCATGTATACGTATGGATGGAAATCACTGATCTCTATGGAAGAGCCCAAAGAGCCTTTTCCCAGTGGTGGAGAGGAGAAAAATCTCTTTGGGAAGAGCAAGATCATCGGTGGAAAGTGGCTGCTTGCCGGAGGTCTGCGCTCTCAGAGTGCTTTTCTAGTTCAAATTTTGATTAATAAATTGATATGCTGATTTATTTATGTGTGTATTTTATTATCATCAAGTTCGTATATCCATTCATGGAGGAGGTTGCTTATTAATTTATTGATTTTTATTCATATGTTTTGGTATTTGATTTTTCATCTTTTTTCTTCATGGATGTGTGTAATCATTATTTTTATGTTTTTATGTTTCCAGATAATATTTTTCTTGTTTGGTATATTTTGTGCGAGTTATGTAGGTAGCCTTTGATGTGGTTTTGTAATTACTTGTAGTGGCTATTTACTTTTTCTGCCACTCCCTTTTTTTTTTTTAGTAGAATCTAACACTGACAAGAAAATGTCAAATCAATAAAGTGTTGTTGTGGTGTTCACTTTGAAGAAGTAAATGGAGATAAAGGCCTGCAGCTGGAAACCAGAGTAGAGCTCAAAGATCGCCTCCAGATTGGCACACTTTTTATCAGAATTTGTCGCTCATCCAAGTCTGATTATGATGAAAATTTGGAACAGTAGGCAACAAAGCCAACAAAGCATTTCACCTGCGATACGAATAGGTGGAAAATATTTGTCATTCGATCCTGGAAAAAGATGTGTGTATCTGTGCGGTGTTTCAAGATTTTTATCATACGGAGGGTGACAGGCTCATCTGGGTCGTACGCCTGAGTGTTCGGGAGCTTGTCACGAGAGATCAGAAAGTCGACACCACGTCAGGTGTGATGGACGTGCAGATAAGATGATCATCTCACGAAGAGTGCCAGAAAAGAAATAGTTCATTATCTGCTAGGTTTTCATTTTGAGGTGGGAAATGGCAATATCCTGCAAATGTGTAATGCGTGGAGGGAGCAGAGGTATGTTTGTAAGATTTGCAATCAAATTCGTCATATTTCTGTCAAACATCATCCAGGCAGCAAAGTAGAACACAATAGATAAAGGGTCTTGCAACTTTGTTATTATATAAAGCAGACAATCCATGCCCTGAGTTGACTGTGATATCATGAGTGAAATCTAACAAACAGAACACTGTGTAGAAGTTTGATCAAAACTTGACAGAGAATTAGAAAGTCCACTCAAAACGTGAAGTGTTCTTGAGGTAGAAAGGAAATTATGTGAAATTGACAGATGTCAATCATATCACCATGTTATGTTCTGCTTCTATTTTAGAGACACCTGGAAGGTGCAGTTATCCTCCTCCTCCTCCTTACAATGAAGACGCGACGAGTGGTGGTTCAGTGGTTCAAGCTGTTGATTCCTAAAACTGGAAGACCCGAGGTGCAAATCCCAGCCTATTTGCCGCTATGAGTGTCTCACACCCCCAGAATAAGAGATTTTTCTTGCTGCAGTGTTTCTGTATTATCCAATACTGAGTTCCAGTTCTTCTGGATCCCACAAATTCTGCCACCAGTCATTTAGACATAAAGAGATGCCATAGCAGGTATGCATCAAAGAAGTAGGATGGTGCAAATTACATTACCCCAGGATCTTCCAGCTGAGGCACTTGAAATCATAATGATAGAAAGGTAGCAGGTTACAAGCATAAGTCAAGGGGCTGAGATTCTACTGAAAGAGTATCTCAAACAGCATTTAAAACCCTCAAATTGGAGACTTATGACACCTGCATGAACCAGGGAAAGTGGGGTTGATACATTTACAATTTATTTGTTCTTTTTTTCCCCCAGTTATTTGTTTTACATGTAGTATTGTTCTAGTCACTGTGTGACAGGTGGCACGCCTCCTTATTTGACTCCCAACTGTGAAGAGTAGTAAAAGATGAAAAAGGATGTAAAAAGGGTGGTTTGACTGAAAAACAAGAAATGTAATATTTGTTCAAAAATCAGAAGTTTGATTGAACATAAGCACCTCAAGTGCACCTTTCAAAATATGAGAATTTATAGGAGCTCCGAATCTTGTGGGGTTTCTTGAAGCGTGTTGACGAGGTGTTTGAATTGATTTATGGGCCGGAATACACAAGAGACATCCGACAGTGGATGTGCGCTGACACACACATGCGCAATGTACACCTATTTTCCGCTTGTATTAGTCAATTGACTAAACCTAAACCGTCATTTCAACTACTTTTGCCAATTTTGGTTCATTGTGTTTACGTGTAACATCTCCTTCACACTAAGCTGCATCTAAACTTCAGAGATGATCTTTTCCAAAAAAAACTGATTTTTATCTGATGGCTGGCTGTCTTTTTTATGTCTGTCGTCAGTTTTGGGAGAGGATGTGGTACAAATACAATGTCAGTTGAAAGTTCCAATTCTGGAAAATACCACAACACCAAACTTACGAACAAACAAATAAACCAAACAGACATTCAGTGGTTTCATTAGGTTTTCGTGGTGACAGGTCATGCCTGTAAGATTGAAAAGTGACATGTCCATGTGAGCTTTTTTCTTTTCCTTTTTTTTTTTATGCCTCCGCCACGAAGTGGTGCCGGAGGCATTATGTTTTCGGGTTGTCCGTCCGTCCGTCCGTCCTTCCGTCCGTCCGTCCGTCCTTCCGTCCGTCCGTAATGAATTTTGTGGACAAGGTAACTATCAAAAGCTGTTGAGGTATCCTAATGAAACTTGGCATGTATGTGTATTAGGGGGTGAAGTTGTGCCTATCAACTTTTGGGTGCACGTGCTCAAGGTCAAAGGTCAAAAGGTCAAGGTCAAATACATAAAATTTCACTATTTCCACCATATCTATGCAATGCCTGAAGATATCTTCTTGAAACTTAGTGTATACATGTATTACCCAATTTAGATTCTCTGGTGAAAGTTTGGGTCATGAGGTCAAAGGTCAAAGGTCAAAAGGTCGAGTAAAAGTATTAAAACTTCTTTTTTTTCTCTGTAAATTGGAAAATTGTTCAAGGTATCTTCATGCAACATAGTATATATACATGTACTGACTGGCAGTGATTATCTAGAGAATGTAGGGTTCATGGGGTCAAAGGTCAGGGGTCAAAGGTCAAGTGCAACACTTCAAAATTTTACTATTTCCCTCATGTTCATGCAGTGCCATCAGGATAAGTTTTTTTTTTTTTTTACACTTGGTGTATGCATGTGTAACCTAATAGAAATTCTCTGGAGAGTTGTTTTCTTTTTCTTTTTTTATTGCCTCAAAGGTCAAAGATCAAGTGAAAGTGCTGAACTAACTTTTTCCTCCATATCTCGGAAGTGGCTCAATTTATTGTGAAACTTAGTGCATATCTATGCATGTTCTACCTGAAAGTGATTATCTTATGAATTTTAGGGTCTAAGGCCAGATGAACATGGTAACAATTTACTATTCAGTACAGAAATTGCACTTTTTCTCCATACCGGTACCATGAAAATTACTCAATGCATAAATGTATGAATGGGTCAAAGTCAAGTTAAAGTCCTTAAATCCCCAAATACATGCTCTCCTATTCATCCAATTAAACCAAGTTCAAGGAAGGTGAACATTCAACACATTTCTGACAAACTTGTCATTTCAATATTTTGCCAGTTTTGTGAAAATGTAATCACACATTGTCCACATGTACTATCTAGACCTATTAGGAGAATCATGCATTATGGCGGAGGCATACCAGTCGCCATAGCGACATTTCTAGTTTGTTGTATTTTTTAGCTTTCACACATATGTAAGCAATATTTTCATGCAGGACTTGCTACATTGAATGTCTGAAAAAATGTTTGAAAATATCTGAATGATTCCACTGGGGCAATGTGCAACGTGAGACTGCTCAAGGCCAACACAAAGCCGGAAAGTTGTTAATGCTGTATATAGTCCATTTGTCAACAACTTTCTAGAACTTGGCTTAGAATGTGTAATTTTTTTTTTTGTAATTATCACCAAAGTACTATACCTATGTGAGGAAAAAAAAATGTATGTATGTACAATTGAATGTATGTATGAATGTTATCAGCATTGAAGTGGTCACAATCATCCACTATGTCGTGATCTATTTTGTATGATTTTGTGAAAAATTATGATATTTGATTGAGACAAAGTCTCCGAAAAGCATCATCCATATAAAACAGCCTAAAGTCTTGCAAGTGAATGATGTACTATGGGTATATAGCATGCCATAGATAAATGGTGTCCTGTGTGTTGCGTCTGTTGGTCAGAAATTAACATTTATTCCCACCACCCCCCCCCCCCCTTCCTTTGTTCAGGCCTGTAATACAAACTGGTGTACAATCCCAGGTCACTTTTATACCATATTGTTATGTGGGAGGTCAGTACAAATGACTTCTTAGCTGCCCTTAAAGCATGAAACGTTAACATATGAAACACGTGTTGTGCTGCCATTGTAGGTGTAGGGTTTTTGATAAGTATTGGTGAAAGGGGTGATTAACAAATCTTCTAATCAGTGAATAATCCTTATCTTGTTGGTCTCATGACCACTGGTATTGGGTAAGCATAACAGCTCCAGCTACAGGCATACTAGATGGGTATGCAAGCAGACATGTCAGTGTGAATTCAAAATTAGTCACATGTCAAAATTATTCTGTTAGTTTCTTAGTCAACTCTTCTATTTATCATTTTATATATTCAAAGAGATGCATTTTTCTTTTATACCTGACTCTTGATCAATGACCCTGTTTGAATACATTATTGTAGTCACTAATCTATAAAATTCAACCTGATTATGTTTCAGTCTAAACAGTGCAAAATTATATTACTAATACAACTTTCCACAATAGAGTTGGATGTGTACTGCCTTTAATGGGCTGTGAAAAAGAACACAACAATAGAAAGAAAGAAAGAAAGAAAGAAGAAGTGATGAGCTCTGTTCACACCAGCTGTATCACAGAGGTTGGATGTGTTCACATGCAAATAAACTTGGCAGCCCCATGCCAGCTGTAGCATTGTGTACGGCAGTTGTCGGTACCAGTTGAAAGGGATAGTACAGTATTGGTGGAGATGAGAATTGGGCTTTTAACTTTTTGCGAGATACCAAGAACACACTTATGATATAGTACAGAGCATACCATTTTAAGAGGAATTCAAAGTTTATTTGATGAAAATCGGGTTTGGAATGACTGAAACAACCAAAAACAAAGTAAAACAAAGCAATCGTAATAAAGTGTGGGTCCCACACTTTATTAGAATTGCTCTTTTTTGGATATCTCAGCCATGTCAAAACCAATTTTCATCAAATAAACGTTGAAGTCATAGAATGACATGCCCTTTCATATTTCATAAGAGGTTTCTCATTATCTCACCAAAAAATGTTAGAAACCTGAAATTAGGTCTCAACCAAAACTGTACGATCCCTTTAAAACTGATGTGCCTAATGTGGGGTGTGTGACTCAGTTTGGCAGTATTGGCAAACTTTAGCATGTAAGAGAATTAAGTGTACTACACTGGTCTCTGAAATAGAGAAAAAAAAAATACTGGCTCAGCACCCTGCTTTGTGACAGAGAGATTTAGTGGCTGTGGCTCTAAGCGCTTTTGTTTGATTTCCCCAGTTGATAGCAGCAAGAATATAAACTACAGAGGAACCATGTTATAACAAACGCCTAAAAAACCCATGACGATTACCTTGTTATGTCAGGTTTCTCATTTTATTGGGGTTCAAAAGCAAAGAAATAAAAGAGCTGCAAAATCACATTATTTCCAGAGGGTTTGTTATATCTGGGCCCCGTTTTATCAAAAGATAAAATCATTTATAAATTTCCTTTATACCACACAAGCTGCCATAGACTTACAGTTGAAATCAACTATATAATCAATTTTAACTCTTCATAAAACAGGGCCCAGGGCCCTGTTTTATGAAGAGTTATAATTGATTATATAGTTGATTTCTATGGTAAGTCTATTGCAGCCTGTGTGGCATAAAGGAAATTTATAATTGATTGTATCTTTTGATAAAACGGGATCCTGATCTCTGTATAGCAAGGTTCCAGTGTACATGCAGTGATGCACTAAAAGTAATATCTCACCATTGAGGTTTCATGATGCTATATTGACTAAAAGTCAGCTCCATAAGGTAGGGATCTGAGCAGGGGTAACAAGGGAATATATATATATGTATGATTTGTGCAACTGCTATCAAACTGAATTGTATTCTGTTGTGATATAATTATATGTATTTTGTGTCATTTTTTTGTTTTGACTATGTGTTGTAATACTGCCTGACAATACGATACAGTATGGATAAGTAGATATACGATGAAATATATTATTGCAAAAGGATTGAAAGTGTTATTGATGTCTTCTATTGTGTTTCTGTGCATTTATTGATTGCATTTGAAGTTATGAATTAGTGAGATGGATAAATAGATAGATAGATTGATAGATAGATGGATAGATAGATAGATGAATAGATAAATAGATAGATAGATGGATAGATAGATAAATAGATAAATAGATAGATAGATGGATAGATAGATAAATAGATAAATAGATAGATGGATAGATAAATAGATAAATAGATAGATAGATAGGTATATAGATAGATAGATAAATAGGTAGGTATATAGATAGATGGATAGATAGATAAATAGATGGATAGATAGATGAGATAGATAGATGGATAGATAGATAAATAGATGGATAGATAGATGAGATAGATAGATGGATAGATAATAGATGAGATAGATAAATAGAGAGAGCGAGAGAGAGAGAGCATGTTTGGGATAAGAATATGATTGATGCAGAGACAGATGAAGAGGAAGAAAAGAAACATGTATACTGCACTTACATTGTATTTTGAAAACTACATGTAGTGAGAGGAGAGAGAAGAAGAGATTTTAAAAAAAAGAAGAGGAGGGGGACATGTTTGAGATAAGGTGTGATGGTGGATACAGAGATACGTTGTATATGAAGAGGAGGACAAGCATCAGAAAGCAACATTCAAAGATCAATTATGCTTCAGATATAAATCATGGTAATACACTGTATTGTTGACCCTGTAATAAATGGAAAATCTTAACAAATGTTAGTGATCTCATTCAAAAGAAAAAAAAAAGGACGGAGATGTAATGAAAAAAGGGGGTGCCTAGACCAATGGGAGATCTGAAAGGGGCGTGACATCATCACTTCATACAACTTGCACAAGTGGTAACTACTAATATCTCTTGATTTATGAAAACATGGTAAAAATGACACTTTCAAATTCCATTTTTTTTCTCATTTAAGGTCAGATTCTGCCAAAACCTATACCACTCTAGGAGTGCATAGATCCTTGTAAAATGTGATTATTTATGGGAATGCCACGTTGTATGTGTCAGCTTGTACAGCGTTAGTGTAAACAACATTTAAGAGATTGACCTCATTTTCGGGAGAATTCCATCAACTTATGGTGAGATAATGTAATCATTTGTTGTTGTTTTTTTCATAAGATGTGAATAGGCAGACGAGATACTCACCATGTGATGTTTATCAAACCAGGAGTGACTTTCTGAGATTTAACCCTTTGTGTGCTGTGAGTGGTGATCGGCACAGAAAAAGTCCACAGCGTTGCACACACTGTGCAGAGTCTATGGCACAGGGAAGAGATTAAGGAATGGTCGTGAGTGCAGGCCCTAGCCAGGGGCGGATCCAGGAATTCTGTAAAGGGAGGGCGCAACTAATATTTCTGGTGCCACTTCCGGGTTTCATTTCATTTTTTTTTCTTTTTATTTATTTTGCTTTTAACGAAAGATAAGGGGGGGGGGGCGTGCGCCAGTTGCGCCCCCCTCTAGATCCGCCACTGCTAGCTATGATCTGTTTGTATTCTGCGTGTTTTTGCATGTGTGTGCAAATGTCCGTGCCCATGGGCGTCTGTTCACCTATTTCAGTTTTTCTTCTCTCTCTCTCCTTCTCTCTCTCTCTCTCATCATTTCACATTATCACATTCACTTTTCGTATACTGTGCATTTTCACATAGACTTCACATGTCGCCAATGACGGACGTTTAATTCATACGTGCATTTGATGTATTTCCAAATATTTTTTCATACATTTTCTGCCATACCGTAACACGCTGCTGAAAAAACAACAACAACGACTACACTACACCTCCATCTTCCACCGATTAAATCACACGTCAGTTCACAGACTGTGTGGATGGTAGTACAATGTACACGGGAACCCGCAGCCAACCACCCCCCCCCCCTCGATATTTTTCGCCTTATTCTTCGTGACATTTTGGAAGGAGAACGGTTCGTCGAGCATGCGGGTGACTAAAAATAAGAAACCTTTTGCCTATAGGATGATGTGAGAAAAGAGGAAGAGAAGGATGGATTACCCCGTGGTTAATCGGCCGATGAACTGCACAGACATTCCGCTCTTGGCAAGAGAGAGAAGCCCGATGTGATTTGAGAGAAATGGAACAAGATAAAATGGTATACAGCCTACGGCCACAGGACACACACAAAAAAATAATAAATTGATTAACATTTATGGATTGAAGGTCTCCGCCGCCTGAAAGTAAGTTAGACGTGAAATCTTTAATCTGAAGAACGTTAATTGATGAGGAAGATCCTGCCATTTATTTGAAATCCTATCATTTTTCTAAGCACATGTAAATAATAGTTGTACAGGGATAGTTTATTTGTTTGTTTGTTCGTTTGTTTTGGTCTTAATATTGTCAATATACCCCGTTTTAGTGGCAATAATAATAATAATTATAATGATAACGATAACAATTAAATGATAATGATAATGATGATGACGATGATGATAATAATAATGATGATGATAATAATAATAATAATAATAATAATAATAATAATAATAATAATAATAATAACTCAATTATTGTTGAGCGCAGAAACTATAGGCCTATCTTTATATTTTGCCCTGCAAGAGCTCCTTAATGCTATATTGCTACACTATCCTAAATAATTTGAATAAATCAATATTAAATGAATGTTTGAATCCACAAAACATTCAGTGATCAAACATGTAGAAATGGGCGGAAGAGAGAGATAAGAGAGAGAGAGAGAGAGAGAGAGAGAGAGAGATTGACCGGAGAATAATGAAGACAATAATATACCTAAAATGACATACAAAAATCACAAAGAATTCATGCGCACGCTTTCGAAAGGACTAGGCCTACTTATCAACTTAATTCTAGGTCATTCATATGTGCTATCATTGAGTCGTCTTCTTGAAAAATAAAATATAAAAGTACATATTAGTATAGGGATGTTACTTTGAACATAATAAAAATGATTTTATTATATAAAGTCCTTGTATTCAAACTGATAAAGCAAATAAGATATACGAATGAACTGTCTGCAGATTTGTATCCTATGTTCTCAGAAAGGGAACATTGGCAAAGTACCATGACCTCACGAAATGAACTATAGACAACACGTTTAAACACATGCGGTGAAAACAATGTACGATTAAATATACTTTAATGGACTCCATTAATATACCTCGTGAAACAGAATACAGTATATTCTAAAGTGCAAATCTTTGAGTTTGCCATTATATCGATCAAACATCAAATATCACACCTTTGCGTCATATGTCGTAAGTAAGCTAAAGGAATTTTCATATATCAATCACACATTTGCATTCCTCTGCAGTGAAATCTTAATATCAGTTAATTTCTTGTACTTCATTAAAATGAATTCAATGATCATAGTTTCGTTAAAAAATGACCAGGACTGAATAAACGCTGGAACTGATATACGACTGCAATGTTGTTTACTTGTTAAAAATTAAGATTCATTATGAAAATGCTTGATTCGATCAATTGACATCATGTTGGTATACTAAATCAAAGAGAATGAATTTCGTTGCAATCATGGTTGGTTTTTGTTATGATGCATTTCAACAGCCCTGCGACGAAGACCGGTAAAGCTGTCGAAAGCTCGACTAATAAAGGCAAGAGTGAACAATTACGTTTCGTCCCCTGTGCGTACTCCTTTCTGTCGCAATTATACATGTATATATATATATATATATATATATATATATATATATATATATATATATATATATGGAAATATATGTGTGTATGTAGTATTCTCTTTCTCTGTGTGTGTGTGTATGTGTGTGTGCTTGTGTGTTAGAAAGAGAGAGAGGGATCATAGGCCTATATGCAGAGAGGGTTACCCCTGAACAAGTCAGTTGACACATGTATCCATAAAAACTCATAAGAAATTATAAGAGATCTCTTTAGGTCGGCAGGGAACAAATACTTCAAAGAAAGTCGTAATAGAGTTGATATACCTATGCACAGACCATAAAAAGAGTAGGGCCTAATGAACCAGTGGTCCATTCCCGACACGGTTTCCTCTAAAACGTGTAAAGTCTGGAAGTTTCGCCGGCGTTTGTATGGTTTAAAAAAAAATGAATGGAAATACATTAATAAAAATACAAGTAATGAAATCACAAATCATTTCTCCAAAGTTGATCTAAGGGAGTGCAAACAGAAAAACAAGCTATATGTTTATGTGTCTATCTATCCACAAATTAAGATATATTGACCAAATCTCGCTCGAACTGTTAATTTCTGTCTATATATGTAACAACGAATGACACAGTATCCACATCATGTATAGAGAAGCATTCGCCATAAACTACCCGGCATAGAAATTCTTTTTTTTTTCGTCCACCAATACGGTTTTAAGGTATAGGTATTTTTTCGACACCCAGCACGCACCACACGTCACCACAGTACCACAAAACATCAACAGCATCAATGACAACTTGCATGTATACCAGAATCAACAACACAGAAGAACGGCATGTCAGCATCCCCTACAATGGTACCAAAAAAGGGGGTAATAATAGAAAAAATATAAAAGAATGCATAATCTGATCTACAAGCATTGATTTTTACTCGACTGTGTTCGGACAGCATCCTTGTTTCAGCTAGGATTCTATTAGCCCCCAGATCTTCACGAATCCACACCACCGAGACCATCTGTTACCACTTCCCATACCTATTATCACCACTGTACCAACACCTAATATCATATATTACAAACAACGCCCATCTCCTTGATATAATAATTCCCAACACGCCTATGCTTTTCCCTACATCGACAACACACCGTCACAACTGCCCACATCCGCTGTCATTCACACTGTTCCAGAAGACTAGACCAACACCACCACCACCATCCAAAATCTCCCTTACCACCAGGATTAGCGCTACCACCATCTTCAGTCCACAGCGATGGTGCGAAGGCCCGAAAGGAAAAGTCCACCTTCATTTAAATGTGGATTGAGTGAATACAGCAATATTAGTTATGAATTTTTAAAGTAACTGCACAGACACTGGTGGAGGAGAAGACTACTACAGCTATAGTGTAAGATGTCATGCATGCATAGATTCGGTACAACCATAATTATAAGGAAAATACAGTCAGTATAAAGAGAATTTCACAAATTTTATCTTTTGAAAAAGGTGTACATTACCCCGACTTGTCACTGACGTATGTTAAGGGTAAAATTATTTCCCCTGCTTTCTGGAAGAGGCAAGTCTTTTATTATGCGAGAAAAGTGAAAATATGTTGAAATTTCTTTATATTTTCTTTATATCGTTCTACACATGTGTCATCACTAACTGTAGTAGTCTTCTCATCCAGCAGTGACTGAGCAGAAACTTCAAAAATCCATAACTTTTGAATGGATTGTCCGATTTTCCTCAAGCTCTCACTGATGTGTTCTACTAATTTTACTGCATTCCCTCAATCCACATGTTTATGAAGGTGGACTTGTCCTTACCAGTCGCCGCAACTATCGGTATCTAATAGGATGAGGCCTTCTGATATGACACCTGCCTCCGAGGCCACCGCGGCAAAGTCTTCAACCACGCCAACGGAAGTTCATACCAGCAGCCGCCACGTAAATACCACACAAAACCAAGCCATCATAAGGAATACCGATAAAGAGAATTGCAGAACAATCCGAATTCGAAGTTTTATCATTAGAATGATGTAAATGAATGGAGGAAAGATGAAAGCATGAACACGAAGGAAACGACTGAAGGAAAGGTGGGAAGAAAAGAGGAATGAGATAAAACAAGAAGAAAACATACTATGAGAAAGAGGAGAACATATGGAAAAAGATTGGATTGAAACAGAAACAGAAACTTATTTGTAAAATGCAAGACTTTGTAGAGGAATTCCTTTTTGATGAACTGCTTGAAATTCCTGTAATGCAATGAATACAAAAAAAAAATGGGGAAAATGCGTCGCACGTTGTTAGGTATTTTCTACTAGCTTTTTTTTACTGATTGAGCCATATGTCACCCTTTTCCATCTCTGTGAGCGCGGGAAGGTCAGCCCACATATTTTGACGTCAGCGTCAACCTCACAAAGCCGTCTGCTAACTGGGGCAGTGTAGCGCTCTGACAATGTGGCTCGTGGATTTACACGGACCATTGATAAGTTTGACATGAAATCTGTGATTTCTGTCATGTTTCAATGATACTGTGCTTTAAATGTTTACTTTCCCGCTATCTATTGCCGTGCTAGGTCACGCCCACTTTTTGCTTCGTTCATTTTGGAAGAGGGATAATTCTCGCAGGGATTGTTGGAATTTTTACCCAGATGATAGTGTTCTTATCGATCTATTTACAAACTCTATGTTTCAGTACTACTTTACTCTGCTATCAAAAACCCTCTTTTGTATTGCATTAAAATCATTACCAGAAAGCTCTCCAATA
Organism: Diadema antillarum; assembly: GCF_040938485.1. Lineage (NCBI taxonomy): Eukaryota > Metazoa > Echinodermata > Echinoidea > Diadematoida > Diadematidae > Diadema > Diadema antillarum. The sequence continues at coordinate 691,408 of NW_027270997.1, read as the reverse complement.
TCAATGTATTGACAATGAAAACAGTCTTATGCATTCGATAAGGTGCACAACAATGCAACGACACTTGTAATCGACTCGCCCATGCGGCTAATTTGAATAAGAAAGGGCACGCGGCGCGACACACAAAACTTAATCCAATGCACACTTTGTAGAGTGTGTGTTGACTTTGTGAGCGTGTTGGGAAATCGTCGAAAATGTACTGAAAGAGCCGGATGGATCGGGGAGAAAACAGTGGAACGAAGTTTATTCATCAGTCAGTTTGTTTCGCTCGGTGAATTATCAGTCTCACGTGGAATTTGCCTTACATGCGTATCACCATGTCTTCCTACGCAGGATTAGATGAACAGGGGCTGAGGAAGCTGGTAAGTAAAATCCATAATCTTATTTTTAGATCTGAATGACATTCTCAACTCATAGCTAGCCCACTCACCGTCACTGCGATGAGGGCAGAATCGTGACTCGCGCTCCCGAAGCTCCGGGGGCAGATGTTGTTCACCCACTATTATGATTTGTGCATGGTGGAGCAGCATGTGATTTTCTTTGGATATCGCGATGGCTTTTGTTCTCTTGTTTTGTGATGGAGATGTTTGCATTTTGTACCTAAAAATCATTCTACGTAGGACTAGTGTTACCCAGTGTAGACTAATTCGACAATGTTTAACCAGTAATAATCAAATACCTGTCAACGAGCTGCTAAGTTATGTGGAATGCAAGGTGAACCTTGTCAGGCCCAATACGGTGACAGGTTTTTCGCGCCGTACAAGTGGTTTTGTCATCCAGGCTACTTGCGTTGTGAACCGCATCGTGGACGTGGGTATAGTTTAATCCCCTTATCTTCCGCAAATGATGACTCTATATTGCTGGGAGGTGTGGTATGTGTGGTCTAGACGAGAACAGCTCTATTGATCAGAAGAACAACAAAGACAAACAACATGCAGACTATCATTGTTGCTATGGAAACAGCCATCACCGTCATTGGTCCTTGTGTTCTTCTCTACAATTTGTCGTCCAGCTTCTGCACCACCATGCACCACCCTACCACTGCTATCACCACAATCACCACCACTACCACTACCATGACCACTACTACTATCACCACCACCACTTCCAATGCCACATCACTCATCAGCATATTTATTTTCATCGATACATCTCCAAAACCACAAGGGCCAATTTTGACCTTGTGCATACGTGCCAACTGACTTCCCATTGTGTTTTAGAATCAGGAATATTATCATTATTAAAATCATCCTCATTGCCAGCCATGGGGAAAAGTTTATACCAAGCAAGAAACCAGTAGTGACCTCTGGTATGAATTTATAACAAAAGGTCTTTCTAAAGCTCTGACATTTTTTTTTTTAATATACCATGAATGTCACTTCTCAAGATTATTTTTTTTTAAACTACCACAGAGCTGTTGCCATAGATACAAGCTCCTTACATCTTCCCCTCAATCTGAAGTCATCACCACACCTCTAACCAATACAATCTGCAGACTACCACAAGGCTACCAGCACCCCAAGGGGTACCATCAGCAGTACCAGTTTCATCATCATCAGCAGCATCATCATCATCATTGTCACTGATCATTACCAATATAACCCAGAACAATTTTGCAATGCCATTATTTTGTTGAAATACCAGACCGTGTTCAAATTGCAGCACAATTTTGTGCTGATAGGCTATATGCCACAAAGACCCGTCTGCTTACCATGTACGTGTAAACTTCCGAAAGCTACAACGTATGCAGATCTATGATGTGCATGCTACTTTGGTGTAAGGCAGAACATGTCATGTTTCCTTCGTGTAGGCAAAGAACCAGTGAAAAAGAAGTGACACTATAAATAATCCCATGTTCTATGAATCTCCTCCGAGGTGGTGAGCTCATAAATGGCTCCGGAGTCCCAGTCCCAATGACAGGTCCCTTGGTTGATGTTAGGAGCAGCGTTAGGAGTTCACAAGGGGGGCAGACAACTCAAAATAGCTCAGCAACCACCCCACTGTACTAGTTAGTCTGTAAAAAAGATACCCACACTAGCAACATGCAAACATCTCATTATAGACCAATGTAAACCTCATAGAATGAACAGAGATTGTTTTTAAGTGCCCATGCAGTGCGTATATATCTCAATGCTGATTTTGTTTTCCACACCCTGGGTGCACATAGAATTGTGCTGGTTATTGAAGTCACTTGTACACCAAATACAAGGAACTCGGTATGAGGTTTGTGATCAAATAGACTAATCAAACCAGTATATTTTCTGAAAAGGCTACAAAAAGAATTGTATGAATGTTATACACAAACATAAAAGGACAAAAATAACTTGCATTGTAAAGCAACATAGATGCTCTCTGTCCATGTAAGGCAAAAGATGAATATATTGCTATGAGAGGAAAATAGTTTAATTATCGATAGTGAAAGCTTACCGTTTGCTGTCATCAGTACCTTGTTATTTTTATTCAAAGATGACTAATTTAATGTTAAGCAATCTGTGGACATGAATATATGGCTTTTGTATCATTTAGAATGAGACCTCTGTATTGATTTATTTCTGTATTTTGTATGCTTTGTATCACTGGATCAAGGTTTAACATTTCACACTTTGTGTTTGAAAAAACAACAACAAACAAAGCACATGCCTTTCAGGATGATACAATAAGAAGACTAACTGATGTCATGCCCGCTGAAATATCTAATGAAAAGAAAGAAGTAAAGACTAACTACTAGGTGTCCTGGATGCTGTAGCTTTGTGTATTCTGTGAATTATTTCTGTCTGAGGTTATCATAAAAAAATACAGAACAGAACATGTTGTTTGTATGGTTCAGTGCATCCTGATATGCTGGAATATTTCATTTTACTATTAGAAGCATTCAGAAGATGGATTAAGCTGCTTGAGATTCTACAGGCAATGTGTTCAGGGTCCATCATCTGAAACTAAAACCCCATTAATGCTATCAGCAGACTCATTATATGTAAATTACAATACATGTGACTATAAAGTAGTCTCGTCACAAGATGCCTTTAACTACTTGCCCCCCGCCCCCCCCCCCCCTGCTTGATTCAATTTTAACCCATTGAGGATGGACTGATTTTGCTATAAAACACACATTTCGCATAGACACCTGCCCGAGTATTCTCGGGACTCATCTTCAACGGGTGAAAACAGCTTTACTGCACATTCCTCAACTGCAGTAGGCCTATATTATGGAAGGGTGGGCATTTTATTTATTTATTCTTTTACTTTGCTTATGTTTATACAGCCATTGTGAATGATGATGATGGCATATTACAGCAAGGCGGCAAGACTGGTTCTAGATTAGATTCCAGCAGATCAAAAGTGGCAGTGGGAATAAGACTGGTATGCATGGAAGGGAGAGAGCGAGAGAGGGAAATGGAGGATAGATCCTTTCACTATAAGAGACGAGTGGATAATAATAGGCAGCCCTCCAATATGTCAGAGTATGGAAGTCATTGCTGTTGCGGGTTGGCTCATTCAAAGTGGTTTTCCACAACAGTGTCATGACAAAGGAGCACCCCTCTCCTTCTTCCCACCCCTCCCCTCCTCCCCCCTTTCCCTTCTCCTCCCCCTCCCCTTTACCCCCAACTAGTAGAGTGAGGTGTACACCTCTCTTTTTTTATTTACCAGGCTCTAAACAATTTTCAGGAAGTATCAATTTTGAAATGACAATATGAGAGTAGCATTTTATTTTGGTAACTTTGCAATCTAAGTAGCCGTGTTGAGCATTACCATCATCCATGGCAAGGGTGAATTTTTTCTGAACTACTGTATGGAGTGTTGTTATATGCTCAGATGCTAAAACAAGGCATCTGTCCCACCTCTGAATACCCCCTCCCCCGTCATGTCCAGTAAGAAAATTTCTTCACAAATTCTGTCACAATGGTTCAGTGTGGAAGGTGACATTAAATTTCCCTTTAATGCAATGCCCAGGTGCTCAAATACATTTGAAATCAGTACATAGTTATGAATGGATTTTTTTTTCTTACAAAACCGAGGAAAATATATGAACAGGAAGTACACTTTGTGGAGAAAAGAAAGGAAGTCAACTCCTGCATTGATATTCTCAGCTTCCTTCCTGATGTCAGGGAATGAAGCATACGACACAGTCAGTCAGCCATCAGCTGCGTCTGTGGTTTGTGATGCATCTCCTCTGGTGAAAGTGACAGGTTGACAGGACTTGCGGTCACAGTTTCTTTTTTTTTTTGTTCTCCAGGACTTTAAAGGCATTAATTACCTTTTGTGGATGAAACGAAAATCCAGCTTTAGTGCTTCAAAATAGTTCTAACATGTGAGTTAGGAATAGAAACAACCAATGTAAAATTTTGAATCAGTACAGTTAATGTTAAGTATTGTTAGATATTATACAAAATGTAAACAATATTTATAATAAGAATGTCTTGATGAAACTGTCTACAGTTATGGTTTATTGAAAAAATGGTGATATCTCCTTTAAGTATTTTAGACTTTATTGCAAAATTTTTACATGGCAGGATGTTTTGTGATACAACTGACCTATACATATGCATCAAATGTGATATCTTGAAAAATTTTTAAATCACTACTCCCAATGGTAAACTTGTCCTTTAAAATTTAAACTTGTGAAAGACTGATCACATTGATTGTTGTGATCCCAAGTAGTTCCATGGCCAAACTGATGTTGTATACTACTGATAGATTAGTAGTGCATTGCACTGTACCAGATCTTTGTGTGCCGACTGCAGTTGTTTTGTATGCTTAGTGGTACACATGTAGATTGGTCTTTAATTATTAAACTGAACTCAGTTCAAACTTTATTTTCACTTTTTTCAACAGAACATATACAAAAATACATCAAAAAGGGGTCCCAATGGTTAGAAATAACTTTTTAAGATATAAATTGAACTCTTTGTTTGATAAAATTAAATTTTGAAGTTATATGAATAAACATGATTGTGATAAGGCATGAAGAAGAGAATTCTACCATCTATGTGTTAGACATGCATAGAGTCCAAAACTTAATGGCAGTAAACTTGGTCCTGAAGTGAAGAGACTGTTGGAAAATGAATGAACAAAAAATGTGTACTATACTGTCTGTTTAACAGTAGAATTCAAGGCCTGCTCATGATTATCAGCGAAACTGATAGAAAAGTCCTAATGTGTCCTCCCGGTATGTAGAAGGAGAAGATATCCACGATATGCTTAGAATGATTTTACCGGACTGTGAGAGATTGAGAGAGATATGAAAAGATAGTGAAAGGACAGCTTCCTGTTTTTGTTCATAATGTTAACCCCCTGGAGAAACTATCAAATAGATTTCACTTGATGAATAAAAAAAAAAAAAAACACCCTCCACTAATATTGATGGTATAGCACCCTTTACCATATATGTCAAAGGAACTTTACAGAAAAGTTGGTCTGCCTCAAACTGATGAACCCAGAACAGCAAGCATACCCTCAACAGCCAGTTCATGACCATGAAACACTTCTGTGACAAAGTGCATGACTTCATCTCAAGAACAAATGGAGGGGTATCATCATATCATCAACCAGAAATGGGATGATGCGATATCATTTTGATGTATGAAATATCTGAATAACGATTGAAGTAGGCAATGTGTGCACCCTGTGAAGAAATTGGATGAACAGTCTCCAGTCATTGAGAAGAAATGGAAGCATAATGTTTATTTTGCTCTGAAAACTATACTTTCCTGATATCATTTGTTATACAGTGAGGACAGGAAGATATGAAAAGAGAGAGCAGGAAGTGGGGGTAGGGTAGGTGAGGGGGGGGGGGAATTTATTTGATTTTTTCAGTGTTGACCAGTCAAACAAATTGCAAGTTGTAAGGAAACTTTGTAGAAAATGTTCCTGAGTTTCTCATCCGTGTTACAAAATACCATGACAGAAACATGCATCTATTACAATAGAATTTGAAGGAAATTGACAGAAGTTACTGAGAGACCATTATTCTGATACTAAATGACTTGGTACTATCCTTGTCTTTTCCCCAATATGAATAATGTTACAAATTGTCCTGAACTAATTTGTGTCAAATATTCAAGTTCAGTGATTTTGCTGTCTGAACTCTCTGAGATGAACTTGTATTTTGAAAATGCCTCCTCTTGCAAATAACTGTGGGGTCTTGACACTGACAAAGATAGTGACCTATTCCACCTGATTATAAGTGATAATCACACTCTATAAAAATGCTTAATTTTTTATGATAATTGACAATGTCCAATAATATCATGTGGATCTCTCTGCAGGTGTTTAAAGGTCCTGTTTACCTTTGGGAACAGTGATTTAAAAATGTTCAAGATATTACATCTAATGCATATATGCATAGGTCTGTTGTACCATAAAATATCCTACCGTATAACATTTTTGCGATAAAGCCTAAAATTTAAGGAGATATCAATATTTTTATCAATAAACCGTAACTGTAGACAGTTTAGTCTCGAAACATGTATTATAATTATTGTTCACATTTTGTATATTTAACAATACTTAGCATCGATTTTACTGATTCAAATCCTTACAGCGTTGTTTCTATCCCTAACTCCTATTTTAGAACTATTTTAAAGCACTAATGCTGGGTTTTTTGTTTTATCTGCAAATGGTAAATTATGCCTTTAAAGTTCAAATCAATCCCTACAGAGTTTGATTCATAATACATTTCAGTCACCTATTAAATGCATTGTTTGTTATGTCATGGGTAAAGAGGAAGTTGTGTGCTGGGTGGATGCTTCCTTTGTTTTTATAACTCTTCATGATAACAAACATTATCTGCACTCTCACTGATTAAAGATTTCTGGTGGTTTTAGGATCAAAGAAAGTAGTCAGCATTGATGTAAACTATAGCTGCATCCCACACTTCCACAATCGAAGTAAGCTTGCACTTTTTGCTAATTCCCCCCCTTTTTTTTGGGGGGGGGGGGGAGGGGTATGAGAGATCCTAAATAAATGAATCGTGTGGTTATTATCATAATTGTGTTATAAATGATGACTTGGATTGAGCGGAATCACCAGGAAATTATTTCTTGTGAAAGAAAATCTTATTTACACAAAGAGCGTCACTAAAGCTGAAGTTGGCATTGCTGTAAATGCTTTCATGGGATGGGTGGTGGGGGGGGGGGGGGGGGGGAGTGCAGTTGAAGAGGGAAGAGAACCAACCCAGAGCATTATCTGTGAAGTTCTATATTTCTAGGCTTTGTGTCTGTTGATCAGCCACTCTCTCTCTTCCTATTCTCATTTCATTACGAGAACTGGAAATTATTCTGCCAGGTATAAAAGACATATCATATAGGAGGGCCTTTTCTTTGCATCAAATTCAAATGTAACTGAATGAAATGAAAAAAAAAAATGTGTAAGAAGTTTGAAGGCCATAGGAAGCTGTCTTTTTGAGATCCACGTATTATTAGCTGATGAAAATATCAGAACCTTTAATGAATGGATCCTTCTATTGAAGAGATTCAAAAGATAAACGTAAAAAAGCTTACTTTCTCTATAATCATAGTAGATATCATATGGTATCATCATTGAAAGCCCAACCATAGCACATGCTGTCCATAAATAATCACTTTCGTTGGTAATACATTTGCCCTTTGTGAGTTATCGTTATCTTACATTCAAATCAGTCATTTTCTGCCATTGCATGGTGTAGTTTGCCTTTTAAATACATACCTCGGATTTGATGTCGAACAGATAACAGATGGCTTATTTTTCATGGTGAGTTTTCATCCTCTAACATGATTTCACAAATTATCTTCTTGTAAAGTGGACCTCCGCCAGTAATTCATCTATGTGACAGTACACTGTGGGTGAACAGAAAAGACTACACAATGGAGCCCATTGTGTCACTGTCGCCCAAAGCAGTTCATTCAAGTTCAAGTCAACTTTCTTCCACACATGGCGAGCAAATAAAAGACAAGAGAATCCATGGCGGAGAAAAATGTGATCCGTCACAAATTTCGGTGCCCCATTGTGGAGGAGCTGCTGAAATTGATTTCTGCATACGTGTGGCGTGGAAAAACAGAACAGTTGATGAAAAGAATTGATGAAAAGAAAAGAAAAAAATCTTTTCTGTGCCAACCCTTGAGGCCTTTCTCCATAAAGTGCAGATAGTTGCTATACAGGCAGGAGAGTCAGACAGAATCTGCCAATTTCCTTTTCGAAAAGCAAAAGTGTGTGAACTCCTTTATTATTGCATGGCATACATGGCTGTCTACTTTTTAACTGATTTTATGTGTTGCTGGACTGTACATCTATAACTTGCAGACTGCACTTATCTTGTAAAATGGTGGTGTTTTTTTTTTTTTTTTGGTGTGTTTTATAGTAATTCAACGGAAGAATCCTACTTTGAAGTATTGTCAGTAATATGCTATGATGATGTCTTTATTCATTCTGCTTTACATTTTGAAAGATTATGTGTAGGATTTTTGGAACATTATTTCCTTTTGTTAGTGAGCTTTTTTTCTGCTGCAAAGAGAGAGAGAGAGTGAGAACCACACTTTAAGTTTTCACTTTCCTCTATATAGCATTATATATCAATGTTTACAGACTTCATTATGATTGTGTTAAGATCAGTCACCTTGTGTGATTCTGTCAGACAGCAGTGGAAAGTTCAGTGGATCATCTTTTGGCAAAAAACACTGTCAGGTGTTGGGAACAGGAATGATGTTAGTCTTACATGAACAGACCCCAACAAATCATTCTCTCAGTTATCACCTGATTCACTAAGTTGCCATCTTGTAGCAAAAATCTCAGAGAGTTGATGATATTCGAGATTTGCTAGTGGTCAGGTTCATGTCCAGTGAAAGAAGTGCATATTTGCACACCAGTGCTATCTTAGAGCACAGTAGGTCAGGAATAAAGTCTCGCACCGGCATGGCATCCTATCTGTGGGAGATCGGACAAATTAACTTCAGCTAGGACTCTAGGAGAGATCATCTTCCCATTATTAGTTTGTAAGGCTGATCTCTTAGGTCTCCATGGTAACAATGCCAAAGATGACAGCACAGGGACAGAGACACTGAACTCTTCAGATGAACCAAACTGAATTCAGTGTAACAGTAATTCAAATAGAGAAGATTTAACTTTGACAGAAACATTTGGCTCCACATAAATCAAATACTGACTCAAACATATTTGATATTCCGCTTTTGCATGACTTCTGGTTTTTTTTTCCACCCTTATGTTAGCGTGGTAAGCGTGTGTGAGTGCACAGTGTGTGATGCCAACAACTAGCATAGTTAAAAACTTCCTGCTTTCTAGGTGCTTTAAAGGGATGGTACAGTTTTGGTTGAGATGAGGGATTCAGATTTGAACTGTTTTGCGTGATAATGTAAAACCATTTATGAATTAGTAATATCAAAGACCGTATGATTCTAAGAAGAATTCAAAGTTCATCTTATTTTTAAAAAAATGGTTTTGAAATGGCTGAGATATCTGAAAAATAAAGAGGTAAGAATAAAAAGTGAGATCGACCTTTTATTAGGACCTTTTATTAGGATTTATTGTTTTACTTCAAATGGTTTTTTTTGTGTGCTATCTCTGCCATTTAAAAATAAATTTTCAGTCAAATATACTTTGAATTCCCCTTAGAATCGTAAGCTCTTTAATATTTCATAAGTGGTTTTTCAGTATCTCGCAAAAAGTTAAAATTTGAACCTCACATCACAAACAAAACTATACCACCCCTGTGGACTAAATTTTACATGCTTCAAGTAAAGAAGAGCTTCGTTAGAGAAATCCATTTGATCTCATATGACAAGTAGGAACAGTACTTCAGGGAAGTAAAGTATCTAAAAAGTACCAAATAATTACAGTGAAAACCTGTGTCCTGTATTGTATGCTCCCAAAAGATTCCTTGGCTGTGACATTACAAGTTCTCAATATCTAGACTTTCTCTGTCCATATTCCGCACAGATTTTTAGGCAACTTTTATTATTGTAATGTGGCATTTTGCATCATTATGTGTCCAACTTCTCATACGTGTCTCGCCTGGCAATTACATGGTCAAACCTTGTAGCTAAATATGTTTTGGTAGATATATGGCACATCTGTGACTATGCCTTACCATTCATGAAGTGAGAAATCAAAGCAAGAGCTTTGAGATTTACAAATACAGCTGTAGCTGGGTGGTTTAGGATTTGTCTCTCCCCCCCCCCCCCCATTCATTCCTATCTGCCCATGTATTTCCCTCACATTTGAATTCTCCCTGTATTCACGTCATGATAAAGAAAGAGAGAATACATCTTTATTCTACCCACAAAAGTAGGTCATTGAGACACATGTCTCGATTGTACTCTTACAATGCATGGGCTGTATAGGTAAGAATGATTAATTTACATAGTCTGAGCCCGGTGTTGACAAAATGTGATTTATTAGTCTGCTGTAGGTTAAAGAGGGTGTCGCTGGAGTGGCTTGGCACGACCAGCAGTTCCCTTTCGTTATGTCTTTGTCGTTTTAGTCTATATCTTTTGCTTGACTTATTTAACTAGGTATAGAGTTTAAAGGTTTTTTTTTAATACTTATGATCCAAATTATGTGAAAATGATGTCCCTTAAAGTTTTTCTAGTGGCCTTATGCAACAGCCCTTGTAAGTGCATTGTATTAGAATGAGCAAAATGCATTATGATCAGTGTATGCATCTGTCAAAGAAATTATGGTATCACAATATCAGATTTTATGTGATATATAGGGGCTATTCATTTATGAGCAAAAGATATGATTCCTTTGGTAGTCAGCTGCAGATGACACTTTGCCTGAACCTTGTACCATTTAGATTCGCGGTCATTTACTCAAAAGTATTAAGTTGGATTCCACATTCCTTCAACATTTATTTCTTTTAAGTCACTATTAAAAAAAAAGCAAATTTGGTGATCAAAATTGCAACTGTAACATGCTTCCCATTTGCAAATTGTGCTCACTAGTGCTGTTTTCATTTAAAAATTGTGAAATTTGGGTCATGATGAGGGTGTTGTCTTTTTTATTCAGCGTTCTTACTGTAAAAATCGTAAACTTTTTGGGTCACGATTATTAGAAGAGAGCTGAATTGCACATGTTATGAATGGTGTACTTACTAGTGTGTGTCTCAAGGCCAATTCAATATATACCGTGGTGCGCCACAGCATAGTAAAAATAGCACGGAGCGACACACATGGTGCATTATGGGATATAAAATTTTGATATTTTCTTTTTTTTTTTGGGGGGGGTCATTTTTCTCGCTGCACAACTTAAAGGACAAGTTCACCTTCATAAACATAAGGATTGAGAAAATGCAACAATATTAGTAGAACACATCAGTGAAAGTTTGATGAAAATTGGACAATCGATGCAAAAGTTATGAATTTTTTAAATTTTTGTGTTGGAACCGTTGGATGAGGAGACTACTACAGCTTGTGAGTCATATGCGTACAACAGTATAAAGAAAATGTAAAAGAAAATTCAACATATTTTCACTTTTTTCGCATAATAAAAGAGCACTTGACTTGCCTCTTTCTAAAGGCAGGGGGAATAATATTACCCATGACATTTGTCGGTAACGAGTCAGGGGAATGTGTACTTTTTTCAAAAGATGGAATTTTGTGAAATTCTCTTTATATTTTCCTTATGTTGTTGTACGCATGTGACATCTAAGTTATTCATACACTGCAGTAGTCTTCTCATCCAGCGGGTACTGCACAAAAACTTCAAAAATTCATAACTTTTGAACGGATTATCTGATTTTCCTCAAACTTTCAATGATGTGTTCTACTAATATTGCTACATTCTCTCAATCCCAATGTTTATGAAGATGAACTTGTCCTTTAATATCTTTTTGCAAAAAATTGCACGAATTAGTGCGATTTGGATCGTGACCCAAATCTTGTAAAAAAAAACATGTTTTTTTTCTGTTCTCATTGTACAAATTTAGAAATTTAAGCCGTGATCAGGAATTGTGACCCCCCAAAACACATTATTTTGAGTTCAATGAGAATGATACTACTGTTACAATTAAAACAAAGTCTGGATCTTCTTTTTGAAAGTCTGGCAGGTGAGATTTTAGTGCAAAGCATACCAGAGAGTGTTCTTGTCAAAAAAAGAAACCTGCATCAACTCACTCCTTCAGTTTAAAAACATCCTAAAAAGGGTATTAAATGCTATAAGGGTTGGCTATTAACCTCGTCAAGTGATGTAGCATGTTCTACATGGACCTCAAATCACTTTATCAGAGTTATGTTTCAATGCGTTGACTGGAGCACGTATACTTTCTACTCGCATCATTTAAATTAGATTAATGAGCTCCCCCAGTATGTGAGACCCAGTCCAAAGTCCATTACTGAGATGATATCGTGAGTTCAATTGACATTCTCTTAACAAGGCAAGACTCATGTACAATGTACATGTTTATGGAAAATTCTGTGAAAGGTACTAAATAGATTTTTTTTTTCATCAAGGGTCACACGATACCCCGCAATAGACATAGTTTTTCTTGTAGTGTGCAATTGTTTGAAACTCTTGTTGAAGAGCGCTATGACTAGATAATGACCTACATATATGAATTGTGTGCAAATGTGGGGATCGGAATGCTTTTGTTCTCCCATCATAGTTGCCTTTCAACAGTGAGGGCAGTGTAGTAGGTAATTGAAACTAATCCTCTAATTACTGCTGTGATGTGAATTTCACTATGGCTGGTGAAGCTTAGCCGAAAGATTGACAGCTGTTATCAAAGCAGAATCTAAGGCTTAATATGTGTAGATTTCAGATGATGTGTACATCAGAGTTTTTATGAGTGCTTTAGTTAAAATGGTTTGAGATTACTGACATTCTTATATTCAAACATGATTTAATGATAAAATTCATGACTGCATGTACCAGATTTTGCAAGCAAAATGTATTTTGTGATTTAGGACTTTGAAAACACTTTTGAAAGTGGTTAAAGGGAAAGTCCAACTTGATATTGTGTTGCTTTGTATGGAAACAATAATTAAAGCAAAAAATTGAAGCAAAAATTTGATTAAAGAACAGATGCAAAAAGCAGGTTATGAACTGTTACGATTGACAGAGCAAGACAAATTAGCAACTGTGTGTGACGAAGTTGCTGAATGATACACAGAAATTCATTCAAAATTTATCTCAAATATTTGGGCACAGACAGAACTTTGCTGATGAGACAGGACACACAAAAACATATTATCACTCTTATCTCATACAGTTCTGAACAGTTATATAAACAGTTCTGCAAAATGTTTTTCTTCGGATTGGAGAAAAATGAAAATTGTAAATAGATTTAGAATTGTAAGAAGTCAGCAATTTCATGTTTCTATATGGAGGGGTTTGAAGTTGCTAAATAAATGACCCAAACTATGAACACAGAACATTTTTTTTTTCTTTGTGCGTGAATCAATTGGAGAGCTGTGAGGCACTTACATACATGTACATCATCATCTCATTTAATTTGCACATGAAGGGTTTGTTTGCAAAAACCGATAAGTCCATTTTTGAAGATTTTGAAGTACGATCTTTGTCATAAAGTACCAAATAATACCTTTTAAATGATATATTGGTCACTACATATGAAGGTTTATTTTTGAAGTTATGGTCAAAAGAAGCAAAAATTTTCTTATTATTCTCTTTATTTTTCTTGACCTTTAATCGCAAATATCTCCATTTGGCAAATATGGACTTATCGGTTTTTGCAAACAAACTCTTCACATGATTTTGATTGCAATTACTCTTCAATGAAAATGTGCAAAACTATTAAATTCATACCCCTATTGATTGATATTGGACAGAACTAATGACTAGAACCCTGTATGAACACAATGATGGGAAATTGTAGTATTATTGTGAAAGAAGATATCAACAGTCTGTGTTCTCTCGGGCCAAAGATTTTTGCTCTTGCCGGATGATGATTGCCATACTACACCTGCAAATTACACCTGTACTCTTGGCCATGCAAAAATATTCAACCAACCAGGTCTGATGGACAAAAAACAAAACATGTTCGTGAAGAAAACAGCAATCGTGCCTCACACTGGGTGCGGAATGAAACGAAGCAGGCCCCTCGCTGGGCAGAGGTTTCACGAAATGAGGTGTGCAATGAAAGCCGACAAGCAGCGGGTGAATAAGTCTGCTAATAAGATGGAGAGTTAAAGGTTGCGGCAGAACAACAGATTTATAGAAGAAGGGTGCCTGGCGTAATGGCCAACAATTTCAAGCTGTGGGCAGATTTTTTCTTCTTTTTTCTTTTTCATGTCATACTAGGCAGGGTGAGAAGAAATAATTCACACCAGACACTTCATATGGCAACTTGATTGTTTACAAATTGATTCCAATCTTTGGTGCAAGCATCAAAAGAGGAATGCTTTAGTGTTGTTGAGAAAAAAGGAATTTGACAATTTTAAATTTAGTTTCACTTTGCGTTTATATTGTCTCTCATATTTCTCAAAACAAAATACGAAAGCAGAAAAGAAAAAACACAAACACGATTTCAGAACTGTAACATGCCGATATCGAATGTAAGGCATGCTAAAGCGAGAGAAACATAATGGTCCACTCACGCAAGCATATATATGATGTCAATTGTTGAAATATATTCCTGAAGGAAAAATGGTCACAGACCACATGATATGAATTTTTGGTAATTGTAAAACACACCATTTTGGAAAGCTAGTTCAAGGAAAAATTGCATCCTTGCATCCTGATACCATGTTTAGTTTACATAGAACCCACCTGTTTTTCTTTTTTTGTATCTATCCAACTTATTTCCAAAACCTCTAATTTTTCTGTTTTATCTTATACAAAGCAGTGTGATATTGAGATGGGATTTTCCCTTTAAATCCCCACCCAACTCCAAGGACCCCCACTCTCCTCCGCAGTGGTCACAGTTATTATCTTGTTTGTCACAGACCAATCAAAGTTTCCCTACATTATTCATATACATAGCAGATTTAGTACTTAGTTTGCCACTCTGCCATTTCCCAAGATAGAATATATGCATTGTAAACCAATTTGAAGAAAGTTAGCCTGATTGTGTGGAATTCAGACTGAATGTGCCAAAACTCGGCACAAGCTTTTATACGAAGGCTATTAAACCAAATAGCAAGATATCAAACTACCATGTTCAACTCTAACAGACTACCAGATGCCTGACAAAACTCAGGACTGAAGCTAAAGACTTGTATCAGTAAGAGATAGTTCACAGATCAAAATTTGTCATTCCAAGAAATTCTTGTTGTTTGACAAAAATTTCCATGAAAAACCAACCAATATCCGGATCAGTTGCCTGGGGATTGTCGGTGGGTCAGGGATGGCTTGGCTCTAGAACAAAATCTGTCAAGGAGATATGTCTCCTATCTGTCAAGATAAGATGGAAAGTGAAATCCAACAACTGAAGGTGAAGGATTTCACGCTTGCGATGTATAAACTGGCTTATGATGATATTTCTGTAATGCATTTCGAAGCATATTTAACCAGACCTGTCAGGGTGTGTTCACATTGGGAATGAGTCTCCTCACTGATAGGTAGTGTTCTCTGAATGACATTTCATGCAACATCTATGTCACAAATTCATTGACCTGTGTTCACGAGGTGGTTTAAGTTTAGTCCATGGTTTATATAAATTTCTTCTGCATAAACACGTGACAGATTGCATAGGCCAACATACATCCAATAATAACTGCACGTTGATACTCGCGTATGAAGGGTATGCCTATTTTATGCTTATTTTAGTCCATGGACTAAATCTAAACCACTAAACCATTTAGCCACTTTTTTTGAATATGTGCCAGTGACTTGTCAATCACACATGCAACGCTTACATGGACGAGTGCATCACACAAAATGAGATACAAGGTCAATCCAAGTCCCACCACCTCGACCCTGTTTCGGGATTCACACTCTCCAGGATTATCGTACATCTGATGCAAACCCAAAATCAAGCAAATCACGACTTGGAAGAGACATGGGTACCATGATTTGCCAATGCTAGGAAGGTGTTTGGGAGAAATGTGATACAAGTTTGGTTTCACACTCACAATAGATTAGCGGATAGAAACCTTTTTCAAACACATTTACAAGTAGGCTCTTTCCAGTCTGCAAGAGCTCATTTTCTCTCGCCCCCACCCCCCCCCCCCCCCCCCCCCCCCCATCCCCAACTCTCTGTTTTTGTCTGCGGGAGAACAGGCTTTGACTCTGAACAGATCCAGGGTATATGATGGGAGATCATTAAATGGCTCATTGATTTCCAAGGCTTTGGGTTCAGTCATACAGGATTTATGACAGCGTGACTGAGTGATA
The DNA here is from genome assembly GCF_040938485.1 of Diadema antillarum. NCBI lineage: Eukaryota > Metazoa > Echinodermata > Echinoidea > Diadematoida > Diadematidae > Diadema > Diadema antillarum. The sequence continues at coordinate 675,124 of NW_027270997.1, read as the reverse complement.
AATACATGTGTTGAAAAGATGATGGTAATCATTAGGATAGCGCACTTGCCCATGATGGAAATCATGAATTGTGTCAATTGATGTAAAGCTGGCAAAGTTTTCTCAATTTTTGCAAATAAGAAGATATCATAATTACAAGTTCACTTTGAAAAGAGGATGATGCTGTGGTGTAGACATCACTTGTTAACAACCGCATGAATAAGCTCTTAATGACATTTTGGTACATGTATTAAAGCAAAAAGTATGTAATGACTGTTTGTGTTTGTACTGACATTTGATGTCAGATTGTTACATTACACTCCTGGTGATAAGCACAATCAGGGTATGCAATCATGACTTTCTCACTTTAAAAAATTGTAACTTCTAAAAGAATGCACCAACTGACTTAAAAATTCACATGCAGCATGCTAAGACATCAGTAATCACATGTGGTAAGACAATAGCTAATTTCTTCTCATTTACTGTTAATTATTAAAGATTAATTACCAAAAAGTCCCCCAAAACCCACGTAATGCATCAAAAAAAGCGTTTTACAACTTACGTAAAATCAAGATTTGAGGTCCATATTTTAAGTCTACCCCTATGTGTTTGGTATCAAATTAATGGATTTTTTCCTGGCATTGCTTGCATGCAATAAAAAACGGTGGTTCTTTCAGCTGGAGAAAGTTATAAGGTCTGAAGTCCCATCCTGGTAGGAGTGTAATGCTGGCTTATTTTTGTGACATTGTGACCTTTTAACCCATGCTGTACAGCTATACATGGAGAAACAGCTTATTTTTCTGCTTTTCCTGAAAGTACTGAAGACACACTACAATATGGTGCGCTGTTTGCCAATAAATGTTCAGCCAGTTTTGAGTTTTGAGCCATTTTCAAATGCTGAGGAAAATAAGTGCAGCCGTTTTTCAGTATTTTCAGTGAGGTATAGCCTAATTTGACTACTTTAAAGAATCTTTTCCCCTTATTGAATATCCTTGTTTTTTTAACCATGAATTATACATATGTAGAAATCTATTGTGTGAAAATTTTAGCAAATTTGAGCAATAGGAACTTATTTTTTTATATTTTTACAAATTGCTGAGCATAAAAAAGTGCGATACACGCCCATGTTATACTGCATGAAGGTCATATGATAAGTGTTCAGTGTTCATATTTCAATGCTTGTTCAATTTCTAAAGATATCATAAGCAAAAACATAGTATTTTGGCTTAATATGTCATTGTTTGAGTGTCACAGCTTGGATTTCAACTCAAGTCATCATAAATCTCACATTCATTCTTCTATCTGTGTTTACAAATATGAGAATTGATCCAAACACTGTGCGCACATTCAAGGTCAAACTGTACAGATAATTTTTTGATGAAAAATATCATATCTTTCAAAGTATCAGCCCTAATTTCATAAAAATTTGTAATAATGGCCACTATATGTCTGTTACCTATTCCTGAAAGTTTCGCCTCTTCACTCCGTGGCAAAAGTGAAATATGATAAAATATGTAAAAGTGGTTTGATTTGAATTCAAAATAGTGCCTACAAAATTGATCATCCATTTCGAGAAGTGAAAATATGAAATTTATTCATATTTTGTGATATGTCATGGCTATGTGCTGGTGGTGAATGAAAGGGATATTTATCAGGAATATCTAACAGCAATATCAGATGAAAAAAACATTCTCCTTTTTTTTAATGAATTTTTCCAATATATTAGTCATTTCAATGTGATTCGACACCCCTAATTTAAATGCTAATTTATGCGCAGTTTAATGCAAACTTTTGACTCTTTCTTTACATGAAATGAAAATTTGAACACTCGGCTACAACAAACAACAAAAAAAGCATTTTCACCAAGTTTTTTTCATTTTTGCCCTGTTACACAATTGCATACCCTGATTGTGCTATTGACCTCCTGTCAATTCTGCATCCTCCAAAGATCTATTAGTAGGATTTATAATGTAGGACCTATACTCTATAAAATGTTGTTGGATTTGTTTTAATGCCAGAATTTATGAATTAACATATAAAAGCCTGAGCTGATTAGTGATTCATTTTCAAACAGTCATCTTTGGGGTAAAGCGGAAATTCTGACGAATTGGAAAAACCTAAGATATCCAATCGGTCTTGTGAAATTGATGCTGTGGTGTTTGGAAATGAAACTTATCAAACTCGCTCCCGATAGCGGAATGTAAATTGACATCGCTGTCAACATCTGCCAGATAGAATTGGTTGCTCCCAAGAATTCTTTCTTGCATCTCATGCCAAACGGGGACGTGGAGTTCAGGGGCAGTGTCAGAAATGTGCCACCAAATGAAGTTTGGAGAAATATGTAGGGATGTGTGAGAGATATGTTTGAAATTCGAGGATGACATTGGAAGTCCTTGGAGACATTCGGCCCGCAATTTGCCCCAAGATGAACTCCCGACACCAGGAAAATGACTGACATGGTCATGATGAAAGTTTTTCTTTTCATCTGTTTTTTTTTTTTTTTTTTTTTTTTTTTTTTGGGGGGGGGGGTCTATCAGTGAGTTTGAGATGAAATATTTGTTGCAATAAAATTTCTCTTGAGTGCATATTACGGAAATGGGATACTGTCTTGAGCATCATATCAATATTTTGTTGTTGTTTTTTCCCCAGTCATTTTCATGATTACACCATTACCGATATGCGTGGGATGTGATACATGTATAGCCGCGATCACACTTGCAAAAAGGATCGTGAAATTTAAGATAGCAAAGTCTTTGTGATCTGTGGTCGTCCGTTCACAGTGGCAGCCAAACTTCTTGATCTTTGGAAGAAAGAAGGATAGAATGTTCAATGAAATCAGATGGAAAATATGAAAGATATGAAATTTTTAATGTCACTTGTTCTAGTAAAACTCGTGATATCGCCCACAGTACCACACATTGTAAGCTCAGTTTATTAAAGTCAAGATAACTGCAGAAGTGATGTTTTCCCCACATTCAAAGTGATAGATAACATTGTTTATTCAACACTCACTGTTCATATAGTAGCAATTTTTAGCAACTACAGTGAATTTTGTACACCAGTAAATATCTCTTCATATCTAATAGATAGCAATTATTTGTTTAAAAATTATCATAAAATGACAGATGCTTTATTTGTGCCCAAGTGTCCATTTTTATTTTGTCATGCAGTCAGGTATACTGGTATTCCTAACATGATCATTACAGTTCTGCTCTGAAGTTTGCATTTCTGGATCATGAATTGTTTTAGAATCATTCAAACATAAAAGATAACCCCCCCCCAAAAAAAAAAAATAAAAAAATAAAAAAATAAAAATTAGAGAAAACGGGATCATTTTGGAGAAAAACAAAGTTTTGTTGCTCTCTTCGAAGGTCTTGAAGATGTTTGAAGGAAAACAGCGTTATTTGACTAGAAGATAATGTTTGTTTGCAAACTCTAATCAAGCATTGAATTCACTGCCATTTTGTTGACATTTCCTTGATATTACATCCTGTTTCAATGACCATTCATCCTGTTAGCGTGCACATCAATGATCTGAACAAACTTTTATGACTTCAGAATGACCCCTGTCCACCATACACTCAATACACCATCACAACACTCATTCAAACATACAGTATTAAACCTCTATTTAATGCGTTGCTTTAATACTGACCCACATAATTTGCATACATGTAGTGCTCTCTGGTATGAATGTATTACTAGTACATGGCATGAATTTACTGTTATTGAATAATAGGATTTGAATATCCCATTCATAATGCAGGATAAATGTAAAGAAATTATTGTTATACCTTTGTCATCATATAGGCCTATATTCTAAGAAAAGCTTTCATATTTATAATTTCACACTCACAGTTTCATCCCTGATATAATGACATACCCAGTATAACACAGAAATTTCACTGATCCCAAATAAGATTCCTTTGTGAAACCTCTTCATATTATATACCTACAGTAGGTATATTTAGATAGATAAAGCCAGCTCTTACTGATTCTATACAGGTGACCATTGTGTTTCAAAATTCTAGTCCCCTATTAATTTTATTTTTCTTTGTCCAGCAAAACTTTTCTGTGCTGTAAAGAAGCTGATAAATGCACTTGTAAAGGGTGTTCAAGTGATGAAACCCTGCATACTATGTACATAGTTATGCAGTGAGATCTACATGTAGGGCTTGAATTGTCATGATATTGACTCTTTACATCTGTGACAGACATTGGGCAAATAGGTGTGAATATTTGAAATGTTTGCATTTACAGGCTGTTCAGTCATGAATAGTGAGATTTTTCGTTTTTATTTTTTATTTTTTTTGCATCAGACTCCCATATGCCTCCAAAATGGAAATTCCCCTCTTCAACGAACATGGTTTTATCCATGTGATTGACTCCACCCTCACAGTAGATTTTGAGGTGATTAAAAGCGATGATTTTCATGATGAAAAATTGCCAGCCCCACAGAGTATGTTAATTCAAATCCATGATTGCCATAGGGCATTCTCATTGACATAAATTTTGACAGATATCTGCAACCATAATTCTTTTATAATATTATACCCTTAGGCTTTTGAAGTATTAGCATCTACTGTAAATATGTGGATTACTCTAGATGCATTCTACCGTATTGGAAATCAGGATATCACATTTGATGCATATGTGTAGATTAGTTGTATCACAAACATCCTGCCATATAAAAGTTTTGCAATGAAGCCTAAAATATAAGGAGATATCACTATTTTTCTCATTAAACCATAACTGTAGACGGTTTAGTCTGAAAACATTTTTAGTATAACTATTGTTCACATTTTGTATATTTAACAATACTTAACATCGATTATACTGGTTCTAATTTTAACATTAGTTGTTTATATCCCTAACTCACATTTTAGAACTAATTGAAGCACTGATGCTGGGTTTTTGTTATATCTGCAAATGGTAGATTATACCTTTAATGGCATGTACATTTCTGTGGTACATAATTACTTTGAGGTAGAATGTATTCATGCATTGTAACCCCAAGAGACAAGCGTATCACCCAGAGTGTACAGATGTTGTCTGATGTGAGATTACCAAGATCAATCATACTCCCTTTTATCACCGACACCCAAACCTCTTACATCAATCATGTGTAAATGTACCCTCCACTGTCATATCAGCTGCTTTCTGGGTTGTTGACTTTCTTGTCCCCCCTGATGGATTTACCTTCACACACACACACACACACACACACACACACACGCACGCACACACACGCACACACACACACACACGCACACACGCACACACGCACACACACAAAAAATTCCAATTCTATTACTAGTACTCTGAGGAAAGATCTGAATGACTTATACCCTTACAATATACCAACTTGTGAAAGGAACCTGATATTTATTGTTGCAAAACAGGACCTTTGACAATAATTGCCATATATATATAAGAGGGACAAAAGTACATTTTCATAAAAAGCTGAGAGAACATTTGTTTTTTAAATACATGATTTAAAAAAAAGAATAAACCAAACAAAAACCAACAACAAAAATGTTTGGAAGGAGAGGGATTGTTTTGATATCCACCCACTTTTCCCATAAGAGATTGAAAACATAATAAAATACTCCCACACATTTTCATTCACACACTAAAGCGCTCACATACAGTGCTCACATACAAGCCGTTCCCATCATGTAGCGTTTTCCCCCACCACACAGTATAGATGGCAGTCACCCCGTCCCACTGAGTGGAATAATGACGATACTTGAAAACAAAACAAACAAACAAAACAAACCAAAGCAAAAACAAAAAGGGCTGTCATCTCATCAAACATCATTATGTATGTTTATTGTGACTGACCCTGCAACGTGGATTATGCCATGAAAGTGAAAATTCAACAATTAACTGGTTTTGTTTGAACATTTGATCTTCCTTAGATAGTGTTATGTAAGCAAGATCGGTATGGTAGTTTTGTTTGTATACATTGCATTTCTTGTAACAAAAATGTTTAAAAAGTAAATTGAAATTGAAATTGGCAATTGCCTGCGATGATGATCACTGCATTGAACGACAGTGTTTTAATAGAATAGGTCAACCTTAATAAAAACGACCCAAGTCCATTACAGAAAATCTGGAAAAAATATAAATCATTAAAAAGTTTCCAAATGTTTTAGTTTTTTTCAGTTAGTGGAATATTATTTATACAAATTTAAATGTAAAACATTCATTTGACTGAATGTCTACCTTTCCATGACTTCGTAAACACACACACACACACACACACACACACACACACACACACACACACACACACACACACACACACACAAATGATTATAATATGTTGAGGTTTTTCCCTCACATAGCCTTCAGTATCACATTCATACAGTTATAAAGTGTACATGTCTGAATTACATACCGGTAGCTAAAATGCTGTGCTGGATTCTTCCTGTCTTTTTATTTTTTCAGTTGCAGTTTTCCAAAGCTTCTTAAACATTTAGATGCATGATAGAAAGAAGCAAACATTGTTACAGTTTTTTCACTCTAAAGACATATTTCATATGCTTGTGCATACCGTCTAGATATCCCTGTCAAGATTTCACTAACTTGACATGCCTGTATTCTAGCCACACAGATTTGAGTGAAAAAAAAAAAACCCACTGAGAACCTCAAACAGCCTGTAACTATGATTTCTATATTTCCATATCAGGGCAATTACCCCTCAGCTAAATACTGGTTAGTGATAAGATTAAAGTAAAGATTTAAAAAGACCAACACACACACACACACACACACACACTCACAGACATGAACACAAAGAATGAGTCGGCCTACTTTGCAGAATTATGATGTACTTCACCTTTAACAGCAGGAAAGAGCAAACCTAGAACATGAGTGTGTGGAATCGAATCGCTCCATGGATCGTTGGATATAATGCGGCCAAGATTCTTCAGACAAGCAGCATGGCAATCATTCTCATCAGCTGTGTCATTATCGACACATTTCCTCAGAGGATAGTGTGTGAAACTTTAGGGCCCGATCCTTTGTTTCTTTTTTTGTGTGTTGCCTTTATTCATTCTGAAAGCAGGTGAGCGTGTAATGGGATGCTTCATCTTCCATGCGGAAAGCTAATCTCTTCAGGGCCATAGTTAGCCGGCAGATCATTATATTAACTCTTTATGTGCCATGGTGTAAACCCCCTGTGTGCCACATTATTCTGAGACACCGATGTAGCCATGCTTTGGAGAAACAATCCACTTTTCAAACCTCTTTAAGTTAAAGTAGATTTTTGTTACCCTGGAAATGTAATGAGCAAAGTTGTCGAGAAAATGCCAAACTTTGCTTTGATGTAAATTGTATGACAAATCTACAATCATTTTTCTTTCAAATGACCAGTAGCCATATTATTGTAGAGGCATTACTTTTGCACACAAAACAGTGCCAGAAACTTAGAATTTACTCGCAAATCCAGTAGGGAACACCACTTGATAGCCAATCACCACATTAAATCAAGCTACCTGTCGCAGGAATGGAATCACGAGAAACGCTTTCATTGTTAACTGTGGCATTTGGTGATTTATCAGTCCGTTTGGGCGGCTTTGTGCTTTTGAGCAGAATATGCGAAGTTGGCATGCAGTCTACTGAGTTGGAGGTGCAAATGTGGCACATAAAGAGTTAAAATGAGATTTAAAAAAAAATGAGTTATGACTTTGTAATCCACCTGCTCAGAGTGTTGGCTGTATTGGTGGTGGTGTTGGTGGTTGTTTTGATGTTCATATGTGATGGTTCTTGCGTGTGTGTGTGTGTGTGTGGGTGGGTGTGGGTGGGGGGGGGGTGTTATATTTGTAAATGGATGGTATTGATTAGACTAGATCTAATTGCAAGTAATAAAAATTACTCTGTAGGACCCCTGCGAGGGAGCAGCGTCGTTCTTATGAGTTAACTACATTCATAAGAGATTGAGATTTTTGTGATGAGCATCTGTGAGGAGGTTGGTACTTTGTTCACTTTCAAATCATATGAAAATGTATAGATGTAGTTTTTAGAACAAATGTCACAATCATATCTAAGCATCAGCCTCAAATTAAGAAGGCCCAATTTTAGATTAAGCATGAAAGGATAAATTTGTGCTTTGAGACATATGTACAGAAATGGCAGTTTTCTCATGTTTGATAGGGCAGCCATCATTAATTGTTTTAATAGCAGTGATTACCATTTTCTAGGGGGCAGTGTTTAGTGAGACATCCCCAGGGTTAAACAATCCAAGAATGGGTAGCAAATCGGTCCATGTTTTTTTACCCGACTTAAATGGGCGGGCTCCTTTGGAGTGGATGGGATGTTTGAAGAAAAGATTAGCTCGGAAAGACTCTGGGGCTGTTTAGTTTTGATGATGTCATTACAGTTAACAAGTTGTTTAAAAACCAATTCTGACCATTGGACGTAAGAGGTGTCGAGGGGAACACTGTCAGTGTGCAATTAACAGTCAATGATTGTCTGTCAAAGGTGGAATGAAAATGTGCAAGAAGACTTTTGGAGGTTTGCCATAATTCCTACAGACCAGTACCATGAACTTACTTACCTGATTCTGAAGCAAATGAAAGAAGGGACAGACGAATTGAAAGCGACAGATTGTAGAAAAAGAAAAAGAGTACATAAGACAGATCATGACAGTGCACTGTTTTTGGATACTGAATGAATGCCTTGAATTTGGCCTGTAGATTGATATTGTGACTGCCAAAACAGGTTGCTGAGACAGTATTCCTTCATTTCTCAATATTAGCTACAAGCTGACATGATGAACATGTCTTTGAGTGATAACTGCTCACTTTTTTCAGAGGAATCAATTAAATGATCAGTGATAACACACAGGTCAAAATGAAACAAGCAGCATAAGTGGCTTTCATTTAGATGCCTTGGTTAAACAGTACCAATGGTAATATAGCAGCCACAAGGCGCTGTTTTAAAGGAATGATTTCACATATGACATGAGTGGCATAAGTGACTTTCAATTAATGACCTCAATAAAACAACAAACTGACATAGCAGCCACAGACTCATAAAGGCTACTCATATGATATCAGATTCAAACTTGATGCCTTGTCGATAATTTTGAAAAGTTGAATTATGGTTCCTCAGGATAATTTGCACTTCATTGCACTGCTAGCAGAGTAGTAACATGTAGTGCTGTTCTGCTAAGCTCCACAATGACTCTATAGAAGTTTCTAATGTGAGATCCCAAGCAAAGCCAAAAAAGTGGGTACATCTTTGACTGTGTCAATATATAATCAAATACAGTCAATAATTCATCCTTCATATGCTGACCTGTAATTGATAGACTGTTTTGATTGGAAACCCTTTAAAAGACTGCGTAGTGGACCATTTACCAAACAGTCCACTCCTTTTAAAGTTGATGTCACATCATTCAAGTGTTATTCCTTTCTGTTTAGTACAAGATCTCTTTGGGTAGAATAAAGCCAATGCTGACACAGTCATTCGCGTTTCCAGAAGCATGCTTCATACAACTGTAGGTGATGTAAGGGAACTGATAGAAACTTGATTGAAGAACAAGGACAACTTCTTCAGAGAACAGGATCCCCCTTGAAAAATGATGGATGATTCTGAAATGACCACTATACACAAGCCAGGGAGAGCTGAAGGGTATTGCCACATACTACACGAGTATCCCTGGAAAGGTGTCTGGTGTGGAGATGTTTCATACTTATAACTTTGACCTCAAGCTGCTATGGTCAGACTGAGGACTTGGCCTTTGACCTCGTCATGACCAGGGCTATAGGAATGTGAATGACCAAGGTTGAAGTGACCCACGTTCGGAGGAAGAAGGAACAGAGAGAGAGAGAGAGAGAGGGGGGGGGGGGGAGGGGAGGGGAGAGGAGGTGTCAAAAATTTCTCACCTGTCATATTAGGTACTGATGAAGATTGGTATCGTGGCAGTGGATCATATCAAGATGTTCCATATATATTCCTCTGCTAATATGAAGCCAGATGCATTTTCTGATAACATAATCTATAGTCTAAGCTATTTCTATCATCAATAGCCATGTTCAGACGTATTTCTAGTCGGAGTAAAATTTTATGGCGCAGCAATTAAAATTAAAATTTATACTTATCTTACCATGACCCTGTGTCCACACAACGGTCGTGGGAAGAAACTCTGACCAATTTACCACGGCCTTCGTGGGGTTCACCGTGGAGGGCCGGTGTAACTTCCGGAAGTGGTAGCGCCGCGCACATCGACCATATAATTGTTTTTTTACTAGCGGCATTTGTCTTCTCCATTCTTGTTGATGGAAATTTCTGAGCGCTAGCTTCTTCGTCGCAATCGACTAGGTTAGAATTGCACTACAAGCGCATGTGTACTCGCAAAATGTCAACATTGCGATTTGACCCCGCAGGTTTTACCTAGGTCGTAAGGTATGTAAGTTCATAGATACTCCGAGGGCTTGTCCGCACGGGCAATTTACTCTGACTGGCTAGTCGTGGTAGCGAGATACTCTTGAGAAAACTCAGGAGTATCTGGGTCGGAGGAAGAGGTCGTGGTAAGTTCCTCCGACCAGAGGAAGTTACCATCACAACCTTGTTCAGACGGGCACTACTCCGACCTTTTCTCCGAAGTTACTCCGACCAAGCTTCCTCCGACCCTTCCTCCGAAGTTACTCTGACCAAAACTGCCCTCGTCTGAACACAGCTACCAATTCTGTACAAGCATGAAATATGCATCCTGTTTGTCTTTAAGGTATGTGCCCTATATCTCTATTCATGTAAATTTCATACCAATGGGGAGGGGGGATGTTTTTTGTTAATCGTGGTAGGCCAGTCCTTTCAGACAGTGACCATTGGGCAGACAGAACTACTTAACCATTTAATAGGTAGGAAGTCTTTAGTTTGGACAGCAAGTTTGAGCTCTGCCTTCATAGAGTGAATTGGCCTACCTGTGATTTGTTGGTAATTGGCTCTTTTCTGTTTTCAAGGTTCCCTGATGAGCTTCATGTGGAAAGTTTCCCTTAAGTCCGTCATTCTAAAGGCTTATCTTTTGTATGTTATGTTATTTGTCCTCTGAAAATGATGCAGCGGAATGAGAGTTAATGTTTTCAACCACTCTAATAAATCACCGAGCATTAAATTCCATAACTGGTACATTTCTGACCGTTGATACTGTATACTGCAACTACTATCCTAAGTTTAGCTAACTACTACTACCACCTTAAAAACCTAAGGCAACGATTTTAACTTGTAGCCTCTAGAAAGAATTTGTAATGAAAGTAATGCAGCCACATTTTTCCTCAACAATTTCGCAGAAGCACCCAGCCACAACCACAAATTATGTGCCATTTTCATGCTCTGATACTTATGCATTATATTGGACCCTTTTGGTGGGAGAGGGTAGAGGAAATATATGGGTGAGAGGTATAGTGGGGGGGGGGGGATGGAGATGGGGATCACTTGAGGAAACATTGCAAAGGGGCTAGGAGAAAGCGAAAGCCGCCAAGGAAAAAGAAGGAGAAGAAAGAGCTGGGTTGTGCACTGTCCATAATATCCTGTGAATTTTAAAAGAGGGCTGGAGATCCTTTGAAGTCCTTCCTGAATAGATCCCAGTGGCTTGAATTGTCGTTCGTCTCGATGATAGATGTCAGTAGGGTCTATCTAAAAAAAGGGGGTTGTCCCCCGAATGGATTCAGGAAGATATGATGACTGCATTGCCCCCGGAAAGCTTGAGGAAGGAACCATTCATGTGCAGGAATCATCTCCTCTGTGGAGAGATTACTAAAGCATGGAATACACTAACTGTACCATAGGCAAAGGCAAGACTGCTACATATTTAGAGTTTACTTTCAAAACGGGTTAAGCACCATTATTAAACATTTTAAAGGGACTGTACAGTACTGGCTGAGGTGGGGATTCCGGTTTATAACATTCCTAAGTGAGGTAATGAGAAACTCTTATGAAATATGAAAGAGCATGTAATTTTAAGAAAGATTCAATGTTTATTTGATGAAAATTGGTTTTCAAATGGCTGAGATATCCAAAAAAGTGATAATAATAAAAGGCAACAGGCCACGCCTTTTATTAGGATCTCTTTGTTTCACCTTGTTTTTGGATATCTCAGCCATTTCAAAACCAATTTTCATCAAATAAACTTTTGATACCCCTTAGAATTGCATGCTCTTTGACATCTCATAGAGTGGTTTCTGATCTCGTAAAACATTAAAAGCTAAATCCTCACCTCAACCAGAACTGTACACACCCTTTAAAGTATGCTTATCATCACATGGAGCAAAATTAAGCTCTCTCCAACAATACCTCACTTGTTGCATAACAAGGAATATTCTTGAAGTTATGATTGAAAATATCCCATATTTTCATTTTATTTTCTCTGTTTTTTTAGCAGCTTTGCTTTCTAATCTCTAAAACGAATAAGTATGGAGTGAACTCATTTTGCAGTCGAAGACTTCATTTGTATTTTAGCAATGGGATTTTGGGATGAAGTTAGGCACCTACAGAGAGGGGAAAGCCCCATACTCTGATAGACATTTCCTCTCTAGATTACAATTACAGAGCACTACAGGGTGTATATGTTTGGTTTCAATGAAGGATAAAGACATACAAGCAAGCAAGCAAGGTGTCATGATACTCATGTTTCAGTGTAATATAAACTTATATATTTACCGATCTTGTTTTCTCATGCTACTCCTTCGTTACAAAATAGGTCCTATGGGTGGCATAATGAAGTACAATTGCTCTGTCATAGGTTATAAAGGCGAGTAAGAGAGGTTCCTTCCAGATAGAATTTAGCTAAAATATCACTTTCCTGAAGAAAACTCAGTGTGGCGAAGGGTCACTGATCGACCGCAGGATGTTTTAATCGGACAAAAGGACCTATCAAAGTATGCTGGCCAGTGACGATGCTTTGTTACTGATGACTCTGCTTCCGATTGTCACATTTATGCCCCCTTGTCAACAGCGTTGATCCCATGTGCAAACAAAAAGGCCCCATCTCCGCAAACACCAGTGTCTCTTTTTTCCCCCTTTAAATACCCACCAGTACCTTTATCAAATGCTGAGGAATTCCAGCCAGTATTATTGGTTCTGTGGTACCTCTGTGGATAAGCACATTTCTTATGTGTAAGGATTCTGTTTTTGAGGTGTTTTTTTTTTTTCAGGTTGGTAAGACTCTTAAAATCAAGCCTTTCCAATTACCAGGTCAAGTTTTCTTTGGATGGTATTTGGTGCCAAAATATATAAGCTTTTTAGTTTAGTTTTGGTTCAAAACTTCTGTTCTTATTAAAGCTATGAGAAATGAAAAAAGTTCTTCAAAATTTCATGGTTTTGTACCAAAATAGTATTAATATTGTCACAGGACCTCAAGTCCAAAGGGTCCACATAACTTCCCTTTAAACAACAAAATGTAAATGAAAACAGTGTTTTACTTTTAGTATCAAACATAGGGACATGCATTTCATGTATCAGTACATGAATGCATATTAGATTACACACTCATATATCTCTTTTCGGTTGTGTTCCTTGGTTATTAATAACTCAGTCAACTGATAAAACATTTGGTTAGCATTTCTTTGTCATCATTTTGACTGCTGTTATTCCATTCATTGTCTTTACCCCCCCCCCCCCCCCCCCCCCCCATGGCTGTTGACATTGGCGAATGAATCTGTGTTAATCTAAAGTAATGCTTGCTAGAACAATATCAAATAAAAACCCAGAAAGCTCACATGCCATTTCATTTCACCTGCCACTGAATTACCATTCCGTGCCAGACAATATTGCAAGCAACGGGGGAAGCACGGAAGTTGGATTTGCCATCAAATGTCTCTGCAATGTCCATTGTCCGAGTTGCAGGCCGCTAATGGGCCGATATGAGCTTGTTGAGCAGTGCATGTAAGCAATTATAGATCTGTGTTTTAACAGGAGAGAGAAGCGTACAATTGTTGTACTGCTCTAACACTGATGAAATGAATAATGAAGAGGTACATTTGTAAATAACCTTGTACATAATATGTAGACCTACATGTTATGTAGGTAGATATATTGGCCTATGTGTTATGTCTGTATATTTCATCCCATTTTTCCAAAAATAAATAAGAATTGTTACAAACCAGGACATGTAATTCTGCAGAATCATGATGACAATATATTTTTTTCCAGTGAATTAAAGAATCAGTCTGTCTAGACTTGAGCTGAAATCTGCTGAGATATTTGTAGGCCCGATATGAAGAGAAACAGTTGTACATAAACCTTTTTGTGCCTCATTGTCTTTCAGAACAGCCACCTGTTCATTTGCTGTATGCAGTCTTCACATTCTTGATATTTTATCAGTTTGTATACTATTTCAATCAAAGTTCCAAAGAATAAAGCAGCATCATCTAATGTATCAATTGCACCAATCAATGATCACACAGTTTGTGCAGAAATTCTTACACTGTAATGCACAGTCTGTCAACCAGCTTGGTACCAACACCCCATAATACTAACTGACATCGTATACATGTAGACAAATTACTAATGGGCATGAAAGCGTTAATGCCTTTCAGCAGGCCATCTCAGTAAGAAAAGTCTAGATCACAGATGGCTGCAATTGCAGAATCAGAGGTGGATGTTTCCTGCAATAAACATAGAAAAGTTTCAGAAGATTATTATTGACTGGCCCAATCTTTGAAAATCGGACAAACATTCAATTTCAAGCTTCTCATGCAAGATTGTAGAAATTGCGAGAAATATAAGTGATAGACAGGATCTTTTCTGATTCCATATATGGTTTGATCATATGAATCTGTGATATCACACATCTGGAATTAGAGGATCAGGTGTATGATGAGAGATCTTCTTATATGGCACAATGATGAAACTACTTGATTGAGTAGTAAGTGATGATTTGGAGAAGGACTTTTTTGCAAGTATTACACAATATTAAATGTGGAGATTCATGTATGTTTGATATTTGTTAGTGTATTTCTTGTGTGTTCTTAGTTCTTAAAAGCTGAAGTGATAAAGTATTGTTATCTTATTGACATACCAGAGAACATGCCTGTATAGAGCACTGCATGAGTTCAAGTTTAAAAGCAGGCCCAGACCACCAAAGCTGATGATTATTCTACCAGAATCGAGCCAACTAAAAACAAACTGCACACCACTGTAACCTTGAGTCATCGTAACATGAATCACGCGCAGGGTATATTTCTGTTTTGCCATGCATAAATAACCCAGTCCCAGGTGCCTTTTATGGTCTCAGTAGAGCTTAGGAGGCAGTAATTACAATTTTGCACAACTTGTTTTAAATTTAACCCCCTGACCAAGTTTTGTCCTGTTGTTTGTGTGGATTTAATGGCATATAAAATGGCTCACTGTCACATGGATGCTACAGTTTTCACAAGCTCATTTGAACAAACTCTGTCAGACCAGTTTCATCACCTTGGTAGACTCCATAGAAGAGATTTGTTATGATGGGGTTCAAAAACAATATCTTACAAAGAAACTACATCCCAACATGCTGTTGAAAATTTGAATGAACAGGTCACCTATGGTTTTGACAGACTTGAACAACAATATTTAATACTGATGGTAACAAAGAATGTGGAACTACCATCCCTGTTTTGTGGTATCTGTTGGTAACTTGATACGAATGATAATCTCATTCTGTTGTATAGCAGACATCCATCTTGCTCTGTGACCAGCAGTTCACCTTTTGCTGAACTTTTGAGTGTGACATCGCCTGGGGTCAGAAAGAAAAAAAGAAAAACATGTGTTCACAAAACTCTGATTTTACTCCTGAGTTATCTTTTAAACTAAACTATGCATGTCATGGCTGACATCCTATTTTGTAGTTGTGCCATTATTATCATTTTTTTTTTAATTTTGTATTTGCTATTAGAAGAGAGATTTTTTGTTAGCTCTGCTGCCCTGGCAGACCTTCTCAATGTTCAACTTATCACTACTGGGATTTGAGGGCACATACAACTCTCTTGTGCCTAAGCTCTCTCTTCAAGTTCACTAGATTGTGAGGCCCTGTTCACATTAACATGATAAGACTGATCTCGTTGATCGAGAATTACATGCAGGAACATTCCAGCGAATAGTCTGCAAAGTTTGAGCCTTAGAGACTCCTTGGATCAGCAAAAAACCAGATTGTTTGTCTTTTCTAGCACAAGGAGGATTTACTCTCCAGTTCAAGATGATATCTTTTGGTATTGCCTGCCTATCGCCAGTAGAGGTATAAGCACAGAACTGCTAACATATTGAACAGCAAGACAGTCTTGTGGAGATGGAACCAGAGAGTGCTCGACTGGAACGTCTTACGGCGCCCTTGTGTCTTTCACCATTCACATCATATGACGGCTACCATGAATGATGATAACGCTTAGAATGCCTGTACTTTAACACGGTATGAAGGGAGACTATACATGTGTACATCAAAGTTTCCAAAAATGCCCCACTAAAGGAGAAAGGCAAAGAAGTGAAAAGAAGAGTGGGATGAAGATATTTCTGTGTGCTGAAGAGACCCTAAGGGCATTTTGGTGATTTACGTGGGCCTAGTGCAGAGGCTGGCTATTATGGGGATGCTGGCAAGATTGATGAGGGGATGAACAGCACATAATTGATGTCACTGCAGTCAATCCATGCAAATGCTTGCCCCCACTGAACAGCACCAAAGAAAAGGAAGGACAAAAATATAGAAGAAAAGATCGAGAGCCAGAGGTTCCCCCAGTGAATTTGATTTGAATTGTAGGGTTGTCTGACTTAACAAAGGGGTGTGCTCTCAGCAACCTGTCAACACCAGCAATATGACCAGAAGTACTTTTTTCTTTTCTTTTCTTTTCATGGGGGATTGCTGGTCAAGGTTATTGCCAGGTCATAGAACTCTGCTTTGTTTTGGGGATTGGGCAGAAAGATTGGCTTTCACGCTGTGCTAATTAGTCAGATTGCTGGAGAGAACTAAGATGCTAATCAGGATTGAAGATAGATCAGCTTTCACACAGGGCTATTAAGTCTGCATCCTGAAGAGAAGAGCAATGCAAATCAGATGCTGGGAGTCAAAGTTTGATGACAATAAGACTAGAAGGAAGGGTTGTTATTAATGATGAATAATTCAAATGCAGTGGCTTACTGAGTGATGTGTACAGTCACAGGCAGAGAAAAAAGTGGAAACAGAGTGGATAAGAAATGGGGAATAAAAAATCTAATTAGATGCACAGAGTCTTCACCGTAATGGAGAGACTTTAAAGAAGATTGCATTACTGCTAAATGGATACAAGTGGATCATCAGAATCTATTTATGCCTTGTGGATTTTCCAGTGATATAAAGGCAAAAGAGAGCAGAGATTGAGAGGTTAATAGACCATTTAACAAGAGCTGAAAACTTTGAAGTGAAAAACCACTCTTCATGCGAGTTAAATTAGGACAAACGGGATGAAATCACACCGACAAAGGGTGATTGTTTCATAGTAATTGGACGTGAGATTGAATAGGTTGTGGCATCTTAAAGGGATGGTATAGTATTGGTTGATGTGAGGTTTCAGCTTTTAACACTTAGAAACAGCTATATGGAATGTAAAAGAGCACACGATTCTAAGAGGAATTCAAAGTTTATTTGATGAAAATCGGTTTTGAAATGGCCGAGCTATCCAAAAACAAAGTAAAACAAAGTAATTTTGATAAAAGGTTGGTCCCACCTTTTATTACGATTGTTGTGTGTGGAATATCTCTGCCATTTCAAAACCGATTTTCATCAAATAAATGTTGAGTTCCTCTTAGAACTATATGCTCTTCCATATTTCACAAAAGGCTTCTCATTATCTCGAAATATCATCAGAAGAAATGTTGGAAACCTGAAGCCCCATCTCAACCGAAACTGTACCGTCCCTTTAAAGCATCATTATCACCTCATCCTACTTACATGTTTGTGATTGATGTGACACATATGTAAAAAAAAAAGCATGGAAAACTTTGATAGTTCTTAGCTGCATCAAATTATGTCCGATTTTAATGAAACTTACACTGTTCCAATATTGTTTGACTTTTCTATGCCTATCTTTGTGAAATTGTACCTAATTTAGCGCAGTTTCACTCTAGAGCTGTTTCAGCAATACCTAAATTTGATGACAGAAGAGTAAGAGATCGCTAAACGGGACAACACATAAAAGTCTACTAGCTGTTTGCATGATGAGTCAGGAGCACTCTAGACTAGGAGCCACCGATTAAAATATCTTACATAACAACCATCACATCACCAGATGACACATTGACCATTATCTGAGTATTCCACAGCCAGAAAATACAGCTGTTTCCAAACTTTTGTGCCTTACATTATGTACATATTATCTGCTAGCGAACCCATCTACCATCACCAAAATAGTATGAGTGGGTTCATTTTATAAAATTTAGATTGATAGATAGATAGATAGATAGATAGATAGATAGATAGGTAGATAGATAGATGGGTACAATGTAGGAAGGCAGATCAATAAATCAATGAATTGAATAATGAATGTATGCTGGAATAAGTAATGAATGAATACAAGTACATTTGAATGAATTTAGATGATTTATTTTTCGACTCATTCATTCATTTTTACGTTTGTTAGGTTGTACTGGAATGTTAATATGATCAAATTAATGGACTGAAGAGAAACTTTTTTTATGGTCCTAAGATACTAGATTTATGTTGACTGTTGATATATATTGACCTTGTACTTTCCCATTTGGCCTATTGTGCATGGTATTTGATGAAATAAAGCCAAATGAAATCAGATGACAATGTTTGTTTCACTCAGACAAAAGTTTTCATTAATTCTCAAAATGTAGAACATTCATCAATGTTTATTGCACCCAGCTGTTTATTAATTACATCATGTTTTTGCCGAGGAATATTGTGCCCATCGTCTTTTATGGTGAAATATTATTTGGGATGCAAGCATTGAACGGAGTTTAGTTCCGGAAATGTCCCAGGAAGTGGAGATATTGCTGCTGTGTAGGGTAGTGACAACTGGGCTCTTCAGCTGGTTTGTTCAATTTGTAGATATGTACACAAAGCCAGCCAAAAGACTTTTAACCCATTGAGAACGGACTGATTTCGCTATAACACGCATTTCCCATAGACACCTGCCCGAGTATACTCGGGACTCATCCTCAATGGATTAATGGGTTGCAAGTGTATGAATGAAAGCCCTTCATGTTTAAGTCAACTGTGATATATGTTCTGCTGGCAGTCAGCACATCATTGTAATGAGAAACAATTGTGAATATGGATCGCTAGGGAATTCTTTGCAAGTCAAAATACAATCCTTAACAGCGGGGAGGTAATTCAATTTAAGTGTATTCCCCCTGACTTTTTGCTGTTTGAGTTGACCAGTGCTAATAGTATACAAATCAGACTCTTTCTTTATGGGACTTAAGATTAGCTTTCCCTAAGTCTCACTGGTCAACTTGTCCCAAATGAGTGGACAGAGTAAATGACCACTTAGTCAATAATTGTCTGATGGGAACTGTTTGGGATGGTCTATTTGGGAGAGAAGCTACGCCACAGGCAGACCATTGATCCGTGCATGCGATAAGCCTGACTTTTCAAATTCTGGTAATCATGGGTTTAGCTGGAAGTGCCTCCTTTCCATGACATTAAAAGCAATTCACTTCAATTGACACTTCTGATTTATTTTGGTAGTTTTTTTTTTCTTTTGAGGTATCATGTTAGCAGAATAACAGTTTGCTTTTTTCACCCTTCGCATAATGTTCTTCTCATAATTAGATAGTTATGATTTCTCATTTTTGGATAGTAATCATATCATCACAGCATATTATGAAAAACAAAATTGCATATTTACTTTAAATAGCTGTGACATCTGGGTCATGACATGATACAGTGCACTCCTGTTATAACGAATACGGTTATAACAAAATACAGGTTACAACGAAGTAAAAATTCAGGTCGCAAAATTATCCACTCTATGTATTTTTATTGTTTAATTGTTTGGTTATAACGAAATTTCGATATAACAAAAGAGAACTGCCAGTCCCGAGGTCTTTGTTATAACGGGAGTCCACTGTAATATGATGATAATGATGGTAATGATAACTTATAATGATGTCCATGATAACTTTAATAAAGACTATGATAATGATAACAGTAATAGTAATGATACCATGATCAAAATGATAATAACAACAATAATACTGTGATAATAACGGTGATCATGGATACTGCTTCATGATGACTAATGTGACATCTCATTCAACAAAATCCCAGAGAGAAGGATCGGATCACAGAACTATAGAAGTCCCTTCCATGCATCCTTGACTCAAGTTTACCCAAAAAACTTGGCTTGTCCTGGGCAGGTTGTAGGGAATGAGGCCAAGACCAAGACTGCAATAGGCGCGAGGAGAGCAATCTGCCTAAACCTCAATTTCCCCCCACATTGCCAGGACGTTTGTCCACTCACAAACTAACTGGGAGTATTTACACACCTCGTTGGACTAATCCCTTCAATAATAGGGGATCATCCCTTCCCAGGCATCCCCCACCACCAGCAGGCAGCCAGGTCTTCCTAAAATGCTATGAGGACATCCCCGGCTGTCCCCTCTGTATAAACTACAGAAGGCAAAACTGGACTGGTGAACTTTTCAACCACTGTCCACTCCACTTCCTCTATTCAGAGGTAAAAAAGGAGGACAGTTATATTCAGAGTGCGCTAACCCAGGTTTGTTGATTAGAATGCAATGAAGCATCTTGAAGAACTCTGAAGAATGCAAACCGTTTCTGGCATTCCATCAAATTCCTGTGAAGGCAAAAAGCAAGTGAAATACTAAATCAAGTGGCAGAGTTATCATTTGTTCAATTATTTCATTGACTTAACTTGCTTGAGTCATTGAAATTTTCATATGGGGATTATTATATTTCTGGTATGAAACAGCTTGGCAAAGTGCTGTACTCTTTTTTGAGATCTAAAGGAGAAAGTCACTGTTATTACATAATGCAAAATTAAACTTGCATATTCTTGGATGTTGTGTGAGTTTTGTTGTTGTTGTTATTGAAACCAGGCATAAATGATTACCCTCCATATCACCTCTCTTTGATTCCGACCCCCCCCCCCCTCCCCCAACAAAAATGATAACATGTACTGCTGTAAATCTCCACATTGAGCAGTGCAGTTAAGTCATTTTGTAGATATCTGGCTAGGTGTTGGGCATTTAAAGCAACAATTCATCAGGAGTAGGCCAGTAGGTTTAGTCCTATACACTGACTTCATTCTAGTGACCTGAAAATTTCCATGGAGAGAGTTGCACAGGAAACTTATTAATTTGATGAGACCTGTTTTTACTTCAGTTCACCGTTATGCATCCCCCTGTCTTTTGTTGGAAAGAGGAACTAGGGGGCCCCCATGGCTGGAGCTGTCACACTTTTGTTGCGTTGGGCTTGACGGAGACAGGGACCTGTTTTTTTTTTTTGCGAAGAAATTTGAGCTGCGTTACGTAGATTGAAAACCTGTGAGAACTACACATTGATGTGTGTGTACGTGTGTTAGGGTGGGTGGGCATGAGGGTAATACCTTTACACTGAAAATAGCTTTAACCTTTTGTGTGCTGGGGCTTGGAGTGCTGATTGGCACAGAAAACCCCATAGCATTGTACACTGTCTGAAGTCCCTGGCACAGAAAGGGGTAAGGGCCTATGATACCAAGTATGGATGTAGGAAAAATACTTGGTAATGGGGTTACTGTAAGAGTGGATATTTTCGCGTGAGTAATTTTTCGCGTTTGACCGGGTAAGATGGATTTTGTGTGTTTTTAATTCCGTGTAATCAGGACATTAACTACTGGAACACATATGGCGTGCAAAAATATTTGCGTGCTTTTATTTTTGTGCTAAAGTCTGTTTGCGCGAAATGCGCGAAAATTTTACAGTATGGTACCAGGTAATGTTGGGAAGTGCTCTTGTTAATCGGGTTGAGTTCAAATGAGCACATTCCCATGCATGTATATAGAATTGTTCACCCATTAATCAGGCACTCTGATTTGGTAGAGTCTACTCTTAGCAACCCTTTGCAATTCAATGGATCACATATAAATATACACAATCAGTCACTAGTGGTCAGTTCCGTCCACTGGCCGTATGCTACGTATGTTATCTCATGCAACCATGCGTAACACGGGGAGTCACACTTTCACGGTTCTCTCGTGCAAATCTAGTAATACAAATTTACTGTGCAGGAGGCATGGGCAGAGTGCATTTTCGGTAATCATCTAATTTTCCCCTTTTTATCATTACTAAAAATAGGAAAATATACTCACTTCACACACACAAAAAAATGCATTTTCAGAGCTTACAGTTGATATTTTTTTCCCCCAACAGGTCACAGTTCCTATTAACCCGTTGAGGACGAGTCCCGAGTATACTCGGGCAGGGGTCTATGGGAAATGCGTGTTGTAGCAAAATCAGTCCGTCCTGAACGGGTTAAAGTTAACCTACAAAACTATTGTTGTTTTGAGATATAGTAGGCCCTACTCTGTGTTATTCATGTATGTTCAAATAGAGTTGGTGCTGTGCGCCGGCACACCACCAGAGCGTTATCGCCTTGTTAGTCATTTTAGTTTTTATAGTAAGAATTAACTTTAGAGTCTGGGGATACCCCTTCTGTCTGCCATGTGGAGATTCATTATAGGATTACTCCACCACTGGTCTATGTCTGCTGCAATGGAAAGTATACATGGTACCCAACTGCAATTCTGACTCAAATACATTTATATTGTATGAAAAATGGATGATATTTCAAAGGGAGATTTGCAGTTTCAACAAATGAAGCAAACATGAATATGAGCCATTTTTAAAAAGTGAAATCATCATCAAATAGAAGAACATTGACAAAATTGTCACATATATGTTTCAATCATTCTCTTTATTTTTCAGGAGATCTAATCTGAAATGTCTGAAAGTGATGAAAAAGGATATAGCAATGTTTACATTTGAGCTCTTGAAGTGCACATTTTTATTTTGATATGTTAAAAATGTGATATGTTATTTGCCAGTTGCTGTAATATTTGAACAATTTTACAGTGCAGTTTGAGAACCAGTGCGTATAAAATGTACAATATTCAGAAAGAAATGATTATCATGTGTGCAATATAACAAGATATATTTTATCGCTCTTTATTTCACACGCTTGCCAAGACAATTGACCATGGTTTGTATTGTCACAGAATCTCAAGAAAGGTCTGGGGTGGGGGTGGGGGTGTGGGGGGGGGGGGGTGGTGAGGGGGTAAGGGGGTGAGGGAGGTGAATTGGGAAGGTGAGGTTGAAGAATGGGAAAAAAAGGTTTTACAGTAGTACTCTGACCCTGGCCAGGAATGAGTTGCACCTCTGCCCACTCATGATCACCACCAACGATGACGACTGCGGCTGGTTAATGTTACCTGGGGAGAGAGATGGTAAAGTTAGGGGAGATACGGGTGATTGATCGGCGCGCAAACTCAATTTCGAGGGCGAGGTTCGCCGGCCAGCCAAGCTGGGCACACTTGCCAGGTGGTGTGTGTGTGTATGTGTGTGTGTGTAGAATGAATACGACGGTGGTACTGACCTCCAGCAGTTGAAATGGTGAGGGTTGATATCAATACTTAGAGAGGGACGTGGGCTGATCCAGGATGGATTATAATTATTGACACTTTGAAAAGAGAGATAGGGAGAGACAGAAAAAAAAGAGTGGTGGATTTGGGTGTTCATTTGTTGGTAAAGGTTACTCCACCAGAATGAGTTTCAGCCCTACACTGAAAGAGCTATATTTGGAATGGCAGGTACAATGTGTAATATTGTGCATACCTATCGTTTGCAGGCCCCCGAATGTTTGATTGTTTAGGAGCTCATGCATTTCTCTTGTCTGCAATAGAAATGTCAAAGTAAGGGCAACTTTGCAAAGTAACATGCATGTCCTCTCCAAAGTTGATTTCAATATTCATGAATGAAATTGAATATGAAATAAAAAGATTTAGTGGCTTAGAAATTTCTGAATGGTATTGGTTATGCAAATTAGTTGAAATGATGATGTAATTGCCTCACAATTCTCCATTTACCTGAACTACCATTAAATACTATGCCTTCTTTGAAATAAACTGAAAAATATAATTAAATTTTGTCCTTTATGTCCAATTATTGTTGTGTTGTAATAGCCTTGTAATGATAACATTTAGCGTGAAAGGGTCCCCAGTAACTAAATTATTGACCCCAAACCCGAATTTATGATTTGAATATTTTCAGAAATGATAAGTAATATGTGCATGTGTCATTTTGTTCTGAAACTGAAAATTAATTATAGGGGGTCATGTTTGTGCATACATACATGTCAATATATTACACTGTGCTACAACTTGATGAAGGCAAGAATTTAGCTGGCAGATGAAGACATCAGTTTGAAAAAGTGTTTCACATATTACAGGCTGTATATATACATGTACATGCAAGTCCAATATAATAACTGTCACGGGTATCGTATCATTTTTTTTTTGGGTGCCCTGAAGTAGAACTCTGCCCGCATTTGATCCCAAACTTCAGGAAGTCTAGATGGCCTGTACTTGGGGTAGGGGGTATTCACCAAATTAATTAAAACCAGTATCTGGGGTCAGCGTGTCTCTCAGGATTCTAAGCTTGATTACCCCCATCCACAACATGTACACGCCTCACTAGCTCCATGCACTCTTCGGTACTTGGGTCAAGTCGTTATTATGACCAGAAAGAAAGAGAGAGCAGGGGGGGGGGGGGAGGGAAAATGAAATGATTTTCATGGAAGTTCCTTTGATGAGATGGGGTCACTGTCAGTCAGGTTTGTACAGTTAGAAAAAAAAGAATCAAACAAAAACTTTAAAACTTGATTATCATTCCACTGTCCAGGCGATTATAACACTATTGGCAACATAGCATGAATTGTAATTATATTGATCCTGCTCCAACATGACAGGTGGAAATGACCATTCTTAAAGGGATGGTATCGTACTGGTTGAGGTGAGAATTCAGCTTTTAACTTTTTGTGAGATACTTAGAAATGACTTTATGAAATATGAAAGAGCATACAATTTGTAAGAGTTATGCAAAGTTTGTTTGTTGAAAATCTGTTTTGAAATGGCCGAGTCCCACCTTTTATTAGGATCGCTTTGTTTTGGATATCTCTGCCATTTCAAAACCAATTTTCATCAAATAAACTTTGAATTCTTCTAAAAATCATATGCCCTTTTATATTTCATAAGAGGTTTCTCATTATCTCAAAAAAGTCATTAAAAAAAACAACACTAACAATGGAAACCTGAAACCCCATCTCCACCAAAACTGTACCATCTTTTTTTTTCAATAGATGAAGGTGCATTCACACAGTATGAATTGAATTGTCCATATTTGCTACTAGTGTTTTGTAGTGAAAATCAGCCAATCGGTTTACAACTCTCAAGAACCTCAAAATGCTTATACATTTTGCACTGACAGCCCTTGAATGAATCTAGGAATTCCATTGGTTGGAGTGACAACTTGATTATTCAGTATTGGAATAGTGCATGAAGTATGTTTTCTTCAGCTCATTAATGACGAGCACATTTTAAGATCTCAACAGATTCATATGACGAATGAGTGTTCGGCTTCATGGTTTGTATAGTATGCTAGTGACTGTACAATGTAAGTGCTAACAAGAGCAGGAGGGCCTTTGCAAACGACTTGGAGAGAGGTTGATCTTGCTTCGTGTTCCACTATGTTATGTTGCAGGAGGTGACATCCCTTTGTAAATGTTTCCATGTAGTGTTGGTTCAGCTGGAGCGTAAATGTGGAGGGCGTAACCACCCAATGCTCAGCATGGGGCATGGACAGACAATTTAATTGCTTTCCTGAAAAACAAAAGAACAAATAAAATTGGCACACCACCCTAAAAGACCTTGCAAACATGGAAGTGATTAATGGGATTAATGGGGGGATTTCCCCACTAAGTGACATTTCTTTAAAGGCATTAATTACCGTTTGCAGGTGAAACAAAAGTTCAGCTAAAGTGCTTCAAAATAGTTCTAAAATGTGAGTTAGGGATAGAAACAACTAATTCAAAAATGTTAATCAGTGTAATGAATGTTAAAGGCCGTGTTACACCTTTCCGGGCAAGCCTTGCGTACGACTTGCGAAGAACAATTTTTACTACCCGGAGGTCCCCGCAGATGACCCGCACATGACAGTACCTAGCACGTATCTCATCCGTAGTCGCCCGGAGGTGGGCACATAAATCTTTTCACCCGCAACTATGTTTAGTCCCTGTCACACCTTTCCGGGCAAGTTACGCGGGCTTGTTGAGTGTAGAAATTTTCCAGAATACCGCGGGCATTCCTCAGGGCAAACAAGGATTTGAGCGAGTCAGTGCATGTGCCGTACTTGCTGGACACGTTCTACCTAAATTCTACTTGGGAGTATACTGTGTGACCTTTATACCAGTCGCGTGGGGGCTGACAACTCAGTGAAGAAATTCCTCTGAAGGAATGGCTGAAATCCCACAGAATGTCATTATCTTGGCTGCATACGAGACTGCGAAGTACCTGCGTGGGAGTTGCCTGCGAGGTGCTGCCGCCAAGGGCCTCCTACTGGCATTCTGTCTGGACCTCAGCCGGCATTCCCGCGACTCATCCGGAAAAAGTTTTGGTTATGCTCAAAACTTGGCTGTGGTTAAATCGGACTTGCGTGCTCACCTCCGGGCAACTGCAGGCGAGATACGCGCTAGGTACTGTCAGGTGCAGGCCAACTCCGGAGAGCTCCGGGTTGCAATTTCGTTTCCCCGCAAGTCAAGCCACAAAACTTTCCCAGATGTGGTATGACAAGGCCTTGAGCATGCTCAAAACTTGTTCCGAGTGAGTCATGGGGACTCGCTCGCAGAGGTACACGCAGAACACCAGTATGAGACCCTTACCAGCAGCACCTCGCAGGCAACTCTAAAGCAGGTACATCTCAGTACCTGTAAGTTGCTCGTAACAGAAAACGGATCGGTTCCAAAGCTCTCACGCAGGTCACACGGAATACACACAAGTAGAAAGTAAGAAGTATGTGTCTAATAGGTAAGAAACAGGTGCAAAACTCGCAAACATTCTTGTCAGCCCGCGGAAAATTTACCTGCGTGCGGAAAATCCCTCCTCGCAACAAACCTGGTTAGCTTGCCCGGAAAGGTGTGACACGGCCTTAAGTATTGTTAAATATGCAAATTGGGAACGATAGTTATAATAAAATTGTTTCTAGAATAAACCATCTACAGTTATGGTTTATTGAGAAAAATAGTGATATCTTCTTATATTTCAGGTTTTATCTATATGGCAGGATGTTTTGTGATACAGTTGACCTACACGAATGCATCAAATGTGATAACTCAAACATTCTTGTATATCTGTCCCCAATGGCAAACAATAATTATAAGCCAAACTAGTTTTTAAAAGACTTTTTGTTACCTATCTATTTATCAACTAACTAAGTGAATAAATAAATGAATAAATATACTGTGTAAATATGTGTTTTAATACATATATATGTATGTATGCCACACATAAACATATCAAATTGAGGTGTAATTATTGTACTGAACCAGGTTGTAGGCCTACTGTACACTCCTATATGCCCACTTTCCTGTTTGTAGTGTGTCAATGTGATAAGCAACTTACCTTTGAAGTGCAATCATACGAAAAACATAAAAAAAAAATCTGGGCAGGTGGCCAGCTGTGGAAGCGAAAGAGAGGGAGAAAGAGACAGAGGGGAAAAAAATCTGTGAAATTAACCCCTCCCATGTGACCTCCTGGAAAACTGGGTAAGGCTAAAGCCGCATGGAGATCTGCACTTAGCAGAGGCGATATGATGGCTGGGTGTTATGAGGCAGTTCATATATGAAATGCTGGTGTTTCGTTGTCCCTAAATAAAGAAATTGACAGATAGGTTGGAGAAAGGTGATAGGAATTTATCAGACGTGATAAAAGATTGCCATTTTGACATTATGTAGAAGACAATGGTATGGGATAAACAAAATATGAAGATTTCAGTAAGGAAAGACAAAAATAATGATTAAAAAAAAAATCTCACGCATAATGCCCATTAGAAAGAGATTGAAAAGGAATATTGTAACCAAATGAGCCATGTTCAGGTAAATTGATACCAGTAACTGAAATAGAAGAATCATGGTAGTACCCGACTTGGAAAATAAGGGCATTCAGACCTTGGCCTAGAAAGCCATGTGGTCGACGAACTGATTATCTCCCTTCTTTACTTCTCAGGCTGGAAGGCAGATTTCCCTTTCTCAATAATTGCAAGAGTATTCATCATTGGAGAGCGATTGCTGTGGATATAGGTTACATTTTGTGCACTTTCATGCAGCCTGATTCATGTTCATGATGTCCTGCTTGGAAAGATATCCCCTCTTTTCTGATGCTGTATTAAAATCCCTACTGCTTCAGTACCCTCCATTATTACTTCGCACCACCTGCGTGGGTGCACTGGCGATGTGTTAACCACTGAACGGGTTGCTACTCACGAGGACAGATCCCATTTAACACCTCACCTCACTCCCAAATTTTCTAGCCTTTATCCAGGCCTTTCCGCCATCCTCAGAATCTGCACCCAATCTCCATCCCTGGCAAAAGAAGGGTTCGCTGATGAAGGTCGGCAAGGATTACTGCCTCTTTTTTTTTTCATCTCAAGGGCATCGTGGACAAGATGTTCCTCACATTTGTTTATGTTGACTTGAACTTCTCAAAGGGCTTTCATACTTACAGAAGAACTTCATACAAATTTTTCTCAAGCATGCTTTTCAAATGATGTTTGGCCAATCATGGTCCAGAGATGTAAATTGCCAACAAGGTGTCAACCGTTGATCATCCATCTTTTATTATGAAATATTGTGGTAAAACACCATACACAAGTGAGAATGGGCCTATTTATGGTATGAAGGCGCTTTCCATGGAATATTCAAGGGGTGTTCATATCACTGATTGACAAGCCGTGAAATAGTGTAAAACCAGAAATTTGTGCGAGCATGAGAAACTTTGTGAATTTCGCGAGGAGCCAGGATTCGCAGAAGTAAAATATTGAAAGGTTTCACCTGACACGTGAACAATCAGCATGGAATGTCAGTGGCAATTTGTGCGAATTTCATGCCACAAGAAAGGCCATCGGCTCCATTTTGCGAAAGTTTCATGTCATGAATACACATGTATTTCTGGTTTTACAGTACATGACAAAGCTGGTGTATATGTCATGTACGATTAGTGGTCCATGAGGAGACTGAACATGGCACGACCATGAACATGTAGAAATTAGCATAATGTACAGAAACGTGATTGCAAACGATGACTTTCGTATGTGTGAAACCACTCCCCGCATGTGTAAGGTGTAGTCCCAGTAGTGTAGTAGGTCAGGGGATTGAAGCATGAACTCATCCTTCTGCTCTTCATTATACAGCATGGTCTCGAGTCTGGAAGAAATTACTGATATCATTGGATCAGCAGCTCCTGGGCAGTTCGTGAAATCAGTTGTTTTTAACACACATGTTTCATCAACACACCAAGTTGGTTTGGCTGTGGTATACCGTACTTGATTTACCAAAAAACAAAATGAACAAAAATTCTCTGAATCTATCATCAAGATTCATTTTCCATGGAATTCCACTTTGCAGTCTGGAATTAGTAACATAAATACCCATAATATGTACCACCAGCACCAAATTCTGCCAACATTAATGTCACCCTGTCTTTGGTAAAAACTGTTCCTTGAGTTGAAGAGCGATGAGTACAGTGGAAAGAATATCATGTTTATAAGGTTGTAAAATCTCTTGGTAGTGTTCACTGCAATCTCCTTGCAAGTTTATCTTGAAAGACACCCAAGAACATGATCTGCAGGATGCTGTGAGCAAACTTTGAAGATGATGACCTCATTAGAAAATGGAGAGATGTTTATCCCTTCTGTTCTGTAACTGATGCCAGCATCTCTCAAGTTTCTCTGAGTGAGGATGTGACATGGGGGCAGTGTAAGTTCCCCTTTTTAGATGGGGGGTACGTGCAGAATCACTGTTGTAGCCCAGCTACCAATTTTGGCAACCATGGCGACGAGACTTGGCCTCTGGTCTTCGTAGCATCATGCCAGGCAGCTGGAAGAAAAGTGGGATGCTGCTCCACGACTAAGATGCTGAGGCTGAGGATTAAAACCATTCCTCACAGATGTCAAATCCCATGTTTGCGCCCCATGAATACCGCCGCGGCACCAAACTCTTTAAACAGGTGTCCCCGTTTGTCTCGTCTGCCATCGTCTACCGGGGTGAGTAGAAAAAGCATCATCCTCATGATCATCATCATCACAAAAAGTGCAGTGACACTGTATGTCTTGCCCAGAAGAGAATCTCACATTCATGCTCCTGCTTGCCTGCCTGCCAGTGATGCCACGGATTGCATCACTTGTGCTGGTGCCTACCACTCAGGATCCTTAGTATTGCATAGAAGTGGATTGAGATGTTTGGAGGTGGATGTTGATTATAGGGGGTGTCAATATACCCCAATAAGCACATACCCACATACCCACACATTTTGCCTATGTCAACAGAAACGAGGCAATGGTACAGAGAATCAATTTTTGCTCGCCTGAGTGATGGAGGTGTTGAATTCATTAGATAGATCAGATCAGATTAGATTAGAATAGATTAGGCTAGTATTAGGATTAGGTTCTTTATTATTTTCTTACAATTTCCTACATCTGAAGATTTAAAGTGTCTAATGATTATCATCAATTACTGCATTTTAAATGTTACCCCTTCAGCACTAAATTAACTGAGGCACCTGGACTAAATGAAGAACTAGCTGAAGAACAGCCCTGGCTGATGTTAGTACTGTGAATAAATAAAATGAATGAATAAAAAAAAAAAGCGATATTTAAGCTCTGCCCTCTGCAATCTTCAAAAATGAAAATAACAACAATAATGACAAAAACCCAGTGAAGCTAACTTTTGCAAAGTGACCCTTGACCTATCCAGGGCTGGAACAGATCATGCACAGGTTAATGATGACATTGATATATGTGTATTTGACCTTTGTCTTCCACAAGCTTTGCAACCAAGGTTGGGTAGAAAAAGAAAGTCTGTACATATTTATATCCATTCAAACTGTGATATACACATTTTGGAGAGAGACAAATGGATTTAAAAGGTGAATTAGAAATGGATACACAGCTACCAATAAAAATACAGACGAATAGATATAATAGGGATAGTCAAATAAAGGTAGATAAATACAGACAGGTGAATAGATGCATACATAGACAATTTTATACATACAGAGAGAGAGATAAATTGATAGATAGATAGATAGATAGATGATAGATAGATAGATAGATGGATAGATAGATAGATAGACAGACAGACAGATAGATAGATAGATAGACAAATAGATAGATAGATATATAGATAAATAGATAGATGGATAGATAGATAGAGAAATAGATAGAGAGATAGATAGATAGATAGATAGATGGATAGATAGATGGATAGATAGATAGATAGACAGATAGAAAGAGGGAGAGAGAGACAGAGATGAAAAGAGAACAAGTTAAAAAAAAGAAGTACACGATGAAAGAAGACAGGAGTCGATAAAGCCTGCTGCAAAGTGCATTGTGCAGCATTTACACTATAGCGATAGCTGATGAGAGTTACGTAGAGGTATTTGGGTACGCAGTTTCTGTGCCAGTAGCAGACATTTATGGACAACATGTAAATCAAATGTTGACCCAGTTGCCATGACAACCATCCCATCTCCAGTTTTCCCCCTTCTGCCTGACACTGGACGTGAATGATGGGCATCTGGTTTCGGGGCAAATTGAGTTTATACAACCATAAATGTTTGATCTTTTGACTAGCTCAATGTTGCCATGGTTACCCAGCTTAAGTCAATGCACCATAGTTTCCCAGTGCTAATATTGACAGGCAAGCTAGCAGGATGTATAGGACATTAATCTTTTCTGATGGGGCTACCATATATTTTCTCTCTAAAGTCATGCAGTCTACTGTGCAATGGAATGAAGGGAAAAGACCCACCTAGTTTGTAGCCAGCGTTTAATGCATTTTTCCCACCAGCTGTTCCTATGGAATATTCTCTGACAGTGGTGTTCGCGCTTTCGCTTGTATCCAGCTCGTGCTCTCAGCTACAGCTCAAACAGAGCCTGCAGTATTTTCTGCAAGTAGGGTAAATCCTCTGCTGCTTTGTTTTCGACCTGGCTGTCAGGCTAAATGCCCTAGTTATATACATTACCACTCAATAAGTATGTTTTTTTCCCAGCCTTTCTTTGTAAAATAAAACAAATAATTCTTCTAAAGCATTGAATATGCTGCAGAAAAAGAAAAAAATCTTCATATAATCATATGATCAACCATCCATTACTGATATAAGACTATATGTGACCCGCTACAACAAAAGGATCCTAAAGTCGCTGACGGCTGAGCCGAGAAAATCAAGTTTGAAGTCCCATTGTCAAAATTGGTCAATACAATCGGATTTCTATTTTTGGCATAATTTTGTAGTGTAATGTTTTTCTATCATCTGCCGAAATTTTGAAGCTAAATGATCAAAGGAAAGGCAAGAAATCAGCATTTTCCTGGGCCATGATGTTCCGACATTCAACGTAACAGAAACGTGTCCGAAGAATTGGATTTAGCGCCGTGACTAGACTCCGCCCCTAGTAACGAGGAAGTGATCTTATTGGTCAGTGCGTGGCATCCTGGTTACTGATTGGTCGTGCGTAGACCGCTGGCACTAAGCTTGAATGAACATCGCGGAGGTCGCTAGGAGCATACCTTCTATTGTCAAGTGGTGGAAACTGTCATTGTTCCCCTTGATCATGATAGCTTGGGAAGGAAAACTTTCAAGGCGTTTTTCTCGAAACTCTGATTTCCTCAACCACTTGACATGTGTTAATAAAATCATCGATATCTCCGCAACTGAGTACTTTTATGAGTTGTGTTAAATATGAAATTAAAGTAGAAGAGTAAGGGAATAATGTCATGCCATTTTCAGAAAATAGTCCTCCCCGACTTTCGGATCCTTTTGTTGTAGCGGGTCACATATGCATGCTATATGGAATTAAGAAAAATATGGAGGATCTTGTATCTCTTCTTGCGTATCTGGTGATTCACTAGTCTACTTATATTGAGCTATACAATTAATGACACTTCTATATTTGCCAAATCAAAAACAAATTGGTTATTTGATATTCAAAATGTTGTTCGTCTAAAGCTTTGCTCTTACATAATTGACCAATTAATATTCATCTTTCTCTTCTCTCATATCTAAAGATCCAATTCTAAATCAAAGGAAAGTATTGCAAATACTGACTGTTTCCATTCATTAGGATAGGTATTTTTATCTCTCACTTTCATTGTTGTCCAACATGTGCTTCAATCTATAGAAAAATATCATTGTCTTGACCGTTTACCTGCTTTGAGTGCTGACTGGTTCATAAAACCCCATAAAAAATTGAAGGGGTCGGTGCAATATAGTGCTAATCCACACAATAGTCATTTTGAGATAATCGCTGTTGAATGTTTGGAAAGTCCATACATTGTACATTAATAAAACATGAATGCATGCATTTTTTTACCATCTTATTGGTTGAATTCAAATATGATATTTTTACAGAGGTTAGAGTGAAGGATAAGGATTGTGAAAATGCATGTATCTCAATTTTGACAAAAGTGTGGGTTACCACTATATTGCACCGACCCCTTCAATTGTACACACTGTCCAGAGTCCCTGGCACAGAAAGGGTTAGCAATCAACCTTCCTAGTACAACAGCTCTTGGGAGAGAAGACCTTTTTTGTTGGCTGCATGGAATACCCATATGGGATAGTCTTTCTTCAAGACTGATGTGCTCATCACAGGAATGCAGAGCAGTCTTGAAGAAAGCCTACAAAGGGAAGACACCTGCAGGGTTGAAATGCAAAATACCTGTGCACATCCTGCAGGGAAACAATACTAGTATCTTTAATTGGTTGCTTGCTTGGCAGTGTGCATCCTGGGGTATCATGATCCCCTGGAGGTTCAATGTACTATTGGCAGGTTTAACCCTCCCAAGACTACAGGCTAAAAATCATGCTGAAATTATATAGTAACATTTTGCCCATGGGATCAAGAGAGTTAAAATTATGCAGCATTACATGGAAAAGTGTTTTGCGCTGCTCTCAGAGTTGGGGAAGATATATGAATATATGGCTTCGGATGCGATACAAATTTGGTGAAAGTTTTCACCATTTTGTTTGATTTTGTTCTCAATCATACACACTTAAAAAGATTGGGCCTGAGATGATTATGTCAATCTTTTATTCATCAAAATATGTTTGACTGTGATATCCTGACAACAAGTTGGTTGCATATGCTCTTCAGAGCTAAATAGCTGTATATCAAGGAGATACACTTGCCATTTTACACTGTTCATTGTGTCATGAGGATAGGGAGGGGGACTCATGATAGGTTCATATTCATTTATTGCAGAAGGATGTGAGGCACAAAAATAATGTAAAAAAACAACCCTGCAAGACCAGAACATAAATTTACATCTTACATGTAGTATGGGCAGTCATTGACAAGAAATAGAATACAGTTGATTTTATTTTATAGACCAATTGATATAGACTGATATAAATCATCAGGCATTTTGTTTTGAGACATTCTCATTTGCTACAATAATTCATCCATCTCACCTTTGCTTGGCTTCCAGCTCGATACCAGCTCCGACATCACCGAGAGACGAAAGATCCGAGCGGCTCTCCGCGAGCTTAGGGCCAACAACAACAACAATGTGGCGCACCCCCACTACCACAACCCGGTCTCGCCGGGGAGTAAAGTCTCCCACCACCAGTCGTTCCGCTACGAGCGCCGCCGACGGCCAGAGAACGACGAGCAGACGAAGAAGCAGAGTCAGGATGATGATATCCTCTACCGGTCTCGCAGGAAACGGGAGACGGATGGAGGGGGAGGAGGAGGAGGAGAGGATAATGAAAACGAGGACAAGATAGATATTGATGCTAAAATCAGCGAGGCAGGCAGCGATGAACAGAAACTCACCAAACTGGTCAGTATCCTACAATCCCAGACTTTGATTTGAAGTGATTTGGGTTGATTAGATTTCATTGATTGGCTTGTGTGTCATCATTATACAAGCGTCAAAATATAAGTTATTGTGATTGCATGGAATAAGATTCTTGTGTGAATGACAAAAGTTTGAAAAATACAAATTCCTGATATTAAATCTTACTCTTTAATCCTTTTTAATTTTACATAACTTCATAGAAATGACACTGCACTTGCTGTGCAGCCCTCCTGACAAGTTTTCATATTCGAAATAACTAAGGTCTACTGCTTTCAATCAATTAGGAAATTTGAGTTATTTTTCACGTATGATATACTAGATGAGAGACAGGACTTTAAAACTTGCAGTATAACCATTTGCAATGATTTCTAATTTAGAGAGAAAATGATGTCATGTGATTGAGAATGGTTTAATATAGCATTAGGTTTAATTTTGTCTTTAATGGCACGGACTGGAAGTGTGAAAATGAGCAAAACAAGGAACCAGTACTCTCTTTTCTGAGATGCACTAATGTGGATTGGTGTGTGGGACTATGATATTTTAGTTTATATTTTTTGGGGAAAAAAAGAATCATTTTCAGGGGATGGATTATCAGTATTAAATCATCTATTGCTTTTTGCATGAAAACAAAGAAGACCTTGACAACTTTTTTTTATCCCAGAGGTTCCTAAGTCTGTTCTCCATTTATTTGGGGGGAGGTCGTCTGGCATCATCGTCATCATCATGTGATTATATGATCTCGAGTGAAATCATTAATGTTGGGAAATGCTCTCGGCTCCGTTTGCAGGACACCGGTAGAGACGAAACCCTCTGAGGAGTCTCTGACTTCCGGGTTCAGCACCCCGGCTAATCAAGTTAACATTTCACGACAGTTTATGTACGTGCTGCAGCAACATGACATTTCTGATAATTGCCACTCTGTGGGTGTATATATGTTTTCTGACAAAGCATCGTTGGGGAGATATCTCTGAGAACTAACTATGCGGGAAGACGGGAGAGAGAGTCCCTAGGAAATGCTGTCGTTTTCACCCTGTCTAGCTGTTAAGTAGTGTGACAGGCAAACTCCCAGAGTGCCACGTTAATGCTGTCTACACATGAAAAGATCATTGACATAAGAGAGCTTGACTTCCATCTTCCAAGAAACATCACAATGCTCCCAGTAAGGTGAATGCCCCTTGAAGTGAATCTCTCGATCTTCATCTCAAGGGATTAAGTTGTTGATATATAGAACGATATATTTGGTCCACTGTCACAACTTGTTAGGCGACAGTTTTGTATTGATTTGTGGAGAAATCCTCCCCATGCAGTTGACTGGACTGGAGACAGAATGTAAACCTTACCTCCTTGTTCAATTTCTTAGATGTTTTAGAATGAAAATGCTTTTTATGAGTTGGAAAAGTAAAGCAAATATCTATTGAGTATTGACGGTTATTTTCAAGGTCTACTAATTTGTGAGTGCTTCACATGATTCACAATGTTGTAAATGATATGACTTGCATGTATGTGATTAAACAGCCCATGGATAAGGCCATGATTTTGACTTTTTTCTTTTTTTTTGGATAAAGTTTATTCAAATTAGAGAGAATCCAGCCATATGTATCCCGCTGATTTTATTTGTTGGAGGGACATACAGTTTTGTGAAGAATGCTAAGAAATTTTAGTTTTACTGTAAGCATTAATGCATTTCTGATGACTTTTAGCCTCTGTGTAGTGGGGGCAGGGATGTGGATGTTAAGAAACACAGTTTTGGGAAAATGACAAAGTGCGCTAGATGTAGATGTCATAGTATAGGGATAGTGAAAGTGTATTCCGCTGGTATTCGATCGAGACGTTCTTTCTCCGTCTCTTATTCTCTGTTCATGCTGAGGATAAAATTCCAGTAATAAATGAAGAAGTGTTGAGACGTTGGATCAAAACTTCTGAGACATGCAACCCTGCAAGTTTCTGCTTCTGAATTGATAAAACTATAAGCAAGACAAGCTTCTTTTCCTCTTCTTCTTTTTTTGAAGTTAGTTTGTTCTGTTGTAGATGGGGATAAACTATTCCACTGACAGTGGGCGGCCCGTATGAAAGGGGGAGCTTGATGGAAAAGCAAAGTGTTTCCCATTTCAGCAAATCTGTCGTGGCGTCTGATATGAGGGTATCATTTATTAGTACTTCCCATTGGTAGCAAGTCTTTTTATAAGGTAATTATGGATTTGATATTTACTTCTGTTTCCAAATTATGATGTGGATGTACAAGACGAATATTCTGTAGGGATATAAAAAAGCGGGTCAAATATTTCAT
The DNA here is from genome assembly GCF_040938485.1 of Diadema antillarum. Lineage (NCBI taxonomy): Eukaryota > Metazoa > Echinodermata > Echinoidea > Diadematoida > Diadematidae > Diadema > Diadema antillarum. Next base: position 637,754 of record NW_027270997.1, on the reverse strand, counting down.
CAAGGGAAAAACAAGAGAGTTTTGTGAATGGGGGGAAGCTATTTGCGGCCTTTATTTGTCTCCGTTCATAGTTCTGTCACACTGCCTTACCCGCATCCAATCCAGACTAGGAAATCACTCCTAATTGATTGTCGGAATGAATCTTGTTTATGACGGGTGGGTGGGGGGGGGGGGGAGGGGAATGGGACTAGTGTAATTGAGTAGGGCAGGTTAAAGAGGCAAGGCCAGTGCGCATGCAATCGCAACTTTAGCGTAGAGACGTAAAGAGTGTCTGGGTGCAAATTGACACAGTAATTGATTGTCTGTGTCTTGTTCTATTACTGTCTCGCTCTGAGAGGTCACCATTGGATGGATCCAATAAAAGTGACACAAGAATTTGGTGTCTTGTTAATTTAATGAATGAGCATTAATACCAAAAAAGTGTGTTTTTCATTTTTATTTCTAAATTTAGTGTAACCTTCGGAATATCTGCAAACTCCAAACAAATATATTCAAATGAAAAGAAAAAAAGCAAAGTCTAGCCTTACAATGAATGAAGAGTTTACCATTTTAACATGATTGCACCTTTGGTTTTATTTTGATATTAGTGCAGCTATGTACTTGTATTAAAAACCTATTCAGAGTGTATATGTTGAAAGAGTATATGCACCCTTTAAAAACCAACATTTATAGTAGTATGAATGTAGTGACTTTAAAGAATCTTAAATGATACATCTTTCATGAGCTGAAAGTCTTCCATGTCCCATTAAAACACATTTTATCTCAGACCTATCAGTAAAAGCACAGGACTATTTGAGGAAGATATTGATGTAACAGTATTCAGAATGGATGCTGTGGTACCTGAAATTTGGGAGCCAAAAATTTCTTGTTTTATAGTTTTCATTATGCAGTACTCTGTACATTTCAACAACACATAGTCCCTATTGACCATGACATGTCTAACAATTCAAGATAAAGACAAGCATATGTATACATACAAAATAAAAAAATGGTTGCATATGAAACCAGAGTGATTAAGATTCACAGCCAATGTAAGATTTAGAAAGTTGTTATGATGTCATAGTTGAAAGAGTGGTAAATATTTTGCTCACTTATTTTACATATCATGCTTATTCGTAGGTTTAATATATGTGAAGCCAAGATACATTCATGTAATGCTATTTGCTTAAAATGATCACTGTCATTTTGTCTGTGCTGTTACCTACTATAGTACAATTATTATGTAAGTGCATGTTTGTACTTCATTTTTTTTCTTTTTTTCTTTTTTTTTGGGGGGGGGGGGGTGGAGAAGACCTTCAATTTCCAGAATCAAAATAAATTTGTTTAGCTTTCAGCAACTTGTTTATTTCCAAACGGTGTTTTTCTGTGTGTTAGTAAATATTCATATAATGCAACAAAAGTGCAAAATTCATAATACAGACTGTCATCCAGCATGGTATGGATGTACACCAGCTTTTTAAAGCTTTTTAGCAGAGTAATTGCCCACTGTGAAGTACAGTTTGTTGCTTAATTTTCTCTGACAGTAGTATTGACTGAAAAAAAAAAAACACTTTTCTTTTAACTCTTGCAATGTACACTTGTGTACTTATGAGACTCAATTTTTTTTCCTCTTTCTCTTTTTTTTTTTAGTGAGATATTTTTAAGGGGTCTATTACATCAAGACTGTATTCAACCCTATGCAATAAATACATCTGTCATCTGATAGTACCTAGCCCACCCTTATGAAACGTTTCCTCCCCCGTCATGTTTTAGAGATTAGGTGTGAAAACACTCTAAACGGGTGCCTGGGAGGAAATACCGCTCAAACCTTCGTTCGCGCCCAACATCCCATAAAATTCTTCAGATCAGGTATGGAGGACTGATAAGCACATGAAAGAGAAAGAAAGAAAGAGAGAGGGAGGGACTGCATTTATGCTTTAGGTGATGGAATGCTAAAATACTCCACCTCTAGCCTGTAATGGAGTCTTTGGTTACATAGAGTTTCAGCAGAAAAGGCGTAAATGTAGTGAGGGAGAAACTAGGATCACTGGAGTTTGATCATGTCGTGACCACCTGCAAAACTTCAAGCCGTTGAGGATGGACTGATTTTGCTACAACACACATTTCCCATAGACACCTGCCTGAGTATACTGGGGACTCGTCTCCAACGGGTTAAACTCCAATATCTCAGGAATCGCGTCGTTCACATTCCTTCGAGATTACAGGTGTACGGGATGAACGGTTCGCTATCTTTCATCAACGACAGCTTTCCATCACAATACCAAGATCTAGAGTGACGTTAAAGGTCTAGCGAATACCCTCATTGGGGTTTGTCATCGCTTGTGTGCCACAGGAAACACCTAATCCTTTTCTTATCTTGTGATATCCTTGACTGCCAAGATGCGTGTGAAGAAGGTGGAATCAGCGCCAAATATCATTTTCGTTTTATTTTGTCGATTTGAAAGGAAGTGCACTAGTGTCTAGTTGATACTCTTTAATTAGAATTTCACTTCAGAGCAGACTAATCCATGGACAGATCCTATGATTTTTCTTTTCTCTCTCTCTCTGCATGAAATGACGACTTTGCGGCCCACGGATATCGAGTGTTGAGTATTTGTGACTCACATAACTGATTACGATCCAGTCTTTGAAGCTGATATAGCCAACGTGACCACTGCAGAAATCTCGTGCAAGATATCAAAAATTCTTGAAATATGATTAGTTGGTATTGAGACATGTGAATGCCAGCCCTTGCCATTTCCTGTCAGACTTGCATGCCTTCAATGTATTTCTTTTTCATTTTTCTTTTTTTTTTCTGAAATGGAAAAATGACCTTGGCATTTCCCCTCATTAAACTTGTGACGTGAAATTTCTTCATCAAGAGTTCAAACTTGGATCTACCTCACAGCTGTGGCCCACTCATATCTTTAGGCAGATAAGGCACCTCCAAGAACATCACAGGTTTGATTTCCTCACTTTGCAAAACTTTCCAAAAGCCTGCGTGGGGATAGGGGGCCTAACGGCTGAGCCTGCCTTACCCTGTTATGCCATCGTAAAGCGAGGATTTTTCGCAGCTTTGGACAGAACTATTTTCAGGGTTTGACCATGCCAAACAGACTTAGGTGTAATATTCATGAAAGGAACAGGAAACCTTGCACTCCCTAAGATGACTTAAGTCCGAATATGTGTCAGAACTCTCGTTCCCTGTCGAATCATCGGGAGGTTCGTGTCTCACGAGGAATTTGATCGATAAGTTCCTCATCAGTTCTGCTATAGGTGACCTGGCTTGTGCAGGCACTTTCATCACTTTGAACAATCCTTATCATAACTAATTGCCCCTGTTTGTCCTGAAAATCCTTGCAAGTATACTAAACTCTCCATCTTGTTTTTTTGTTTGCATCTGTGTTTGGAGAATTTCAGTGACTGATGACATCTGTGCCAAATCGTAAAAGTCGGTTTGAATGTGGTTTCTGACTTTTGACCACCAGTCTTGGAGAACAACTGATGACCCCGCGCAGGATGCTGCAGTGGTTCGATTTATGGACAAACAACATGTCTTCATAACACCTGGAATGCGACTGGTTCTGTGACCGCATTTCTAGCAAGCGATTGAGTCAAACGGGCCGTTACATCTATTAGCGATTGTGTTCTGTCTAACGGAGGTCTTCCCCTGTAGTGTATTTCCTGGGTAATTAGTGCTATCCATCACTTTGCTGTTGTTTGCTGTTACGTCAGTGAGACTTTGATGAGAACGGATTACTCACAGGTGTTTCTTCCCCACCCCCCACCAGCAAGTTCGGATCAATTTGTTTCTCTTTGTCCGATGGGCAGAACAACAACGCGACATAAACAAGCACTTGGTGAAACTGTCTGGACTTATAGCACTGTTCCACAGATACGTCTAATGCCGGAGCACAAACTTGTAGAGTCTAAGTTTGTTTTGGCAATAAACTATGTTGCACTTTGCCATCGACAAACATATATATTACCTCACGTATCTCTTTAAAATGCTCTGCTGACTTTTAAGGAGATCATTTTCTGCCCATGTGTGGTACTTCGGATGTTTATTGAAGCAGAAAAGTGCTGGTATCCGTCAGAGTGGAGGAATCAACCAGGCTGGTGCTCGGGATCGTTTTGACAAGAAGTCTTGCCATTATACTGAATAGCCTGTGAATTTTTGAAGGGTCTTCGCTGCCTGAAACATTCACCAAGCTGGGGCAGATCCGGTCGGTCGAGGCAATTCTGTTATAAGTGATCAGCAATGATTGATTCATCAATTCCATTCATCGTATCTTGGACCCCCGGCACTTGATGGCGTGTCACTCCACTGACAATCTAACAATCCAGTCCGTCATATAGAATGCACCTGTCAATTTCTTCATACTGCTGAGGATAGGCCCTATACTAGAAAGAACTCCAGCTCTCTCTGTCAGTTTGGTTTCTAGTGTGGTGGATGGAATCATAGAAGATCTCTTCCACCTGCCTGTGTTTCTTTTCCCCTACTTTTTAAACCACCATGGTTATCATGGGAGAAGAGCAGCCACTCAACTTCCAATCTCTCTTGATTCGTTGGCAGCTCTCGGAGACCAGAGACTTCAACGACCGGAGGAAGGTTCGATCTGCGATCAGGGAGGTGAAGAGGAAGAATAGACAAGGTGAGCTTCTCAATCGTGATTATTTTGAACTGTTGTACTTGCTACATATGTGAATGGATTGTAGGGTCTACAATTGAAGATTTGATAGCAAAACCTAGACCAGTTTTATCTATTTTGAAGGTCCTGTTTACCTTTGGGAGCAGTGATTTAAAAAATGTTCAGGATATCACTTGATGCGTATGTGTAGGTCAGTTGTATCACAAAACATCCTACCATATAAATTTTTTGCAATAAAACCTAAAATATAAGGAGATATCACTATTTTTCTCATTAAACCATAACTGTAGATTGTTTAATCTAGAAACATTCTTATTATAACTATTGTTCACATTTTGTATATTTAACAGTACTTCACACTGGTTATATTGATTAACATTCTTACATTGGTTGTATCTATCCCTAACTCACATTTTACAACTGTTTTGAAGCACTAAAGCTGGGTTTTTGTTTCATCTGCAAATAGTAGGGGCCTATAGTCAGTGGCCTAGCATTGAAGATTTTTATAATCACCAGTTTTATATATTTTAAAGTAAGCTCATCAACAGATGGAACAAAAAAAGAATCTGTCCAATGATTTCCTCACTTGTTCCATACGAGGAATATTCTTGAAGTTATTATCAAAACTATTTCACATTTTCTTATCAGTTTCTGTGGGTTTTTTTTTTTTTGAAAGCGTTAATCCCAAATATCTCAAATTTACAGGAATGGAGTTAACTCCTTTTGCAATTAAACTCTTTAATTGATCACAAAGAGAATGGAAGCATGGAAAGTGAAAGAATATCATTATAGGATTTAATATGCGACACAAACAACCTATAAATGTATCTTGGAAAAAGAAAAAGAGTGCTTAGCATACAGATTCTAGCAGAATTATTCAGCCCAAATTCTTCTAGCATGATATCAATTAGCTTTCACAGAAATGTCGTAGTGCAGTGTGTATCTCATGATGATTAACATTGTGCATAAAAACTTGTTCACAGGATATGTTGCAGAAGTATTTTGATCTGGATTATTCTGCCTATGGCAGGAAGACTGACACCCAAATATAATGATTTCGGGAAACAAAACCCAGCTCATCATTAAAACAGAAATTTTTTGCACTTTTGCAACTGTTTTGTTACAAATTGAATATACTCAGTATCTCCAGTGTGATATGTGAAAAGGTACAGCAAAAATCTAGTGTTGCTTGAATAACAAAAAATGTTAGGATTTTTTCTCATATGTGAATATTATGTTTTCAACTCACAAAAAAAAAGAAAAAAGATTATTGAAAAATAACTTGGTTATGTGTATAGGCCTACAGAAGTATTCTGTCCACTGCAGTGTTTTCAGTTCTTTGTGTGTGTGTATGTGTGTGTGTGTGTGTGTGTGTGTGTGTGTTAAAAAGACAATTAATCATACCATTGGTTGTGTTGTTTGTTATACATTGTATGGAAAATTGGGCCATGGTAGAATGTGACCACACACCCTTGTTTACAAGGTTCAGACACAATTTTGGCTGATGTGATAAGAGAACATTCAGCTGCAGGTTAGGGATTTAATTTGAGATACATTCAGACCCAAAACATCATGCCAGGAAGGTTTGGAAAGGGTACGAGAAACGCCGCCAGGGGTGGCTTTCAGAAGGAAGGCCCACAGAGGAAACCGGTTTTCTCCTCCCATGTGAGATTATCACCCCTTTCACACTGAGCAATTCTCAGTCATTAGACGTGAGTAAGTGTGTCCCCTTTCAGACTGAGCAGTCTTCAGTCATTAGACCCGAGTGAGCTGATACCCTTTTAGACTGAGCAATTTTCAGTTATTGGACCCGAGTGAGCCTGCCCCCTTTCAGATTGAGCAATCTTCAGTCATTAGACCAGAGTGAGCTTGTCCCCTTTCAGACTGAGCAAACTTCAGTCATTAGACCCGAGTGAGCCTGCCCCCTTTCAGATTGAGCAATCTTCAGTCATTAGACCAGAGTGACCCTGTCACCTTTCAGACTGAGCAATCTTTTGCCATTGGACCCTAGTGAGCTTGTCCCCTTTCAGACTGAGCAATCTTCAGTCATTAGACCAGAGTGATCCTGTCTCCTTTCAGATTGAGCAATCTTAAGTCAATGGATCCAAATGAGCTTGTCCCCTTTCAGACCTAAATGAGCTTGCTGGCTTTCTTCAGTCTCTAAAGTCTCCTGTTCAACATGGGCATGGTTCAGGAACAAAATTGTAGTTTGGGTAGGGATAGTGTTTAGGTTTTGTTTTGTTTTTTTCTCACAAGTTTTTCATTTTTGGAGGCCATTTATTTTCAAAGGGTTTCTTAACCCTGTTATTGCCACATTGGTTAGAAAGAGAGCACTATAAAACAGACATTGTTTACATATGATGATGAGATTGCAATATTGATTGTTTATAGTTTACAGTGAAACAGTTACCGGTATTTGATAAGAACATATTTATGCAATCTCACAGCAAACTTATGACTTTTCAAAAGGATCATTACCCTTGCTTCAGGACATGAACATAGCAACTTTTTGTTCGATTGGCGGAAGGAAATCCGGCATAATCGTCAACCCATGTTGCGAGCATGTCGTAGGCAGTCAAGTAGTCAAGGTGCCTTTCTACGGGGTTTCCTCCACGTGCCCGTTACATCGATCATGTGGCTGGCAGCAGGTCGACCCAGTGGTGGGCTGCCTAATGGAACATGACATGATAGATATTCTTACGCTTCAATCTGACTCACTGTGACTGCAAGGTGTGGGGTTAAAATGTGGCAGGCAGCCGCTCATCCCAGTCTCACTGGTAGAAAATCATGCCGTATGAAAAAAGGACCTAAATTCTTGGTGTGTGTTTTTGCTGCCATGAAAAATTGTGATGATACTGCACTCAAGGAATCTTCTGAACTACTGTATACGCCAAATATTTTATGAGGTTTTTATTTTCGTGAATTTCACGAGTCAGGTGCTATTCGTGAAATTAAAGACACATGAAAATTATGACTGATCCTGATATGAATGTGACACACACATACACATTTCTCTCGCTCAGTACAGTACTCCACGATAGCGAATTTAACCACTCGCGAAATCGTTGGGAAGTCCCGATTCGCAAAAATTTAGACTCGCTAAATATATGGCGTACACAGTAATAGGCCATAATTTACCTTGGCAGTGAACTTCACTATACCTTGGCCATCTAATTGGGTAGCTCCAATTTTGTATTTTGAGTGTAGTTGCTGTCATAATGATGTAATTACTAGAATTATAATTACCATCTTATAGTAATCTGACAAGAGACGTGGAACTCAAATTGAAGGAATTATATGGTTTTTGCCTTGAGTGGTTCTCACTGCAAATCACAAGAGCAAAATTATTCACGCACAGTCAGAAAAATTTGGCAGTGGTTTTGATGGTTTTCAATGCACGAGCTGAACAATTTTTATCGTAAAGTTGTAAGTTTTCTAAAATCATTTTTTTTTTCAGTGTTAGTGTGAATGGCACTTGCGACACAGCATAGGTGGGCCATTTTGATTAGCAGCAAGACCAAGGAGTCAGCAGGTTTTTTTTTTTCGTCTTTCCTCTAGAACTTGCTGACACCATAATATAGGACCAGTGAAAGAACTGGACATGTGTCTCTTATTAGCATGAAATTGGAGCTTTTCACAAAGTAGGTTCTTTTTGAGCCTGGGGTAATGATTGTTGACATATTCTTAATGATTCAAGGATGTTTGCAAATCAATGAATATTCAGAAATCAAGTAATTAATCCGTTGAGGACGAGTCCCGAGTACACTCGGGCAGGTGTCTATGGGAAATGCATGTTGTAGCAAAATCAGTCCGTCCTCAATGGGTTAAAGAAGAATCTCTCTGTACAGTGGTCATAGATGTGTTCATATGGAAACAATGTGTGAATGTAAAGAAATTTCCTGAAATTGTATGTAATGGGGTTCTGTTCTCATCTCTTTTCTAAGCATCATATAATTCATAGTAATATCTTGTACACATGTTAGAAATTATTGTGAGATAGACCTGCTCCCCTTTTCACCCTAATAAAGATTGCTTCGTATCACTGCATGCAATTTGAGGTCTAGCCTGGGCATAAAGTGTAGGGTGTGTTGAAGCAGACTACAACAAGGAACTAAGTCTCCATGACAACCAATCAGTGACATTCCTTCTCTGTTATTTGATTAGGGTACCCACTTACATACCTGTTAAAATGAAAATACCTTGCAGGCTGCAAATTTCATCATACAGAAACTAGCCTCTGAGTGCACCAAAAATAAAAGAGGAGCAAGATTACATCAGCTTGGAATTTGGATCTTGTAGACTATCTTTACAGGAAATTGTTTCAAATGCAGAGTGGCTGTTTTCTGTTGTAGTGTTAATCAATGTCTGTGCGCTTTAGAGGAGAGAAGTGTACATTACATTTTTTTTTTGTAATATCAAGCATGATTAGCTTTTATTTAATGATATGTCATCCAATGAGAAAGTCCACAAACCTGAATATAATGTTTCCATGAAGCAACTGCTTATCCCAAAAATCTGTGGTGTTCCATACTCAACCAATTACATTCAGAAAAATTCCCCCAAAATCTCTTTGGTGCAAGAAACACAAAATCCATGAAATAACTCACTGAGATACTGTGGAATGGCAGGCCACAGGAAAACACCAAAAAGAACAACAATACGGGCAAATAAAAATTCAAGAAGAAAAAGAATAGGAAAAGGGAAGAGAAAGAAAAAGAATAGATAATGTTAAAGGAGGAAAAATCCACAGAATTAGGAAAAAAACAGACAAAAGTGAAAAGGTTAAAGAGTAATAATTGGAAAGAAGAAGAAAAGAAGAAAAGCTCACGTGTATGTGACATACTGTATTTAATGGGCACATACACATAACATTTTATGGAATCTTGTCAGTTGACTCTCCTTACATACATCTCTCCTTTATCTTCACAAATGATGAAAAAAAAGGGAACAAAATATGCCTTATCCTGTGCCAAGGAAAAGGGTATTATTAATCCACAGTGTTGGCATCACACGAGACCCTTAGTTTTGGCACATGACTGTATAAAAAGATTTGCTTGGCTCACAACAATCCATACCTGTAGTTTGGTGTCGTAGAGTTTTAAGCTTTCAGCCATCTGGTATGACAGTTGCTTGACCACCCCCCCCCCCCTCCCCCCCCTTCCAAGTTGACCTTCACATTACATTATTAGCCCTTACATACCCTCACAAGTGTATGGAAATATATCATCTTACACAGTTCGTGCTGGTGCATTAGTACCTGTATCTGGTTAACTTTTTTCTCCTTTTTTTTTTCTTCTCATTTTATGTGTTTGATGTATTTATCCTTCTGCATAGGAACAAAACAAAGCAAGAAGAATGTACGTTTGGTGACCAGACATTCAGTATGGAATTAATAAACAGATGTATAATGAGGATATATGTATATCTTAAGAAAAAAAGACGAACAAGGATTGTGGAAGGCCTTAGTTTGAAAGAAAAAAAAAACACCAACCCTCAGACATAGGTATATTCTGGTGTCTAAGAAGTATCACGGTAGATGATGTTTAACTAGTGCAGTAATAGATTTTAACGATTTTTTTTTTTCTGATGTTTCCCAAAGTTTCATAAATTACATTTTAGTTTAATGCTTGTACCTGTCTTTATTCAAATATTCAGGCTCTCCATTAAAGTTCTCCATTAAACAAGGTTTTGTCTACTGATTCAATGACAGCCGCAGAAGAATAAGAATACAAAGCAAAACAAATCCAGAAAGGCACTATTATTAAATTGTCTACAAATTTCACCATCAAAGTGTGATGCCTTTAGCTTGTAACACTGCTAGCTTTGTCAGCTGCAATCATATGAGAGGGGTGGGGGAGCGTAGTTTTGTAAATTGTCACATTTAACCGCAGAAATGTGTGCTCAGTGGCACTGAGAGAGAGAGAAAGCGTGCCGGTTCAAATCTAGGTTCAGTGAAAGTGAATGTGATATGAAGGAGAGAGCGAGAGGGGGAAAAAAACTCATCTGTTATATTCCTTTGCAAATGTTTGTACAGACTCGGGCAGGCTTAGCTGTCCACATGCAGGTGCACACACACAGTCTCCTTTTTTTTTTCTGCATCTCCTCTGTCTAGCTCCGTCACTTTTTCCTCTTCTCTCTTTCTCGTTCATCTATATCAGGGTCACTAACCTAGAGGTGTTATGATTGCCATTGTTAGAAGAGATTTTACCACTCTTGTGAGGAAGTTTCCCCTTTGATTCTTTTCTTGCACGTACCTTCCGCCCCCAATGTGATCGGATCATCACCCCCCAATTTTAGCGCCAGCTCTCTAACCCTGCAAAAGCCATAATGTGTGCAGGCTTGATACAATTAAACCTTTCTGGATGAAGGCCAAACATTGTATGTGACAACAAGCACTGGTAGGAAATGTGGCTCCAAGAAAGAGAAAGAATTGCATCGAGTATATGTGCAATTTCCATTTTAATAGATTATTCTTGAAACTGCCTTGAGAGCCAAAGATAAATATACCCTTCTCTACAAATGAAGAGTTTGATGAAAAAAAAAAATGGTTAGGTGCCATCTTTAAACATTTTCAAATAAGTCCATCATCAGATGGAGCAAAATAAAACCTTTCAATTGATACCTCAGTTGTTACATGACAAGGAATATTCTTGAAATCATGTAAAATGTCCCATATTTTCTTAGTATTTTCTGTTCAGCTTTGATTGCAAATATCTCAAAAGAACACAAACGGAAAAAAATAATTTTTAATTTTACTTTCAGACATAGGATTTATGGTCATGCAGCTACTTTGATTCAATAAGTCATATCCCTTCATGTCTGTTGATAGTTGCCATTTTTAGACTAGAAAAGAATTCTAGGAATCTTGGGAACTTACCACCAGTGTAGTTTTGGTCCAAAATTGACATATTATTGCATATGAGTATCAAGTTGTCAGTTCTTTTTTTCCCATTGAACTTGATGGCTCTCAACCAAGTATTAATCCTTCAATTCTGTAGCGTGTTTTTTATTCCCTTTCTGTCCAATGAAGAAAAAGAGTATTATTTTTGTTGTTGTTGTTATTGCTGTGTTCTGCCTTCTGAATGTAAAAATTTTTCGTGATTTTTCCCTCACAAGTCAATCATTTTCAGTGTACTCTGCGTAGCAGCAATGATCCACTTTGATTGGTCAACGTTGGAAATATTCTCAAAGAATACCCAGATTTTGTTAGAATTGCAAAATATGACCCAAAGAGGTAGATTATTGACTGAGTAGGGTGTCTTGCCAACGAGAGTCTATGCATCAAATGAAATAGAATACCTACTTTCAGTTAGATTTCTTTTTCTGTGTATAATGGAGGCTTAGTATATATCTTCATTCATATTTCATGAAAGATATGTTCAAATATAGTTTTTCTCTATGAATATTTCTATGTATACTTGTAAGGTTTACTCTTTGCTTTCTGTGGATCCGTGATCGAGACTGATTGATGTTTGCTGACAGCGCTTTTTTTAACATTTGCATTTTTCCTAAACGCATTTATGTCCCATGCCCCATTGTCGTAATCATTCTTGCACAACTGAGGGGCACTTGGGAGCAATACCACCATAAAATTGATGTTCGTCTTACATTGACAGGAAGCTAAGTCTATTTATTCCGATAAACCTTGATAGCTAGCTAGCTAGCAAGCTAGCGAGCTATCAAGTTAGCGAGCTATCAAGTTAGCAAGCTATCACGTTTTATCGGAAGGGATAGACTTACTTCCTTATGCCAGTGTGCCCCGGCTCTGGATGGATAGCATGTGATACTTATCATGAAATAGTAGAATACCTACTTTGATTTTAATAGTTTGCCTGAGGTCCAGTTCTTGACAGAAGACATGTATTTGCATAGCCAGGCACTGCCAGTGTGTCTTGGGTCAGGATGGATACCATGTGATACGCGTCAAGAAACGTTAGAATACTGAATACTTTAATTTCATGGTTTCTCTGAGTAATATCAGAGGCGCGATTAATCGTGGAAGGCATGGTTTACAGGGCTTTCACACTTTTATGAAGAACTCGTTTGTCAACGTGTTTTCTGCAAATCAGGTTATTTTGAGGGCCAACTTAAATCACATTTCTTCATATCACATTCCCCCAAATCTCATTTGCCAAACGACATTGTGGTTTCGAGGTTTTTTCCATTGGATTTTGCATGATTCTGGAGCACATTGTAGGGTGGTCCACAACTTGAAATTTGAGCATGTTGCAAGCTCAGAATCCGAGAATATTGTAGAAATTGTATGTGCTCAGAGCACACATCACGAGCACGTAGTTTGCAATATTTAGCAGTTTTTCTCTCTTTGTGCTGCTTACATTCAATGTTCTCTCTCATGTTTTGCACACAAATATCTTAAGTACCAGGTAGTTCGATGTTTCTTATGTTTTGCACATGTTTTCACATGTTTGAATACATTTTATTTTGAGCTTGTCACAAATTCTTGAGGATGTTGCATAGCATGTTGCTGGCTATAACAATGGGATGTTGCACAAGAATTTGAGCATGCTGCAGCGACATGCTGAAACCCCTCGTGGACCACCCTGCATTGGCCATGCACATTTTTAAAAGAGGAGATGAAGCTTCATTTGACTGTTTGTTTGTTTGTTTGGGGTTTTTTTACTTCTGCTGAGATTTCTGCATGTAATTGCACACTCTTGTTCATCAGTGTGTTGATAAGTTGCATGTTTAGCGGAAGGGTCGTTGAATTTGTGGCTGACTGAGCTGTTTCACGGAATGCGATTTTCACATAGCTTCCATGAACGAGATGCATACTCAGTATCTGAACACGTACTCTGCAACCAACTCTGAATGTGTTTGGAAATGCATTTCTGTAAGTGCGATTACAAACAAGTTCTTTTTGGCAAGTGTGAAATCCCTCATTGGTGTATAGTAGGTATAGGGACAGGTTGAAAGGGTAGCAGGTGGAAGGGAAACTGTTTCAAAAAGGGGGGCAAGCAGGTGGAATAGGAAACAATCAAGAGCCCCTGAGGGACTTTACCAAACTAGCGGCCTAGACTGTGACTCACTTTCTTGAGCCTCCGATTATTTTCTTGATTGTTATAGGACTAACTTTGTATAAAGGGTGAGAGGGCAGGACTTTGTCTGGTCCACAGGTGTTAAAGGGAACACAAACCCAAAGAGCAATGTGGATCGAGTAAAAGCAGTTAACATTAGTAGAACACATCAGTGAAAGTTTGAGGAAAATCGGATAATCGATGCAAAAGTTATGAATTTTTAAAGTTTTGATGTTGGAACCGCTGGATGAGGAGACTACTAGAGGTTATGACGTATTAGTGGAGAATGATATAAGAAAATAGAAATGGAATTCCACAAAAATTCACTTTTCTAGCAAAATGAAAGAGTACTTGACTTGCCGCTCTTAGAAAGCAGGAGGAATAAGTGCTACCCCTAACATATGTTAGTATCAAGTTGATGGAGTATGTAATTTTCATGAAAAATGAATTTTCATTGAATTCCCTTTATATTTTCTTTATATTGTAGTCCACTCATACGTCATAACCTCTAGTAGTCTCCTTACCCAGCGGTTCCAACACCAAAACTTTAAAAATTCATAAATTTTGCATCGATTCCCTAATTTTCCTCAAACTTTCACTGATGTGTTCTACTAATATTACTGCTTTCACTCAATCCACATTGCTCTTTGGGTTTACGTTTCCTTTAACTAATGTGGTGCCTTCCTTCCACGCATGGATGTGTAAATGACTATCAAAGTAAACTTGTTGGAAACTTTATGATTTGTACATCTCAAAGACCATTTCACACATACGTAAGGGTGCATCATTTGAATGATGATTCTACTGATGCATCTCTGCACTTAAGCAGGACTAATGCCTGATTTGAAATTAAGCAAGGTATAATGAATTCATGGTCCATAGGGTCAGGTCAAATTCTACAGTTTCTCTTTTTTTATTTCATTGTAGTTGTACTGACTGCTGTAAGTGAGAACTGGTGCAGCAGTCCCACCCCCCCCCCCCACCCCAACCTTGTGGCAAGAAAAACTCAGAAGCAAAGCTTCCATGTATCCAATAATCATTCATGTCTATCCTGAAAATTTTGGCATCTTGCAAATTGCAATTAGAGGACACGAGTGAGGAAAGCTACATATCATTTAACCTCTTCCAATTTGCTAATGCCATATTGAGCTCGGCGGGCCAGCCGAAAGCCAATTTGAGCTACGTCAGCTGGGTAAGAGTACATGTAAGTTGTGTATTTATGGATTAGATCCACTTAAAGCCCTCTAGGAGCTGCTTATGCACACAAGTTTTCTTGTGGCCTCGCAACCTTTCAACACAAGTGAGTTGAACTTTTAAATGACTCTACTTTCAGACTGAAATGTCAAAATCACGAGATGATGAAAGGAAAGTTTTTCAAAATGTCGATTCTACTTTTTCGCCTTTTCATTTTAGCTTAATTCATCTACTTCATCCCAAAGGCTGAAATCAAAGTATTTTTTCCCAATGTATAGTCTGCCATTGTCATTTGGTTTATTGAATCATATTTAAGAAAGAATGCATCCACAAGAGAGGAATCTTTAAAAATCGGTCTTGAATGCAGAGGCTAGTTATGGAGAGAGAGAGAGAAGAAAAGAGAAATTAAATATGTGTATGCTCGTGTGTATGTTTGTTGTGTGTGTGTGTATGTGTGAATGTGTGCATTTAAGTGTCAATCATGTATGCTGTTTGGGTCATTTATGCTCTTGCAATTTGCATCCCAGCCCAAAAGAAAAAAAAAGAAAGAAAAGGGAAAAAGATGAAAATGGACTATGGATGACACATAGGAATATGAAACAAACCAATTAAAAAAAAGAACCCTCTAAGATGTCATCCTTCTGGTTATATTTGTGTTTGTAAAAGTCGCTCTTAATTCAAGACATCTGAGTATAGTGGGAGTGCCCATATAACTTCCGTTTAGCACTCTTGCTAATATTAACACAAGGATTATATACAGAGGCACAAGAACCAATACCTGTTTAACCTTTTTTTGTTCAATAAGCTCCCATTATGTGCCTCCAAGAGGTAAAACTGCAATTGTGCAATGAACTTTGTGGGAATGGGAAGAGAGATATTTGAATAAGAGAGAGAAAGAGAACACATGCCAGATTGTCAGAGTGACATATTGATAACGAGTGTAAAATCAGAAATTTTCTCCTACATGAAACTTTCGCCTACATGAAACTTTCATGAGGAGCCAAGATTTGCGAAAGTAAACTGCACTCAAAAAATGCTTATTCTACAAAGCAAGGCTGTTGGCTCCAAATCCACAAAAGTTTTTATGCTGTGAATGTTTCTTGCTTTACAAGATATTCAGGAAACTTAGCTCTATCTGAGATGAAACATTGTGAAAGAAAGCAGTTGCTGCCTTGAGAGAAATGGTTCTGGAATACTAACTGAGGTTCCGTTGTAGAGTTTTACTCTATCTAGAGCAAGAAGGATAAAACACTTGTTGGTATGTTTGAATTTGATATGTTTAGATTCCACCTTGTGCTAGGAATTGATATGCTTTCCTACCTGCTCATCTTTATTTTTTTATTTTTTATTATATTCTTTATTCGCTTCTTACAAAGCACATATATATACAGTAAAATATTCCTAAAAACATGCAGATACAATGTGTAGACATGGATACAGAAATGAAATATTAGAAGAAAAAAAATTAAACATACACACACATAGGTCTAAAATTGCCCTCAGGGAGATCCAACAGATATCCACATATTTTCGCCAATCAACCCTCCCTCACCTGTGCCCGCTCTGACTGTTCGGGTTATATTGCAAGGTACATTATACATGAAGTGTAGATGCTTGTGGAGCCCATTGAACTCTATATATGGCATAGAGTCTGCAGGGTTATAAAACAAAGCAATAAGTTATATGGACTTGTTTTCAATATACCATATGATTTTTAAGAGAAATTGAATACAGGTATTGTGTTTGCCCATCTGTGATGTAGAATTGGCCATGTTTCTGCATGAAACTTCCTTCAAAGTTTTCCATTTCTGAAAACTTTGTAGTGAATGTACATGCATTAAAGTTAAAGGAGTACAGCTTCACTTGTTATGAAACTTAAACATGAATCATGATGTCAAGAGGCATAGGTCTTTATTAATCATATTTTACCTTTTGACAACTTTATCCACAAAAACAGGGGGAATATCTTTCAAGCACTGTCAATCCCCCATCCCCTCCCCCCCCCCCCCCTTCCCCACAGAAAAAGTTAACAGGATATTATGCTTTTACATTATCAGGCAACTTCAGAGACTTTCGTTCACCACAAATTTTGATTCCAAGAAACCCTTCATCTTTTATTAAGATTTACATTTCCTATTCAACGCAGCATGTTCTATTAGAGGTAAAATGAGTTATATACAGGCTCTCCGTGGAGAATAAGCTTATGAAGATTTCTCAGTAACTGTGTGACATGATAAAAAACAAAACAAACAAAAACAATTCCTCTTGATTTAAAAGATGATGTATCATCTCTTATTCAGGAAGACATGCATATAGACCCCAGAGGAAAAAAGTCTGTAATATCCATGGAAAACCAGTTCATGTTATCAAGTCAGAGACTGTTTTTGTGGTCGATCTGAGTTTGTATATTTAGATTTCATTCATCATCCATCTTTACTCATGTCAATTTTCAAACAAAATGTACTCGCCTGCCCACTCAACTGATATTACTTGTCAATGAACATTAATTTGTACCTGCCAGATTAGGAGCTTGTAATATCTCTGTGGTATTAAACAATTCTGATTGCCAGCCATTTTTTGTTGTTGTCGATGTTATCTGAAATAATAATTTTACTGATAAGAGCTGTTACAGGCCCGTAACTAGGAAGGGTTCCGGGGGTTCTGCAGAACCCCCGTTTGCTCCTTAGTATTGCTCAGTATGTGTAGAATAACAAATGAACACAAACTTGAATTAAAAAGGTACACTTTTTCTAATTCTGACCCACCCCCCCCCCCCCTATAAAATTCCCAGTTACTGGCCTGATTTAATTCAAACAGACACAGCATTGCACCCCTTGGTTTTGTCATTGTTTTGTCAAAA
Organism: Diadema antillarum; assembly: GCF_040938485.1. Lineage (NCBI taxonomy): Eukaryota > Metazoa > Echinodermata > Echinoidea > Diadematoida > Diadematidae > Diadema > Diadema antillarum. Next base: position 620,034 of record NW_027270997.1, on the reverse strand, counting down.
TGAAATATGTATATATTTCTTCTTTTTTTTTACACTTGACAATTGTCCTGTCTTGTCTTTCAGATTCGTCATATCACATCAGTCATGAAAGGGAAGCTCTTCCCTGAGTGTAATGTGATATATTTGCTTGACAAGTTGTCAGTTTGAGTCAGCCATGAAATGTCTGTCTCTTCAATATTTCCTGCAGTTTCTTAAATTAGAGATAATCTAATGAAATGGATATGTACTTAGCATGTTGTCTTTTCTTTTACTTTTTTTAAAGAGTGTTAGTCCCTGTTTTCAGCTAACAATTCCCTTTTTGAGTTAAGCTAGTTGTCACTCGTAAGAATTAGTATTTTTTTTGCATGTTGTTTCAAAATACAGAAGGAAATTTAAAAAAATGAAATCAAATGACTTGTCATGAAGTAGGTGGTTCTTTTTTTTTCCAGCATGATGTAGGAAAAAATCTTCTTTTGTGACCATTTTTTTTTCCTGATCAGTGAATAAGGTCAAGTGAACGTAAAGAAAAAAAAAAACACTCAAGCAAGCACATCAATCATCTTCTGTGTAGATGTTGCACTATTTTATCATCGAATTTTCCCCAAATGCCTACCCAATATGAAATTAGTGTGCTGATTCTTTTCTTATTTCTTCTTTGGCTTTATAGTACATTGTTCTTTTTACATAATCTAAATCGAGCACATATCAGCTCAGGTTTCTCAGACAAAAATCTTGTGATTTTTAGGTAGACCAGCAGAAAAACCAGAAGAAGCTATCTGACTTCCCTGCACCTGATCAATAAGGACCACAAAAGCGTGCAAGGTGGATGCAGTCACGTTGTACATTCCATAAAATTTGATATGGAAGTTCTTCCTCAGCCACTTATGAAATGACATATGGCCAAATTTTGTGCCTGGATAAACAAGATATTCTCATATTGCAGGGAATAAATATTATGATCGAGGTGTTTCTGAAGTAAAGAAAACCATGCTAATCCATATCAAATTACACATTTTGTGCCAACATCTGAATCATATCTTGCAAAGAAAGTTATGATTGTGTTTGAATTAGCCTTCTTTCCAGACTGCTTTGATAATCCTGATTGATATATGTATTGTGAGAGTAGGAAATTTTCATTTAGGTGAGACTTTTAAAAATGTTTTATTGTCATAAAGTGTTTGCATCCTAACTATCTGAATTTCATTCCACAGAACAGTGCTGTTTGCAATAGCTGGTCCATTTTCAGCATTTTTTTTTTAATGAGATCAGATTTCAAGCACAATATCTAGACAAGTGAACGAAGCAGTAGAATAGGTTATTTCATAGCGGCATCTGGGTATGAACACTTGAATGTCACTTCAAGGAAATGGTATTGGAAGGAAGATTGTATTATTCATTGATTCTACAAAATCCAAGCAAACAGAATACTTTGTGAATTTCAAAGAACTTTTTTGGTAGCAAAAGAAGCCAGTGAATAGCGTTAGCAAGCATTGTTCATAGTTTGAGATTCTGAATAAAACCTTACAAAGAGGTTTTGCATCTATGAATTAAAAATGAACAGTCTCCACGTGAGCAATTACCATACCCCATCCTCCTCGTAGCCTGGTTTGCAAGGTCAGCCTTTGATAAATTGATTTTTTAAAACAATTGAGTTCTTATGTCAAGTCATGGCATTTACGTAGAGCTTAAAGCTTTCATTGATATTTAGCTTGTTACTTAAACAAGTCAGATTTGTTACTAGTTAGGCTACTGAATTTCAAGAATATTGGAACATACTTTGCTAACTTAAAAAAGAGTCCTGACTTCTGACATCATTAGGCGTGTCTTCATCAGCCCGAAGTTCAAACTAGCGGGACATTTTGCGGTCTTAGAAAATAGCCCGATACAGCGAATGTGCGTCTTCATCAGCTGCTCGAACAGCCTGCTTCGGGAAATTAGTCCGAAAATTGACGCATGCGCACTTTTCAATATTACTCTGCCTGGCTCGCCACTCGCGGTTCGAAAGTGGATTTCCCCGCTCAAAATCTCCTATATCACCGTATGTACGATTCTACAACCAGGGAGGTGAGCAGTACAGCAAATTCTCTCCAAAGGGATATTAATAACGCTACTCTTTCTTCTGTCCAGTGAGGCATCTTATATGAAATTAACGAATTGCAATGTTTAAACAAATCCAATATGCACACAATCTGCAAGAATATTCAGCTATAAATTAAAGGTAGAGTGGACCAGAAGAAGAAGTTTACAAAAAAACAGCTAGCATGCACGGCACTGAGTTTTAATAGGGAGGTGAGAGAAATCACCTCCCTGGTTTTAAAGATGACAACAACAGTAGGCCTGTAGTACACACATGTGATCCTTGAATACACCGTGCGTGTAATGTACTATACACAATCACTAGCTGCTTGTACATGCGCTTTCCATTGCCAGCTGGCTAACCAGAAGCGTGGAGGGATCGAGAAAATTTCGGGCTGATGGAGACACACCCAAGATAGCGCGTTATTTCACGAATTAGCGCTCTAGTTGACGAACTAGACCAAGATTTTGGGGGAAATTTTCCCGATCAAATAGCGCGCTATCTGCGTCTTCACTACACAGATAGCGCGCTATTTTGACATCGGACTAGTTTGGTAACCGCAAGATAGCGCGCTATTTTGAAACTTCGGGCTGATGAAGACACGCCTATTGTGTTGAGACTGAACCTTTTCAAGCTAGGTACTGTGTAAATTTCTCAAAGATGCTATTTTCCAGAATGGTCCATTTATGGTTGAGCAGTGTATCACAATTGAAATCAATCTTACAATCAATTAAGATCCTTTATGAGATGGTGGTACGCATCAGCTTCACATCACATTTAAGGTTATTTCTGGCATATGGTTGTTTTCTTCTTGCTCTAATAACTTTGAGATTGATAACAAGTATACACCCCCCCCCCCCCACACCACCACTTTGTGGCTTTTGTGGTGTCAGATGATATCAACTAAAATTTAACAGGGCATTCAGATGCAAAAAATTTATACTAGAATGGTATAGCTATACAAAAGCAGTTTAGCTATGCGATGAATTTATACGTCTGAATGCTGACTAACGAAACGACGTATAACGAAATGACGGTCAGAGCATCGTTTCGAACTAGAACTCGATAACGATCGAATCAGCATTCCATGTGCGTCTGAACGTATGACGATCATAGAACGGTATAACTGGGTGGGGCTTAATGGGAGCGCGCACAAAAGGTGACCACACAGCTGTCGCTCATGACTATAAAAGCATGCGCAGTGGGAGACTACACATCTATACGACGTTTCCCAGAACAGTCAAAATTAGCGTCTGAACGGTCTGTAGGCTATACGATGATTCCATTATGCGTCATTTCGTTATCGAGTTTTGGTATAAAATGGCATGCGTCTGGATAGGGGGTAAGTCCCTGCTTCAGTACAAGATGGGTGATATATGGTCGTTGCCAAGTATGAGTGTGACCTTTCTGATAATCCCGATAAAGGACCACCAGTCAGCTCGTTAATGATTTAGTGGGTGAGATATCACTCTTTGATGAAAAATTGGTTTTAGAATCAGCAGGATGGACAATTTAACCAACATTTTGCAAGTTTCCAATTTGAGATAAGATAAAACTTACGTATTTGTATGTAAGCCTATAAAAACTATTTGTTAAAGTGTTGCTACATGATTTTTGAGATGTAGTAAAAGCATGAACATGGCTAACTACAGTGACTGTAAGAAGACTTCTAAGAGCTTACAGAAAGAAATTGTAGAATATTTGAGATTGCAAACAAGAAATAATGGGGGAAAAAGAAGAAGTTGAAAAAAGAGCTATAATCTCAACAGCAGAGAGAAGTGTTGAAAGTGAATTATTCTGAAATTCTGTTCACATATTTACCTCTAGAGAAGGTGGCAAGTAAAATCACACGTAGCATTTGGAATTCATACCTTGCTGACAGATAGGACTTTTGATTTTCCTAATACAATCTACATTCATTGAATATTTCAGTTATCTTTCTGCTTTGACTGAATTCAGGATTTATAAGATAATATATTTGATAGACACTTCCCCTTTAATGTCCTGGCGTACCCCCATTATGGTAAGTGCCATGTCATTCTTTGGAAGAAATGGGCACTTCAGTGAAGTACTTGTGTACATGATAGAAAGCATGTAGTAATGGCTCATTCTATGTGGAGATTATGGTTCATTGCGAGTTAATTGGTGGTTGAAGATCATAAACTCTTGGGGAATCATTTGCAATATGTCATGCTCAGCAGTGTCTTGTTGAGAAATAGAAAAGTGATTTATATGTGAGTATAGAAAAGTATCTCAATATATGTAAATCTATTTATTATGATTACTTGTATCAATAATGTGTTTATGTGCTATTTCATCTGCCCTTGATAGTTTTGTGCACTAGTGTGAATTCAGTGTTGGTTTATGTACATAAATGTTGAGGTTTCATTGGAGTTTGAGGGAGGGGAGAGGAAGCCTATGTCTGTGTTATTATCCCCTAGTCTGAGAAGACCGTTGAAAATTCTGATCACAATGGCAGCACCAAATCTCACATGACTGATGATATTAACCCATTGCTTCTGAGATTACTCAAATTTCCATTGCTTCAAGACAGGGGACACCCGGTTCCCGTAGACAACGGGTTAAAGGGCATATATATCCAAAAGGGTTCATTTCTGAAATGTGATCACGCCTGAAGTACCAAACTATCCAGACGAGGGTTCGTTATCGCACAGCAAATAGTCCCGCTGCAACCTGCGAGCTCTCAAGCGAGTCTCTAGTTTGAAGAGAGAAAATATCCTACTGTTTTGATTAGTACGGAAAGGCTTTGGGGAAGCTGCTGATAAAAAGATCATGTTTGTGTATGGCTGTTACGATGGAACTCTTCAATATTCTTCTCTCTTTTTTGGCTTGTTTTCTTTTGATGTTTTAGTGAAAGTACAGGAAAGTGCAAATGAGGGGTCATAATGGTCCAGGAGAAAAAGGAAAAAGAAAACAAAACCTAGATACCTGAATAGGAAAGGACAACCATAGAAATCTCAGCAATGGTCAGTGAAACAGGAAATACATAGATTTTCAGTAAAGCCCAGTGCAGTGAAATTATCATCAATTTAAATGGAGAAAGATATTACTGCTAGAAAGTGACTGCCCATTAAATGATGGTTATGTCTCAATGTACAACCCCCCCCCAAAAAACAAAGCACCACCCCCTCAAAAAAGAGAGCAAAATACGACAGAACCCCCCCCCCCCCGAAAAACAATAACAATAAAACAAACAAACAAACAAACAAACAAACAAACAAAAACACCAGCTTACATTAGGAAGCACATTTTACAAGAGAAAGATGTAGCATTTCTTTTGTGTTTCCTGTCATCTTTTATCACTCTTTTTGATCATCTTTTTATAACATTTGTTGTTGTCTTTATGTAAGGTTTCCCATTGCCCATTCTCACAAGGAGATACATAAATATTATAAATGATGAAGTTTGGGCTTTCTGTTCGCACTGGAACAAAAATCATGTCATCATAGCAGTAGAGAAAAACATAAGAGTGTAAGCTACCATAACATGGACAATGAGATGGTTCATCTTCTGCACATCTCTTTGGCTGCGATGTATCAGTACTTTTTCGCCCAATGTCACAACTTGTCAATCTTTATATGAATACCCCAATTCATGGACTCAGTTTCCCTCTTTTACTCTATCCCCTACCTTTTGTTTCCCTTTTATTTCATCATTTTGCCATTTCTTTTTGTTTTTCTTTTTTGTTAGATATCTGATTCAAATATATAGATGAAAGCTACTAGATATTGTTTTATTTTGTTTTCAAGAAGGGTCACCATTTTGTATTTTACTCACTGATTCACTGAGCATTCACTATAGTTTCAAGTAATCCAAACCTACACATACATTTACTGTTGAAACTAAATCTCTTGATTCAGATACAAAAAAATAAAAATAAAAATATAAAACAGTAAATAGGTGACGGAATTCTCTCTTTGATATTGCTGTCAAGCAAAAAATGCTGCTTATCAGTCCCAGTTTGGGTCCTAGGACATGTTTTTTCCTTCCTCCGTGTGAGCCAGGATGAGATGGGGAGTTTCAGCCTGTGCCAAATATCCCCCTAGAAACTAGGTCAGATTAGCAACTGAAAACACTGGACCTGAGGTTGATTTCTACAGCTTGAAGGGAACAGAAATGAAATTCAGTCAGAGAGATGTTGAATGACAGGTTACTGGACATACACACCTACATAATAGTTATGTTCACAAAACATTTCTGAACTGGAAGTTTAGCTCAAAGTTTTAAACTTTGATGATAAGCTCCTAGTTTAGTACTGTCTATAGATGCACTACCAAGTTAGCTATCTTGAAAATTATGTGATAGATGAAATAAAACGACAGATAATATGATCATTTCATGATCTTATCGTTCAGTCAAGATAATTGTGGCCCAATTGAACAGGGGAGACTGCTTAATGTACACAATATATCATACTGTGCACTTGAGTCTGAACTACAGGAGCACATTATGTGTGAAATTACTAAGGTCTGTGAAATTCTGCATATGGTACCTCTCTTTATTTGAAACATGTCCAATAAGTTCCAGTCTCATCCTAGATGGTAAATCCCTTGCACTCATTTTCCATCAGTTATTAGCTGAAATCTCATTAATTTTTCATGGCAGTTTTGCTAGTTTTGCATCTCAGAGGTAATTATTGTTGATGCTGTTGGTGATGATGGTTATGATTTAATGTCATTATGAAAGCAACAGCAATATCACTGTCATAGATTGTAGTGATGATGCAATAAGAAAAATAAAAGAAGCAACAATAAATAAATTTCATTAGCAATAGTACTTGACAGATTAGAATTGACCATCATGCTTCTGTGACATTTTTACTGCTTAAGATAATCCAATGCTCTTATCAAAACGTAGCAAGAAGTGAATGTGGAGTGCACGAAAAACATGGATTGCTTTTTCAATCCAGACCCATTTTAGAAAGCAAACAACCCCCCTCCCCCAGCAAATCTTGAAACAACAAAACAAATAGGCCTATAATATGCAATGACATTTGCCCTTTAATGGACCAATCTAAGGTGACCATTATACTTGTTATGCATGTGTGTTGAAGAGAACGAAGACATTAAGACGAACCGACAGTGATTCCCTGTGTCTTGTGGATGGCTTGTCAATCGTTTGGCTCATTAGCGAGGTGACTCTTCGGAACCAAAAGCGCCCGGCTAATCTCCGTGATTCACCATCAATGTGTCAATCCGAGTGAGAGAGCGATAGGGGGATCGAGGGAGGGACGTACGATTAACGGTAGAGGGCAGTAGATTGCCATCAACTACATGCAGGATGAGATATTCTCGCTCACCGAGTAAAAGGGGGAACGAGAGAAGCTTGATATTCTGCCAAAATGTCAGTATGTCACATCATGTGACTTTCACCTACAAGAACAGCCAAGATACTCAAGGTGCATGAACATTAATTCATCATGTAGTCTGTGGATGTCGTAACAGGTGGCTGCAATCCCCTGTGTTGTTGTTGTTGTTGGATGGCATGTATAGTGCTTTCCTTCTTGAAACGTGATCAAATCTAATTCATCACAATGCTTACTTGGTTGCCAGACATGAAAGAGGACACTTGAAAAGTAGAACAGCAAAGTAAGGTGACAATAGAATATTTCAAAGCGTAATCATGATTCTGATTTGGGCAATTTGTAGTAATGAATAATAAGTGATTATTACGCTCCCATCTTCACACTTGTTGTATTTCTCTCAGATGAGCTGGACGCGGCCATGCAAGGTCAACCCTCCCGTGAGAAGGCGGAGCCTCCCTCTGTTAGCATACAGCAGGAAAATCACACCAACCTGGTCCTGTCCAGGTCAGCTGGAGGTCAGAGGTCAAATCTAGATGACCCCCAGGCCCACCAGGAGCAAGTCAAAGTGATTGCCTCCGACCTGGACGACAAGATTGCCTCCCTACAGAAACAGGTCAGAGTTCACAGCTGGGAGTAGTGAAGTTGCGTTGCGATGACTGAAGCCTTTCGGCAAAATGTTGATAGTGGAAGCATACCTCCGGAATATTGTGTGTCACATCTTAAAAAAAGTTGACAGTGAATTCATCTTTTCAAGGGGGAGGGGTTAGAGTCTTTGATCTTGCTAGTGCAATCCTTTTCCAGAAGTTAATGAATTTAAAGAAATGCAACTTTTGCCTTATTCCTCCTCAATATCTTGAAATACCTTTGTACCTGTGGTTTCAAAGAATTCAGGTAATGACCAATTCAATTCAATTCATTTATTTCCCCAGGGTAAATAAAAAAATACCAACTTTTCAATGAGCACAACTTCATCATGCAAGATGTAATGAATATATATAAAATGTGGGGGAATCACAATAGGTCGTAATGGCCTTTCAAAGGCTGATCCCTGTCAATATTTGAAAGATTTGAATATATTGCTTCCTTTTAGTTTTTACCCATGCAACTGTGAAGTGATAATGACTGCTGCCAGAGACATTGATATTGAATCCCCGCGATATGTTAAACATGATATAAGCAACTCTTCCCAGCAATTATGTTGGCATGATTTTATGTATTTAGAAAGAGTGAAAAGATATATATATATATATATATATATATGTGTGTGTGTGTGTGTGTAAATTACTCCAATTCTTAAAGTAGCTCCGCCAAGTAACTTAATCATTCAAGTTTCATTTTGTAAATCACATGCTCTTAATATCTTTCATTAGGGATGTTTGCTTGTTGAAAGGGGTCAGATTGTTGTTGTTGGTATTTTTTTTAGGTTTTCCAAATATATATTTCACCTGTACTGCAGGAGAGTGCCCATAGTTTCAATTTGGTCATAGATGTTGCTTTTTGAAAGGACTGATGTATATTGTAAATGTGATGAGAAATTTAGGATATGTTTGAAGGAATCAGTTCAGCTGATTAGTCCAAAGTATTTTTTTCTTTGTTCATTTCTGTGATTTTTTTTTCTTTGTTCATTTCTGTGATTTTTTTTCTACAAACATTAGAATTACATTACATGAATGATTGAATCCACATAAATGCCTCCATTACAACTCTTTATAATTATATGGCATTGTATTTTATAAATGTTATGCCATGGATGCATAATATATTTCTAAAGAACTAGGCCAACCTTAAAGGGACTGTACAGTACTGGTTGAAGTAAGGATTCATGTTTTGAACATTCCTAAGTGAGATAATGAAAAGCCTCTTATGAAATATGAAAGAGCATGTAATTTTAAGAAGGATTCAACGTTTATTTGATGAAAATTGGTTTTCAAATGGCTGAGATATCCAAGAAAGTGCTAATAATAAAAGGCGACATGCCCCAACTTTATTAGTATCTCTTTGTTTCACCTTGTTTTTGGATATCTCAGCCATTTCAAAACCGATTTTCATCGAATAAACTTTTGATACCCCTTAGAACTGCATGCTCTTTCACATGTCATAGAGTGGTTTCTGAATATCTCACAAAACGTTAAAAGCTAAATCTTCACCTCGACCAGAACTGTACATACCCTTTAAGGTGGCTTATGGTACAAAGGTGAATTCCTATAAATAAAATATAAATTGGTTAATTGTTTCATCAGGAAGACATAGCTGTGAGAGAGGAAATGAAGACAATTTGGGCAATTACTTAAATTTGCTTACCATCCGACACTCAATTTCAACCCATCTCTTACCCCATATCTGTCAATCTCTCCCTCTCTCTCTCTTTCTGACTGTCCTTTTTCTCCCATCCTAACTGTCTCTATCTTTTTTACTCTGTCCATTTTGCTTCCTCCTTCTATCCCCTCTCCCTTTTCCTATCTTCCACTCATTCTTCTTTCCATCTTTTCTTTGCTCTTTCCATCTCTCCCTCCCCGACTGTCTTCTTTCTCCCATTCCAACTTCCACTATCTTTTTTTTTTTTTCATTCTGTCCCTTTTACCCTCTCCTTCTTCCTTTCAATTTTCTTCTTTTGTGCTCATTCTTCCCTCCATCCTTGCCATTTTTTTTCTCCATCTGTCTCTCTCTCTGTTCTCCTTCATCCATTTTCACCATCTCTATCTCTTTTACTCTGTTCCTTTTACTCCATCCTTCTATCCCCTTTCCCTTTTCTTCTCTTCTGCGTGTTCTTCTATCTTTTTCTTGCTTTTTCTCTCTATCTTTTCCTTTTTTCTCTATCTTTCTCTCTTGTTTCCTTTTCCTTTTCTAACTGTCTCTATCTCTTTCACTCTGTTCTTTTTGCTCCATCCTTCTATCCCTCTCCCACTCGTTCTTCTCTCCATCTCGTCTGTACTTTTCTTCTATCACTCCCCGTCTCTCCCCCTCCTCTCTCAAATTTTTCCTCCACAGCTCAGCATCGCAGAGACCTTTGAAGAAAGGCGAGCTCTCCGAGGAGAAATCAGAGAGCTGAGACAGAAGAAAAATGGTAAGACAAGCAAACATTTGTGCCTCCTTCTCTTGCACATTACAATGTCATCTAGGCTGACTTTTGGTCATTTTGGAGCAAACTTGGGGCAGACAGTCACTAAAACTTCACGTAAATCTTAAATGCACAGCGTAGAAAACAGATCTTTGTTTCCTGTGGCATCCTATCGCAACTTCAGCACTGCCACTGAGTCCTGTGCTTTCTCTCTACGTCTACCCTGCCAAAGGACGAGTATATGAGTGGCACAGATGAATACACCATCAATGCGCCATGTGTAGTAGCAGAAATATGACCAGCAAGTAGGATAATGGAGAGCAAATACAAAAGAAGGATTTTAAAAAAAAACCAGGATATGGATTCATTTTGTGTCAAATTGATCAGCCTGACTTCACGTGTGTCACATTTAAAGAGTCACATCATGAATCAATGACATAGAGCTCACAGAAGTATTCTTTGTATATCTGCAAGTCTACACCATAATTCTGAATAAAATTACCTTAATTACCTATGATGACACCAAGTAGGTCAAAGACTAGAGGGCCAAAAAATGAAAGAACACAGCCATTTGTGGTATTAAAAGTTTGGGAAACATTTTCTTTCTCTTTTTTTTTTTACTTCATAGGAATATTTTCTGTAAGTATTTTGTCATATTTCATTAGGTTCCAAGTTTTCTTCAAGTATGTTTTTATCATGTTCTTTAAATGTGTCTCTTTACTGAAAATGGAATGCAAATAAAGCCTTTCTCTCTGAGCACTGGATTGGGAGAAATTGCTCATCGCTAAATTGCCGTATGGATACGGGATCCCCTGAACAAATTCAGGAAGATGGTTTCCGTGCCACTGCTAATCCTACTGTCTGAGCTCGAATTTTCTCAGGATTGGTTTCTCGCATCTGCTAGAAATTCCAAGTCAGCTGTCTGCCGATGGACAGGCAGAGCCCTAGGTTGGCCAAGCTATGGCTTTAATTGGTCATTTCCACCGAATGCCTTTTTGATCACCTACAGCTTGATCTCAATTTCTTGGGGGGGGGGGGTTAAGTTCTGTTCTTGGTATCAAAGTTTACAAATATAGAATGCGTAGGAGAAAAATGAAGATTATTAGTTTAGAAAAGTTTTGATTGAAGAAGAGTTCATTCATAATTTGTCTAATGCTCTTTTAGCAGTGATCTACCTTTGATTAGGGTAATTTTCATGCAGATCAAAGCAACTTGCTATGGCAGAAAGGCAGGTCTTTTAGTGTATTCATATGATATTACGATTATCAGTATTGTGGCCACTTGGTCTCCACACATGTTCAATGATCTGATTCATTGCAGCAAGTCCTACATGATTTATCGTAATCACCTGAAGCTGTCAAGATTATGTCATTTTACATCTTGTCTGTCACAGCAACTTGATTGATTGATGCTTGTTCATTTAGTAGTTCGAAGGGATGATTCGAGTGAGGTCATACTTGAATGGGCAGGCAACACGGTGTCCATTCATTTCTGGCTTAATTTGTGCCTATTACTGCTGATTGCATATAATGAATGCTGGGAGAATGGCAGACTGGTTGTCAAAAGTAATGCAACAAATTGAAATGATTTTACCCTACTCCTCCTTTTCAGCAAAGATGTGACCCCCGTCCCGCCCCCTCCAAAATGTCATTGATTGATATCAATCCAGTGAACCATTTGACAATGTTTAGATTGGCCCTCGGAATATATGATTGCTTCATTATTTGAAGCCAAGGACAAGAAAGACTTTATGAGAGGAAATGTGCCTGTTTGCTTGTATGGCTGTATCAGGAAGATGGAGTTTGATCAAGAACTTCCTGTTAGTTCTGAGCACATTCTCCAAGATGCCCCGCCCAGCCCGCAATGGATGGACTCATTAAGGGATGATTACTGGCCCTGACAATCATACGATCTCCGCCGCAGAGAACAGACGTAGTTTGCCGATTAATCACTGAGCGGTTAAATATAGCTCCGGCCGAGATAATAATAGCTTCATTCATTAGTGACAGCTTCGGAGTCAAATACTGTTTTTTCATTTCCATTTTATGTTTGCGGAGATGTTCCTGTATAGAAATTTAGAAAAAATCACATGAAATGAAGTCTAAATGCTATTTGAAGTTTTATTCCGAAGGCATTGCTCACTCATTCACCCATCTTCACCATTGGTGGTTGATGGTCAAGTTATTAGTAACTGTTTGAATGGCCTTGGACAACTTGGTAATGATGCCCAAATTACCCTCATGGGTCATTCTCACTGAGTTTGTCATAATCAATTAAATAAATTGAATGATCAGTGCTTAGCAAATGAGCCAATCATTAACTGGCAAAGCAAAGATCGTGACTGTCTGCCAAATTTCGTTTGCTCCAAATTGACTTTGTCTTAATTCTTTAAAGTATATATTGTATGCTCATCTAGATTCATCATAAGTATTTGTATAATATTATGTGTGTAATGTTCAAATACGAAAAACGGAAAAAAAAACAGCTTAGGCATTGTAAAGATCATAAAATGTCCACCATTTAAAAAGTCTTGAGTTATTTGTTGCTTTTATAGCATTTGTTTGTTTGTTTTCTTCATGTGTGCATTACACTGGGATATTTATTTTCCTAACCTTGTGCATTTGCATGTTCTGTCTTGTATCATATCATGTTATTTATGCCAAAGATAATATTCTCTAGCCTGATTTAAAGAAATAATGCAATGTCCTTGTAATCACATATATCCACATTGCTTGCTCTCTCCTTCTCTCTGTCTTGTGTATAGTTTTTTTTTTTCATGTACTTGTCTGCTCAGTCTAACCATGGCTTTTTGATATAACAAACTCTTTGTACCCTGAACATGTTGCTGGTAGTAAAATATATTTTGCAGAAGACATGCACACAATATTTCAATATGATAGATCTCACACTTCACTGTAGACTTGCTTTAAGAAAGAAAATGACAAGACTTATGCAAGACATGCTTCTCTTGATTGGTCAAACTCCTTGGTGAGAGATATACAGATTTCATAAGGTTTAGTCTCAGAGTAATATACTTCAGCAGCATCCCTAGACCACAAGATGGAAATCCAATCATTTCCCATACTTTTGTAATGGACAGAAATTATCCTCTCACAATGTGAAGGAAGTATGTTCCAATTAGTGCCTGGATCCAAGTTAGTCTTGCTCATTTTTTTTTTTGTGTGTGTGTTTTTTCTTCACAGCACTGTCTGTGTTTCATATGCACCTCAATAAGCTTGATAAATTGACACTATACACATTTTTAAGTATTTGTGATCAGGGACTTAATGGTCAGTGACTTAACTCTTAGCAGTTTAGTGGCTTCTTCTTGATTTTCACCCTTCTGTCGTACATGGTGGTCAAGAGTTCACACTTGAAAGTGGGTGAAATAGAGGGGAAAACATGACTAGTTTTTCCATGATTCTAGGGAGGGGGTGGGGACACTTGTCTGCCTATAAAGGTCACGATCACCTGCTTGGCTTGCCCCACCCCTTCCCTGCCCCACCCCTTCCCTGTGCTTACCCCCTGCCCGGTGGTGGTGGGTAACAAAGTCTGGCCCATACGTGTAGCGAGCACATCACACGTCAGTCGTTCAGGGATTGAGAGAGGGTAAAGGAAACACACCCGTTTCAACAAGTCTGCTACCGGAGTTTGGGGGGAAATGTCTCATGGTGATATACCCCCAGTCTTATGATTTTTCTGCACCGCAAGAGGATCGCGGTTGCTCTCGTAGATCGAGAGTGAGCTCATTTGTCGCCGAAAATAGCTCCCCATGATCTGCGCCGGCATTAAAAAAAGGGCAATTCTATGGATTTTGATTGTTTTTATCCACGACTATTGGAGCTTGGAAGTGACTTGGGAGTGAGATGATTGCGTTTTGATGGATAGCATCTCACTGAGCATATTGAGGCTTAGTGTGTCTTGGTTCTATCGCTTTTTGTTTTCCTCTGCAATATTCATGGCTGGCAGTCACTTTTGTGCGATCATGTGAGAGTTCTTGCTTGTGTTCGCTTTATCACTTTTCGAGGGGATTCTAGTCAGTGGTGAAAGTGACAGTGAAATGACTCAGCTGTGGATTTTTTCTCCTTGAACATAACATGGGCTCCTGACTTACCGCAGGCTTTGCACTGTTTATGGGGGATGACCAAGGGCTCGTGCATTGACGGAGGAAACTGCCTTCATGCTGAGAATATGACTTGGATTATGTTGTTCCCTTCTTGTTTGTCACCACGGCACTACTAGGCAATAGCAATAGATTATTGCATACCTTTGTTGCATTGATATTGTTATCACTAATTTTTTTTTTTTTTGTGTGTTACTAGTATAATGATCACTACGGATATCAGCTGTTGCTGCAACTTGAAAAAAAAATGCATCACAAACTTTAAAAGATGTTCAGTAGTTGAATGCACGTCAGGATTAAATGAAATTTGACTTATCTGGTCCGTACCTGACAGGAGACAAGAATATTCCAAGGAGACAGAAAATAGTAATTATAGTTATAGTGTACAAGATTTTACTACAGGAAAATCACAGTTAAAGTTTCCAAGGTTTTCATGGAAAATCACAGTTGTAATTTTCTAGATTTATGCAACAGGAAAATTATGATTATAGTGTTTATGACTGTATAAAAAATAGTTATGATGTTCATGACTTGAAGAAGTGATTATAACTTTGAAAGGAAATGATTATGTAATAACCCTGTGTGATGCATTAGTTTTGTACCCCACTCTCTTTGAGGCCTGAGGTATTTTCTCCCCCTCCATTTATATGTCCCCTTCCTCTGGTATATAAATAGAGGTCAGTGGCCAATTGCCAGCAGGCTTGCACCCGATAGTATGATTTCAGCTTGTAACCGTTACGACGCAACCTTGCAAAACCTGTGGACTGGATCCCGGGATTGTGGTGCAGCACACTTATAGCAGTGATGGATGGATCCGCACTTTGTAGTATTGCAGTCAGATGTGTGGTTCATGGTTAACCACCTGTTGTATTGCAGATAAATAAACATGTAACGTGATGTCAGCTTGAGAAGTGCCCGGCACATGCACAAGACAACTCTAGCATGCACGAAGTCCATGCTTGAGGATTTATATTATGGTGCTGCTGCTGTTGCTGGTAGAGAGTATGACTAAACAGTGTAAATCCATGAGCGACCAATTCTGATTTACTTTCACAGATTTGGACTGCGGCATTCTCTGACTTTGTTTTCAAACCTCTAAGAAGAAGCAGATAAATCTATGGGATGACATTGCTCAGTGTTTCATCTTACTGACCTGATGAGTCTGGCTGTACCCCGACATAGATATCACTGTGTTACCATGTTCAATTAATTCAAGCTGGGAGGCATTTCATCGATGACAATGATGTTTCATTAGTCCTGTCTATCTTTTGTTTTTGAAGAGAGATCTGTAATTGATTTTGTGAATTGTGTATGTGTGGATAGTAACTGCGTATTGGAGAGAGTTGGAAATATGCTGCACAAAGAAGATTGCAGGAGAACTGAATGGAGTAACATACAGGGCAGGTGTTCCTGTCAAAGACCAGTTGGTCTGCTAGGGGGAGGGGGTAACCACTGTAACCTCACTTTGCACCCCACCCCTGATTGTCCTCACCGGTTCCAGCTGATCACAAGGATGGACACATGAATTGCCATCACCCGCTGCCGCACTGATCAAACAGGAAATGCACATCTCACGAGACCCAACGATCCACCCGCAGACAACACGTTAAAGGGGCCCTACTCAACCAGCCACTCCTCTATCCAGTCATTCCCCAAGGAGGTTATCTGTTGAGACAGTTTGCTCCTGCACAGCCATCTACCAATTGGCCCACTAGATCTACTGCGTGGAGTTAACAATGGCACTCGGACACTAGTTGGTGAATTTACAATAATTGACTGGACCTGGAGTTGAGTGGCTGATGCAGGTGTTGAGTTGCAATACAGGTTTTGAGAGAGGAAATCTTATATTTCACCGTGTGAATTCGGGAAATTGAATGTGATATTCCAGAGACCTGCCAGCACTGACAAATGAACAATTCTAGACCCTGAATAACTGGGAAGAAGTTTTGCAGATATCTTGTTAATCAGTGTACGTAGAGTGAATTTCTTTGGCACCCACTGATGCATCATCATTAAGATTGATTGGCTTGCCTCTAGCTCCCTGAGCTCAAGAGTCAGTTCAACAATAGTGAGTGTCTAGAAGAAAATAACTTATTCAACCAAAGCATAGGAAATATCTCTCATTGGAAATTGTCAGCTGATGAGCACATCACTTACACTGCAATCTTGATTGGAGATTGAGACTGGTATGGATGAAAGGAATTGCAACACTTGGGCATAGATAGTGTGTACGAATTCTCAGTCATGGCAAAGAATAAGGACGTGAAGAAAGTTTTCGGGCTGTCCAGGCGCAAGCTGCGCTCAAAGACGCACACTCAGAGTGACTCCAGCTTCTGCACCGAGCCAACATTCAGCAACTTCTTTGAGCAGCAGAAGGACCCAGTGATGGCCGAAGTGGCTGCGCTTGCTGCGGTCAATCTATCCTCAGACTCTCAAATGCTGCACAAGATATGGCAGAAGCTCACGACGCTGGACAAGATCGAGCAAAAGGTGGACTGTGCTCTGAAGAGACTTGATCACTTGGAGCAGCACGCTCATGACTTCTCTCATGAGCTCAAACCCAGCACCGAAAAGCTCAAGGAGGAATTGATGCTCACCAAAGAGGTCATCCAGGACATCATTCCCAATCTGCCTGACTTTTCAGCAGATGGTTTGGATGGGGATGATGACAGTGATGATGAAGATAATGATGACAGCAGCTCAGATGAAGATCCAGGTGAGACTGTTACACTGGAGAAAGACACTCTTGTAAATTCTGAAGATAGTAAGGATGACATTGAGCCAGAGCTTTTCTTTATGGAGGAGGAAATGGGAGATGGTCTTTGCACCAATCTTCATGGCTCTGACAACAGTCCTGATCAAAAGTCTGTTGAAGGTATGTACCTTGTAGACTATCCAAGCAGTTCAGATCGATTGGATACATCTTCAACTCCATTCTCTGAAACGTATGACATTGTTAGCCCCATGGGTGCCCCTTCAGAGTTCTACCCGAATTTATCTGAGATTTCAGGAAGCAATGATCACGATGATTTCACCATCAGAGGGGCATCAATCAAAGATACCTCTGAAATCGATGAAAATGATATGGATTCTGCAGATTTTTGTGATGATGACGATGATGAAGTTGATGATCAAGATAGCGAGGATGACTACTGGAGGATTTGCCCAAATGAGCAAGCTGGTGCTGATGGGATGAGTAACATCCAGAGAACTAGTATGGGGCTACTGGAACAAATTTCAAGGTTACAAGAGGAACTTGGTGAAACATCAACCTATGACAATAATGATGGTGACTATGAGGATGATGATGATGATGAT
The DNA here is from genome assembly GCF_040938485.1 of Diadema antillarum. NCBI lineage: Eukaryota > Metazoa > Echinodermata > Echinoidea > Diadematoida > Diadematidae > Diadema > Diadema antillarum. Next base: position 602,153 of record NW_027270997.1, on the reverse strand, counting down.
GGTGAAGAAGAAGATGAAGAAGATTCCAGTGAGGATGGGGAATTTACTGGAGGCAACCCACAGGGGCAGACATTCGCCCTGGGACAAAGTCTTGAGAATGTGTGCCTTCCAGATATCAATGGAACATTGGACAGTGACGATGACAAGGATGTTGATGAGCTTGAGATGCCAAGATCTGTTGCTGATGCAACAGATGTCGCAAACCTTGAGGATATTGCTACAAAGTTACAGCATGCCCCACAGACTACTGATGTAGACTACTATAATATTGAGGAGTTTCAAATGATGTCATCTGGTTTAAATCAAGGAATAGATACAAATGACAGCGAAAGAAACATGAGTACACCAAGCAATGCTGTGCCTCTTCCAAGTCTTGAAGAGCAAGAACAGATTATGAGGATGCCAAGTGTAAGTGGAGACCAAAAGAGCAGTGAAGATAGTTGGGATGATGATTGTGATAGTGATTGTGACAGCAAGGATGGCAAGAGTCACCCTTTGCATAGTGTGGGTCAGATAGGTCCACAGCCTCAAGCTGATCAAGTGTGTGAGAATGGGAGCTCGAGGGATGCCTCTGCGCATTCATTTGGTAACTTGGGTCAAAGCGGTTTACCTTCTGGTGGCTGTGATAGTCTTCAGGTTGATGGAGATGTTCTTCCACTGCCACTTGTGGCAGAAGAATCCATTCCATATGTGCCACCACCTAATCCCTTTAATATTGGTGCCAGTGATGCTTATTCAATGAACAATGTCAGTGAGGAGACCACTCCTTTGGACAATCACAATGGTGAGACTAAGTCAGAGGAAACAAAAACTCAAAATGCAGGGAATCATAGTACTAATATTACAACTGCTAGCAAGGATGTAGATTCAGATAATGAGCAAAAGCCCAGATCTATTGCAGACAAGATAAATAGTTTCAATGCCCCCTTTGCAGAAACCTCTCGGACTCCTTTGTTTAACTCTAGAGAACGTTCATTTGTGAGGAAACTGAGAAGGTCAATCAAGAAGCAGCAAGCAGTGGAGAAGAATAGGAAGAATATGAATGATAATACTGAATCAGTGGTTTCAGATAGTGTGCTAACAATCTTTGAGGCTTTGAAAACATTTGAAGAGAGAACTCATCAGGTGAATGTCAAAAGGTCTGAACTGAAGAGGAAACTCTCTTCAGTTGAGACCCACCTTGGGAGAGCAAGCAATGTGATCAAATCTGTGTCTTCCGGTTCATCCCCCAACAATTCTCTGAATTCCAGCTTTCAGAAAGCTGATGAAAAAGAGACCGTTGTCTGTAAGGCAGACAATGACAATAAAACTGCAACAAATTTCTCAACAGGTTTGAATGACGATGCAAAGGCAACCGGTCCAGATGTGGAACAGGATGGCCAAATCTTGGAAAATGGCAAGGAACACCAGATGGGGTCAGAGGTCAATGTCGGTGGGGGCTCTGATGATGGGGTCGTAAATCCGGCCAAAAACTCCTCTCCTGCTGTGGGGGAGGATTATATACTTGCTGATAATGAGAAGCAAGCTGTTGATGGGGAAGTTGATAGCGGATTGAGCCCACCTCTGCCGGCCAATGATGGGCTTGATTGTGAAAACACACAGCTACTAGAGAATGGCGTTGTTGCCAAGGAAGGAAGCAATAATGTGGGAAGTTTTGAAACAGATATCATGGTAGATTTACCGGACTTAAGTGACAGCAGTGCCAAAGAACTCGCTGGTAGTGTTGACGTAAGTGATCAAAGTGCACCGGCTGATAGTGCAGGTTGTGGTTGCAGTCTTCCGGAAAATGAGATCTCAAATGCCGACAAATTGTCAACAGGTAACTCTGATGCAACGCAGACTCCATTGTTAGAGAATGGTGAGAAAAATGTCCTAGGAAATGATGAAAAGCTTCCACCCCCAGTTGCCAAGAAATCCCTGCCAGCAGTGCCTTTAAAGCCAAAAGCAAGGAGTGCAACTCAGCCAAAAGGTGAAACGTGTGCAGACAATCAGCAGAAAGAGGAGAAGACTGAGACGGCCACAAACATGCTGCCCAGTAACATCAAGAAGAAACAGAAGGGCGGTGGGCTGAGGAGCATTCGACCAGACTTGGCAGGTCGGATCGGAGCAGCAGATGCTTCCACGCCAAAGATTCCTCCTGCTGCTGCTCCAGCAAACCCTGTCCTGGAGGTTGTCAAGAGACCTGAGGGATCTAGGCGGGCGAGGATTATTCGCAGCTACCTCGAACTTGAGAGGATCAAGAAGGAGGGAGTCAAGGCAGGCGCAGATGGGAAACCGGTCCAAATCACAGCCCCGAACCTTGGGATGCTTGAGAAGCTAAAGGGGGCTGGTACAAAGGGTATAAGCGGGGCTGGGGGAGGACTTCGTGGCTCGGATAATATGCTGGAAGAAATGATCAACATGCAACTCCTGCAGGCAATGGGAGTTAATCCTCTGGCTGTTGCTACAACTGCCCCTTCTTCAACACCGGCTGCCGACCCATCAGTGAAACCTGAGCGGCCCTCTCACCTTGCCATCCCAGCTCCAATCAAACAGACGAAGCCTGGAAAAGTAGGATCAGGGCCATCACAAGGTATTGCCAAGATAATGACAAAGTTTGGTGACAGTGCCTCATCGGGCCCAAAACAGGGCCTGTCTACCTACCACAGCAATGGAAACAAAGCATCGACATTTCCCAAAGGACTTAAGAAGCCAGGCGGTAAAATGACATACAGCGCAGAGGTGAAGGAGAATGACATTGCGATCTCACTGAAAGAAGATAATCGTCGATTATTCATGAACAAGCTAGGACACCAACCTGGGCTTAAAGGCAAGTGAACTGAATATGCCTGCATATCAAATGCTCACTCATTTGATGTTGAATGTTCCATGACTAGGTATACTAGATTAGAGGACCATCTTTTTTTTAAGCATGGCATCTGATAGGAAACTGAATGCACTTTGTGATTGAACACCTCAATGAATGGAAGGTATATCAACACAAGCCTGTACGAGTTGATTTCAAGTCCATTGTGACCTTTTCAGCATGACATCTTTGATTTTGATACCTTGGTAGTACCATAAAAGGAATGTCTTCAGCTCTAAGACACAAATGATGTTATAAGTTAAGAAATTAGCCCTGTGCAGGAGATCATTTTAAAGAAAGAAATAAGGATTGCCTTGTTGGAATTTGAAGACTGCATCCTTTATGCATGATCTAGTTTCCTTGCATCTTGTCTGATGATTAGCTAAAATTGTTGTTCAAATGTGGTCGTGCGTGGAATGAATTGCATAACTTGCTGAGTAATGGATATTTATCATGATTTTAGGTGATTATGTGGTCAATAGCTTGCGCACATACCATTTTTTCAAGTGTACTTGCTATTTTTTAAATACTTTTCGTAATGATAATAGTAGCAGTATGTAACATGTGTGATAAATGATAGTTAAGAATGAAACATCATATGAGTGCTTTTACCAATGGCCCATTATTTTCAGGATTTTTTTATTTCAAAAGATTGTTGTTGTTTTTTATCACAAGACCAATCACAGTCATGGCTAAGAAAAAAAAAAAAAACCTTACATGTCAAATATTGAATAGATATGAGCATGACAGGTGTCAGAGATACTAAACATAATATTCATTTCCAATAATGAAAATATGAGGTCATCTTTTTATTGTTCAGCAATCATTTGCGGAATGTGAGGCATGAAAGATGCTTCTCCTCCCAGCATGCCTGTACAAGATGTCTGCAGTTAAAGTTACTGATAAGAACCTTTCAGTTTAGGGAACAGAATATTGAGGAATGAATGAATTTTGAACATATAGGTCTCTCATTGTATGTAATGTATGTCCTTCACAATTCATGTTTTCGCTTTGTATTACATGTATGTCATTATTCATTTACTAAAGCATTTTTAAATTTATGTAAATGTTACATCCACATATACATTGCAATCACATTTACTACGTGAAAGTGGAAGTAAGCATGGAATTGATAACATGGTACAACTTATAACATTGCCATTGTATTGGTATAAAACTTTTGTTATGTTTATGCTCTTAGTGTATTACTCAAACTCTGGCCATTGATGCTGAAAACAGCACATATAGGCACAAATAATGGTGCTATGTCATTTGGATGGTGCAGTAAAAGTCTTCAGAGCCTTTCATGCATTTTGCAATCATTTAAAAGTGACAATCCCCTGTAGTTAGTTATGGGAAGGAAACCTCTCCATTGTTTTTGTCGATTATGAGGCTGGGTTGGCGAGTGTTAATACCAAATGATTTTCAGCATTGTGAAGTGTTAGTCCTAATAGAAATCTCAAGTCCAGTAAATAGAACAGTATGCTTTCAAATTAATTGTAGCTAGAATACCCTGTCATACTTCTCAAGCATGGTGCAGCAAACTCAGATGAGAACTTGTATATCTCTGCTTTCATCAGCACAATGTGTTTTCATATGTTCTGTCGTTATTTGTGTACAGTGCTCTGCTAACTTGCTTTCAGAGTAATGGTATTTCTAAAGGGACTCTACTATGGCAAGATACGAATAGTCTTATTCTAAGAAATGATATATGAGGAAAGTCATTTAACTAATCCAATCAAATTATCTGTAAGTCAAAATCGTATTCCTAAATTATCTTGATTTTGGTGCTGCTCAATATAGGTGCCGACTCCTGATTCATTAAGTATAGCCAGAGTGAAGAAGGTTAAAAGTTTTATACAGAGTTGAAGTCATCAACTTCTTCCACTTTGTTTCTTTTATGTTTTAAGAACAGTGAATGTGTAGTGAATTATAAACTGATATATGGATACAAAACCACCTTTCGTTCTTTAACTTCTTGGCCATCATAAGGAGCATCAGTAGCAATAAAACGGCACATCCACGCAATAATTTGTCTCTTTCAGTTAGTTATACCAAAAGACAAAAACTTGCTGTTTGACCCTCGTATGTGTTTGTCGCTCAATTTCTATCTCAATCCTCATGAGCAGCACATAATATGAACTTTGTTGGTCATCAAAGTTACACAGTCATCATTCATTCTATAATAATCCATTGGCATTTATCCAGAATTGTGCTATTTGGATGGCAACTCCCCCCCCCCCCCCCACTCCCCCCCCCCCCCCAAAAAAAAAAAATGTTCTGTTTCTTTATTTGTGAGAGGAATAGATGGAACTAGTTTACTTTGACACGTTAAGCACATGGCTCGGATGTCTGTCATGAAACAGCTAATGGCTCTAATAGCAGCCTGAACCATTCACGTCAAACCCATGATATGCGCTATAGTGAGACAGACACCAAATATAAACAAAAATATGTCATCTTTTTTCAGCACAGTGTGTGAAAACTTTTGAATTGAACTGAATTGAATTGAATTTATTTCCACATTATGGGGTGGAAAACCCTGATCAGCAAAGTTGGTTTCCATAGGGGTCCACAATGAATTGTTAATTAAGGCTGTAGATCTGTAGATATTTTTGGAACATAAAAATCCATCTCATTCTCAATTCATGATATTAGAGATATCTTATGTCTTGAATGTGAAGATTTGTGCATAAAATACATAACAAGCAGTTGTCTATTGTTTTGATAAAAAGACAGTTAGAAAGTATACTTGTCCAATGTTGAGCGCGCCATTTGATATGAGACTCTACTACCGGTTTGGTAGACATTGTGGCAAATCCTCATGCGCGCCACTATAGGCGTGGCTCCATCAACCACTCTAATTGGCCTTGTGACTTCCAAGGGTAGGAAGTCATTCAAGCAGGAGTTAATTACCGCTTGATCTCTTTGCAAATAGCTCTCGCCTTTGACGGTCACCTGGGTTCAAAGGTGTGAATGCGAGTGTCGCTATTTGATAGACATGCCGTTTTAATGGCATTTAATGGCATTTAATGAATTAATTGGTCATGGAAGCTAGACGCTGTTGTTTAGCTTGGAAGGTAGCATGGTTTAATATTCTGGAACTTGTCAGGTCGTACATTAAGGCCAAGGGCTTACTATTGAAGCCTTGGTGGCTCAGTGGTTTGAGACCACAGAATCTCAATTGTTAGGTTCATGGTTCAAGCCTACTGACAGTAGTGGTTGTGCTGTCGGTCAGAGTGAGAGGAGACGTAAAGCTGTTGGTCCCAAGATAGCTGAGCTATATGAAATCCAAAACAAATAAACAAAAAAACAAAACAAAACCAACAGCAGGAAGTAAAACAAACATTGCCAATGATCAAAGGGGGAATAGCAATCTACTCATATTTATATGAACAAATTTTATCCCAAGTCAATGTCTGTTGAAAAATTGGAAATGCATAAATAAGTTTGACCACTCATGGGCAAGTAGAACACTTGTGAGGGATGATCGTGTGCATGTATACACCATGTATAACTTTGATGGTTGGCTGGTAGGTTTCAGTCTACATCAGAGAGTAGACTTCATGGCATTGCTATCTCTGTGTTTTAAATCAGGTTGCAATACATGCTTGAGGTATGCTGGGATTCAGTAGGTTGTTGTCGCTTTTATTTATAAGTAAACAACTTGACATAAGCCTAATTTCCAAATGCATCGGATATTGAGAATCATTCTCAATATGGAAATAATTATGTACCCCGTATTGTTTTGTAATTTGACTCTGTAGATTTGTAGCATGCATTTCATAAACACTACAGCAAATGTATCTGTTATGTGTGTATGTACGTAATGTATGCATATATGTTCTTATGTATATCACATGTATCTACATCCATTTATCCATATGAATATTTGCTTATTTACATACAAAATAAACATGTTTTTGTCACTGCATCAACATTTAATAGCTGTCATTGAGATAAGAGTAACATGCTTAATCATTATGTGTGATAGACTAAAGCCCATATATATTTATATATATATATATGTATATATATATATATATATATATATATATATATATATATATATGATGCTTTTCAAAATTGAATTCGCAGCAGTTCGGTGTGTTCCAGGGGACCTTCTTAAAGGAAGAATGAATCAATGACACAAATGAAAAAAAAAAATTGAATGTATACTGGCTCACCTGCAAATGTCTGTAAGAGTTCCAAGGTCCCCTCGGCTGCTTGACTGATTGTCGTACAGGTTTTTTCACACCCCTGAATGTATATCGCTCAGGAAATGAATATTTCCTTTGCATTTATGTCAGGAGGAATACTCTCTGGAATTGAGCGTGAGTAATTCAAGAAAGCTCAAAAGTTAAGATGCATAGCAAGCCTTTAAGGCTCTGTTTCTTCTACTGGCATGGTTTTAGAATTGGGGAAATATACTTTCTATTTTGGAAAGCTATATGGGAAAGAAAAAAATAAATCCTTTCATGTGGTTACTGTTTTATTATCTTGCTATGTATCAGAGTGACTGACATTCTAAGGGATTTTTAAAATTTATGTGTCCTAAAGTATAAACAAATGTATAATATAATATAATATAATATAATTAATATAATTAATATGATAATAAAAGATGACAACTAGTCATCTTGAAGAGATGCAAGAGGTATATCAACAGTAAAAATATTGCAAGTCACATTTTTATGTGTGATATTGAAACAAATGTACACAATGGTATTTTGATGAATTTATCCATAATATGTAAATGCTCCAGCATCTGTCATGATTGTTTCCCTGTGTAAACATTTGTTACTATGCATTATTCATCACTGCTTGTTGTGTGTACTCGTATCATATCACTGTCGTGTATGTTTTAAACACAGGTGTATTGACATGTCAACTCTGGTTGTTTGTAATCTCATAAGTTGTAATCAAACGTGTCATTCTTCATCGAGATATCTTGCCTCGTCACATTTAGAGAGCGAATCCATATCATATTTGATGGAAAACTGTATATTACATGAATGAGAATGTGGATATTGACAAGGACATTTTCTGAATTGCTGTAACTCAGAACCTTGTGTGTCATGTACAATGTCTATGGGGGATTTTAGAAACTTGAAGGGAATCGGCTGATATTGCCTTGGATGGAATTAAAAGAAATGAAATAGTAATCACATTTGTAAGCTTCTGCATATGATTTTCCTTCTTATATCATTGATATAAAGTTGTCCTGTCCTGTGTCTCTATGTCTATCATGTTGATACAACTGTCATATATCTTCCGTAGCTACCTCTGGTAATCGTGTTTTATTGCAGGATATCAGTATCTCAAGCTTACATTCAGTCAGGCATACTAGTTTCAGGCATTTTTATCTTTTGAATTTTGTCGTCAACTAGTACATACTTACCAATGTATATTGAACATCCCCAGAGATATCCAAAGCCGTTGTTTGAATACTCTGATACAATCTTGCTGGCTTGTGGCGAGATTAAAGAGACAGAATTTATATGGCCAGTTTCAGAAAAAGTGTTACAATATAGGCCTACTCCAATCTCAAAAACTGCTTCAGTTACCATAGCAGTAGGCAGATTGATGAAAGTTTTGCATCTGCAGTACTGTTGTTTATCATGAGCTTGCTTTATAGCTATTATGTTTTTAGAAGTTTTTTTTTTCATTTCTAATAAGATGATTAAAGCTCTAATACTTTAAAATTTTAAAATGATTTTAAAATATTCATGATTTAAAAGAAAAAAAAACGTGGACTAGAACCTGCATTACATAAATATAATATAATTGGATTATATAGGGACAATGTTGTGTTAGAGTTGCATTTAATTTTACCTTTTTTTTAAGTTTCGTGCCTTGATGAAAATGTCTTCCTATATAGCTCCAATGTCTTTTACCACTACATTTTATTTTTCACTGCATCAAAAAATGCCACAACTCTTGTTGAGTTGCAACGCGATAGGAGCATCTCCTCCAATGTGGATTTTTCACTTGAAAATGTTGTGTACACTTTGAGATCTAATGTGGCCCTTTAAGCATATTAGTCACTTATTTGTCTGGAGTTTGTTTTTGTTTTTTTCTGCAAGAAATGGGAGGAGACAGCCCTTGTGAGTGTATGGTAAGAAATGTCTGTGGTATTGTCAGATGGTACCAAGTACTTTGAGATCAGTTTGGTCATAGGCACGGAGGAGGCCATGATTGAGGCACATGGGTTCCCATCTGAGGCCTCTTTGGGTGATTTGCTTTCTCCTTTGGATGTTTGCTATGAAAGCAACTTATCAAAACTCACCAAAAAGTGCCTTATTTAGTGCATAGTGACAGGTTGATGACTGTCAAAATTTAATTGCTATAGTGAGCTGTAGAAGTTGTCATCTTTGCTTTCAATCATGCCCTGGTGAGTTTAAACAAATTACATGTACCTTCTTATCCTTAACCCATTGAGGATGAGTCCTGAGTATATCCAGCAAGTATCTATGGAAAATGCGTGTTGTAGCAGAATCAGCCCATCCTCAGAGGGTTAAGGAGGTAGGCCTACATAGGCAAAAGAGGAGTCGCCTTGTCATTACACATTTGGGCAATTCCACGGTAACTAGGACACAGGTGCCAAAAATTCAAAATGATATTTGTTTCAAACACCATACATTTTCAGACAGTACTTGAGTTGAAGTTTTAAGAATCATTATGTTTTTTGATAAAAGCGGCCATTTTGATTTTCAAAATGGCTGCCAAAATATGCCTATAACTCAATGGTGAAAAGAGTGTATTGTCACATAACTTACTCTCTGTATATCCACTTTATTAGTACTCTAAACAACAATCTTTCATATGTATGCAGTTACCAGAGAAGTCTGTTACCACATGATAGAAAAAAAAGCTGGTAGCTTTAAAGAATTTGATAAAAACTGTTAATTACTTTGATAATGATGGATGTAACGTCAGTTACCAAAAACAAGGATTTTTTAAGTTTATTCATCAAAGGAAGTGAGCTGTATGATGTAACTTGGGATTTCTAATGTATGCCCATATGCCTTTATTTTAATACCAGAAATAAGGATACTTGGCATACTGGAGAGTCAAAATGAACACTACAAAATGTGTAACGTCAGTTACCGAAACGTCATACACGAGTATGTAACGTCAGTTACCATGACAGTAATTATAACTGAGGCAAATTTTTTGACTTTTGGCCATTTCAATACATCTGGGAAGTCAACTTACAACAAAGAGCACCAATCCCTTTCATAGGAAATGATGTCATTACCATGGTATGTCCATGGATATTTTTTTTAATTATTTCTAAATTCATTTATTCATTCATTTACCATGATTATCTTTTTTTTTGGGGGGGGGGGGCTTGAGCTTTCGATTTTTGATTCAGCACAAGTTTAAGGTTAAATCATCTGGAAGTTTAGTTTGCCACATGCAGTATATGCACTCAAATTAGTACATTCCCAGCCCTACGGGATGATAAAGCTACCAAAGTTTGTAGGCCTAATCAGTGACATGATTGCATGTTAACTACATTTTCTGTACAAAAAAAAACAACAAACTTCTGCACAGCTGTATACCAACAGTTTAACAATCTTCACCAATGTTTGCTTTTGCTGGCATTTTTCTTTTTTTTTTCAGGAAGCTTAGTCAAGTTTCTACCTCAAGGCAAATGCACAAACAGATATTTCTTCTCTTGCACTTAAATGTGTGGTGTAGTTAACATGGCTCATCTTGTATTATGGTACGTAAGGCATGTACTCATTATTGTTTGAAACTTAACACTGATGTTGCTCAAAGTGAGAGAGGATTCTATAGGGTTTTAAAAAAATTGTTCATACAGTGTGTATTTGTTGATTACTTTATTCTATTCATGCAGGGACATTTTGTAATACAACACATGATAATCATGAACAGGAAGAGTTTTTTATATTGATTTTAGTATTCTTTCGTTGCAAAGTCCGATTTCTTGGTATCTTGAATGTATTTGCAAGCCGTGATATATCAGTGAAAAGGAAAAGAAAAACAGTTAAATTACTTCAAGCTAGGAATAAAACAATAATGCTCTTTTAACCAAAAAAAGCATTTATTTTTCTTCTTCACAGAGAAATATTAAAAGTGCGACACTTTTCATTTAAATCAATTGATGATGGTGATCATCAGGAGTAAAATAAAGAAAAGAAGGCGAAATAAATCACAATAGATTTCATACATATTTATGCATATTTATGAGTTGATACATGTTTTTTTCCCCAAGATATTTTGATATTTTTTTCAAGCACAAAAATATCCATGTTTTGTGTAGTACAAGGTATTATGGGTGGAGCACTCTATGTACAGATAAAAACTTTCCTGTTCATTAAAAAACAAACAAACAAACAAACAAACAAAAAAGCCCTTAGTCATGTCAATATATTTACACTTGGAACTGCTTAATCTACTAATGACTCTGTGTAATCATAAATGTTGAATAAAAATTAAATCTTCAGACAAATGTCAAGAAATATCCTCTTGTGCATTTACATTATTTTGCCCAACTGTGCTATGGCATGGGGGGGGGGGGGGGTGCCCCTAAGGGCCCACCCAATATTATTTGTGTCTTTAGATTTTGTTTTAATTTGTTGCTGTAGTTGCCTGGGATTGTCACTGGTACATTGCAGCAGTATAATAGCCTGTTAAATAAATTAGTTCTCTGTAAACCCTACGGCAAAGTATGTGTAACGTCAGTTACGTAACGTCAGTTACTGACATATTTACCTTTAAGTTTTCATAGAACACAAAGAAAATGGACTACTGTTTCATTTCATTGTGTATTTATGACTGATGAACCAAGGTATGACTCCATATCAACTAAATCATTCTGAATGGTCAGAATTATGAAATATCACATAGCTATTCCCAATCATGATTTTGCATGTGTAAACCCTATGGCAAATGTAAGCGTAACGTCAGTTACGTAACGTCAGTTACCGTCATGCCTTCACTGAAATTGGCATGGTGGTAAAAGGAGGCAACTAAAGTGCACATTATTTTGCACACCTGTTCCTAAGAACCTAGGTGTATTGCCATATTAAACACATAAAGGCTAAAAGTCAGGGACATGAGATATTTCCATTTACATCTACACCATAATTTCCCATGTCCTTTTTCCGTAACGTCAGTTACCGACACATTTTCACTTGCTATGTGATAAGAAATGCAGTTTGAGAGAAAAACTTTCCACCTATTTCTTCATTCTCATGAACCTATTCATCAATGCTAATTGCAAGCCCAAGGTGCTTTCATTCACAAAACTACAAGGTAAACAATTTCATGAAAATCCTTACGTGTAACGTCAGTTACCGTGGAATTGCCCATTTGAGCTTTCATAATATCCAACGGGAATAAAATAAAGTGGTTTGGGAAGATCATGCCTTTCCCATGTCACAGATGTTTGCAATTACTAGTTAGTGAGTCAGTCCTTTGAGATGTCAATAAAAACACATGCGCATTATAGCATGTAACCCAGTCAATGTCAAACGATATCCGATAATGTGGAATAAAGGAGTTACTTTGGGCACGTAGACTAGTTATTGCCATGTGTCATATTTGAAATGATTGATGAATGAACCCAAAATTAGAAGTGCAGTCCACTGATATGTGTAGGGAAGATTCTGCGAGTTACCCTCACTGAAGACACCAATGGGAGAGTGAACAAGCTTGAGTGAAGAAGTCACTGCAATAATTTCTTTTGCTCACCATGGCAGTGAGAGAAGGAAAGGAGTTACTTTGGGCACGTAGTTATTGCCATGTGTCATATTTGAAATGATCGGTGAATGTAGAGTAGAAGTGCAATCCACTGACATGTGTAGGGAAGATTCTGTGAGTTACCTTCATTGAAAACACCAGTGGGAGAGTGAACAAGCTTGACTGAAGAAGTCTCTGCAATAATTTCTTTTGCTCACTATGTTAGGGAGAGATGGAAAGGCAAGAGAAAAAAAAAAATTGGGGACAGGAAACCAAATCAGTGTATGTGGCAGTCATGCTGTGAGAGAAATCTAAATTCATTCACTGTGGGATATTGTTTGAAAAGTCACAAATGCTTTGACCCCACATCTCTGTAAATTGAATTGATATGTGAAATGGACACCCCTGGATAAGTTGGTGTGTGAACAAACAGCTGCCACATGATCCTAAGAAATTAATTTTGTGTCGCCGAATGGCATTGTGAAATTGGTCTCTTGACCCGTTGATATTTGCAGGGTTCTTGGAGGCAAAAACTGGGTCAAAAAGTTCAGAAAACAGACATTCCTGTGTCAGGAGGGTGGAGATTAAGCCAGAGTAAGTTGGAACAGAGATTGAAAATTCAAATGAAAAAAGAAAATAATCTGGTAAAAGTAAGTAGGGCAGTTTTGTGAGAGAGGAATAGATATGACAAAAAAAAAAAACATATTGAGAAAGAGAAATATGGAGGAAAACCAACCATATAGATAGATAGAAGCATGTAGAGAGATAGAGGAAATGGCAGAGAGATTATATAGTTTTGGTTGAGACTTAACTTCAGGTTTTCATCATTTTTTGGTCAGATTGTTACAGAGGTTAACTTGGCCTAACGAACCATCATGACCACCAAAAATACCCAGACTCTCAAACAAGGTGTTTGGTCGATGTCGATCATCTTGTCGAACTCTTTATTTACATATTCCTACGCGGAACATTAAAGTGCCCAGAGATGATAGTACAATGCACATGTACCTATAACAAGATAGTGAGAAACCTCTTATGAAATATGAAAGAACATGTAATTCCATGAGGATTTCAACGTTTATTTGATGAAAATTGATTTCGAAATGGCTGAGATATCCAAAACAGAGTGATCCTGATAAAGTGTGAGACCCACATTTTATTATGATCATTTTGTTTTACTTTACTTTTGGATGTTTCAGCTATTCCAAATCTGATTTTCATCAAATAAACTTTGAATTCCTCTGAAAATGGTGTGCTCTGTACTATTTCATAAGTGTTTTCTTGGTATCTCGCAAAAAGTTAGAGCCCAATTTTCATCTCCACCAATACTGTTCCATCCCTTTAAGAGAGGAGAGTCGATGTGAAGAAATTAAAAGATATCACAGAGAAAAAAACAACATCAGTGTTACGAGAAAAAACCCCACACCAAATAACTTAAACGACGAAGATGGAGACACAGCAAGGGGAGATAGCTAAAAAAGGTAAAAATTCATTGATGTATTAAGAAAGAGAAATATAAAGAGACAGTGGACACAGAGAGAGACAGAGACAGAGAGTGTGAGAGAGTGAGCTACAAGGTAAATAGAGATTCAGACAGATTAACAAGGTGAGACGAATATTTTAGCAAGATATTTATTGATATGTTAAGAAATGCAGGTATGAAGAAATAAAGAAAGAGAGATCGAGAGAGAGAAAAAGATAGATCGAGAGAGAAGGCGAAGGAGACCAGCAAAGGATACTGACACTTTGTGGTAAGAATGACATAAGCTGTGCAATCAAAAAAACTGTTACAGTGTGGCTTATAACAAGAGAGAAAGATATCAAATAGAAAGAGACAGATATTATGACACAGAGACAGACAGGTGGTAGAATGGACACAGGTGCATTCTCACAAACAAACATTACTAACTACAACACAAGTGTTGGGGGGGGGGGGAGAAAGAGGGAGTGATGGCTGAACTGAAAAAAAAAAAATGGGGAGAGCTGGACATACAGGCCCGAATTCACGAAGGTGGTACAAATGAAACCATGGTTTAAACCATGGACAAAAACCATGGAGCGCCAAGTGTCGCATGGAATATTTCGTTACGAATTCAGTCATTTCGTCTATGAAATGATTATCTTGTAACGAAATTACAACATTTTGTAACTAAATGAACATTTCGTCCACGACATGATAATTTCGTTAACGAAACTGTCATTTTGCCGACGAAATGACCAATTTTGTAACGAAATATTCGGTGCGACACTTGGCGCTCCATGTTTTTTGTCCATGGTTTAAACCATGGTTTCATTTGTACCACCTTCGTGAATTCGAGCCACAGTGTAGAGATAGTCACACAAATAAGAAGATTTTGCTGATGTATAGCATTGTTGCCATGTGATGATATGTTGTCATGTTCATGATATAGTTGCCAGTGTAAGTGAATAATTTGTGAAGTGCAAATAAACTCTCATATATGAGAACATATCCTGTGTACGACAGCAGCCATGATACAAAATTTAAACTGAATATATGAAGAGTTTGTTCGCAAAAACCGATAAGTCCATATTTTCCAAATGGAGATATTTGTGATTAAAGGTCAAGAAAAATAAAGAGAATAATAAGAAAAGTTTTGCTTCTTTTGACCATAACTTAAAAAATGTACCTTTATATGTAGTGACCAATATATCATTTAAAAGGAATTATTTGGTACTTTATGACAGAGACCGTACTTCAAAATCTTCAAAAATGGACCTATCGGTTTTTGCGAACAAACTCTTCATATCCATATCTACTGTGGTATTAGGGAGAGTATTTTGATATACTATACATTACATACAAGAAGAGTGAAATACCAATATGCAATGCAAAGCAATGAGTGAAATTTTCTAAACCCACAAGGCCTACATGCAATGTACACAATCCCTATCACAATCCAATAGCATATTGGATTGATGGATTGCAGTTTAAAGAGATCATATTGACTCAAATCGCAACTTTCAAAAAGAAAAACCTCTCAAGTGTGTGCCTTCTGTAGGTTAATGGTATGCAGTAGCCCTTGACTTAATTGCCAAGCATATTTACACACCGAAGAAGATGATATCTTGAGGACTGTGGGTTTCTTTTTTGATCATAGGGATGTCATTACCTGTCCCTTCAGTGAATGCAAACATGAATTGCCAAGCCAGCACTCCAAAGCTTGAATGGATGGGACCAGTGGTTCTCCCTACCTTCCAGAATTAGATTTGGAGTAGATAAAAATACTCTTATGTGGATGGAAAAAAATATGCATGCCCTTTTGTGAATGAGTTTGGAGGAATCATGCATGCTTTCGTAGGTTGCATTGTAACTAAAATAGCACTTGATTGCATGTTGTGCTTGTATTAATGTAATCATTGATTATTATTCATTTGACTGAAAAAAAGGTAAGAGAATACATGCACAAATTGTGGTACTGGGAAAGAGTGCTTAAATTTTTCATAGAGAGAAAAAGAGATATACGAAAACAATCATGAAGAAGAAGGCTTTTTTAGCCCTGTGTGTTAAAGCACAGGATAAAAGTGATAGATGATGTAACATTTGCATTAATGTGAAAAAAACCCAAAAACTTTCAGACCCAAACATCCAATACCTTGAGCAGTGCTTACTCTCAGTACGTCTCTCAATACCACAGTTTTAATATCTCATTACTATCCTATGCAGAAGTGTTGCCAATGGTAATTGATGCAGTTAATGATGGCTTGATGCTATTCGGTGATGAATCTATACCCTCTGCCAATATACTAAGCCAGCTATCTTATAAGCTACTGAACTGCAAGCTGACCATATTTTCTGTGGGGGAAAAACACAAAAAGATGTGATAATGAGTCACGAATACTTGAAATGTCCTTGCCTGAAAACACTCCAGAAAACAAAGATGTTGAGATAGTCTACTTAACATTTTGTACATTTGTCCTCCCAAGTTTTAAATCAACAACAACATTCACCAACATGCACCCACACATGCACACACACACACACACACACACACCAAAAAAAGTGCATTTAAAGTATAGATGTGTTAGTGTCAGTGGCTTCTAGATTATGAAAATACACCTAACATGAGAAGCTTTTATTAGGATTATGGAACTTTTTTTTTGTCAGAGTACTAGCCAGTCACAGCCCTTTTTTCAATCCAATCTTTTCACTATCATATCCTATCTGAAGGTTGGCCAGAAATAATTTTCACCTAAACAGTTTCGTGATCATGCCACAAACTTCCCTTCAACTTTCCCATCCGGCACCAATTGTAATCTGTCCATGGGAAAATGTTCTTGGCAAGAATAATCAAAGATAATACAAGATTGTATATACTGCATGAACTCGTTAACATCCTGCATTATGAAAGTGCTCTGTGAAGTTATGTAACCACACTATTCCCCCCCCCCCCCATAAATGATAATGGGAATGACAAATGACAAAGTTCATACAGGCCAGAGTGTGTCGAAAAGGTGACCCACCATAACTTGAGAGAGTCAGTTAAAGAGGAATTCCAGTCCAGTCATAAGTTAGATGTATAAGTAAAGGTAAAATCTTACGAGGACAACAGTGCAAATTTGATCAAAAGAGGATAAAAATTAGGGAAGTTATAAAAGTGTGGAGTTTCGCTAATTTTTGTGGAACAGTTCTCGCACAGTTGATATGAATATGCAGATGAGTGAATTGATGATGTCATTACCTTTTCATGACTTTCCATTGACCCTGTATAAAAAAAAATGACAAAAATTCAGTGTTTTTGTTATTAAAGTGCAAAACAGGATGTTATTTCTGTTTGCATCAATTCAGAATAATGATCAGTTAGGTAGCTCGGGATTTGAGACTGGAACGTAATTGGGGTTAAAGGCATAATTTTCCATTTGCAGATGAAACAAAAACCCAGCTTTAGTGCTTCAAAATAATTCTAAATGTGATTTATGGAGAGAAACAACCAATGTAAGAATTTGAACAGTATACTAAATAATGTTAAGTATTGTTGAATATACAAAATGTTAACAACAAGTATTTTAAAAATGTTTCTTGACTAAACTGCCTACAGTTATGGTTAATTGAGGAAAATACTGATATCTTCTTATATTTTAGGCTGTATTGCAAAAATCTTATATGGCAGGATGTTTTGTGATACAACTGATCTACACATATGTATCAAATGTGATATCTCGAACATTTTCAAGTTACTGCTCCCAAAGGTAAACTGTACCTTTAAATGCAAAACTGGAAACTTCACAATTTTATGTACAAACTGTAAGGCAAGTTGTGAAGGGATGGCATCATTACCTCCATGTTTGCATATTCATATTGACCGTTCAAGAACTGTTTCCAGAAAATAAGTGAAACTTCAAAATGTCATAACTTACACATTTTTAATCAAATTTTGATCAAATTTTCATTGTTGTACTAAGAAAATTTTACTCCTTCTTTTCAGAATAATTTTTAATTGCCCTGGAATTCCCCTCTAAGAAGTTACATATTTTTTTTCATGTAGGTGCAAGACCCAACAACTCTCCAAGCTACAACAACAATAGCAGCAACACCAATAGCAACAACAGCCGTGGACTTGTGGCAACCAGCAGCTTTGAGTCAAGCATTAAACCAGTAAGTTTTCATGCATTTTCCACCTTGCCCTGTCATTGGTACCAACTAGCCTGAAATAAAAAAAACAACAATAACAACATAACAATCTGTTTTAAATCTTCATTGCCCAATCAGGCCACTAAAAGTTATCCTTTTTGGACGCTTGGTGGCTGGAAATTAATCTTAGTGCCCCCTCCCCCCAACACAGCTAATGTCGAGCCTGTATTATGACAGACAAGATCAAAGACCACAGAAGACTTGTTCCACTCTTTGAATACCTGTTTATTTCCCAAATTCACTTTGTTGTATGTACTGACTTTTGTATAAAAAAAGTGTTATAAGAAAAGAGATAATGAATAGAGTGGAATATGGTCCAAGAAAAGAAGTAAAGTGTGAGAATAGGGATCGAGAAGGGGTGGGGAAAGTCTAAATTGGGGTGAGAGGGTTGGAAGAGTTGCCAGAGGAATTTGTGAGATGACTCGAAGTCACTTGCTTTTATTAGGAAACACAGAGGCACATAACGGCTCCTGTGAGACTGTGACTCAAAAATCAAATCAAGAACCATCTCTTCTCTCCGAGGTTTTAGTTGTTTGTTCTTCAGCTCATCACGCCCCAATCCTTATACACTAGTAACTCCTTGAATGACCTATTTTAGCTTGGGGAGTGTCTGAATTGTTTTTGTTCCTCTGGGTTTTTTATCACCATTTAAGGATTCCAATCTCTCCACCATTCGGTACTTCAGATAAAAACAAGAGCAAATACTTGGTTAAGGGTTTGTTAATCAGTGTAAGCCAACAGCTTGGTCATTTGAATGCAACTGTAGTCAGCTATTTGTTCATTTGTTTACTTGCTGTATTTATCATTGTCTTCAGGTATAACTGTTGTTATTCTGGACTTCTTTTCTTGTATTAATTTTCTGAACCACGACTGCAAAATATTTAGTATGACTGCAATATCTAAAGCCTGATTGTATCCGGCAAATATTATAGTAAGTTTTTATTGATTCAGTTATCATCACTTTCATATTTCTTGTACTTCATTTCTATAAAAAAAAAAAGTTGCACAAATGATTGGAATGAGATTCCACAGGATGATATCTGATGGAAGTTCGAAATATCTTGTTTAGATTACGAGCTGATATGGTTTGGTTCTAAAAGCTGTTTGTCACCCCTTTGAGATTTATAAGTTAGGATGGTTATCAGTTATTTGCAGGTTATCTTTTCTTATTTAGATGCTGATATCTTCATTTCTAAGTACTGATCTCCTGTAGATATGTATTCATGAAAGGAAAATATTAAATATGTACAACTTCATCTAAGTCACTTTTACTTTGAGACTGTCTCTGGCAGTGTCAGTGTGTCTCATACTGCACAGTCTATTTTAAAGTTCTCGTAAAAGTCAGGTCAAAGTAAAGCTTAAAATCAGAGACTCTTCTTTCCAGATGATCCAATGCCCTTCAGAAGTGGGTGATCACATCACCCCCATAGTGTCCATCGTCCAGTAAAATAGAGGCGAGAGGAAATCACTTGTGACAATGACTTACTTCCCCCCCTGAGGAGGTGGGGAAATCAGATGCTGAAGGAGGTTGTGTTCCTGTTTGCATATATTTGCCTTCATTTAGAGGACATCAAAGCTTAATCTTAGCCGGTGAGGTCTTAGAGGAATGGGCTGTTGATATTGTCAGCTTTGTCCTCATAAAATTGGCAACTCTGATTTTTATTGTGTATTTCAAACCGGAGAAAGATGAGATGAAATTTGTTAATTGAAAGTTACACATATTTGCCAACGTGTGAGAGAAGTAAGAGCTTTAATCCCCAAAATATGTGTTGCCAATTTGAGAATCTGTTATACATCCAGTGAATTTATATGCTTTTGAAAATTCAGCAACTGTACAAGCAATAATCTAACCTATGAAGAATGACAAAAAGGCTCATTTTGTTTTTACTCTGTGCTGTACAGAAAAAAAAAATTGATTCAACTTTGCACCTATACCAATGTTACTCCGGGAACACCTTTACAGGTGTACCTTTGCACCTTTCAGACCAGTGTCACAATGGGAGCACCTTTAAAGGTGCAACTCAGGCAATCAGAGGTGTGAAATTTTTTTGATGAGGGTACCAAAAATGAAAGAGTTACAGCATTCGTAAGTTTCACATAGGTTTTCCTATCAGAACAGCGTGTGAAAATGAAATGACGTAATACTGTCATCACCTCACAAATCTCCCTGCTCGAGAACCAAATTTTCTTGGAATGTCATAAAACTTTTGCAGAAAACTGGGGGATGTACTGACAAAGAAATGATTTGCAGAGGGAGAGAGATGAATATTTTGAGAGAATGTGGGGGAAAGCCAAAGGAGAATAGCAGAGACAGATTAAAAAAAAAATGATTTGGGCAGTCACTTACTAGACCTTTCAAAGCTTGTCTGAAGATAATTAACAAAGTAACTTTAGTATCACATGAATTTGATGAGAGAAAAACAGTATTCAGAACTCTGGTGAAAATATCCATTTAGTGGCTCTCTTTTCTTGGAAAATCCAACCCACGCAGGGCTGCTTTCTAGAACACAGGATATAACCGATAATCTCACAGCGAGTAGATCATAAAATGTGACAAGTATATTGTATGAGACACCCTTCATAAAGAATATTGTCAATTTTAATTTGAATCTCCTGTATGTTGTCTGATAGTGGTAAGGCATCATGAAGGAATATAACGGTACAAAAGTCCATTCATGACATAGACCTTACCCGTTACTGTCTAATTCCTAAATTGCCGTATAGACTTCTCTACTTGCCTACCAGGTGTCTGTGGGCAAAGGCTTAAAGAAGAATGCTTACCGTAATGTCTTATCTTACATCTGAGTAGGAAAATCAATAGACATAATGAAAATGGACATACTTAAAAGTAACTTTGAATTGGTCGCACTTAGGGCTAGATTGCCATGCATGGGTTGCACCCAGATAATCTACATACTTTTTTTTTTTTTTTGCTTGTGTAAAATATCTTGCAGTCTATATGCCAGTAAGTATGGTATATAGAGAATCGATTCTTTCTTACTCACATTGTGAATGCATACTCATCAAGTGGTGTCAACTATAGGAAGAGGGTGCATGAAAAATTAAGCAACCCAGTGGTTAGATGTCATATCATTGATGCGGTCATCATGTTTGTTGTCTCATTATCATCATCGTTATCCTGTCAGTATAATTTCTGTCATTATATCTTACTTCCACCCACCTTCATTATCACTGTCATCTCAAACAAAATCAGTATTGTTTTGTTTTATACACCATTTATATACCATTACCATCATCATCGTCATCATCATCATCATCATCATCACCATCATCATCATCATCATCATCATCATCATCATCATAACATCCCTCCTACTCAGTCATCCTTATTGATACTTTTGTTGATGCCATGACTTTCACAATTACCACTCTACATCACTACATGATATGCCAAGAGCACCAGTAACACCAAGCTCTTTATCATCAACACCAGTTTCATTATCATCATCATCATCATCATCAGATGTAGCAACGTCACTGTTATCATCTTAAGCTTCATCATCCCTGTTGTCATCAGTGCAAGCACTCTAGAACTATTACCTGCGACTAGCAGTGTAATGACAATATCCCATGTAGCGATGACGGCGCATTAGAAAGATAGAGCATGCAGACTCTAGGGTTCTCCCGCGCTAAAAGGTCAGATGTCTAAATTAGGGTAAAACCAGTTCCTAATCTGGTTTTGGAAGCCACTGCCCAGGCTTAATCCCAGATTGGTGCTCTCATTCCGCAGACTATGTGGAACAGCGTTAAGTACAGGGTCCAATCCCACAGGCAAGCTGTTAGGCCGAGCATCACCTGACGAGGAGGTGGGGTGGGGGAGAGGGAAGGGTAAATCGGGCATTTGTATCGGCTTGTCTTATCCCCTTCGTGCATACCACACCCATCATAACAAGCTGATAAGCGGCTCTTTTTGACATATCTGGGATTAGTATAAAACATCTTTCTTATCCAGTCTCTGGCCGAGATCCAAAGTGAAAGGCAGATCTTGGTCAACTTCTCAGCAGAAGAAACAAAAACAAAGATGACTGCATCTGAAGGATGGGAACCTTCGTTGTTTTGTTTCAGCATTTGATTCATTATACTCATCTTGGAGGCTTTAGTCATTAAAATGTTAACTGCATATTGTATGATTCCATCGTACGAGTGAGAACCATTTTTGTTTTCTGGATGGAAAAGGCAATATGTGTGTGTACTATATTCATCACGCACTGACACAGCAGTATCTTTAAGTGAAATAGCTGCTCCAGGATCAAGGACACTTCTGAAAACCAGCTTTGCACCCACAAAGATTTTTTTTTGTGCATTATGTTGATATTTTGCACATGTCTCCAGTTCCCACAAATTCCTTATCATCTATTGTCGAGACATGAATGAAATGTTTTTGGTAAATAGACTATATGCCAGATTTTGCTACAAAACAGCTGATATCTGCAAATCCAGATAAAAGCCAGCTTGTCATTCCATTAACAAGAAAAATGAATTCCC
This sequence comes from Diadema antillarum, assembly GCF_040938485.1. Lineage (NCBI taxonomy): Eukaryota > Metazoa > Echinodermata > Echinoidea > Diadematoida > Diadematidae > Diadema > Diadema antillarum. Next base: position 579,438 of record NW_027270997.1, on the reverse strand, counting down.
CTGATGAGGCATTGATCAAGAAACCATGCAATACGAAAAATGTCCTTTGAGTTTGATTTTCTCCAGATTGCAGTGCTGAATGATGTTCAGTTAACACATTATTCTCTGTAGCGGCTGAGAAATCGGTTATGCTTAGAAGTGGCTTTTCATTGGCTTTCATCCAAAGCACTAGGCAACCAGAAAATTGTACTCAGGAAGTAAGCAAACTAAACAAACATTTTGGGGGGAATGACTTTGTCAAATTTGTGAGATTGATGTTCACTTTGAGTAATTATGACTTTTTATTTCTTTTTTGTATGTGAAAAAATATGTGAAAACATCTGAATGGAAAAACTTCAAGTGGATGAGGTAGGGTCGTGATTATGTATTCGTTTGGTAACCTTTCTGATTAAGCTCTCTTTTATCTCCTTTTTCCATTTTTCCTTTCTCAAGCACTTTAGTTTTAATGTGACATTAATTCATCAAAAGTGCATTTTCATCAAAAAATCTATATATTTCTCCAAAAAGACATTAATTTTCTCAATTGATTAATTTTCTCAATTAATTAATTTTCTATGTGCATACAGAAATATGATCATGGAATTAAAGGGTTTGTATGTCTCTGGAGAAACTCTATGTGGAAAATACGAAAACAAAAACAAAAGCAAAGAAGAAGGAGGGCATTTTTTTGTTAGTATTTAGATGTAAACAAATGTTTCAATTCTGGTCAGTTTAGTGAGCCAAACAGCCAATCGCATGCCGATGCACTTCGAGTGACCTTTTACCGTTCTTTTATTGTCAAGTCCGATCGCATATTTCATGCCTTACGTGGGATTAGCAATACACATGAATCAAAGAAAAACACTTCCTTTGGGGGGAAAATATGAAGTGATCTCCCTCACAAGTTGCCACAAAGTGACATATTTCTCTCTTTTTTTTGTGCGTGTGTGTTGAGAAGTTGTTGACATGAGCGTTTCTTGGGAACGTTATATTTTTCTGTCAGTGTAAGACAGGAAGGTCTGCATTCTCCGATCTGTAGTTGACACTTGGCCACATCCTATTAAATTTTTCTGTCTCCTCGTCAAAAGGATGTTTGTGTCTCTAGCACAGTCTCTACTGGGAATAGCACAAAAGTACAAATCTTGCATGTTACACATGTTTGATAGGCAGCCATAGAAATACATAAATGTGGAAAATTTTAAAAATATCAAACGCAGAAATTGTGACTATGATTATAGCGAAACAATTGGAGTTGTTTGTGCCATTTGGTCAGAAGTAATTGAAACAAAAGGGTCTTTTCTATATCATAGTCATGCAAGGTTTATTGCAGAACAATTTCGACAATTTTTGTTTTTATATTATTTGTTCTTTTCTTATGCTATGATTGTACATTGTCACTCTTTGTTAATGATGAAGTAAACGAAACAAAACTAAACAATTTCAGTGCAAGCTGCTGGGTTTCTTTTCTGTCAAGTCTGAGGCAAAAACCTAATGATTGTCATAAGCAGACAATATACATTCAAAGTAAGAATTCCATTTAAGTCCTGCCTCTGGATGGATATGACACACATTTTTTTTTCCAATTTTTTTTTTCGCGCTCCACCTTTAAAGAATAAAACAAAACATAACTTATTACAAAAGGTTCGATAAAAAAGAACAACAATCCTATAAAAAGCTAAAAGTACAAATCTTATCATCGGAGTTAGCCGAATATGAATGTGCTTTTAATCCTTGTTGTCTTCGTTATTTATACTTTTTGTTGTATGCATTTCTTATATTCGTATTGCTGGTTTGATAATGATAATACTGATGATGATAATAATAATAATAATAATAATAATAATAATAATAATAATAATAATAATAATAATAATAATAATAATAATAATGATGATAATAATATTATTATTATTATTATTATTATTATTATTACTACTAGTATCATTATTATTATCATTATTATTATTATCATTATTATTATTATTATTATTATTATTAATAATGATAATGATAATGATAATGATAATAATAATAATGATAATAATAACAGCAGCAACAACAACAACTAAGACAACAACAATAACAATAGTGACATTGATGATGATGATGATGATGATGTCATCTCCTGAGGGCTTGCCTTGGTCCTCAAAGTATGCAGAGGTGTCTGATTCCATTATCAACAGCTTTACCATCCAAACTTTTCCCCTCATTTGTGTCTTCACACTCTTTTATTTGAATGTCATAAGGTTGAGTCTTGTGCAGTCTAAAACCAGGATAGAAGTGGTCCTTTATATAAAACATAGTCCCAATCCACACCCTTGTGTCCATGCTACTCCATGGTCTGGTCTGACAGTAACCTTTAAAGGGATTGTGTAGTTTTGGTTGAGACCTAGCTTCATGTTTCTAACATCTTTTGATGAGATGATGAGAAACTTCTTATGAAATATGAAATATGAAATAGCATGTAATTCCAAGAGAGATTCAACATTTATTTGATGAAAATTGGTTTTTGAATGGATGAGATATCCATAAGGTTGAGTCTTGTGCAGTCTAAAACCAGGATAGAAGTGGTCCTTTATATAAGACATAGTCCCAATCCACACCCTTGTGTCCATGCTACTCCATGGTCTGGTCTGACAGTAACCTTTAAAGGGATTGTGTAGTTTTGGTTGAGACCTAGCTTCATGTTTCTAACATCTTTTGATGAGATGATGAGAAACTTCTTATGAAATATGAAATATGAAATAGCATGTAATTCCAAGAGAGATTCAACATTTATTTGATGAAAATTGGTTTTTGAATGGATGAGATATCCAAAACAGAGCAATCCTCATAAAAGATGGGACCCATCTTTTATAAGGATCACTTTGTTTTACTTTGCTTTTGGCTGTCTCAGCCATTCCAAAGCCAATTTTCATCTAATAAACTTTGAATCCCTTTTAGAATGGTATTCTCCATATGATTTCATGAGTAGTTTGTTGGTATCTCACAAACGAGAAAAAAAAGTTAAAAGCCTAATTCTCATCTCCACCAAGACTATACGTCCCTTTAAACAAGCTAAGTTCCTCTTCCATTTTATAGGGCCAGGAGGGCAAACTGTTGTTGTGACCTTACATGACCTCTAGCCCCCAGGTTGACCCCATGGCAGAGAGGTAACTCACAGTCAACTCAAATGCTGTCTCTTCCCCCCCATTTCTTCCATACCTCCAAGCCCTAACTGATCCCAGCTAATCAGTCCACATTCTTGGTGTCATGTGATATTCGTCTGGGGGTCACATGACGTGTGCCAGTAAAGGCTTTGGTGCCGATACATACTGCTAAACCTGGTAGGATCCGGATACAAAATGAAAGACTTCCTAAAGAAAACTGATGTATGACTAATGGTATAGCTTCAATCATCTTGAGAAATATAGGATAATGGAGAATTGGTACAAAAACTACTTTATGTACAATGTGACGAGTCTTTCAGCTGTTTATCTGTATCTTTCTTCTCAGTTTGATTGATACAGTATGGTATACTTGTAGGTATGGAGCTTTTATCACAACCATGAATATGTTGTTATTTTGTTATTCCACACTTAATGTAATTTGATATATCAAGCTTTTTATGAGATATTGTATAGGCCTGTATGTTATTGAACACCCAATTTGAACTGTTTCTTCTCATACACTTTACATTCAATTTGACATTGTAATATATATATTTTCCCTATATGTTTTCCTTGTACAATCATATGTACAATCTGTATCAATGTGTTGGAACAATTCATATTATTTATAACGTATTGTCAAATTTTGTTTTAAATTGTAATGAAAATGGAATGCAGAAATAGATTGAAATGAACTTAACTGATATATAATGATATATTTCAGCTAAAAGCAAACTGCATTCTTATCAAGAATTGCAAATGGGTAAATCAAAGGAAAGAGTGCATGTTCTGATTTTTTTTTAAATTCAAATACAATGAATATGAAAGAAGGAAGATGAGAGAGATAGATAAGCTAAAGAGAGGAATAATGGAAGATAAAGAAAAGGATAGAAAGAGATACAGAGAGAGAGATACATGTATATATAATATAGAAAGAGAGAGAGGAGAGAGATAGATGAAAAGAGAGAGGGGACCAATGTGATTGGAGTTGATGCTAAAAGGAGGCACATAATTTCTACGTCATCAGATGATCATTGCCAATACTAGAGCTCCTAATACGGCATTAACATTCATATAACGAGATTCATCTACCGATGATTTACTCGAATGTGTGGTCCAGGCGACGTGTGTTGTAGACCTTGGCAGCATTGCAGCGGGAGAGAAGCTAGCTTGCTTGTTTGCGGCATTCTGCAGACGAACTTGCACTTTTTTTCTTCTTTCAAATGTGATTAAGATGAACCAATCAAGGAGCATTGCATGATGTATATAAGCCAATATGCGGGGCATGACATTCTGTTTGCTTTCGAGTAATCTCATCCCCAGTATCAACACTGCCAATTGTTGTAACCTTTCTGCTTTGCATCCAGGATGGGGCAGTTATCCTCAAGAACCATGGGGTCCTGGAAGATGTGGAGAGTTCGGGGACGACGGCAGAGAAACTTCTCAGCACGAATCCGGAGACGGAAGGTGTTCCATCGCTACCAGAAGATGCGGCGAAAGGGGACAGTTCAAAGGTAATTGAGGAGGGTGTTGTTACAGATGAAAAGACTGATACATCCGTTTTGCCATCATCATCATCCTTACCACCACCACCACCACCACCACCACCACCAAAACCATCATTATCATCATCATCATCATCATCCGTATCATCTGCATCATCACTGCCAGAGTCAGCGGCAATCCTCCCAGATTCCCTGCCATATCCAAAGGATACCAAAGACATCACTGAAGAGGCTACAACCTCAACTGGAGAAAGCAGTTGCCACGGAAACCGGGAAATGGATAATGGTGCGGATGATGCTGAGAATGCAGGCAGTACCTTGTCCTCAGAATCAGTGACATCTGAAAAAATTGAAGAGGGGGATGCAGCACTTTGCCAAGAAGATGCCGGCAAAGACTGCGCCGAAAAGCAGGAGGAGGGTAAGGGAAGCATTGCTCCCAAAGTGCATGATGCTGTTGCCATGGTAAGCCCAAGGGAAGACGGGGAGTTGGATGCTGATGATGAGGCATCTCAAAGTGATGGCATCCAGGCTAAGACGGGATCTAAAGAGGTGAGTGCTACCTCTGGGCTACGCCTCATTCTCCTTTGCTTATACCAATCCCACTCATTACTTCCATTTTCATCTCTCATCTTTTATTCTTTTCCATCCGCATCTTCGCTATATCCTTTCCTAACATTTCCATGATGGAATCATATTACCGCTTTTCATTGAATTGAATTTGGGAGCATGTGTATATTCTCAAAATTGGATCTGAGACTGAAAATGATGCATACAGTTTTCCTCCGTATTTTTGTCGAAGTATAAAAATTACATGGCACAAAGATGTAAGAGATAAGGTTAGATTCATATTCAGTTAATCCATTCCTCACAGTGTTGCAAAAACGGCATTTCCATTTTCAACAGCATTTAAGTAAGAGATTAGTAAGAGTGAAATTATATCTGATATCATTCTTGACATTATGAAGATGTAAACTGATAATTATATCTAAATTACAATGGAATCTGTAGCATAATGAAAGAATGATATTTCTGTATCAGAAAGTTGTTTCAAAACCTGGCGGAACAAAAGACATAAAGAACTTTTCAAGCCACTATTATTGAGCATGATTAGAAACTTAAATGGTTTCAGACAACCTCCTATCCCTTGACTGTGTAGAGAGTTAACCACATTATGTTGTTTTCCTTCTTCATTCTTTCTGTCTCTCCCTCTCTCTTTCTCTTCTGTTTTTTTTCCTTTGCAAGCAAGTATTCAATAACTGTAATAGCATTCTTAATGTTTTTCGGACCTCCCACCCCCCATTTTAGTACAGGGAGCTACAAACATTTAGTACTGAATATGGCATATTTTTCGCGGGTCTAAATTTTTGCGAATCAGGAATTCCCAACGATTTTGCGAGTGGTTAAATTCGCAATCGTGGAGTCCTGTCCTGAACAGAGAAATGTACATTCATACGTCACATCCAAATCGGGATCAGAGTCAATATTTTCGCGCGTTTTTAATTTCGCGAATAGCACCTGACTCGTGAAATTCGCGAAAATAAAAACCTCACGAAATATTCGGCGTATACAGTATCATGCTTGAGCTGCAGCTTCTCTCTTCTTTCATTTGTCTTTAAAGTCTGTAATATCTGTATTTTTTTTTCTGATAGAGAACAATACCCAATGAGATATCAATATTGATACCAACACTGACATTAGTTCACTCAATTTCAAAGGCAGCAACGATTTTGATGTCATTGTCAACTGAATAAGCATTTAATAGAAGGCCATCAGCATACTGTACATCTGTAGACACAAGTATAGATAGAAGTGGCAACAAAATCTCCACAAACTTTTAGTTTGCTGTGGAAGTGACTCAAAATGGACTCTGACTCTTTACAAATGTCAGAAATCTGTTCAAATTATTTGTTTGAATGATGTGGGTGCAGGAAGTCTAGACCAAAAAAAAAAGAAGAAAGATGAGTGCTAACAGGAGATGGGATGGGAGGGGTGGGGGGAGGGGGGAGGGGTGGGAGCAGGGAGTTGGGGGAAGTGAGGAAGGAGAGGGGGGCAAATCTTCACCCATGATCCAAATACGGCTGGCATGAGTCATAATCCGTCCCCCACACTCGAGGCTCCAGTGTTGAAGGAGTGATCCAGGGGGTAATTGCGGACTTAATTAGAACTCCTCTCGCGCCCGTCCTTGTCCTCCAATCCTTCTATATAAAGGGGTGAATGAACTATTTTTCTTCTCTCACAAGAACACACTGATTTCGATGCAACAGATTGTCAAATCGATCATTTTGAAAGAAAAAAAAAAAGAATCTTACAGCAGAAAGACACTTTGATGCCATACAGTCACGTATTCATCTAATGATTGGGGGTAATATCAAGGGTACATTTGGTTTCAGCCACAGAATCTGTGTTCACAATATTCCCTGAAAAGCAATGAAATGAAGCCCTACATATTTTCTCTGAGGTTGGAGGAACTGCAATGTGTGATATGTTAACCACTGAAACCCTTTAGGTGCATATAAGCCAGTAATTGATTGTAGTCATTGCGTGTGATGTTCTTGTGAGAAGAAGAAGAAGAAAAAAATCCCCAGCAAGATTGTATCAATTTCACATCCTTTCTTTGTATCGACCATAAGCTTTGACTTTGTGATATTCATTCACAGATTTCTGTTACTACAACCCAAAGATATCCTTGAGGTTGGCCAGTTCGTGACTGCTGTCACAGAAAAAACAAACAAAATGATTCTGTGGTGAAAGAGAATTACAAGAGAATTACATCTCTCCCTTAATTTTGAATGATGCTAAAAGTATATCACTTTGCGATTTAAGATTAGCCAATGGAGTTTTGAATAAAGTTGCTTTCAGGACTTTGAAGTTGCTTATTGTCAAGAGGTAGAAATTCATTTGAAAAAAGAAATGTAGCTTTTGCCCATTTTTGTAATTTACTATTTTCACATTTGCTCTTCTTTTGTGGAATGATTGAAGAATTTCATCGAGGTACTCATAAGTACCGCACACTCTATATTGCAATTTTCCGACCTTGATAGTCGTGCTGCAGTGCCTTCTGTACCTGATTTTTTTTTTCCTATGTGAAACTATACACCTATGAATCTCAATCCTGCCAAAAATTCGCTGAACTTCCAGTGTATGCACCGAAAGTCTTCACTGTGGTCTGTCTGAATCAGTGATGTGATATCTACACCTCATTATGGGAATGCTTGAGGGTGAAAAACAGGAGACATACCAAACTTCAAGTGGGGAAGGCAAACTTCTAGGTGGCAGTGTTCATCAAGGCTGACATTGTGAGGAAGTAGAGCTATTCGTCATAAATGGGCTGTTATTTACTACATAAAGGGAAAGATGACATTTGTAATAGCAACCCCTCAAAATACACAACAACAACTTATTTGTCAAATATTGATTTAATCCAACCAGGGAGGCATGGACAAGAATGAAATGTACCCTTGAAGGAAGGGGGGGGGGGGGGAGAGAAGGGAGTGGTGTTTACATGAATTTTAATGGTATCTTTTGGCCATCATCTCAATGGCACCATGAACACATTGCTGTTGGAAGAACTTCATATTAAATTTTATTTGAAGCCAGTTAATGCCCTTTTTTGTATTTTGTACGTTTTTAATGTCCAATCCCTCCCCTATCTTTGATTCCTTTCCAAATGGGGGCCTTTTTCACTCTACTTTAATTATCATGCCCCATTTTTTTTCATGAGTAGCTATGCTTTGCATGGACATAGACTCACTTATTTTACTTCCAGTTTGCGAGTACCTCAAAATAATTCACATGTCCTCGGCATTGATGCCTTTTTTTCTCATTTTTTCTTCAATAAAAATCAATCACTTTAATGATTTCATGTTGGACATTTTTATGTAGTGAGTGGAAACCTTCTCTGATCTGCTAGTTTTCCTTCATGCAGAGATATCATAGTCTACAGTAACTGGTCTGTTTATTTTCTATCCTATCTGTTCAACTGTAACTGTTTGTCAGACTGTTTATTTACACTTTTGTATCTTTCTGTATATTCTACCTAGATATTAATTTATGATCTATCTAAAATGTTCAGAAAGGAAGAACAAATATATATAGAGAAAAACATATATATAGAAAAACATATATATATATATATTAACATATATATAGAGAGAGAGAGATAAGGGAGAGGGAAGAAAGAGAGTGGGAAAAGGAGATGGGGTGGGGGGCAGAAGTGAATGCAAGGGGAGATCACCTTTGTGAAACCGTATTGTGGTGGACTGAGGTTGTTGAGTAGCAATATAATCAAATATAGAGTCAGTGTGGTGATGAGTTGGGTAGCTGATCAAAGTGAAACCACCTAGTCTTGGGAGATTCAATCTCGTGATATCGCTACGCTCATGAATCAGTAAAGCCACATCGATATCTCTCTTGTGCGCAAGGAGCATGCAGTCAGACCTTTTGCCAGGATGTTGATTTTGAAACGATGATAAATTCAAGATTGTGGACTAGGCATCGTAAACTCTCTGCGACCAGGCGGTAACAGATAGGATTGAGTCACGTGGTGGTTGTCCTGTGTGTGCCGTCAAGTCACAGATAGTGTCACCCCTTACCCCCTAGGACACCCCTCCCCCACCCTTCCCCCACTGGCCCCTCCACAGAACCTGCTTTTTTTCTTTGGGGGAGGGGGGAGGGGGAGTGTTGATATGCATGGCTATACAAAAAAAAAAAAGATGTTCGTGCAGGAACTCGTAGCACATTGTAGAAGGCCTCCCATGTGCCACACTTGCCTAAAAAATGTCAGTGAGTCATGTTCAAATTGCAAAAAGGCAGAAAAAAATAAGTTTTAGAAAAATGACAGAAGGCAGAAAAAGTTACATATCAGGACATAATCATGTAGCCCTACAGTTCCTTGTTTGTCTGTTTTCTTTACACCGTGGCAAAGCCATGTCAGGGTGTATTTGAAGAGTTTAATCACAAAAGCATGCCAATTTAAAACATTTTAAAGTAAATCCTTCATCAGACAGAGCAAAATAAGACCTTTCCAGTGATATATACCTCATTTGTTGCATAGGAAGGAATATTCTTCAAGCTATGATAAAAAAAAAATCCCATATTTTCTTTTGTCGTTGTCGTTTTTAGCAGTGCGGGTATCTCAAATTAGCAAGGATGGAGTTAAGTCATTTTGTGATCAGAGTCTTCATTTATTGTTACCTGGGTGTAATCTGAAATGTCAACACATGTCTAGAATTGCATTCCGTGATGACATATATGAGGGACATATTTTTCATAAAGTAGGATGAGACTTGATGGACTGGGCAGGAGAAAAGAACAACCACCAAAACTGGCTTAACATTGACAGTTTTTGAATGCTTTGTACTGAGACAGCTTCCTTGGCGTGGGATGATGTGGCGTTGATTAAGATCACATTTGAAAACTGAGGATGGTATTTCCAGGATGGAATGTTAGGTCATTAACCTTTAAGTATTTCCTCTGAGACCGCGTCAAAGAAAACAAAACTTGCTACAGAGGAAGGTTTACAACCCACGTGTGGACAGTGAAAATTGTGGCATCGTTGGTGTACAAAAATCACATGTACTTGCTACTACTAATGTGAAAATACAGTCAGTCATGAATACCTGTAGTACCAAAATGGGATCACAGTAGGCCTATAGTGTACAAATATACTTCGCCTTGGGAGTTTCTGGTTAAAAACTATGGCATGAGGTGACTCCAAAATAGTACAGTTCACTGAGGGGCCCAGCCCTGCATAAAGTGAAGTTTGCATGTTGCCTGTTCTTGACCTGAAACTTGGAATTAGGCAGGGTATCTCTTTTTAAAAATATATTTTTGGATCAAATATTTAAACAAAAGAAGGGGAAAAAAAGAATAATGGTTAACCTTTTATCCTGTCCTATCGAAAGCTGGCACTCTACCGGTATCCGGCCACTGGCCACACAACCAGTGATCTGGAATTGAAAAACTTACAATAATAGACATGGTACCGCAAGATTTGCCTATGGCGGGCATAAAAAGTGACACCATTTTCCAAATAGTACGTCATGAAATGTTAAACATGCCAACATTCCAAAATATTTGGAAATGCAAATCATGTGAAGCTCTCTCAACCAATCACTAGAGTATAAATTTTTAATCCAAAATATAATGAAGTATATAGATGTATGCACACATAACTGTAAAAAAAAAGTAATTGTTATAGGAAAGTGTTATGTTTAGAAATACTCTAAAGCTAACAGTAAGACAGTATCTCATATTGAGTACGCATTTTCATTATTATACATGTTTTATATGGCTGGTATTAGATTCAAAGAAGAAAAGAAGGACAGAAAGAAAACCTTGATTCTCTATCAGTGTCTCTGAAAATCATTCAGTAAGTTTTCTGTAACAAATGTCATTGCCCCCCCCCCCCCCCCCCCCCCTCAGGTCAAAGCACTTCCAACACCCAAGAAAGCTGTTCTGGAAGCAGATACCAAGACATCATCGTCGTTATCATCGTCAGCTCCAGCAGTTTCATCGTCGTCTTCGGATGTGAGCTCAGGGTCGTCATCAGAATCGGATGATGGAAAGGGGCAGAACAAGGTCAGGCTTGAGGCTGTACTTCAGAACCTCAAAAAGTTTTAAACATGGCATCATGATTATGTCACACCCTTTGTCCCAAAACCATAGTTTTTAAACCATTCAAGTCTTGAGGTAACTTTACTGCAGAAGCAGAAATTCTCGCCTTTGCCATCATCAAATTGGCAACTCAGAATATCACTGCATTTTTTTATACCGGAGAAAGACTTGATGGCACTGGGTAAATACAGTGATTCTCCATAAAATGATAAGAAAGTAATGCCAATTTGAGATGGAAACAATGACTTCAATCTAAAATGTGTTGCTGATATCAGGATCAGTCAAATATTTAGTGATTTAGAGGCTGTTAATAGTTATGGAAACTAAATAAACAATGGTGCATATGAGCAAAAAAAAAAAGAGCTCAAATGAAAGAGAATTCTTTAATTATTGGCAATAAATGATGAAAATAATAATAAAAAAGCAAAAATGTTCTTATTTTTCTCTTTATTTTTCTTGACCTTTAATCACAAATATCTCCATTTGGCAAATATGGACGTATCGGTTTTTGCGAACAAACTCTTCATTTTAAAGGGATCGTATAGTTTTGGTTGAGACCTAATTTCAGGTTTCTAACATTTTTTGGTGAGATAATGAGAAACCTCTTATGAAATATGAAAGAGCATGTAATTCCATGAGGAACTCAATGCTTATTTGATGAAAATTGGTTTTGAAATGGCTGAGATATCGAAAACAGAGCGATTCAAGAAAGTGTGGGACCCACATTTTATTACGATTGCTTTGTTTTACTTTGTTTTTCGATCTTTCAGTCATTCCAAACCCGATTTTCATCAAATAAACTTTGAATTCCTCTTAAAATGGTATGCTCTGTACTATCTTATAAGTGTTTTCGTGGTATCTCACAAAAAGTTAAAAGCCCAATTTTCTTCTCCACCAATACTGTACTATCCCTTTAAAGTACAATGTGTAGGCCCATCATCAGATAAAGCAAACTAAAACCTCTCAAGTGGTACCTCACTTGTTACATAACAAGGAATATTTGTGAAGTTATAATTAAAGTATCTCATTCTTTTCCTATTATTTTTCTTGTTTTTTAGCAGCTTTAATCACAAAAATCTCACATTAACAAGAATATCTTGGAGAGTTAACTTGCTTTGCGAACAAACTCTTCATATATTGCCACCTCACGAACTTTTATATGTGTAAGATTTTTACATATTGATCCTCCCACCCCCAACCATTTTGCGTAGAGTTATCCTGTTAGCATACAATGTGTTTCTTGGGGGGGGGGGGGGGAATCAACATTTCCATTTTTCACATATTGCAGCAATAATTCACATTTGCTAGATTTCATGCAGAGATTCTTTGATCTGTTTTACGACTGTCTCCCGACTGTCTCAGCATAGTCACATGCTCTCACAGTATTGTTCAAGGACAAATTTCACAGTGCCTGAGATTTGAGGAATTTAGCTGGATCAACTTATGGCAAGTAGTTTGAATCCGAGAGTTATCTGAAATCAGAAATGTATGACATTTTCAAGTGAGCATTTTAACATGATTGATTTTATATCGGCATGATATAAGATATCAAAACATGCCTTGCAGTCAAGGAAGGGATGTGAAGATGGAAAGAGATATTACAGGCATGATTCTGCCAAATTTAAGAGGCCTCACACACACAAGATTTGTTTAAACCTCATCATAATGTTGTCTTACCAAAATTTTGCATGAAGCTTCATTGCAGTACTAGTCATTTATTACTATCCAGATTTTTTCCTCCCCTCCCCCCTCTCAACATGTACATGAATGGTGGTAATTTTATTACATAATTTTATCAGGAGCAATGAAAGCATTGTCCATTCAACACACTTGAGCACCTCCTTATTAGACCACAAATGTGAGGGTATGGCTATTCAGAAGAAGGTTTATACATGAGCATATCCTTGATGGTACCCTTAATGGTACTTGGTAAGGGAGCAAAGTTGAAGGTAGGCAAGTTGTAGTCTTTGTCTTCATAGCTAGCGCAATTTTCAAGGAACGTCACTACTTGAAAGACAGTTCTTTATTTGTAAAGTCTTTTTGTTTTGTCTTGTTCCCATCATGCACAGGAGCCGAAGAGAAAAGGACTGAAAGAAGTGATGCGGCTGAGGAAATTGAGTGAGTGTGTCTTCCTAAAAACTTATCTTCTTTATATCGACCTCTTTCTGCAGATTATTGACATTGCATTCCTTTTGAATGATACTGCTCTGATGATCAAGCTGTCATGCATAGCAGCACATGCACACTTTGTTGCGTAATAAAGTGCATTTTGACATTGATTTCCCCATTCTGCAAGATAGTTATATCCATACAATTTAATCATACACAGTTATATTGCAACACCATGCAATATATATGTGTACATGCTTACATGATTATGTACAACTGTACCATGTAGGATCTATTGCTATAAAGACACATATACGATGTATATTGTACTCCTCTGAAAAATATTTTGCTCGTAAGGTGCAGTAGGTGTCATTGTTGTCATGCTAATGTATTCTTTTGTCAAAACCTCTTGTCAAATCTGGAAATGGAAAGTGCATCATTTCTCTATCTTGATTTCTTTTTCTATACGTAGAAGCCATGGCTGCCAATGCGGAGAAAGAGATGGTCAAGACCAAGGAGGGAGAGAAGGGTAAGGAAGTGCTGAAGAATTTCTCAACATCCAGACAACAGAGAGAGAGAAAGAGAGATGGAGATATATAATATTCAAGAGACAGAGATGAGAGATATATGAGATAGATAGACAGACAGAGATGGAAATATATAGTATGAGAGAGTCAGAGATGAGGTGTGAGAAATATATGAGTCAGACAAACAGACAGGCAGACAGACAGACAGAGGGAGGGAGAGAGATAACAGATAGGATCAACAGATAGGATGATATTAATAATTCATATAAAACATATATAGGCCCTATAATATAGGCAGACAAGAGAGGGATTTGAAACATTCAGAATAAAGGCAAAAAAATAGATGCTTTTTTGACATTGCAAGAAATGTAAATTAGAAACATGGATCAGAAGAACTCGATATCAAAACTCGTCTGTCTTTCTCTCATTGGTGTAAACAATAAAGAGTGGGAGATTTTTCTTGTCTTTGGTATAAATCTTTACCAGAGATGCAAAAGGACATAAATATAAGCTCTTGCAGGATCTGCAGCACCTAGCGTCCTACTAGGTATATACGAACTTGATGTATTTGAATAAATGAATGAATGAATGAAGCAGAGGTGAATGCCCTGAGAAATGAGGAGTGATGACCCACGCCGCACCCCTTTTGATGTCTAACCCCCATTGTAAGGTTTCCGGACCCTAAACTCACAGGTGGGCATTTTTATGAAAACCCCTGTGTCATTCGTTCAGGGACAGTTCCATTTTCACCTCCCCAAATCTTGCCATAATCTCATTTTTATGTGTTTACAAACTTTTCCGTTTTGTCAGTTGCAAGAAAACAAAATTGAAACTGGAAACAAAGATCTGAGTGGATAAGAAAAGATGTCCTGGATTCTGTAAGAGGGTGCTTCATCCCTCCTTTTTGCTAGAGGGTTTTTCTTTGTAACACTTGCAAGGCCATAGCATATTGTGTCCCATTCATTTGAGTATCCCCACTCATTAAAAGGGGATGCAGTTTACTCTTATTTCAAAATCGCAGTCACCACTTGGGGATATGTTTCAGAGATATTCTCCGATTAACAAAATGGTTTGTACTGTCTGTTTGTTCGTCCATCTGTCATTGTGCACACTCTTTTTTTCAATTAAGAAAAACACGTTTTGAAGTTAGCTATTAAGCTTCCTAGGAAAATGCTTAGAATATCATTATTGCTCTTCAATTCATTTTCAAAATAGTCCATTCTCTGCATATTGTTTTCACATATTTGTCAAATACGTATTTACTGCTCGAGAAAGATAGTGATCAAAAGATTTACACATGTGAAGTTTTTTGCCGCACAATCTGTGAAATCAGTTGCTTACCCACTGTGCCATATCATGTGTCTTGTTGCATTGACTAGAATGAATATTCCAAGAACCACTACAAATGCAGCAATGATTGGTTGAATTCATTTGACTCTATTTGACATCCATACAATGTGGGCAATTGGGGATTTCTTTTTTGTACAGAGAGGATATTCTTCAGGGTACAATTATGCATCTTGAAATGTTCCAGCTGGAGGAGTATGAATCAGCCTATATATGCTGGATTAAATATTCTTTCTAAATCAAGATGGGGTTACGATTAAATTTCTGATTCTCTTTTCTTCCTGTTACAACAGTAATTCATACATGTTTTGGTTGAGAAACTCATGGGCAAAAATAGCTTGCTGAGTTTGCACAGTTTAGCAGTTAACTTTCACACCTACTTGTTTCAAGTTTATCTTATTGCTATTTCGACATTGCATACTACTAGGAACAAATAACAATGGGTGACAGGCTTGAACGACTTCATTTGTGAAGCCATAGTGCAGTGATGTCATTAGTTGCACTGTGAAGTTGTAAGTTACGATGTATCACACTTGATTTCAGGTACCACAGAAACCACAAGTCCGAAAGCACCCCTGTCTTCCAGCGATGAAATCTCCAAAGAGGGCAGTATACCAGAGGCAGACAAAGAAAAGGCGGGTAAAGCAGGGTTGGATGGAGAAAGAACTGGTAATGGTTTAAAGGATGATGTTAAGGATGCTGTGCTTCCACTGAAAGTGGACAGTGTCTCGAGAGATGAGATGGAGGTGGATGTTTCGTCTTCCGAGAGCAAAAGCCTGTCTTCGGAGTCGTCCTCGAATTCCACCGATACCACAGTGCAGACTTCTGCCTCCTCGACCTCAAAGGATTCCTCATCATCTCCAGATGGTGACAGCCCCGCCGTGAAAGATGCCCCACCTCCTGCTCCTAAACCTACCGTCACTGTACATTCCCCCATCAAATCCACGACAACATTCCCCTTTTCCAGTTCGCCTTCAACCTCGACGTCAGAGACGATGTCCTCCGTCATCGAGGTGCATCCAAACAGCGAGCCCGCGAGCACCAACTCACCAGCTTCGAACAGGACTGGTGGAGACATTCCAGCAGAGGTATCACCTGAAGCAACATCACCTTCCAGGGAATCATCTCCCAGTGACTTGCCTAGCCCAGGAGCACCAGCCTACCAGAGATCTCCGAGCACATCACCCAGTGCGCCCCTCGCGAGGAACTTTGGCCACCCCTTCTCGTTGGACAGGTATAGAGTAGGCAATAATAACAACCTCTCCCAACCCAAGAAGGAGGGTGTGGCAGCCCAGAAGGGCGAGAGTGCGGTCTCCTCCCTCCAGGCCAAGAGGAACAAGTTCCTCAACAGGGGGAGCAGAGCGGATGATGACGACAGCAGTGCCTCCAATGTCAGGTCCTTCAAGAACCTCGTCTCTGGCAGCAAGTTTGCTGCTCTGAGGGAGAAATTCATGGCTTCGAATGGTGGCGGTGGCGGCGGTGGCGAGAGCAGTGGTGAAGGTGGGATGTTCTGTCAAGTTAATCTCAAATAATAAGCTTAATCCAAATCTCTTGTCATTATTTATCATGCATCCTTGGGCATATCATGCCAAAACAGGTTCATTGTGTTGTCAGTAGTGTCTACTTGAATTTCTTTCAAATTTATAAGGACATGCTGCAGATCAGATGTTGCAAATGAATGCATATCTATCTACCTCATTCAGAAATGTGCCAGTTCATGTACTTTTGTCCAGAATGTGACTATGATGTCATAGAAACACTGACAGATGAGTAAGATCTTGCAATATATGAATTTGTACACACAAAGGTATTCAGCTTGATCGTTTGTCTGCAGTCAAGCATTGCCAACAGCAATGCTAGCATTGAAGACTTGTGTTTGCTGCCCTCTATAGCTCAGCCAGGTATTGAAGCAAGTGTTCAAAACTTTGTCCCTGTGTAATATTTAGAGTTTTGAGTCCATTGCTCTGATGAAACTGACAAAAGAAGATATCCACTTTGAGTGCTTCAAACTAGAGAGACAAGAGAGAAAAAATGTTGCATTGAAATGATTGCACACAATGTGTAAGTTAGTTGATGTTACAATGACATGATGAAGAGGGAAACCCAATGTAAGATGTTCGTTTAGTTTCTCTTTTTCTATGAGCAAAGTGACATCATGACAAGTTCTGCTTTTCAATCAATGAAAAGAAAAAAATATTAAATGTTATTTTTTTGTGTAATCTCTATTATGCACTATGTTCTGCTGGTGTGTCTACATACGGTATGTGTGTAATGGAAAGTAAGATATTCATTCAATCAGGTTTTAAAAAAAGACAAGCAAAATGAGACTCTCGTTTCTGGATTTGACCATTGAAAGATGTTGTGTGTGTGACAGGTTGTAATGGTCCTCTCTGTCAATCTTTCATTTCCTCCAGGCAAAGCAAAATCACCAGTCATTTCATCAACTCCCAAGTCGTCATGGCAACCACAATCTCCCAGTGCATCCTCCTCATCTCTCTCTGGTGGCATCGAGGATGAGGACTCCCTCAATGCATCCTCAGAACAAAAGAAGTCCATCTATGGTACTCCCCCTACCACTCCATCCACCCCCTTGCCTTACAAGACCCCTCCCGAAAGTCCCATTCCTGTGGGGTCCAGCACCCCCACAGGAGAGTTGAAGAGTCCCACCTCACTCAGTGCTGCACAGCTGAAACGCCAGTTCCTGTATGGAGCAGACCACTCAAATGATGGGGATGTCTTTGAGGCAGAGGATGGCAGTAAAGAGAAGGTAAGAGGCAATCAGCATTGAATTGCATCATTCTGTTCATCAAGATCAGCCATGACTTTTCTTGACTTCACAGAGTTAAGAGAAATGTGACTTGAGTTTCATTTCTCAATAAAAAGATATTTATTTGAATATTTTACAACACCTACTCCTCATTCCTGCTCCACTTAGATGTCTTCCCCCTTTCTTGCTTCTGCTTTAGCTGCTCAAAAGTCTCCTTTTCTGTTTATTCTGGTCCTCTTCAACTCATGTGCATGATCCACACCATCTCCTGATCCTTCTGATCCTCTTCAGCTCCTCCTTCTAACCTCCCCTCATCTTCATCTCCTCTGTTCATCTTTACCTCTTGCTCCATTGCAATCATCTTCATCTTTCGATACTTCCAATCCTCTTAATCTCGTGCACCTTCTCATTCTCTAGATCTTCTGCTCCTTCTTTTCTTTATCATCTCCTTCTCCTTTTAATCCTTGTAATCTGTTTCATCGCTTGCTCCTTCGCTAATCTCCATTGTCTTCATCTTCTTTGATCCACTTCATCCCCTGCTCCCTTCTGATCATCCTAATCTGCTTCATCTGATCCACTTCATCTCCTGCTCTTTTTAAATCCAGTTCATCTCCTTGTTCTGATCCTCCTCATCTTCATCTGATTCCCTTCATCTTCTGCTCCTTCTAATCCTCGTCACCATTCGCTCCTTCTCCACCTTCTACTCCTGTTCTTCTCCTGCATCTTCAAATCCTCTCCATCTCCTGCTCCTTTTGATCCTCTTTATCTCATTCTTTTGATCCACTTCATCCCCTGCTCCCTTCTGATCATCCTAATCTGCTTCATCTGATCCACTTCATCTCCTGCTCTTTTTTAATCCAGTTCATCTCCTTGTTCTGATCCTCCTCATCCTCATCTGATTCCCTTCATTTTCTGCTCCTTCTAATCCTCGTCTCCATTCGCTCCTTCTCCACCTTCTACTCCTATTATTCTCCTGCATCTTCAAATCCACTCCATCTCCTGCTCATTTTGATCCTCTTTATCTCATTCTTTTGATCCCTTCATCCTCTGCTCCTTTGAATTCTCTTCACATCCCGCTCCCTCTGATCCATATCATCTTCTGCTGTTTCTAACCCATTTCATCCCCCATCCCTTCTGATCCTTGTTATTTTCTGCTCATTTTGATCCTCTTCATCTCCTTCTAGGTGTAATACTCTTCATCTTTCCCCTATATTTATATATTTCTTCATATCTCTCTCTCTCTCTCTCTGCATCAAGAATTGTCTTCTTGCAGATGTTTTTTCAGTCTCCCTATGAAGTTCCTCCTCTCTCTGCCTCTGTGTAGTAGCTGTCTTTCATTGTCAGTCTGCCAGCTAGACTATTTCTTCCCCCTTCTTCTCTGCCCCCCTTATCCCTTCCTCATGTACTGATGTAAATATAGAACCCTTCTCAGTCCAATTAGTGATGCTATACCAGCCTGAGTTATATATATACATATAGTGGCTCAGACATCATGAAGCCCTTCAGTCACATACAATATCTCTCTACCTGCGTCCGAATAAAACCTAGATAGCTGTCAGGTTCAATTGGTGTATGTCATCCAGAGGCTGTGATACTTAAAGGTCAGTTGGCGCAACCCTCCAGATTTGAAATGAATTGACCAATCAGCATGCGGGCAGCATACCGATCCCTCACCGAGTCATTTAGTAAACAGCTCTGTGTTGTTTATGTGGCCCGATACCGTGTGAGGTATAACTCCTGCCCTTGTTACCTGAAATGGCTGTAAATCACACTGACGCACTGGAGATAACTGGGGAAAGCATGACAAGGAATGTTTGTGCGTAAATGACATGAAGAAGGATGTCCTTTTTGATGATGATGTTGATGAAACAGCATTTATATAGCGCCATTTATCCATAGAAACATTCAAAGGCGCCCGGCTCTCACAATGTATCACACATCATTCTCAAAGTTTCTTGAAAAGATATGTCTTCAATTCAGATTTGAAGGTATTGAGGTTGTTACAATTTTTCCCCATTTCTGAACTCTCGTTTCAGCAAGATTTAAGCGAAGTCACACAAATTTCTCCATCAGAATTTTTTGTTTCTGAACAGCTATGTGCGACCACAATTTCTCATGTTTTGTCCCTGGTGTCAAATGGACGGTAAAAATCTAATTGCAGATTTTGGTCAGGCCATATCCATGACTTTATTTCTGAAAGAAATGATGATAAATGCATCCCAGTCTTGAAGCGAGGTTATGCTCCATGTCAGCCATATCCCACAGTGTGACGGGCATGTGGGGGGATGGAGAAACGGCTCAGTTGCACAGGCGTGGTTGCCAAGGTGGGCTCTAACTTGATTTGTCGGCCTAATGCAATGACAACGCGGCGTAGCATTCCGGCAGATGATCCCCTAATGCGCAGGAGAGCTCATTCTCTGTCCTGACTTCCTCCTTTCCTTGATCTTCATTTTCATTTTTCCTTCCTCTCTCTTCTTCTGTTTACATTTACGTTGTCATAGGATTGGAGATGATGATGATGATGACTAGTAACTATGATGATGATAACATTGATATTGATAATGATAATAACACCAATGGTAATGATTACAGTGATATGAAAATGTGACATTGATAATGATAATGAGGATCGAGAGGTTGGGGAAGATGATGATGATGATGATGATGATGATGATGATAATGAATGCTGACCCTATTGGTTATAATGATTCTTGTACTTTTGAAATGAATCCCAATCGTTTAGATAGAGAGGTATAAATATTTTTTATTGAAATTTTGTTAATCTAGTTGCTTTTGTGCTCACATATTCAGTAATCTTTTTGCACAGGGTTCTCCTGCAATGCTTGAAAAAGCTGTTAAGTCCATTCAGCACATATTCATCTAACATCCATCACATACTATAGATAGATGACACTTGTAGTCAGAGAAAAAGACCGATTTCACCTGATACTAATATTCAGTATTGTAGCAGTGTGAGACAAAATTTGTTGGTGATATTCATTCACCTACAACTGCATTTCCAAGATGTCTAGAACAAAATGTAGCTGTATTTGGGCAAGAAACTGGATTTTTGATCCAACAAAGCTAATTTCATTGTTCTATATGGGAACTGCGTCAATATTTTCATAACCTTATAAGTCAATCTCGAAATGAGATTCTCTGTTCATTCATTCCATTGATACTTTCCACTTTGACTATATGCCTTTCCAAATGCAAGTAACAAACTCATACTTTGATACTTTTTTTTAATCGAAGATTAATTTGAATGTGATAAGGAATACTGTTGATTAGTATGGTTCCTGCTACAGCAGATAAATGAAAATAGAAGTTAATTCAGTGTGCACTATTACATGGCATTTAGTCAAACCATTAAGAAGATGTCACTGATGTATAAAATGCCAAAAAGGAAATAGTCCATGCAATATATTTTTGTAACCGCAAAGTTAAGAAAACATGGAAATAAACAAGGAAATCAATATCAGTAATCATGATTTCATGAATTTTGAAATGTTTGATATATTTGACAAAAAAGACACAGTATTGTCTTCATTTTGTCTTTGCTTTGATTTTGGGGGTTGTTTCACCATATGGCACCCATTCAGGGAGAAGTTTTAGGGAACAAACTTTATGAGGATAAGTGCATGAAACACATTTTTGGGATATATGAAGAGTTTGATCGCAAAAACCGATAAGTCCATATTTGCCAAATGGAAATATTTGCGATTAAAGGTCAAGAAAAATAAAGAGAATAATAAGAAAATTTTTGCTTTTTTTGACCCTAACTTCAAAAATGTACCTTTATATGCATTGACCAATATATCATATAAAAGGTATTATTTTGTACTTAATGACAAAGACCATACTTCAAAATCTTCAAAAATGGACTTATCGGTTTTTGCAAACAAACTCTTCATATGTAACCTAAGGGAATGCTTCTGATCTGTATCCTGCTGATACATATATATCTGTCATCAAGGTCACAAATCTATACCATCTAGGTCACAAATCTATACCATCTAGGTATGATGATATATACCAATATTGACTGTCCATTTAGGATTAGTTTGGCTCCCCATCTTTCTCCCCTCTCTTCCACCTTTCATCTCTCTCTCTCCCTCTCTCTTTCTCTCCTTGATTCTTCTCCCTATCTCTTTCTATTTATCTTTCATATCTTTCTTATCTATTGTCATCAATTATCTACTCTTATCTTTCTTACTCTCGCTATTCTCTTTCTATCTCTCTCTCTCTCTCTTTCCTCTCCATCTCTTTGTATTATCTTCATCTCTCCCCCTTTCTATCTCTCCATCTCCTTCTCCCCCATCCCTCCATCACTCCATCTGTTCATCTCCCTCCTACTCTCTCTCTCTCTCCCATGTCCTGCCCTTTCTCCCCTTTCCCTTCTTCCTTCCCTCTGCATGTGATTTTGTTCACACATATCTCATTACATTCTCCGGCAGTATCATCCCATCTTATTGAACTGACAGTCTGTCTTCTGATCAATGCACAGCAGGCAAAACATGATTTATGAATATCAATATCTATTGAGCTGGATGCCTAGATATTATCCAATGCATGTCTATTTTTGGTGTTCCAATACTGAATACCTTGTTTTGTTTTTTCTAGTAATATGATTTGATCGTGATTTAAATTTCATTGTAGTCTACATTGGTTTTTTTTCCTATTATTGAAACCATATGATTTGATCTTGATTTTGATTTCATGTTTGCCTACTTTGGTTTTTTTTTGTTTGTGTTTTTTTTTAGTGGTATATTTTGATCTTGATTTCGATTTTATTTTTGCCTATTCTACAAACAACATAATATTCATACAATCTCATGCTTTGATATGTGATTTGAAAGAGAACACATTTACGTGCTCTTCTGTATTTGTATGTGCATATTTTAGCATAGATGAATACACTTTTTCAAGACATGTGATGATGTTGCAATCTTGTGAACAAAATTGAGACAGTGAGCAAACGTGGTAGAGATACAGCCTTGTTAAGCAGTTGTTTGACTTTGATGGGAACAAATGATATGATATGTAACTGTCAAAATATGGACATATAAATAAATGCTTGATGAAGCATATGAATTAGATATGAATTACACAAAAAAAAAAGGAGAACTAGATATTAGACAGGTGATCATCAAGTGTGCCTTCTTCCTCTGTATCTTGGCTATTTCTCTGTGTGAAGTCTTACAGTATTCTGTTCTTGCATCTGTCACCATCTATTTCATTTTCATGTGCTCATGTAGCCTCTGGCAGTAGTGGACTCTCCTTGATATAGATTTAATGCATCCACCAGTGTTGAGTGGTCAGATATCAAAACACATCTTGCAACATGTCTCTCTAATAGGACACACAGACACACACGTATGCTCATCTTATGCACTCTCTTTGTTTTTGTTTTTTGTCTTCTCTTTTTTTTTCTACACATACACACATTGTATGCAGTGATGTATATAATGTTCCCACACACACAAATACACATATTCTTGTAATGGGACTTCTACTTGCCCTAATACAACTGTGAATACTATAATGCCAAGTATAGACTTCATCTTCAAAATTACACACACATTTTGTCATTCAAGTGCATCATTCTGTCTAGACATATTTTTTTTCCTAATGCAAATCTTCTCTCTTATACTCTAAGATATATGAGGAGGTACATGTATATCCATATATACATATTATACACAAAGTCAAGGAGGATAGAGAGAGAGAGGGAGAGAGAAAGAGAAAGAGGGAGAGAGAAGGATAAAATGAAAGAAAAAGAAGTAGAGGAGGTGGGAGAGAGCAGTAAGTGGGATGTGAGAAGAGAGATTTTATGAGAGAACGAGCAAAGGTGTGAGAGAAGAAAGAGGAGAGACCGTCTGAGATGGAGATGCAATATGAAAATGGATTGGATTGGATCTGCCTCTTGAAATAGGCACGGAAATCATAAAATGTTTTTATTACCACAACATGCGGAGAAGTGAAAATGATGAAGGTGGAGAAGTGATGCTGAACAAGAATATCATAGCATGAGGTCTCCACAATACTAGGGAAAATAAACTGGGTGTATCAGCACTTCGCAGAGGTGAGGCAAGGCATAGAAGAGACACAGTGGGTACTCTCTGGACCGGTCTCCTGGTAGAGAGGGGAGAGAGAGGGAGGGAATGAGATGACTGAAGACCCTTTGGCATGCCATTGTCCTTATTAGGCCATCGTCCCTGGTCTCTTGCATGCAGAAGACTGGGCTGGGCTGTGGCAGGGAGAGAGTGTTCGAGTGCTCTGCCGGGCTTTGCTGGGCAGGCTGTGCCTAGTGACAAGCCGGGGGATGAGAACCTGGTGGAAGGAGGAGGGAGGAGGTGGGAGGAGGAAGGGGGGGGGGGGGAAGGGGGGGGTTCGGGAGAAAAGGGAACGAAGAGATGTGACTGTTTAAAGCGGAAGATGGCCTGCATAGATTCAGATTATTCCCTCGTCAATACGCATGCCATTCAATGCAAGCCCATGCCATGGCTTGGTAGTCTTATCACCAATCCTACTGGTATGTGATCTCATCCAGAGCATACTTATGCTCTCAGGCATGCACTGGTTCTCACACGATATACCCCTTGAAGTAAACTTTAGAGGATACCAGTTTGATATTTTCCTTTGTGACTTCGAACTATTATGACTCCAAGCTATTGCTGCGTGACTCATGATTCGATGATAAGTGTCATGTCTTAGCAAGAGAGCAACAGAACAAAGTCTGGATTTGTATCGAGTTTGGAAATTGTGAGGCAAAGACTAATCGTGAACTAAACAAGGGGGACCAGACATCCGTGTGTGTTTGCCCCTAACTACCTTAGAACGCTGCACTTTGGGATACCTCCTCCCCGCCATCCTCTATCCGCCCCCATCAGCAGACCGGTATCTCCTACGGATCGCATCACTCCCGAGGCGGAATTAAGACTTTAAGGTTTCGCAGGAGGAGAGATGTAGGGAGCGGACAGAAGGGAAGTGAACCTGGAATAAGAGAAAGTCACATGCTTGGAGTGTTTAGATTGTAACTTCATCGTCACCTCCGCTGGCGTATCATTCAAATCTTTGGCCATTTTATTCCTCGAGTCTATTGGTTACCATCTTGGAGTCTGCTGATTAAAAGGCAGGTACAATATTACCGGCATGGGTGCTATTTGTGTGATGATGTTAATTTTGATGCCATAGTGATGAATGTGTTTGTCGTCAAGCACACACATGACAAAGTTGCTTACCACTGCAGTTGTTAACTTTCAGTTTTGAATTTGACTAGTGGTTGATTTTGAATCCCTCAGAAAACAGTGTGAGAATTATACTTGATTTTAGGGAAAGGAATTATTGTCCAGATGATGTCTTTAAAAAAGCATCATGTCTTTGTGTGTACTGTAATTATGTAATAATCAAGGTGTGTATCAAAGTGATGAAATATGTACCATGTGTAGGTAACCTCTGAAAGTAGTTTTTCTGAATCTCAATATAGCTTGTGGCATCTTACACATTTAAGTTTGTGTGCTGGTGTGGTTTGATAGGCTCCTAAAAGATGTTTAAAATCATGCAGTAGAAGGGTGCTCCATTTTAAAAAAGCTTTATGAAATGTGATCCTCGGAAACCTTGTATGTGACTGGCATATATACTTTTACTGCCATTCTATCTACATGGAACCAGTTCAAGTGGTATGGGTTCTGCACAACATCCCGCAGTAGAGCCTGGTAGTATGTGGTTGCTATGGCAACTCCTCTCGGGGGCATCCCTGGCAACCCGGATTCCCAGCATAGCTGGCTGGTGGAATGTCATTGCATCTTTTATCTCCTTTCCTCACATTCATGTCTTCAGTGATGATGGTCTTAACCCAAATGTTTTAGAGAGCTAGAATGGTGCCAGTTCGTATCTTTGATTTCTCCCGCTCCTCCCTGCTTGATGAAACTAGTGTGGGTTTTTGTTGTTGCTGAGAGGTGCAGTATTCCGATTCCATAAGGGCAGCTTTTAAGGAAGCTTCCTGCCCCTGGTTGGCTTGATATTTTGCCTCTGAGTTATTAAGGAAAGTTTGATTCTGTGCAATGCTGCATAGATAATTTGTATGTTGTTGTTTGGATTTTTTTTTGCCCTGCTTGAATTGTGAGTATACATCCTTAATTGAAACTTCTGTTTCACCTGACCAGCAGATTGTTACAATATTGACTGTCTCCTAACATTTTTATCATGAAACTGTGTATTGTTTTCTATCTGTCTCCCAGCTAATCATGTTGTGTTTATGTTCATTTCTTGTACCATATGATTTTAGTGTAACAACTCCTCAATCATTGAGGCATTTACTCATTTATCTTAATTGCAATGTCAGCTGTGATGCATACCTGTAGTCAATTTTTTTTTAGTTCTTGAAATATTTCTCATTCTACAGCTCACTTTAATGATAATTGTTTATTTGGAATATTTTTTACATAGTTTGTTGTTGTCTTTTTTGGGGGTTAATTTTGCAAGCCAACTGATATTTGTGGAATCCAAAGCTTTGTGTATCTTTTCAAATATAGTGACAAACTAACTTTGCTTCTGGAAAAGAGGTATTACTCATTTTTCTTTCCATTACTGTGGTTCTTGATCTTGAATTCAGTCACTGGCAAAACTGACATTAAGTCCGAATTGGAAACATATATATATGGCATATACAGTGTGTTGTCATTGCTTAATATGTGATACACACACGTAGATGATTAATATTCAATCTAGAACTTATTTCCATCCCACATGTAACTCTCTCAGTCTTGTTCAAGACTCATTCAGTTGGTTACCTGCCCACATTCACTATATTCATTGTTTCTGTAGATATGAATTAATAAGTAGACTGACTTTTCTGTCACTCACAAATCAATTTTGTCTGCCATGGATACATTACCCTCATCTTCCTGTACTCAACACCTGCAGGCTTTCAAATAATGTAAGGGACTGTCTTATACTGAAAAAGTGGATATTTTCCCCCGAGTAATTTTTCATGCACGACCGGAAAGATGAATTTCGTGTGTTTCTAATTTGGCTGAATCAAGACATTCAATCACTGGAACATATGGCAAGCAAAATTATTCACATGCTTTTATTTTTGTGCTTGCGCAAAATGCGCAAAAGTTTCCACATCATAAAATTTCCACTTTACAGTAATATCTATATATATGTATATATATATATATATATATATATATATATGTATATATGTTGAGAACTCATGTATTGGCTCCAATATAACGAAGAATCAAAAGATAAACTGGTAATGTGTTTTTTTGCCAATAAAGAATGAGTTAATTCGACTCGAATTTTCGGTGGCCTCTACCTTCTTCAGGAGTCGAGACTCCTGAAGAAGGTGGAGGTAGCCGAAAATTCGAGTCAAATTAACTCATTCTTTATTGGCAAAAAAAAAATGCATTACCCGTTTATTTTTTTTATTCTTCGTTTTATTATATATATATATATATATTGTGATAAAAACCTAGAATATCGTTGGGATGCTCCATCCCATCTTTCAAGGGACTGAGAGATTTTTTTTTTAATGTAATGAACATATAACTGTATATAAATATTAAAATATGAATATATAGATATATGATTACATATAAATGTATAGATATAACTAGATATATAATGCAAAATATGTATAATCATCTATCAATTTATCAATCTTCAATTATGTCTACGTGTGAAATTTGTAAAGATTATTTCCATCAGATAGAAACTTATACATAGGTATTTAATTGCTACCTGGGAAAAAAGTTAAAGAATCACACATTCTGAAGCTGCTAACTAAAAGCAAGTGTTTGCCAGGCAAACTCATTTTTATCTTCTTAGTCAAAAACAAAAGAAGAAGAAGAAGAAGAAGGTATTCCAAGATGCTTCATTGAATAGTACACTTCCATTACTCTGGTTTCAGGCAAATGTTGCTGCCATGGTAACAGTAACCTCAGTAATAGGCTGACAATTTACACTTTGCATTCTTTGCGTAGCTTGTAAATAGGTTACATGGCACTGTTCCCTCATTTCCCTGTTGGCTGATACAAGAACTTTAGTTTTGATTCTATTTAGGCTCCAGAAAGAAAACAGTCTCTTATATCTAACTTCAAATATTTAAAGAAAAGAGAGTTTTTGACATGAAAAGGTAACTGCTGTGTGATTGACAGGACTATTGGAATGTCAAGGTATGTTGTTATTGTTATTTGATATATATAGAACATTACAAGACCCAATGCAAAATGTGTTCATGGGGGAAGAATACTTTGCAAACGTTTCACTGAAGCTTTTTTTTTTTTAAACTAAACATGATAAGGTATCAAATGAATGTGTATACATGAAATGAATAAATGGACTATAATGATAGTTCTGGGCAGCAGAGCTATAGTCAGTGTTTAATAACTTGATACATTGGATTATGATTTTAATTGATCGTGAATTGGAAGGTCACACATTTCTAAGAAAAGAGGTAGGAGAAGGTGTCATAAATAAGCACAGATCTATTTTAAGGAGAATCCTCTGTTAGACATACCTCACATACCAATTTCAATTGATTTCCTTACTGTCACAATTAATCACAAGGCAATGGAATGCTCTTTTTTCCTGGACATGAAGACATTTTCAAAGATGATGACAACTAGGAGGCATGATATTCTGCTTTTTTATTGTTGTTTTTTTCCTAAGCTGCTACTCTATGTCATACTTGGTAAGGAAACATTACCTCTCAAGGGACTATTCTTGGTAATTTTGCTACTCCTTGTCAAAAGCAATAGGAATGCAAAGAGGATACAGACTAAACTTACTACAGGTTCTTTATTTCTTGAGGTTTAGAGGAGTTGATATTCGCTGCCTGTTTTAAGCTTTCGTATGGGCATCGACAAAAGAGTTAGGTCATGATTTTTCATATTCTGAGCTTGAAAAGAAGCTCAGAAGAACCATCTTTTCGGTTATAGTTTTTGTTTATTAAGTATAAGTATAGAAAATAGCGCATGTGTGCCACAGATACACTCTGCCCTTGGGGTACAGTCATCGGCGAGGTATGCGTTACCTTGTGCTTGTTGATGTAAGCGCAGTGTCACGGATAGGTACAGGAATGCCGATGATGTGCGCGGATGACAGTGACAACATCTGATGTAATATCCGTGACGTTGACGGCACGAATGCTATTCAGCAGTCATGCACACGTGGTCTATGTTGGTTGTTGGGAAGTGCGATGGCTTCAAAAGATATGAGAGAAATAATGGAGTGTGTGTGTGTGGGGGGGGGGGGGGGGGGGCTTAGCTCGTTTGAGAGACAGTGAACAACATTCTCAAGGCTCAACACTAACTTTTGTTTTTGGTGGCCCAAATGAAAATCACCAAATTTCATCCCTTGGTGGCCCGACCATGAAATTTGGTGGTTTGAAGAAGTAAAGAAAAACATTACAAATTAAGTCATTCTATAAAAATTGATATACAGTCAACTGTGATAAACATTTGAAGATTTGCAAGGTATGAAAAAGTGTTTCAAAAATCACATACTGTGACTAAGAAGTAAAAATTTTAGGAAAAACCCATTAAGACTGAAATAATGTGAAAAAAAAAAACATTTAATGGAATTGATGAATGTGATTTTTCATGACACCAAATATTCATGAAATTATTTCATTAGACGCATTAGATTAAACGTGTTAAAATATGGTACACACTCACAATTTAATGTTCACATTCACAAAATTTGTGGTGGCCTAATTGGGCCACTGAAACATAAAATTTCTATAAACAGAAAAAAGTTGGTGGCCTGACATCTATTTCTGGTGGCCCTGGGCTACCTTAGCCACTTGGCCACTGCTAATGTCTAGAAAGAAAGAGAGAGAGCTGGAGAAAAGTGAATATTTCTTCTATTTCTTTTATCAAAATCTAATCTTGAAGGGATGGAAAATTTTGAAGTCAGCTGTTTGTTGTAATGTATCATTGGAAGATGGATTTTTAAATTTCTCAATATTTAAAAATTGTTTAGATTATATTTACAGAGCTCAAATTTTGATCCTCTAACTCAGGTAACAATATTCCTGTCATGAACATATCAAAACTACTGTGTATGATACAGTGTCTCCAGAAATGACTTCTTGTCCCTGTCATAGTCCTTTCTTTCTGTTTGTTTCACCTGACGTCATGATATCAGCATTTTCATACATGGAGTCCCTGGTTGATCTTGAGATGCCCTCATCTTCTAGAGTAATTCACAAAATTTACAAGCTATGCTTCTCTTGTGAATTCCTCTTTTCCATATAGAGTTACAAAATAGAATTGCATTGCTTACTTGTTTATTGATATAAAACAAAGTTGATATCATTATAATTGTATCCATGTTTAGTTGAAACTTATGTGATTCAAAGTTCCTAAAAATATTATGTACTCATGTAAGCGTTATGTACATTGCTTTGTATTACTTTATGTGGAAATAAAATCATTTGAATTTGAATTTGAACGTGACAATTCAGTAGGTTCTAGCAAAACTTTAAAGAATATATATAAGAAAGTAGTAACTTTTTTATTTGTACAAAGAGCAGTCACTGTAATGAAAAACAGAAATATAATTAGACAAACTGTAGAAAAAAGGAAGATTTCTGCACTTTTTAATTGAAGTAGTTGCAATTGTTGCAAATTTAGTTTTATGGTATGCACTAATTTTGACCTAATGAGCCTAGAAAAAAAAAAGTACTGATGTGTTTTAACCACATAGC
Source organism: Diadema antillarum (assembly GCF_040938485.1). NCBI lineage: Eukaryota > Metazoa > Echinodermata > Echinoidea > Diadematoida > Diadematidae > Diadema > Diadema antillarum. The sequence goes on along the minus strand of NW_027270997.1, from coordinate 548,716 downwards.
AGCAGCTTCCAGTAAATCCTAATAATTATGCCACAAAGGATGGTAATGTGGTACAATGCAAATCAAGTAATGAATTCAAAGATCTACGGTAGATATAGATTCATTTCCTCCGAATGTGTTTTATCTATTTGCCTCCATGATATCTTTGCTGGAAAAAGTATAGATATATATTAGTCCTGGCTTGACACTAACTATTTTTTTGGTGGCCCGAAAAAGAAATGAAGTGGCCCAAAATTGCATAACAATTCACTTTAAATCTGAGTTACCTGATCAGGCCACCAAAAGACAGCTGTTTTTCAAAATTTGGTGGCCCACATCAGTCTTTAGTTGCCTCGACCACCTAGTGGCGTGCCCTGTGTTAGTGATCACATTCTCGATTTACGCATTTTGAAGAATGATTCTGACAACACCAGTGGTAGAAAATCGGTGTGTTTATACCACAATAGTCCCCATTTTACCAGTGGGAACTTTCCATATCATATGACTCATTGCCGGCTTGTGACCATAAAAATAAAGCTTGATAGGACCCATTTGTAGTGAGAACTTTATATTTGAGGGGCAGTTATCCTTCGAGTTTTGTAGATGATGATGCTGTGGTTGTGGTGTTTCCCATGGATCGCCATGGCGACTCTCGGCCGATGTGGCGCCAGCGACGGTGAAGCGTATGTGTGAATTGACGTCAATCTTGACATCATTGTGCCCCGGCGGCTGGCGTAGGAGGGGGGAAGGTGGCGGGTCCGAGGTGATGGTCCCATGTGGTCGGGGATGGGTTGTGGGATGTCATTAACCGGAGCTTGGAGAGAAACGGGGGACCTGAAAGACCCGTGGTCCTAATGAGGTATTTCACAAGATGAGTTTGAGGGTAGAAAAGAATGGAAGAAAGGGCAAATTCAAAGAGAGTTTGGCATAAGGAGAGCTAGATGAGAAATGAAGAGGATATGGCCGAGAGAAGATAAAAAGGGAAGAGAGAGGCAGTTAAATAGAGTGATATTTTGTATGTATGTGTGTACATCTGTGCATATACATATTGATAGATAGGTAAACCTATAGATATATAGACAGCTAGCTGGCTAGATAGATAGATAGATAGATAGATAGATAGATAGATAGATAGATAGATAGATAGATAAGTAGTTAAGATAGATAGATTGATTGATTGATAGATAGATAGATAGATAGATAGATAGATTGATAGATAGATAGATAGATAGATAGATAGATAGATAGATAGACAGATAATGAATAGATGGATGGCTGAATGGAACGATAGATATATGGATGAAGGGATAGATAGATAGTAGGATAAGTAGACAGACAAAAAAAAGAGAGAAACAGAGTGAGAGATGGAGAGAAGGGGAGAGAAAGAGGAATCTTGTGTGGTCAGTCTAAGGTTTTCAATATGGTCTGCTGCCCCATCACATATTGTTTTTACTCTTTTCTGATATATGGACATTGAAATTAGATGAGGGAATGATTGATGTCCTATTAGTTTATTAGAAATAAACCATGATGATATAAATCATGCTTTTTGTTAATAGCAATACTTACTCTGCTTTCCCTCCTGAAAGTCAATGTTATATTCACTGGCAGAAGATTTCAACAAATTGATGCAGAGAATATGAGTTATTTTTAATTCATTTTATGACGAAGAAGACATTTTTTTTGAAGATTCACATTTGTGTACAGCGCAGTGGGTAACTTGCATTGTAATGACATCATCACTTCCTCTAATGTGTAAATGTAGTTGCAACTGACATCATTATTGCAAGAAAATGTGTGAAAATATGAAATACGTTTTCACTTTAAGTCTAATTTTGATACAGTTTCTACTGTTCTGTTCACCTGAATCTATTCTCATTAATGCCAATTTGAAAATGTGTGGATAGGTAATGTAACACTCATAACAGCCTTCCCTATTAGCCTTGAAAAAGCCAAATGTTCTTGGATAGAAAGCAGCAAGAGATTTACTGTAGAGAGACAGGAAGTGCATTTTAGTCAATTCAGATTAATTCAAATCACCTCAATTGTAATTTTTTCTAAAACTAATTTTACATAGGTATGTAATAGCCGGGCCTTTAATGTTTTAGTCATGGAGAGATGCAGATGATAAAAGGAACAGAGAATTCAAGTCAGAAAATGTTTGGAGAAGAAACAAGGTTAAAAGATTCATTGAAATCTTTGAGGCTTACTAACCACATGTTTCCATATAACATGTTGTGCAAATACCTTTCCGAGCACTCATGCTCATGTCAGTGATTGAGAACATTTATCAAAGTTAAGCACAGCCTAAACAGACGGAAAGTTCATCAGCTAAGCCATCTTTACACATCCAGCCCATTTAGCAATGGAGTGGAGTGCCGCCGCTTTTGTTGGTCTGGACGTTGTTTGGGGACGGCGATGTGGTGGTGGGAATGCCTGGTCGTAAGACCTATGGGTGGGATGTTACTGCCCTAACAACTACCAAGTCGTGCCCCCAGTGATACCGGTGAAACTGCAAGGGGTGTTACTGTGTGTGCATGCATGTGTGTGTGTGTATGTATCGGCATCAGCGGTATGCCACAGCCTCAAAGCCAGGGAGCACTGGAATGCACCCTTCACACATGTCTGACAGATCAGGCAAGCTGTGATGTTGGTATATACAGCAACGGCTTGGGAAGGGAAAGGGGCAGGGGTATGAGTGTTCCTGCCCTAGCTCCTTTATCCATCCCCTTTTGTTGTTTTCTACTAGAGAGTTTGGTAAATAGGGAGAGAGATAATGCCCCCCCCCCATCATCATCTTCATCATCATCATCATCATCATCATCATCATCATCATCGATCATCATCGATCATCATCATCATCATCATCATCATCATCATCATCATCATCATCATCATCATCATCATCATCGATGTTTGATATTAAGCTATGCATTATCATGTTTCAGATGGAAATAGTGCATTACAGATGTATTAATCTGCTTATCTATTTATGAATGCATCTATATAATCATTCATCCACCCATCAAGCTAACTTTCTACCAATCTATTCATCCATCTATCTATTCATCTACATATATCTATCTATCTATCTATCTATCTCTCTATCTATCTATCTAACTATCTATCTATCTATCTATCTATCTGATCTATCTCTCTATCTATCTATCTATCTATCTATCTGATCTATCTATCTATTTATTTATCTATCTATCTATCTATCTATCTATCTATCTATCTATCTATCTGATCTATCTATCTATCTATCTATCTATCTATCTATCTATCTATCTATCTATCTATCTATCTATCTATCTATCTATCTATCTATCTATCTATCTATCTATCTATCTATCTATCTATCTATCTATCTACATTCTGCACTTTGCCAATCTCCCAACTGCAGTATTAGCTACAGATCCTGAAAGTTTGCTGGATGTCACCATGTTAATGGCTGTGAATGGAATATCATACTACATTTTTACATTTCAAAGGGCCATAAGGTGTATTATGGTGTACTAAAAATTAACTCAAAAGGGATTTTATGGTTTGATACCGTATCAAGCTTCTATGAGCTGCACGCAACTTATATGGGTGTATGTGTTCATGTGTTTTTATGTGTGTGCATCTGTGTGTTCTTGTCATGGGCTTCAATTGAGGATATTGTATTGTTTTACTCCAGGGAACCGGGTAAACATTTCACACTGAAGATGTGCCTATAGTGTTCAGGGTATAATAAAACAAATAGAAAAGTGTTCGCTTTAGGCCCTAGGGGTACCCTAGTGGTATATAATGCACCTGCTTTTTCTGCATATTTAGTGCATGCATTTAGGCAAATAGTACCTCATACAATTCAAATGGGGAAATTCAAAAATGTTTACACATATCCTCAATGGCTGTGTATTGTATTGCTGTATATGCACATATGCTACTTTAAACCTAATCTCTTTATTGCTAAAGTGAATTTTGATATCATTTTTTAATGATTTTCAATTTTGACTAGTCAACTATTGGAACAAAGAAAAATATCCTTTTATTAAAGAAACATTTAATGGATTTTGCTGGGTTTACTTCCTTAAACTCAAAGCAAACTATTCTATCCCCAGCTGAAGCCTCTAAAGAGAATGTATGTGTCTTTAGTCTGTGTGTATGTCTGTCTGTTTGTCTGCTTGTGTATATATACCTGTACTTAGCCATTGTCTTTAAAGATGTTCTTAGGATGCCAAGAGGCAATTGGAGGGTGACTCGGCAGGAAGATAATGATTATCTCTCTCCCAGGCCTTGGATCGTACTTGGACATAACTCTGAATCACAGATGCTTGATGTATTCATGTATTCAGGAATGCCAACGAAGGAAAAAAAAAAAGGAGAGAGTTATGATCCACCAAGGGGGGGGGGGGGGGTGCAAATCGGATGCATAAACCATAACATGAAACATATTTAGATGGTAGAAAAATTCAGTGCTTGCGAGGAAATATCTTTTTCATTTGAAAGTAGTGAAATATGTCATACCTGTTTGCTAGGTTAAGTGAGAAGGAATGTAGATAAGAGTCAATCATAACCTGTCATCATATAAGCGTGAGGAAGTAATTTTCAATTTCAATTGAAGTTTTAACCCGTTGAAGATGAGTCCCAAGTATACTTGGGCTTGGGTCTATAGGAAATGCATGTTATAGCAAAATCAGCTTGTCTTCAACAGGTTAAAAGCAGTTTGGGGGATTCTACACTGTTCTAATGTTAATCAGACTGATAGCTTTGTAAGATATATAATTTATATAAAGAATTTGAATGCAAAAACAGATAAACACCATTTTATTTTCAAGGTTTTTTATATGAGGTCATCATCTATTAGATAAATGTTTATCATATAGATTATATAGGTATGTATATTCTGCATGAATTTATTTATAAAGTTCTGCTATAAAATGTGAAGAAAGCTGGCGACCTGTAAGACACATTTAGAAAATAAGCTTTGAAGTCGTAGTAAAGCTTTTAGGAGATTAGGCATTCAAACAGGAAAACATCATCTAATAATGTAAAACAACAACCTGAAAATTCCATATTTCAGATACCCTCAGACTCAGACTCACAGACAAATTTGCACAACTTGACGAGATATCAAACTATAAATTTCAACAAATATTAAATGATTACAATTCACCTATGGCAACACTTATTTTGCAGTTTTCACAGCTAAAATATTTGCCACAACTATATTACGGTTTTGTGGTTATGGGTCATATTTGCAGAGCTGTATTAGGAGTGCTATTAATGGACAATGACCTTAATGAAGAATGGTATGGGGGACACCTATCCCCAGACTGTGTCTACCCGCCCCCTCCACCCAGACGCTCGCCAGCCCCAGAGTCCTGGCATGGCTGCCTGGTACGCTGTTGCTGGTGGTGATGGTAGTAGCAGTGTGCTAGATCAATCTAAGTAGTGTACTGTCTCTTCGTGACTCGGCTTCAAACATGCCAAGGCTATTGATGATGAGGCGTTCTGGGAGGTTATACCCAAGAATAGATTCCTAGATTCATTCTAGTTATTCTTGATTTTGTATGTATAGTCAGGTGAATGTAGCAGTTAAAAAAAAAGAAAAGATGAATGTGCAGGTGTAGAGAAATGATTAGTGCAGCTACCGCTGGCTATTAAAGTGAGATTTCAAAGTGAGATTATTATTGAAGATCAGAGCAAACTCAAGTATGATTATGATGGGGGAAGTTATGACTATACTCGATTGACTATTGTAGGAGAGATGTGCTTATTCTTTCTCACTTTGTTCTAAATTTCTTAAAGTTACTGTATACGCCATATATTTCGCGAGTCTAAATTTTTGAATCTGGAATCTGGAATTCCCGACGATTTCGCGAGTGGTTAAATTCACGATTGTGGAGTCTCGTACTGAACAGAAAAATGTACATGCGTACGTCACATCCACATCGGGATCAGAGTCAATATTTTTGCATGTTTTTAATTTTGCGAATAGCACCTGACTCGCGAAATTCATGAAAATAAAAACCTCGCGAAATATTCAGCGTATACAGTACTTAAGTCACTGCAGTTACAGAAATGCTAACTAATGCCATTTTGATATTCAAATGTGAAGCAGCTGCTTTCCCCTTTTATATACAATTAGGTAAACTCCTTCAGTGACATGCAATTATCACATCGTTTACTCAGAACATATATAACACAAAACTGGACTTACACTTCACAATAGACAATAGTGCATCGCAAGAGTGACTTGCGGATCAATTCTGTACAATTTTTTGCAATGGATGATACAAATTTGAACTCAAAGATCTGATGCTTAGCGAGATGCGCACAGTCATCATGAAATTAGGTCATTATGACTTGAATATGGCCCTATATTTCTCTATTTCTTTATTTTACGGTAATTTGTATGTCTCTAGCAATCAAAAGGTTGACAATGTTTGACATTTCATCGTACATAAAGAGCTATGTTCATGCAAAACAACTATCTGCTTTGTCCAGTTGAGGTATTGGATAAGAGATGTGTCAATCAATCTTACAAGAAGACAATTGTGAAACTTAGCATCTTCATTTATAAGCATGTATCATATTATTCAGAAACATGTATTCTTTGGGTTCTGATATTGTGATGCAATATAGCTGGAATGCCATGATCGAATCTTAGAAATGTAGCGTGAAATTAGTAATATTGGAAGATGCCAAAACGAATGTTTGAGTTTTCATTTCATGGTGCTTATGATGCAGAGTTAGATAATTTTGCACAAGGTGATGTTAGGGAAACTCTTACTGAGTCTCACCTGCTGTTGTTAATGACCATTAAAGTTTCAGGACTTGGATCTTTATTGGGGTGCAAAATAAAAACCCAGGCAGACCAGCTGTCTCCACATGTATATGCCAGGTCACTGCACTGTGGACCACATGAGATACAGCCGTGGAAAGGTTTCTATGTTTGACAAAGGCACGATGAGCCGAAAATAGACTCTTGCTTATGTTCTGGAAAGGATTACAGACAGCCGAGCAAGGAGCTATTTGATTCTCAGGATGAGATAGGTTTGAAGTTATGAGAGCCCAACCTCTTCTCTGACTAGTTAGTCTACATGATGCAGACTGTTTTTTTTTTTATTGCTTGCCATAGAAGCTCTACCTTGACACTTAATTATGTTGATATTCCTGGTTACCTTGGTGATAAGACAGTTTTCATAAATTGTGATGATTTAGAGCTGACTTGATGATTGTTGACTTTTATGTTACTATCAATTAACAACTGTTTTAATGCACTTTTGTCAGCAAAAAAAAAACAAATACCAAAAAGAAAAACCCAATTGTCACCAAAGTAATATCAGAGGTATTATCCCCCCCCCCCAAAAAAAAAAAAGAAAGAAAGAAAGATGAAATCGTTCAAGTGTGAAGGTTGGGTAACAAAATAAAGTTCTATTGCAGCTGAAATAAAACAAGAGAGGTTTCATTAAAATTGGTACTAAAGCAAGAAAAGTGTGGAATTTTCGTGAATCAGTGATGTTTGTCAAATAGTAGCAACAACATATTCAAATCTTTTGGTAAATGTGATGATGTCATCACATTGCTAGTCTCTCTTTAGACTGTACACAATCATTGCTGCCAATTTGCATGTGTGGTTTTGATGTCAAATATTGTTAGATGGTGAAAGTGTGAAGCTTTCAAATTTAGTATTTTTTTTATTTTGTGTCTAATTTTGATGGCACTCCTACTACTTACTTATCTGATTTCAACTTTTTATCTTTACCAACTTGAATATGTTGATATGAGTTCTAGTGAATAATAAATGTTATGCTTGAGTATGCACTCAGCATCTACACCTCACTGTAATCAACTTAAGCATAATATGCGTATGGTGGCTGTAGAGCTACTATGTATCACATACCAGTCCTCTCTTCAGTGCGTGCCATTGAGTTAATTATTGTATTCCATGCAGACAAAACTCCAGCTAGCATTCTTTCACACCCTGCACACAAACAACACTATACATCTTCATTAACATGTGTACATCTAACTCACTACCTCTCATCAGTGATGATGGGAATTTTGGGGGAGATGATTTCGACTTGAATCACAATGTGAATTAGTTTATCCTGTTATACTCAACTGAAATGTAACCACCTGGGTTTACTCAAGATGATATTTGTAGCTTTGTCCTCCTTTGATATAATCTATTCTTGCTGTAACTGCCCCCGCACATTTTTTAACATCAGGGCAAATCTTTACCTTAAAGCAGAGACTACTACTTCTTTTTCCCCTTCTTCTTCTTCTGTTTTGCACACGTCCCGCACATGTCAAGGTGCCGTGTGCAAAGGAGATGCATGCCTTGGATTCCGGACACAGGCCCGGGTCTGAAGACGGACGGACGGGAATGGCTGTACCTTTCGCGACCAAATGTCAGCCATTAAGGCCTTGGCTTTAACATCCATGATTCACCTTTACTATATCCATGCCCCGATCACAAGGGCAAACATAGATGGGAAATAGACTGATGTAAATTCTTCTCATTCATCCATAGATAGATGGGAAATAGTCAAGGATCATGCACATATATGCATGATATCCTTATTATTTGCATATCAATCACAAATCTTCCTTTATAAAAATATGTATGTATAATGTAGATTGATTGATAAGTGAATAAAAGAAATGCCTGAATAATTGAGAAAGAGATTAATATGTGAAAAAACACACAAAGACGCCAAAACAAATAACTGAATAGACAAACAAATGAATGATACAGCTAATTATGCCATAGAGAGACAAAAGGATAATTAAACAGAGTAAAGAGAAGACTAGCCATCCAAATGACACTTTTGCTTCTTTTCCTGGGAGACTTGGTTCCAGTCATTATCAAGTGAAGAGATGACTGTTGAGTTCTTGTCTAGCTTTTGTTTGGTGTGTAAAGGCCAGAGGGCGACAAACTACAGTAAGCATAATACTGTTACAGGGGACCATTCAAGAGAATTTGTTTTTTGATACACAACCTGGTTAGATGTCAGGTTTGTCTTAAGCAGCAGGTAAGCTGTGGTATTTACAGTGTACCATCAAATGCATTGCCCCCAAATTGCCAAATTGCAGTATGCTTTTTGTACAGGAGAAAATAGCTTGACTTTTGCAAAAGCTTGGGTAAAGAGTTGATTTTTTTTCTTGTTTCCACTTTAAACTTTTTTGTTGTTGTAAGAGTTAGGATGTAGATGATAAATTTGATTAGATTATTTGGATGTCTGAGTTCGGGTTTGATTAGTGTGATTCAGAAAAAAATAAAGAAGAAGTTATTTTTGCAATCTGCCAGACTCAAATTATGATCTGAATGAGCATTACTTTCAACATAAAGCTAACAAAAACCTATGGCTCAGTGATTCTTGATTCTTTCACAAATCACTTGGCACCAAAAAACAAAACAAAACATAAACAGTCAGATAAAAAGGCAGAAATGATAACAAGAATGAGCAGAGGACTTTGAATACCTTTTTAGTTCATTCTGAGTCATTTACAGCACACAGTCAAGTCACTCTGGAATTGGTTCAGTCCCAGCTACTCTAGAAAGACGTTCCTCCCCTGCAAGCAGCCATGTCATCTCGCTGATTGATGGCATGCTGTTGTCATCCTTGTCTGCCGAATACTCGTGGGGCCATTCTGGTTTATCCTTTGCTTACTCTCTTGTGATGAATAGGTGAAGGTGTTTTAAGAGAGATATTCAAGGAGGTGGAATATATTTAGGTCAGCAGCAGAGTGTGGGCAGACTTTATTTATCTTGTTTGTTTGTTTATTTATTCAGAGTTCATTCATCTTTAGAGAACAAAGTATGTAATCATTGCACTGGTCAGGAAGTTTATAGATGCAGTGTAGTTTTTACTGGTTTAGTCTCTTGTGAAGGATTGTAACTTATTTTTTGAGGTGAATGGTACTTTCCCATCCAGTCCTATTGGACTATGGGCTGAACGAGTTCTCGTACTTTGGTGTCATATAGAAAAGAACAGCAGGCATCATCTCCAAAACTCTTTTTGAGACTGCATTTAGAATTAGCAGTCCCCTTTCCCCCAAATGCTGAAGTTTTGCAGGACTTGTGAGGTCCGAAATCAGGAATACAGCAAGCAAGTTGTACTTTTGGCACAGTGTGTGACTCCTAATGATGCTTCTCATAAATTGATACTATACTACAGATGTGAGGGGAGATTATAATTTTGATTCATACATTTTCATTTTCATCTGGGGAAACTGGCAGAATTCTGATGCATGAGCCACTCCAAGGGAAAACACTTTAAATGGTACAGCGACAAATTTTGATGTAGTACACTGACACATTTCACGCGCTTTGGATCAGTCAAGATTTATCAGATCTGATCAATGGAAGGATGTACAGCGAAGTTGTGGGTAGAGAGAGGAGCAGGTGTGGAGGACAACTGGGAGGACGTTCTGTGGCCACGGCAACCGCATCTCCACCAGTTTTCCTGGAAGAGCTTCCCAGGGGCTTAGCAGTTTCTTGGTATTCCTCCATTGTTGCTAGGTACTTTGCCACAGGGGAAGATTATAGTCCTGCTGAAGATAGTGCTTAAGGCTGTCAAGTATGTGCCACCTCAATGGCCAAATTCAATCCGATCTGATACGCGAGACTGCAAGGTATGAGGTCCCCGCCAGTTGCAACTGCCACGTTTAATAAAATGTGCATCTTGCCAGCTGTATTGGACAGGATGAAATATATGATCGAGATACATGCAGAGCTAGGAAGAGAAAGAGAGAGAGAGAGAAAAAGAGAGAGGGGGAAAGAGCGGGAGAGACAGTAAACATCTGGAATTAAGGGACAGAAAGATATTTATGCAAACAAATAAGTGACCCGCTACAACAAAAGGATCCTAAAGTCGCTGACGGCTAAGCCGAGAAAATTGAGTTTGAAGTCATATCATCAAAATTGGTCAAAACAATCGAATTTCTGTTGTTGCCATCATTTTGTAGGCTAATGTTTTGTCTATCATCTGCTGAAATTTTGAAGCTAAATGATCGAAGGAAAGGCAAGAAATCAGCGTTTTTCTAGGCCATGATTTTCCGATAGTGTCGGAAGCAAAACTTTGAAGCCGTTTTTCTCGAAACTCTGATTTCCTCAACCACTTGACATGCGCTAATACAATCATCAATATCTCCGCAACCGAGTACTTTTATGAGTTGTGCTATATATGAAATGAAAGTAAAAGAGTAAGGGAATAATGTCATGCCATTTTCAGAAAACTGTCCTCCCTTGACTTTCAGATCCTTTTGTTGTAGCGGGTCACATAGAGTTTAAGCTACACAGGATGTAGAGAGAGAGTAGTACTAAAATGCAGTTTTGGCTTTTTGAAGGATGTGATCATGTTTATAGTGATGTGATAGTTGTGGTACAGTAGGTATGAAATAGAATACTGCTACGACTGTATATAGCTGTGTTGCTATTCCTTGTGAATAAGATGAAAGCACAGTCAACCTTGCCTAAATCGAATTTATGTGGACTGAAGAAATAGTTTTGACTCCAAGAAAATTTGATGTATGAGGGAATCAAATCAATAGAATATAAAGAGAAGAGGACTTAAAAAGACCGTTGACCGAGGTGATTTTTCGACTTATGTGAGGTCGACTCATTTAAAGCAAGGTCGACTGTATGTTCTAAACAGACATTTTACCTTTGATAAATCTGGGTGGTGGGGGAGACAGGGTTTGAAATGAATAGAAATGGTTTGATACCACACAACAGAAAGGATATGTGCATTATCACATCGCAGAATTAGATGAGCTTGATCTGACAGTATGACTGCAGGGCCAATTTTCCAAGTGCATGACGTACAATTACGTGTGACTGCAAATAGCTTCTGTTACCATTCATAGTGGGTTATCTCATCACTTAAACACAGTGTAGATAGGCTTAGGTTGTTAATGGCCTCAATGGACCAGGCTGGCTTCTATCTCCTCCAAATATAAATAATCACACTCATTTTGACTTGTTTGTCTTAACGTGTCGTGTGATTGAGAACTCACAACTGTTCAGTACGAGATCACACATCAGCGATGGAGATGTATTGTGCTGCGGTTGGACTAGGGAACGAGAGCGCTCTGTAGGAAGTGTTATGGGGGGGGGGGATTTAGACATTCCATGTGCATTAACCAGTTGCCAATGGTAACCTGTCCGGTCCTTTGCAAAATGTATGAGGAATTCACTATCCTGTAGTAAAAAGGGTGAAAGATATTGCCTTATCTGTGCAGAATAATGAGACAATGAATGGAAGAGATCATATGTACTGCATCAAAGTTAAGTCATTCCTTAGTGCTCACTTCTACAATGACAGAAAACTAGGCCTTCTTTCTGTGACTGGTTTATTTTGTTTGTTGAATCATCTAGGACTATGAATGTCCTAATTGAAGGCCTGCAGAAACAGTTAAAACGATGGGGAGATTAGCCCTAACCCTTTATGCGCCTTGAGTGCTAATTGGTGCAGAATAATCCATATCATTGTACATGCTGTCCAAAGTGTCTGGAACATGAAGGGTTAAGTAACTGGATTATGTTTCAGATGAAACTGCTTCATCTTAGGAAGATATGAATACCTCTCCTTTATCACTGATTTGGTCTTGTAGAAATTTTTGAGTAATTCCAATTTGAACATACTCTGTTTTCATTTATCATTAACACTGAGTGGATGTAGCATGTCTTCAGTTATCAGCATATCTGTAATCAAAGTTGTTATCATGTCGAACCTTATCAATATTTAGAATTTCATTGTACTTTTTCTAAATTTGTAATGACCTCAAATGCAGTAGTCTGTAAGGAGTAGCTCATGTAATGTAGTAGTAGTAGTAGTAGTAGTAGTAGTAGTAGTAGTAGTAGCAGTAGTAGCAGTAGTAGTAGTAGTAGTAGTAGTAGTAGCAGTAGTAGTAGTAGTAGTAGTAGTAGAAAACATGAAGTTGTAGGACTATTTTGTGTGTGGTTTTCTTTGATTTGCCTACTGCCACTTGTCATTTAAAAATATCAGAATCTTCTAGATCTGTTTAATGAGGTAATCATTTGCAAACAAGCAAAAAAAAAATCATTTGAAAGGTTAATTAAAGCATGCTGTGAAATGTCTGCAACACACCCTATTCTTTAGTAGAACTTTAAACAATGGAAAATCAAAACGTTGACTCTTGAAGAGATTATTATCATATCAAATGTCATTCATAGCATATGGGTTTGAAAAATCATTTTAAAAAGTGTGTGGCATGTAGTTATGAGATGGGGGAGGGAGTGGGGGCTGAGAAAAGCCTTTTGTTTTCAATTGCATAACACCTTGAATGGTGCAGAAAATGGTTTGAGGTATCATAAGGACTAGAGGTAGAGAGGTAGGAGTGGTAATTTTGTGTGCTGTGAGTTGATTCAGAACCATGACTCTAAAACTTCTGACTGGATGGAGGAAGCAGTCTTTCATGGTATCAATGACTTTGGTTTTGGCGATGGCTTTGAATCATGGTTTTCTCTGGTGGTCAAGGATAGAGTACACCCCTCTCAATACCCTTAACCTTTGTATGTTCTCTATGCCCATTGTTATTCAAGTCACATTTGATCCTCAAAATGAACCCTCTGACTTGGTGTTTGTAGTTGCCAGTAATTATGACAGAGTGAACCACAGGAAATTTGCTGAGGTGGTATCATCAACACAGATACACTTGTATTTTTCCTTTCTTTGCATTCTCTATTTTTTTTTTCTTCGGCCTTAATGAAGTCTAAACACTTCTTGAAGTTGATACGTATGCTTTGAAAATAGTTGCCAATTTGTGATTACATTATTATGGTTAATTTAGAGTATGCTTGCCCAAGATGATGATGTATTTTAAATCATTGATTTTCTTCCTCCATCTTCCAGAGCCCGACGTTGAGGACTGTCGCCATGGCGCCGATAGAGAATATTGAAGATGAGAGCACCCTGGAGAAGATGGTGAGTTAGAATTTTGATTTTATCATTTTATCATTTTTCTTTTTTTTTGTATGAATTGAATGTTTTTATATTTCAATCTTTAGATTCACAGTGGTATCTTCTGCTGAGTTATCAGTGCTTTGTTAATGTTCAGATGGATGGTTGCTAATGATATTACAGTTAGGTAGAAACATGTAAAATTTTCACATTCTGTAATTTTCGAATTTTAGCTTCAATTTTCTAGGTTCAATCTTTTTAGGTTCAATCATTTTAGTTTGATTTTTATACTTTGTCAAGCATCACAAAATGTGACATGGTTTTAAGACCAATAACTAAAACTTCAAAGTCCAAAGTAAACATAGCCACTGTGTTAGGATTATTGTGAGTTGATTGTATATACCACCCTCTGTCTGAAGCCCACCACTGGAGGCTTTTCGGTGTGTCTGTCCGATTCGCCTCCTTGGCCTTTGACTTTATGATTTCCTGGGCGTCATGTTGATAAACTCAGCTGGTTGGGAGGCAAATTAGCTGCCAGTGTCACCTGCACTGATGTTTGAAACAATCATTATACATAGGAGGAAGAGGAAGATGGGGTGGATAATGGGATAAATAATGTGTAGGGAGGTCATGATGAAGGACAGTTTCATGTTGACTGGTATCTGGGGTGACATTTTCATTAGCCAGTAATCAAACATGAGAGTCTTTCACACAGCAGGGAGCAAGTTTTGTAGTTGATGAAAAGAAAGACGAATTAAGAATGTCACAAGACAAAAAAGTAACTAGCAGGTCAAGATGTGTTTATTTAACAGATCCATACCATTCATACTAATTATATTATCTCGGACACATTTAAAGATTGAAGATAATGCAAAATCCAATGTCAATTTCCAATGGGTTTTTATCTATAAAGTAAAATGCAGCAAAAGTGTACTGTGGAAGTTTCATGAAAATTGAACCCAGAATAAGAAATTACGGAATGTTAAAAGTTTTGTAGGTCATTACCAAACTGCGATGCCATGAGCAACCATCCTTGCAAATGAGATGAGGGGGATCAAGTTATGCATTTTTAAATTTTATGCTGGCCATGCACAAAATTGAATGAAATATAACTTTATTTTTAGCATGAAATCATAAAGAAAATGTGTATCCTTTGCATCATATTTTCTGTTGTATTGCAATAACACACCAACATGATGAATATAAGAATAAAAGCAGTTGTAGTTGTGTGTGTTGCCAAGATTCTTGTGGCCAAATCAACAAGAGAGGTATAAGTTTATGACATTATTGCCTCATAAAATGTGAATATGTGGTTATTTGCCAATGACACTATTCAAGGGGAACCTGTGGAAATTTAAGACTACATAACTTCTATTTTGTGTCCAGTTTTTTGATGAACTTTTACCAGTTTGTTCATACTGCATTTGTAACCCTACATCACAAAGCCAACAAAAAGTTGCCCGACATGGATTTTTAGTTAAGGGTAGATTCTGAAAGAACAGACTCTAAGCTTTGAAATGATGTATAACTCAATTTAAATGGACTCTCCTAACCTATCTAAATATTGGAAAGAAGGCACACACTGTGGAAAGAGTGTACTGAGAAAGTAAGCTCCAAAGTGTAGGATCTGTTCAAGGGCATAATGTTACTAAGCCATGCTAGCTATGCAGTGAATGGGTAAAAAAAAAGAGAATAGGATGCAAAACACCATAGCAACAACATTGAAGGGATCATCAGATTAAGCTGAAACTGAGCATGCTCTACGAACACATTCTGTCCATGTCATGACTAATAACTTTCTAAGTAGTAGTGCCGTCCTTTCAAAAGTTATTAGAGATGAAAGTGAAGAGTGTTTAACCCATTGAGGACAAGTCCCGGGTATACTCGGGCAGGTGTCTATGGGAAATGCGTGTTGAAGCAAAATCAAACCGTCCTCAACGGGTTAAAAGATTTTGAAGAAATGAAAAGGGACCTATAAGACATACCTAATTATTCCATTCTACAGTAAAAAAAGTGTTCCAGAAAAACAGCTGAAAACACAATTTCCCACTCATTTTATGATCCCAAACTTTGAAAGAGCAATGTAGAAGAAGAATAGCTCTGTCAGAAAATATTGAAATCTAAAATTTGACTAGGTTGAATTGTTTCACCTATTTTGAAGTCCTCATATAAAATCAGGGCATGCGACTTTTTGGGGGCTTTGTGATGCACGGTCACATTTGGACTTTAAAGGACAAATTCACCTGTCATAGACATGCGGATTGAGTGAATGCAGCAATATTAGTAGAAGTAGAGTTTGAGGAAAATTGGGCGACCCATTCAAAAGAATTTTTGAAGTTTCCGCTCAGTTACTGCTGGATGAGAAGACTACTACAGCTTGTGATGTCACATGTGTACAACGATATAAAGAAAACATAAAGATAGACATATTTTCACTTTTCTCACATAAGAAAAGAACGCTTCACTTGCCTCTTTTAGAAGGCAGGAGGAATAATATTACCCTTAACATACATCAGTGACAGGTTGAGGAAATGTGCACTTTTTTTCAAAGAATAAGATTTTGTAAAATTCTCTTTACATTTTCCTTATATCCTTGTACGCCTGTGACATTATACATTGTAGTAGTCTTCTCATCCGGCAGTGACTGCACAGGTAATTTAAAAATTCATAACTTTTGAACAGATTGTCAAATTTTCCCCAAACTTTCACTAATGTGTCCTAGTAATATTGCTGCATTCACTTCATCCACATGTATATACATGTATAAGTGATCTTGTCCTTTAACATTGCATGGCAATGTACTCTCGAGATGTTTTCCTACATTGATGACGCTACCAATATTATGTTCCTTGTTGCACCTCTTTGCCCCTTCCTCACTGTCAGTCAATCTAGCTTTGTATAGAGTACAAATGTTTGTAGTCATGCACAACATGATACTTAAGAATCAACCCTACCTCCAGACAGTAACCCCTTCCCCCTTCCCTCTACCCACTTTCTCCTCCAACCCCCCCCCCCCCCCCATCCATCTCCCTGAAAGTGTAAAAGATTAGTGGATGTTGACAGAGACCATTGTTCTTCTCCATTTCACTCTCATGCTCATCAATCCCTTTCTCACTGTCCATATACAAATGAAGAGTTTTATTACAAACGAGCTAAATCCATTCTTGTTATGTTGAGATATTTATGATTAAAACTGCTAAAAAACATAGAAGATAATAAGAAAATACAGGATATTTTTAATCATAACTTCTAGAATATCCCTTGTTATGTCACAAGTGAGGTATTACGGGAAAGGTCTAATTTTGCTCTATCTGATGATGGACTTACTTTGAAGTGTTTAAAAATGGTGCTTAGCTCATTTTGCAATAAAACTCTGCAAACATTTTTCATCTGTTTAACCACACATACTTTGATGTCATTGCCCCATATTCACCCCCCCCCCCCCCACCTCCATATCATAGGGGCACAATATTGTTGTAAGGTGCCTAAAAATCATCAGATTGAAACCATTGAAACCAATTTTCCCCACTGATACCTAATTTCTTTTTTTTTTTAATTGGGTGGACAGGTTACACTTTTGTGAATGGATGTGTATAACTGCACAATTAGCGTAACCCTTTGATTACAAAAACGATATGTATTGTGTGTTTGTGTGCACCATGCATAGAGTTAATTGTGAACTGCAATAACTCGCAAGCGATTGGTTAAATGTTGTTCAACTGGAGTGTACCTCTGGCTACAGGCGTGCACTTCCAGCATTTTCCTGCAGGCAGTGTTTCATTCACAATTCATCTTCTCTTTACCCTCAGTGTTTCTCATTACTGAATTACAAGAATTTTTCCCCAAGAATTTTCCCCCTCCCTATTCCCTTCATTCATAATCTCCATATTGCTACTTTTTAACACCAGTGTCACAGTACAATCCTTCAACTAAACAAGCCTTTTTTAAAGTGTTCAAACTTCACCAATTGTGCGAGGCCAACCAATTTGCATCTTAATTAAACTAATTACCTTCTTTCCACTACATCATTGCCTTCATACTGCACTGGAAAATTACTGGTGAGATTCCATTGTGGCCTGAGCAGCCCCTGCGAATTTGGTAATAAGGTTGCCTTTGATGGGTAAACACATCTGTGTCACGGTTTAAGATTTGCTGATCCAGAAGAGCACCTGCGCCAAATCACCTTTTCTCGCGCATCTCCCTGGATCGCCGCTTGTAGCGTGCAAACCACCAACATGGGTTCAGCCCGGCGTGTTGCTCTGCTCGATTTCACAGTTTTCTTTTTTCTTCTTCTTCTCTTTTACTTCTTCTTTTCTGAGATGTTTAGTGATGAGTTTAAAAAAAATGAGATGAGGAGGAATAGGAGGGCAGGGATGGGGAGGAGGAGGAGGAGGGGAGAGGGTTATTGGAGGAGGAAAAGTGGATACCGATAGTGGTGTCAGTGCTGGAGATGATGCGTATGTCTGGTGGTGTTACCCATCTCGGTTCTCATTTCGTGTTTGTGTTCTCTGGCAGCTGGAAGAGGCTACGGAGTTCGACGAGCGCAAGAAGATCCGAGCACGGCTGCGGGAAGTCAGGAAAAAGAAGAGAGGTAAGGGAGTCGGTCCTGATTCAAAGGTTTATAGCCCGATGAATTTGCAGTTGCAGGGGGAATTATTTTCTTTACCAAGATATGCCATAATGCTTTGCTGATTCTCATAACCACTTCTTTTCATGATTTTCTTGATTGTATCAATCCAACTTCATGAATGCTGTGGTTGAACATGCTTTATCAATGCATAGAGATTTTTCAGATCATCTATTTTGTTAATGCTATGCCTACATTACTCAGCAGTTAGCTAACTTTATCATGTCGCCTAGTGTTGACTTTAATGTTTTCTGCCTCAGATGAACCTGACAGTTGGTTTATCATCTAGTAGTGTTACACTTTACCATCTTTAAACAGATTGCAGATCCTAGATTTTATCAAGTACATGGAAGTTCAGAAGTACATTGGTCGGAATATAGTTCTTACCTCTGAAGTTTGTGCAAAACATATATTTTCTCTTTCTTCAGCTTGCCTTCAGACTCGTAATTTTTTTTCATAGTGAAGTAAAATGGGGGTTCTTAGTTGTGCGTGCGCTGTCTGACAAAGTTTTGTTTTGACGTTCTCACGTGGACACCACCGCGTCTTTTCCGACACAGACGAACGGGAGCAAAAGATCCATGAGCAGGAGAAGCAGTTCGAGGAGAAGATGCACAAACTGGAGGTCGAGTCCGCCCAGCAGCGAATGAAGGCAGTGGGACTGAACGTCATCACGCCAGGCCAGGAGAAGACGCAGACGACGACGAAGACGTCAGAAGATGGTAAGACTAAAACTCTTGTCCAGACGACCGTTCGGGACACGGGGAGCAGCAAGAGTATGCAGACCACGATATTGAGCAAAACGGAAGGTGATGGCAGCAA
The DNA here is from genome assembly GCF_040938485.1 of Diadema antillarum. Lineage (NCBI taxonomy): Eukaryota > Metazoa > Echinodermata > Echinoidea > Diadematoida > Diadematidae > Diadema > Diadema antillarum. The sequence goes on along the minus strand of NW_027270997.1, from coordinate 529,369 downwards.
ACACTATTTTGTTTCCAAAATATGCCACGTTCTCATTTGGCTACCCCTTCATTTGGTGTGGAGTGTTCAAGAGCATTGCCTGATTTAATCTCATTAATCACAGCTCACTTTAAAGATCATTCCATGAGTTTCATGTGAATCTAATAAAGATGTTAACCTTGGTCTGTTCATAACCAGTTTTTCTCAACTTTTTAATGGTCTTTCAATTACTCTGCTAAACTTGTATAGGTTACCAGCAATTTTTAACAGTCACCAGGGTTAAATGGCCAGAAAAATACTTTGTCAAAGACCGTGTGCATAGTGGTATCGTGTCTTACATGGCCAGGTTTTTCAACATGCAGTGTCACTTGATGTAGTGATGACCTGCTCATGATATCACAAAGTGATGAAACAGTTTTGCCAATTACCAAATAAAAGGCCTTCACAAATTTTAGCAAAATGAAAAATTATGATAATTAAAAGGCCTCTATACTGGTAAGGCAAATATCTCTACGAAAAGTGAACACCTCACAAATTTCATTTTTTCTTTTCCACGTTAGAAGCTGCAAAACACAGGTTTGGCTGTCTCTTTGTGTTTTGTTTTACTTTATTGTATCATATTTTGTATTTCAATTAAACAACAACATAAAACAATGTCTGGTCTTGCTGTTATAACTTTAATTAATTTGAATAATGTGTCCTATTTGTTAATATTTGTCATATGTTTTTGTCTGATGTGACAAGGCATAGTCTATGAAACACAGTTTTAGTTCAGCCTTATGAAATTTATGGATGTTGCATTTAAATTTGATTTAAAAAAAGAAAAAGAAATCCAAGATTCCATTACCAAACAAACTGCTGTGCAGGTTTCAAGATCAATTCAATAAAACAAACAAAAGTGCATTCATCCATATGTTGTTGAAATGACTCACACACTTGAATAAATTCATGCATGCGTGTTTTCTTACCATTTCTTTTCACTGTAATCAATAACTGCCATTTTAATATTGAAATGTGAATTTCAAAGGAATAACATTTTTGTTGTATTGTTGACTTTTGATATTCCTTTGAGTGTTAAAACTAAATGTGTTTTGAATGTTGTTAATTATTTAGCATGTATTGTCTGTTTTAACAGAAATAATTCAGTACCCTATACTGAACAAATCCATCAATACATAACTGGAGACTGTTTAACGACACTGTTCAATTTTGTTTCATATTACTTATCTTAGCATGAAGTCATCATTGCAAAATAGAGTGGTTGATTATTTATCTGTGTTGATGATGTTTTATGATTAATATATGACAAATATTACCTACTTGTCTGGTTTATATGTGTCAGCAAGGATCACTTTTACTTTGGAATATCATTATTTACATTATGGTGAAGTCCAACTAATTTCTGTTCTGTAAATTACCATTGAGGAGTTCAAATCAATTATAGTTTATAGTTTATCAGGCTTAGGGATTTCAATTTTTAAGGGGAGGGATTAAGCTGTAGCAAATGCTTTTCAAAATTCTTTTGATGAAGTTTTTTGATCTACTGAATTTAAATTAATACATTTTCATTAATAGAAATCAAGTGTGTGAAAATTATGATAATGAGGGTTTTCTGAAAATTTTCATTAATTGTTAGTATTTATGAATTGATAGCTCTATCTCACTTTTTGGACCATCATCTTTAGTTCAGTCAGGCATGTGGTTAGTTTCTCAGTAGTCCCTTTGTCAGTGTTACTAGGTCATTCAATGAAATATTCAACAAGCCATTTATCTACTTAGGCAGTTTTCTAGTGAATCAACTGGTGGGTGAAACAAGACAATAATGAGATATTCAGTTATTCAGGCAATTAGCTGTCTGATCAACTGTAAGTCAGGCAGTTATAGAATGACTCTCCTTATTTCCCAGCCACTTTTGAAGTGAAACATTTCCTATGATTTCTGGTCATGATACTCATTTACACGGGAACAGAATGATTAATATCCACAAACATTTTTTTCCCCAATGAACACAAAGTTGGATTCATACTAACTTGCTTCCCTTCTCATTCTGTAACACAGATACAGGATTCAAATCACAATCTATGGCACAAGAATCAAGAAGTGTCACCGTCGGTAAGTTAATAATCCAGAAATACTGGACACTTTGAGATGAGTTATATTTAGCTTATTTATTAAAAAAAAAAAAACACTTGAAGTCAACTGTAACTTATGTTGCAAGTACTCGTCAAGTTTTTTATTAAAGTTTTACCTATATTTCTTTAAAAAATTATTTGAATTTTTTGGATGAGTTATATTGAGCATATGAAAAATACTTGAAGTCAACTAACACTTATGTTGCATTTATTCATCAGGTCTTTGATTAAAGTTTAACCTGTATTTCTTTCCAGAAATCATTGAAATTTGTATTCTTTGTTTAAATTGATGGGTTTTATTGAGCTTATGAAATACTTGGAATTAACTGAAACGTATTCTACAATCATTGATCAAGTTGTTGATTGCAGATAGCACCTATCAGTGTAAGGTGGTGCCGTTAAAGCAAGTGTATCATGACATCCAAAGATTAATGATAAGACAGTTGTATTACCATTTGAACAGAGTGGATTATAAGTATGAGCTTGACTTCTGACAATGTTATTCTATCTTTACATGTGAGGAGAGGAATTTGAACTGAAGAGGATATACATAAACCCCATGCCAACACTGACCAGGAACTCTGTGCACAAAGTATATAGGGATTTCAAAATTCTGCAGTAGAAGGGTTAACATAACTTCAACGGAGTCCAGTCAGTCCATCATATCCTTATACCCACTGTGTTGTGTGGTGGAGATTTCAAGAGATGGCGCTGCAGCACAACTAATGCCGAGACCATCCCAGGAATTTGGGCATGTAAACATGTTTGAATGCTCGTGCCTACGTGTGCGCTTAATGTACCCCCGTTGGCTCATGTATGAACATGGTTGGGACCAAAACATGCGGAAAGGTTTGATCTCTGAAGTCAAAGGCATTACTTCATGCCATTGCAGAGGGCAATTCCCCAACACAAGACAAGATACTGTATACATGAAGAATTTGAATGCAAAAACCAGTATATCCATTTTCGTCAACTGAGATATTTAAGATGAAAAACAGAGAGAGTAATTAGAATATATGTGATAATTATGATGGTATCTTCAAATACATTTCTTGTTATGTAATGAGTGCAGCATCATTGAAAAGATTCATTTTTTTCTTTATCTTATCATGTCCTTACTAAAAAAGCCTGTGAAAATGGAATTTATCTATTTTCGCATTCAAACTTTTAATTTGAAAGAATGAATTTAAATGCATTGCTACTCACTAACACACACACATAAATATCAGACACATATTTTTTTATATAAATACACAACTGAATCAATTGAATTACTGTGGAGAAAAGATGATTTCATGTTAGGTAAATATTGGACAGCAGTTTTAACATATCTGAAACTGATTCAACAACAAAAGAATATTGACCATTGATGATTCCTAGAAATACCTTTGCTCTAGAATTGCGTCTTTAAGCTCCCAAAATTCTAGAGGTGATTGTGAGTTCAGTTAAAGACAGATTATCATGTTCAGTATGCACAGAATGTAAGTCACATGACAAGAGTTGAATGGATAATGATCTGTGCAGTTGATAGCTCACCCCTTGTTATTATCATTCCCCCGCCCCCTTGACATCAGCATACCACAAGCCATTTTAAAGATTGGTTTAAATTTTGCTTTCTTCTTTTAACTGGCAGTATTCAAAACAATGCAAAGCAGAGCAAAACAAAACACACCCCAAGAAGAAATGGAGATGTGTGGCCTGTCTAGGAGATGAGATACAAGAAAATCATCACTGTGTATGTTAGCATTACATATGCCCCTCTTCCTTACCTTAAAGGACAAGTCCACCTTTATAGACATGAACATTTAATGAATGCAGCAATATTGGAAAACCTTCAAGCAACACAAAAAATATTGGAAAAACACATCAGTGAAAGTTTGAGGAAAATCGGACATTCCATTCAAAAGTTATGAATTTTTTAAGTTTCCGCTCAGTCACTAGCTGTATCAGAAGACGACTACAGCTTGTGATGTCACATGTGTACTACAATATAAAGAAAAATCAGCATATTTTCACTTTTCTCACATAATAACAGAACACTTCACTTGCCTCCTTTACATATGTCCGTGACAAGTCATGGAAATGTGCACTCTTTTGGAAAAAAATAGACTGTAGTAAGAGTCTCTCTATATTTTCTTTATACTGTTCTACGCATGTGACATCATACACTGCAGTAGGTCTTCTCATCCAGCAGTGACTGCACAGAAACTTTAAAAATTCATAACTTTTGAACGGATTGTCAGATTTCTCCCAAACTTTCACTGATATGTTCCACAATTATTGCTGCATTCACTCAACCCACATGAATATGAAGGTGTACTTGTCCTTTAACCGCACTTTGTCATTCCAGAAGGCCATGTTAGTATTTAGCAAGGGAGATCTCAACTCCCACACCACTGTGATCAATTACACTGCCTCCCCGTTAACCCCTACCAACTCGGGTGCCAATGGCAGTGCACAGTTTCCAAGGAATGTTTGCAGCTGAGTTGCTTTTTATAGGGAGGGGAGCACCCAGAGGGTTAAGGTTGAAGCGGCTGTCGTCATGGCATGAGCCTTAATGCCATCCAAGCCAAAGTTGGTGTAAGGAATGCCGGTGTCATCTGTTCTGGAGTCGTGTGCACTGCCATCCATCTTGTAGCTCGCCCCGTCTCTTGGACCTGTGCACCAACTTAATCCAGCAGCCAGCCCAGGGCTTTTTATCCAAGTGCATCCCAAGCGATCCCCGTTCAAAGTCTTGGTGTTGATTGAGTGATGTAATCATTACTCTCAACTTCTGAGGCGATCTTGTTTTGTGACAAGATTTCTGACCGGGAAAACAGAATATTTTGGAAAAAAAAAAGGTTTTCTTTTAAAGAAGATACCACCATCAGCTGCACTCCCGACCACACCCAAGCGTTTGGATTTATATATTGGATTTATCACTTTCTCCTGATTGGACTTTTTCTTCACCCTGTTTTGCCCAGGACCCGGTGGCAGTAGTTCAGTCAGCATGTCGAAAACAGTACAACAGAGCTCGTCGTCATCGACAACGACAACCGGACCCAAAGGACGACGTAAGTATGATCTGCTAATTACAGTCATTGCTTACCAGCAGTTTGGAGAAAAAACAAAGATTCTCGTCTGATATGATGAAGCAGTTTTAGCACTCTTTTTGAGAAAACAGAAAACAATAGAATGATATCACACGTTTCAAGACTTTAACAAAGCTTCACTATAAAATGAGATAGTAGAAAGAAGTTCTTGCCTATATCCTTGAAGATGTATCATAGATGTTTCGTTGAGCTCTTACAATGATTATGTTCTAAAGGTATGATAATATTTTAATCTAAGTTCTCTCACACTGGTCCTACCATTCTGCAAAACTTGATATACCTCTTTCGTTAGGACGCAGAGGAATAGATAACATGAAACTGAGTAAAAGAATTGATGAAACTCTAGAGTACTTCCAGCTGTAATTAAATATCTATCCATGATATGAAAGTGACATCCTTTTATCATTTCTGCTTATCAAGCTTGTTTATAAAGATTTTTGTGCTCCCTATATGTAATATATTTATGGACATGTCTTTGTCCAACACACCATGTTGAATTGGTTTCATGAAATACTTTGTAGAGATTCTATACAGCCACATACTAGTAATACATAACATATTTACTACTTTAAAATTGCAAGTAATACAGTTCATGTAATGCTCACAAGTGAGTGTAAAGGTTGTCTGTCATTTATTCATTCTGATCATTAAGCAGACCGCACACATTTCCTATCATAGACATTTGATTTGTAGGACATAAAACTATGTTGAGTTCTCCCAGCTGAAGTGTAGGATATCAATGCATGTTTTTCTCTGTTCTCTAGAGATTACTATTAAGTGCTGGCAATTTTGCTCAGCCAGAAAACGTGTGCACACATTTTTATGTTTCATTTTTCAAAGGAATCATGAAACCATTAAAAGCATATTATCATTGACTGCATATCATTGATCAAGTTGGTGTGATATCAGAGAAACACCGCCATCATGTTTCATGTTTCTTTCGCATTCATGCATATATGAAACTGCTGCTCAATTTTGTTGATAGAGGGCAGTGTTCACATCACATGACCACCTATGTCATGCCATGTCATTATGATGACTACATCATATGCATTCCCTGAACTCACGCCCATAGATTGTTTTACACTTTTCCAGTATCCATCAGCGCAGAGTCAGGTAACGAGTTTCAAACTGGTATTTGGGTATTTTTTTCTGTTTTGGAATGTTCAAAGGGTAACACAAGCATTTTGTGAATAAAAAAAGAAAGTGCACATGTGGCTGCCCATAGTTTGTCCAACTTTGGCTGTTGATGTAAGTGAACAACTATTGGCTGCCTAAAGCTATTTGTAGTATTAATTTATTAATACTTTTTTGCCACCAAGCTTTAAAGAAAAAAAAATTGCTGAGACTAGAGCTAATATAAACCATCAACTTAAGGCCTAGAATACAGGTAGTTGCCGTCTTTTTGGATCCATTAGTCATTAAAATGTTTCTTTTGAAATTGTTCTTTCCTTAAAACATTGCCTATTGGTACAAAATGGTGACATGTGCCAATATTTCAGCTTAAATGTGATTTAAAGTTTATCCACCAAAAATAAAAACAAAACCAAAAAGAAATCCCTCAACTTTTATCGTGTTTCTTTGATGATCAAAGTTCTGTCCAGTTGTCCTGTTTTATAATTGCTAAAGGAACCTGTCCAATGAAAATGTGTGTGAAACTGAAAGCAAAAACAAAAACAAAAGCAGTGCAATACACTGCAATGGAATGACATGTTCACTAGGGGCCCCATTGCATTAAAGACCATAACTACGTGCCATAAGTAGATGCACCTACTGATGTAACATGTAGGAAATGAGGTCATTGCCCTGTGTAACTACGGCATGTGTTTAAAACTATAATGAAACTGTTACAGTGAATCTTTTGTGCAATGGGCCTTAGATCATATCCACTATCACCATTACCCAAAACTTTGATATTTCTTTTTTGTTTTTACGCACTCCATCCCCATTATCTACTCTTTCAAGTGACGGCCACTACCTCTTAAAGAATGACTTTAGTTATAGTTTGCGTTTGAAAATGTGGATGCGTACGTTACGTTTCACCATTAAAGAGCTTCTTAGTGTAATGTATGTTCTTGCCTATTGGTGATGGATGAATGGTTGTATGCATAACATTGTTCTCTGGTTGTTATTGCCTGATAATTTTTTGATGGATGATTAAAAAAAAGAAAAAAAATAAGGTTGCTTGAATGGCATTGCATTTTGCATGGAGATTTACAGTAAATACGAAATAATTTGCATTGTGGAAACTTTCTCATAAGAAAGTATTGTAAAATCTTGATATATTTTCAATTGTAAGACAAGTTAAGCATTGAAAAACAAATTGTTTTTATGAGGCATGTCCATCCATTGAAATTGTGTGTGACATGAAAAAACCCGAAAATAACATGACTAGACAGTTTGGCCACATACCTTTCTTAAGACGAATGTGTTTTCTCAATTTGCTAAATCAAGCTTGCAAAGTGCACGACTATGATATGCCTCGAAAAAGTTCTCTTTTTTTTCCTGAAATTGTTGCTCTGTTCATTCAGCTATATGGCTCAAATTGCATGTAAGGTCAAACAGTCATTTCATGGACTGTTGCAATTTTCACATCACAAGATTGAAAGCTCCAGTGTAGTTTTTGGTAAAATGGCAAATACAAAGGCATTTTATTTCATTTCAAAATTATATATTAGAAAACAAAGGTGACATAAAGAAATTGCATCAGGAGAGATATCAAATGATTCCTACACTGATGTGGATGTTTCCATGAAGCCCCCCCCCCCCCCATTATAATAATTACGATAATTATCCTCCTTGTATCTATCTACCAACACTCTTTATGTGTTTGTGATATTTTGGATATGCGGCCCTCACCAGCCTTTCTCTGTTGCATTTGATATTTATGTACAGCATAGGTTCAATATTGTGGAAAGTTTTGCAAGGAACTTTTCAGGTGAAAATCACCAATTTCTCTGAAATATTTTGCCATCAAAAAAACCATACCGGGGCTGTGATTTGCTCTGAACGGGTGGATTCTTGTGGTACGCAAAATTTGCAATGTATTCGGTCAATGAAAGTGAGAATCTCTGGTGAGGTAGAGCACAATTTTTATCATTGCATAGATACATAGAAAGCTGACAAGGATGTAGCTTTCGTCCCTCCATTAACCCATGAAGTTCAGGGATAATTTTGATGCTGAAATCGTTATTTTGTCCTAATTTGAGTGGTAATTCTCAATTTTACCTTATATCTTATAATAATTAGGAAAAGATTACATGGAGTTGGTTTATTCCTTGTATTTTTTTACATCTACACTAAATCAGTAAAAAAAAATGTGAATCGCTTGCCAATTTGAGATTGATCATTCACTTTTATACTCTACAATTGTAAATCATGTTGCCAATTTAATGACCTGACTGTTGTAGATGATCTAGAGGCTTTTGATGAGTCTGTAACCAAAGTTAATAACTGTATAGAGTATACCGAAGTGATGATGTCACAGTCTTTTGTTATAGTTTTGGTTTGAACCAGGTGCACACATGAACTTTTAGGCCAAATGAGGTTGTTTCAAACCAGTTTCTATGGTAATGAATGGCTGTGGCATCACACTTTAATACTCTACATGACTACAATAGGGCTCAAATGCAATAATAATAATAATAATAATAATAATGATTATAAATGAATAAATAAATACATCTTCATTGTATATTGCAAAATACTAGTAGGCCTAATTAATTATTAAAATTAAGATTGAAAATGTCAGCATCACCACAAAGAAATGTGGTTTCTTGAGCTTCATGGGTCAATGTAAACAATGCTTTGTGCAATCTTCCGTAGAATCACCCACAAGCAATACTGAGTAGTCTGTTTCACATCAGAGCTCTATGTTACACTTTAGCAAGCAAAGTCTAGATGTATATTCCACACATAAGCAAGAGCTACGTTGTTCAGTCTGTTGGAGTATTTGCTCAGTATGTATGTGGATGTCAGATATTATTTTCTTGCATATACCAGGGCACAATTTAGTTGCTTTTAGTGTCATCCAGGTGCTTAGAAATATACTTTCTCAGAGTGGAATCACGCCCTTGTTCTCCCCAATATTTACTGCAGATCATAAGCAAGAGACAAGTTGTTCATTCTGTTCAAGTGTTTGCTCAATATGTTCCTAGACTGTGTATCATTTTCTTTTTCTTGCATATATCAAGGCACACCTACAATATGTACAGTTTAGTTGCTTCTAATGTTACCCAGATGCTTAGAAATATAGGCCTACTTTTTCGATGCAATCACACTATTATTCTCCCCAATTACTTTTGCAGATAAATAGAGTAGATCAGCACTGAAGTAGAATAAAGTACGATGACAAACAACAAACAAACAAACCACATATTTTAGTATTTTCAGCATGAATGCAGACATATAATATAGCATCCATGGCCTTACTCTAGGTCTGAAAAAGGCCTTTAGCCTTTTATGAAACTGGATGAATATCATTATTTGATAGCTACAGAGTCATATGTATTATAAGATAAGCTATGTTATCACGTGCAAAGGGTGTGAAGTTAGGAATTCCAAAGCATTTATCCTAGTCTAGGTATTTGCATGAAATGGAAATATTTGAATTGATGCTGATCTTTATTTCCTTTTTATTATCTTTTTTTGCACTGGCAAAATCAGACTGATTTGATGAGAATCTGTCATCTGCATCATAAAAAGAAAAGCTTTGCATTTGTTATGTGCAAGGGTGGACTAGGAGAATGAGGCTTTTGATCAGAAGTGTTTGTAAAATTAAGGCTGCATCACACTAGAGCATATCAAACCAACGATTGCCCAACGAATTCAAAATTTTGAAGATATATTTGCATATTTTTTGGGGGGAACATGTCAAAAATAAGAAATTGGCTCCAGCATATCTCTGTGAATCCCTATGAGTAGCTGATGACTATGAAGAACGTCAAGCATGTTACAAACTATTCTAGTATCAGCAACGGAGGCAAATTATCTTCAAATTTTCTAATTCATTGGGCATTTCTTGGCTCGATACACTCTAATGTGATGTAGCCCTTACTGATAGTGCATATGGGTCAGCTGATGAATTGGATTTGCTTGTTTTGTTGCTTTGAATGAAATATAGGGAATGAAGATTGGTTTGAAGATGGAACGTATTTTTGAAGTAATTTATAAACCATAATGCAGCACGTAGATAAATGCCACAGACATGAGATAGATATATAGCCAAAGGAAAAGCTAGAGATAGTGATATTGATGACAAGTGCTTGTATTTTGTGCAGAATGCATGAACTCATGTAGATAATATGTTATTTGGAGTAGGTCAAATTACATGAGAACCATGGCAATTAACAGAGATATCGACCAGGAGGTGATAATTCTAACTGATAACTGAAAGACTTTATAATGATATGCTAGTGGGATGAGACACAAATCATGTGTGAATAGCATGTGCTCATGAACACCATCCAGAGATAGCTATGTGGTTCATTTTCACCTATGACCAATTTAGTGAAGACATTTCATGCTCACACATGAAGTTGCCTGTAATATCCATCATTGTTCTGTGACTCAGTCCATATCATGAAGTAGATACATTTCTATAGCTAGATTCCATACTCATTTGTTGTACACGTATGCATCGCATCGTAGAAGGTATTGTGTTAACGTTTCAAGTCATCATTATATCGTCACTTTGGGTTATTTGTCACTGCACAAACCTACTGCTCTAAGAAATGATAGAATGCATACTGATTACACATGTTTTGAATGGTTAAGTCTTAATTCTCTTCTCAATAAAATTTGCTAATTAGAAATGTCATTGATTTCTATTGTAAGGTACAAGATACTGCTCATATAGTTGTAGAATTCCCGTCCTAATTTGCCAACTTTAATAATTATGAGCAATAGTTCTGTAAACATCTCTATAGATAGAGAGAATCATCTTTTTCATTAGGCCAAGTTTCTATATCTCACTCTAAGTTGATATGTTTGAATGTTAGGGTGTTCAACTTGTTGAAATACTTTCATCTATAACCAATATTAGAAAACTTACCACAAACTCTCTGAAGTTCATCATGAAATTTTGTGTGATTTTTAAAGGACTTTGGAAGTTGTCACTCTGATTCGCAGTTTTTGTTTTACATCTGGAGTTGTTGGCTCCGAAACAAAGGGCAAAGGAGTTTGTTTTCTGTGAGTTTGGTTTTCAGAAAATTTCTCGACAATGGGCATTTAATTTCCGAGCAAGATTGGAGGAATACCTGCCAAAAAAATTTTTAAAAAAGATATTATCAGCAACAATGCCCATGGCTGTATAGTGTTCAATGCATTGGACATTAAGGCATTGGAAATGTTTCTGGCTTTTGGGGAACCTGAAAGTCTAAGTATTAAAATGTTTGAAAAGTTTGAAAACCTAATCAAACCAAGACTTTCCAAACCAGTTATTGGAAACTGAAACAGCTGCATGGTGTAGATACATTCATGCAGACTTAGATGTATTTAAACTGATAGTAATGGAAACTATGATATCGAATGTGGCAATGTAATGGCCGACATTCAGACACAAATGAGATAGTACATCACAGTCATTAAGAGTGGAACCCAGTAGATTCAGGAAAGCACAATCTTTGTACTGTGCACCTGTACCCATCTCTTCATATCTTTCATATAGTTCATGTTGGTTATGTATTACAGTGCCAAGAGCATCATTTTTGACGGACTTCAGTGCTTTATAAGGGGACACTATTATCTAGTAAAAAGCCATCAGTACTTTGCAAATAAAGGCTTATTTCTAGATAGATTTTGAGTTCTGTGAATGCAACCACTCAAAAGTTTGCAGGAGGTGCAAATACAGTGGTATGTTGTAGTTGCATGTTTAGAATGGTGTGCAGTTTGCCACAAGTACATGTAGTTTTGGGCCTTTTTTTTTTTGGCTTATTTGCTTGACATGTGATAGATGCACACCTCGCCATTTTTATACGTGAAGGAAAATGCTGACATGGCTTTCTGCCACTCTCTGTTGCTCATGATATCTGCAGCCAAAACCAAGTTTGATGAGGAGATGGAGAAGAAGAAGAAGGAGAGGGAGGAGAAGAGGAAACAAGATGAAATCAAATTCAAGGAGCAGCAAATGTTGAGGTGAGTCTTGTGGGCATCCTCCCCCAACACTTTCGTTAGGCATAATTTACCATTTGCAGATGAAACAAAAACCCAGCATTACTGCTTTAAAATAGTTCTAAAATGTGAGTTAGGGATAGAAACAACCACTGTAAAGTTTTGAATCTGTAAAATCGATGTTAAGTATTGTTAATTATACAAAATGTGAACAATAGTTGTAATAAAAATCTTTCCACGCTAAACCGTCTACAGTTACGATTTATTGAGAAAAATACAGATATCTCCTTATATTTCAGGCTTTATTGCAAAAATTTACAGGATAGCATGTTTTGTGGTACAACAGACCTACACATATGCAATAAATGTCATATTTTGAAAAATGTTTAAATCACTGTTCACAAAGGTTAACAGGACCTTTACCCCATTGAAGACTAGTCCCAAGTTGACAATGTAGCTACTTGGGCAGGTGTCTATGGGAATTGCATGCTATAGCAAAATCTGCTCATCCTCAATCGGTTAACCCATTGAGCCCCATGAGGGATTTTTGCTGAAAAAATTATCATCTTGTCATTCAAAAATTGGCAGCTCTGAATTTGTTCTGACTAGATGCTGACAAGATTTTTTTTAGATATAGGAGAGCAAATGTGTTTATGAAAGAGAACTAATAGAAACTAAGCTCAGCAAGCTGTAATTGCTGAGCATACTTCTGTTAGTTTTCTTTCACAAACATATTTGCTTTCCTATCTGCTTGTATCGCTTGTCAGCATCTCCTTGGAAAAGGTTAGTCGAAACTGGTTAAATTCATTAGAATCTGCACAAAATCAGAAAGAAAATTTGCAAAATGTTGCCAATTTGAGAGAGGGGGACAGGAACTTCAATCATTTTGAATCATCCCCTCATCATCTCCATCTCCATCTCGCAGGAAGAAGCAGGAGTACGAGCGGAAGAAGAAGCAGGAGGAGGAGGCCAAGAACCGGAAGGCGGCGCTGATGAACAAGTTTGGTGGCAGCGGAGGCGGTGGTGGTGGTGGTGGTGGTGGAGGAGCGGGAGGTGGAGGTGGCATGAGGGTCAACAATGCCCAAACCATCAAGCAGAAGCTGCTGGAGTGGGCGCAGAAAGTCACGAGGGGGTATCCGGTGAGTGTGGGAGGAGGGTGTGGTTCCCCCGTCAGTACACACAGAGATTCCAACTCTCCCACTTTTGGCGGGAGATCTCTTCTTGTTGTAAGGCCATTTTTGCAAAATCTCCCATTCTCCCATTCCAGTTTTTATTTTTCCAGCTCTAGCTGTGTGTCTCCACTTGGAATTTAGATTTCTCCAATCCAGCTTCAGTTTTGTCGTGAATTAATTCATGACAAAATATCCAAACATTGAATGTCAAAACTAGAAAAGCACTCGGAGAGCGCAGACCTCCGCCAAGCCAGCAACTCATTTCCACAAAACATGCATGCAATTTCCCAATATAGAGGCCATTTGTTTACGTCATCAGCAGAGCACACGCTTTAGTGCTTGTATGTAAACCTCCAGAACTCATAGCTAAAACTCCCAAGTTCATTGACCTTATATGCCAAAAGATCCAAAATCCTTCAAAAAAACCATAAAAATTCCCGGATCACTACCAAAATTTGATAGTCTGTTCCTAGTGTCATATTGCCTTTTCCTGCAAGTTTCATTGAAATCCTTTTACAACTTTTTAAGTTATTTTGCAAACAGACAAACCAACGCCAATGATCACTTAACCTCCTTCCTTGGCGGAGATAAATAAGGCCCCATAGAGCATATGTGACCCAAGAGCTTCCAGGGCCAGATAGTGACCCTTGGACCTCAGCTGCAAGGACCTCAACTGCTTCACACTTGTGATGTGCACTTCGTTCTCATTATTGACTGCATGTTACGGTGATCACCAGTTTCTTGTCTGCTGGGTGGGAGAATCTTCCGTTCAAGAGATGCTTAGGGTTGGAGTCGCAGTACAAAAAAAAAAGGATGATTCTTCTGGAAAGAGATCTCTCTCCATTTATGAAGTATTTTGGAATGATAATTAAAAGTTGAACAAATGTGACAGATCTGTGAAATTGAATACTTTATCTCTTTTGACCACCAGGCTTTTTGTTTAATACTCCTGTTCTCTCCATCAAGGATCATTGATTCGAGTGAATTACTCGAAGGGCGAATTCTCTTATGTTCAAAGGGACTTGGAAATAGATGAAATGGAATCATACTAACAGAAAGGTGGAATTTTGCAACTCTCTCACAGCTTTGCATGCAAAGCTGTCCTTTGGTGTTTGATTTAAAAAGTACTGCCTCTGTCCCAAAATAGTCATCGAGTTAGGAATTGTTTGCAGGTATATAGGACACTTGTGTGGTAGTGACATCATCAATCACTTCAGCCAACTTTCATATGAGGCTGTAATTACCATCGCTATTTTATGAAAACATGTGAACTTTTGATGTCCCCAAACTATTTTTTTCAAAATTTCGTGTTGAATGTTAATGAAACATTTACCACTCTGTCTGTTTGATTTTGCCTTATTTATGAAAGCAAATGATATTGAACGTAGAGAGGAGTTGCACTTATGAATAAAAAGAAACAATCTTTCTCATATAGTTTCCTCAAGTTGTGGTTCAGCGAGAGGTAATGGATAAGCATGAGCTGCAAGCTGAATTTCAGAACAGTTTGTTGGGTTGAGGAGTTTGGTTAGTGTGGGGATGCTAAATATACAGACAAATGTGTCTTGGATGTGCCTTTTTGTAAAGTTACACCTATATTTGTACTTTTATGACTTTTTTTTTTATTTCAACAATGAAATCTTCTTTTTTTTCAGGGAGTAAATGTGACCAACTTCTCCTCATCGTGGGCTAATGGACTCGCGTTCTGTGCCGTGATCCACCATTTCTACCCGGATTCCTTCGACTTCAACACCCTGGATCCAAAGCAGAGGAGACGCAACTTTGATCTGGCGTTTAACACGGCAGAGTGAGTACCATGGAAGGAGAATTTAGCTTTACCATTGCATAGGCTGGGATTATTTATGAAGTTATTATGGCTGGAGGCCCCCCCTCCAGATCTCGGCCGTTGACCGCGCTATCGAGACGAAAATTGGCACACACATTGCCTATGACGTAATCTAAAGTACCATGAAGTTAATTTTTTTGTAAGTTGTCATTTGTGCTAAATTATGGTAATTTATGCATTATATAGTAGTTATGCTAATTTATGCATAATGATGCATGAAATCAGACAATTTGGTGTAAATCACTAAATAAAGCTCAAAACAGGCACATTTTTTGTGTAAATATTCTTTTTAGTGTCCTTAGCAAATGTAAGGGAAAAAAATTGTGCCATCAGAAAAAATTTCCTAAGTATTTTATTGTTTTTTGAATTTCTTATGTATTTCTCTGTTTTTTTACTTTATGTTTTTCATTGTTTTTTCAATGAAATTTGTCGGCGACATTGTTCCGAACAAGAAAATATGTTATTAATTGATTTTAATCAATAAAACACCAAAATAATCATGCTTTTATGAAATTTGCCTGTAAGCACAGTTTGCATTGAAATTGTACATGAATTCACGTTTTTGAGCAATTTTTGGTCTGACATGCACGTACATATTTATGCGCAACTTCGGAACCGCGCGCCAGGCATGGCAAATTTGGTGTCAAAAGATGCGGGACACTTGAAAGAAAAAAGTCATGAAACGTCGCGGCGATAGCTTTTCGCGATAGCGATACATCTTGCAGAACGTCAATGTGTTTGCTGATGTGTTTTACTCATATTGCTACATTTACTCAATCCTCATATATATTTGGGTGTCATGTAAATAATTTGTGAAACATCATTGGTGCTAGCTTCCATTGGGCTGTAAAGTTTGTAAAGTCCTTGGGACCAGTAGTATTCTTTTGTTACATCAAAATTTCTTTACAGCTGAACAAAAAGTATATAAAGATATACGATTTTTACTTCGTCATATCGAGAGTTTCATTGTAACCTTTATCATTACAACTGGAGTGCAGTGTAGTAACAAGTAATTGAGTGCCCCAATTTTTTTTTTTCATTGCATCGAGAAAATGGAAATTTGACAAATAAAGAAACAAATGAACTGATGACATCATTTGTTCTTATATAAAGTGATTAACTCAGTTTTCACCCTCCCTTCTCCACCCTTCCCCTCCCCTGTTTGAAGGTCCGAGGCAGACATCATGCCGTTGCTGGATACGGATGATATGATCATGATGAAGAACAACCCAGACTGGAAGTGTGTCTTTACCTATGTACAATCCCTCTACCGCCACCTGAACAAGCTGCATCCGTCTTAAGAATCTTAGATCTAAGTCTTTGATGTATCAGATATTCTGACGATGTGACACGGCATGGGGTATTATAGGCAGAGAGTTACTTCTCTGTGTTTTCTAATCCCACCTACTCTTTGGTTACGCCTCTAGATTGTCACTACCAATCAATCAATGTTTATCATTAAAGCGCGTCTTGATAATAATGTTGGGTTTGTTTGTTTTGTCGTTTTTTTAAAACGGGAGTTAGATTATGTGTTTCATTTTTTGAAGGAACATACTTTATGTCATTTTGGTCTTACTTGCAAGCACATATATGACATTTAAAGGGCATTTGGATATTCATATCTATATAAATTGAAACCTATTACAGTTCAAAAATTTTATTTTTGAGAAATAAAGATGTCTTGACTTCGTTTTTCTCTATCTCTGTTTGATGGTGTTTGGTATAACAAACAAAATTGTGATTGAGTATCCTAGATAACAGGGGGATGGCTTTTTATGGGCTGCAACAAGACTTCAAATGTTAAATGGATTTTTACAAGTTTTGAGAAATAAAATTCAAATTATGTGGATTTTTCTTTACTGCCATATTGTAAAAGGAAAAGGCTCACATGATCCTAGCTAGAAATTGATATGAGATGCAGAAAATATACCTTACACTATTAAGTAAACAGTACTACAGCAGAATTTTAGATGTTGTTCAGGAAGAATGAATTGTAAATAGTTTACAACTCATCGAGAAGAATGCATTGTACGGACGTGAAGTACATGCTTGGATTGTTAGATACAGTTATGAATGAAGCAGGATATATGTAAGAATAGAAAACCACAAAAAACAACAGACTTGCATGGATGACTCCATTTTCTTCATTGAAGAGAAGAGAAATATTATATTTGTCAGACAGCATTAGCGGATATTTGTGAATTTTGAATTATGAAATGTAGAGGGATTTAAAGAGAGCCTAAGCAATGCATGTATGTAAATACTTGTGTGATTCAATCATAATTGTAATTTATATTTGAATGATGTATTTGATAGAGTTTAGATTGTTTATAATCTATTTCGAGTGAGATCTATCTATGTTAAGATCATAGTCATATTTTTCATCTCGGAGACTAATGCATGCAGATGTTGAGTACAACAAAAGACTAAGCTATTCTTGGAAAACAGATATATGAATATTTCTGAGGTAGTAACTTATTATTTGCAAGGCTTCTTTAAGAAATTAAAATTGTGATTTTTTTTTCACAATACCCAGCCTAGCAAACTGATGCCTTTCTTATCAGAATTTTCCCCTCAACAACAACTTTAAAAAGGTTTAAAGGACTTTGTTGATTTATAGAATAACATGTTCTATGGAATCCCGATGAACAGTTCAGAATATACTTGGTGCTGCATGCTGTAGACATATATGCTAACTTGTAAGTCCATCCAAATATATATTATCCTTTCTGGAGTTTGCTTTTATTGTCTCTTTTATTGCCATTAACCCTTTTCAATTAAGACTCCAAAAATTCCTATAGGTGTTGTAAGAGACCCATGAGAGTTCAGGAAGTAGAAGGGTTAGCACACAAACATATAAACTGGTTGCTGCAACTCACGCCAGATTCTCCTTGTGGTTTTGTCACAAAGAAAAAAAAAAATCATGTTGGTGCCTCTCAAAGTTACTTCCAAATTTTAAGATGACAACATAAGTTTTGGGAAAGACATTCTTAAGTCCCATTTTTTGTGAAATTCCCCTCCCCTTTCCCAGAAATGGGCCTATCAGAAGTGTACTTGCTTGGAATTTTGATATTTGTTCTATGCACTTCAGTTTTGATATACGAAGTATGCAAGTTGGATAGATGTAAAAACAAAATGCAAGAAATGCAACAAAATCAGTAATAATTGCTCTAGCATGCCAAGAAGAATTAATCATTGGCACTTTTCACACTCTTTGAGATAAGACTAGATTAATTTGTGCGGAAAATGAAATCGCTGTCATTGCAGAGTGAAAGACATAGCTTTCCTCTCTTGTGCAGCCATGTGAATGTGGCTTTCTCATATTTCTATTAGATTTGAATGAGACATGGGGCAACCCAAACTTGGTAAATAATGATTTCAGTTGCCGTCACCCAAGGTCTTGACATCAAATCTTTAAATTCAGTGATGGATGGTCATCAACTTCTGATTCACTCCCTTACAGAAGCAGGGATGCTTTCTAATAAGAGCTTGAAATAAAGGTGAGAATGATGTTATGTTTTAGAATTGATAATCATGATTGATAATCATCAAGTCTTGTTTCACTTCCTGATACAGGCAGTGGTAAATGTCACATGAAGTTAGAAATTTAAAGTGACAAATAAAAATGGACTAACCACCCTTTTCCTTCATTAGCGTTAATATCCCAGTAGCATCAGTAAATTTTTGTTATTTTAATCTTATACATGTTTGTGGTTGAGGATAACTTGCATGCAAGCATTGTAACACTAGTGCAATCATTTCTTCTATTTTTCTTTGTCTTTGCTAAATTTGTACTATATTCTGTTCATTGCAAGAATGAAGCGGTGAATGGAAGCGTGTCGAGTAGCAATAAGTACAGAACAAGAGCAGACTAGATTCTGTTGTCTTTTATACAAGTGTCTTTGAACAAGAGTGCCGAAGATGGTGATTATACCCTCACAATAATCAGGGCATTATGGATGTTCAAAGAGAAGGTCGATTTTTAATGTAAAGCTCAGAGTATAAACACAAAAGGTGCTTTTTTTGACAGTTTTGTTTCATCAGAACCAGAGTAATCTCCTGTATTTCAAAAGTGGTAGAAGAATAATGTTTTTGTTTTTTTCTTTGTGTGTGTGTGTGTTTATGTTACCTTCCTCCGTCTTGTTTGATGCACAAAATGATGATCAGAGGTGTAGGCTAGACCTTGGTGTACATCACAAAGACATAACTCATTGTTCGTTTCGTAGTGCAATATACATGAACATATGAATACTCACGATTATCATTTGTTGTTGGTTTTGTTATCTGTTAAAGCTTGCCATTCAGTTACTGTGTGTTACATTTTATTTGTAAGTAGTCGGGTGTGCATCCCAAGCAGGGAATATCTCTGTGGACGCTATTCACAGTTACTCTTTATCTATTTAACTCATTCATTCAGCATGGTTCACAGACGCAAATGCCATGTTACATGTAGTCACAGGTTTTGCTGGAATTATGTTCACATGGCATTGACGAAATGCTTGTGTAATTGTCAATTTTGACCGTATAGAGCATAATGCAATTTTTGTGGGGATAAAGATATGCACTCAATGTATTTGGTTTAGCTTAGCAGCGAGATTTGACGATGCACAGGACTTTCTGGGATGATATGTCTCTGTCTAAATAATTACGTACGTTTAGAATCAGACAAACATGGTATGCAAAGCATTATTTGGTTAGGTATTTATAGACAAGTTGTATGGTTGTGCATACATCCCAAACTGCACTTTTTTGATGTATGCAAGATGCATATTGATCCAAAGACGAACCAGTGTTTTATCAGGAATCAGGATTCTAATCTGCTTTAGGCCAGTGAGTTATATAATGTGTGTGAAACGGGCCTTCTGGTAGGGACTTTTCAAAAGGAGACAGTCTATAATTATCTGTGATGTATTTTACAAATTTCTGACCCGTGAATGGACAGGTGGATTATGAAATCATAGAAGCCAACTCATAGAGTTCATTGGTATGCAAAAAGGGCTATATTGTGACACGTATCAAAGGAGACAAGTAGAAATTGGTTGCAAGATCCAGAATACCGAGTTCGTTAATTGTAATCAGTACGAATAGGCCATGCCATGCTTCGCCATGTCATGCATGTATAGAAGTGTATGATAATAATTATGATCAAGAGTTTCTCCACTGAACTGATTATGATCAATAAATCGAATCGTTACGATTATCGCCCCACTGAATGCATCCGTTGTTGGGCCAAGTGATGATGCCCGGATTGTTGAGAAATGGTGGTGACTATAGTTATTATTAAAGGGATGGTATAGTATTGGTGGAAATGAGGACTGGGCTTTTAACATTTTGTGAGACACCAAGAAACCACTTATGAAATAATGCAGTACATATACTATTCTAAGAGGAATTAAAAGCTTGTAAGATGAAAATCAGTTTTGGAATGGCTGAAACATCCAAACACAAAGTAAAACAAAGCATTCCTAATAAAGAGTAGGTCCCACCTTTTATTAAAATTGCTTTGTTTTTTTATATTTTAGCCATTTAAAAACCAATTTTTATCAAAGAAACATTGAATCCCTCTCGGAAGTACTTGCTCTTTCATATTCCATAAGATGGTTTTCCATTATCCCCACAAAAAATGCTAAAAACCTCAAGTTAGGTCTAAACCAAAACTATACGATCCCTTTAACCCTTCCTGTGCCAGTGAGTCTCATGTGCACAAAGTTCACATACATAACAATAGACAGTAAAGTAATGTGGCATGTAGAGGGTAAAGGAGCAGGAGGGGATGGAGGGATGGGAGGAATCGAGATGGACAGAAAGGTGAGAGAAGGAGTGAAAGAAAGAAAAGCAGAAGGAAAGAGAGGGATGGAGAGAGAGATGGAGAGGGATGAAGAAAGGAGAAGAGAAACAGAGAGACAGATAGGGAGGAAGAGAAATTAAAGGGATAGTACAGTTTCGGTTGAGAAGGGGTTACAGGTTGCCAACGTTTTTTGTTGATTATTATTGAGAACATGAGAAACCTTTAATGAAATATGAAAGAGCATATAATTATACGAGGAATTAAAAGTTTATTTGATGAAAATTTGATTTTAATTGGCTGAGATATCCAAAACAAAGCAACCCCAATAAAAGGCGTACCCACCTTTTATTAGGAACACTTTGTTTTACTTTACTTTGTTTTTGGATATCTCGGCCATTTCGAAACCGATGTTATTGAAATGAACTTTGAATTCCTTCTAGAATTGTATGCTCTTTTATCATTTCATAAAGTGACTTCTAAGTATCTTCCAAAAGGTGAGACTGAATCCTCACCTCAACCAATACTATACCATCCCTTTAAGAGAGATGGAGGAAGAGACTGGAAGAGAGCGAGAGGGTGGGAGAGAAAGGGGGAAAGGAAGAGAAGAGAAAGAAAAGGTGAAGAAAAAGAGGGAGGGAAGAGAGAGAGGGAGAGAGAGACAGTGAAATAGAAAAAGGAAGGAAGAGAGAGAGAGAGAGGAGAAGGAGAATACATGTACATTGTACTGTAGAACACAATTCAGAGGGAGGGAGTGAGGGCCTTCGGTGGCAGATGGACAATTGAATCGGGAGACACAATGCACTTGACTCCTTCAAAACCACACAAATAAGGAAGTTTGTAATGTCCCCAAATCGATGGATGCTTCTGTCATGTGATGAGCTGAGTAATTTCAACTTCCACAAGCTTTTATGAATCTTTGCTGAAGCCCGAGTAAGATCCAGTTGACATTCAGTATAGTTGTTGCTATTATAGTTGTTGCCGGGCAAACTATATGCTTTGACAGTATTTCAGGTTATGCATCAAACATGAATACATTAAAATGCCAGGTTGTGCGCAAAATGTGAAAACACGGTGATACACGTTCACTTAAATGCAAACTGTCTATGGAATGACAACGTGCATACTCGACATCGGTAATAAGACTTCGCCAACATCAGTGTAATAATTGCATTGTAGCTCTTAATTTTCGTGATTTCGCACTCATAATGCATTGTTTTTGCACTCTTCATAGATAATTACATATCCTAAATTTTCGAAATACTGTGGATTTCCGTCTTTCAAAAACCCACCGATGATATATAGCAACTTTTTGTTATGTCGACAAAGTTCTAGTAAATGTTTATTGTTTAAAATTCTAGTTTTAAAAACTCAAAACCCTGATTCGGCTGAATTTCGATATTTTGAGGAAGTGATGTCACTGGTCCCACGAAGTTTACTTTAATGAAATTCCAGTCTGCCACGAAGAGATGAACCTAGGGGAAGATGAAAGATGAATAATGAAAATAGAATGTGCATCATTGTAAGGCGGAAATGATTGAAAATTGCACTTAATGACAACGAGAAACGATGATTGGACGATACTGTAATGATGAATATCCCAGGCATTAAAGACACAGTGGTCCTCACCACCCACATGCACCAGTTATCATAATTCAATACAGCCAGCAATGGAACAACAATGTACATGCATAATCCGTTGTAAATGCCTTCAAAGTCCCCTAAGATGGGTGACTTCAGCCTTAAAGAAACAGACACATCAACTACCCCATTGATATAAGTTTACATATCTATACATATCAAAGAGATTGCTTAGATATCAACACTCATGAGCGCGCATACAGATACGGACAAGTGTCAGACAAATAAACAATAAACACAAATCCTGTCATGACGAAGGAAGCGCTTCTGAGGACTTAGATCAACTGCACTGAAAAAAAGTGTACTTCTCTCTCTTGGTTAACCCACGTAGGAGCAATGCATGTTGTTTCTAGAAATATTTCATTCATCCTGGCTGTCAGCGGTAAATCCATAGCATTGAAAATACATATGACAATAATACAAAATCCCATGTTACCACGAGTAGAGTTGAATTTTTCCTAATATTAGAGTAATATCTCTCCATTTCTGCTGGGAAATGTTACCGACTGGGAGAAGGATCATACCATGGAAAAAGCAAACAAACAAAGGAGAAGAAAATTGAGTGGGAATCGTGGAGGGGAAGGGGGTGCGAGAAAGAGAGAGTTTGACTCGCCACTTGGGGTTAACCCCAGTTCCGTGTTACCGAAAATGCAGCGGGCCTCAAGGAGTCTCGTAGCCATGGTAACCGTTGCAGACACGTGGTTTGTTTCTGTGAAACAGATGATGTTATTTGTGCGGTCTGGTTTTACACACTGGGCCTGGTGCACTCGTGACATTACTGGGACTGGTTTATGTACATGCGCATTTTGAACCATGGAGCTACCAGCGCTCCACACTGATGCTCTCCGTATGTACAAATCATGCGGTGGTGAATGGGAAATCACAGCGTGAGTATACAGAGTTTATGTTTTGTTTTTGATGACGTATTTTGCGGGTGCTTCTGCTATGTTCAAATCCAAGGGAGGACTATAGATTTATGATTTGGGTTTCTGAGGAATAAACGGGCTTATGTGAGTTTCCGCCTACGCGGATTGGTAACCATGTACCTCTACTTGAACTGACTCGTGACGTCATGGAGACCATGTCTTGACGTTCTCTGTACGTACTTGTCGGTATGAAACTATTAAAGTCAAAACATATTTCTCAGAAGGGCTCAAAATTCATCTTCCGCCATTTGGAATCTGCTTGCAATATCGAAAGGCAGTACCAAAAAACTTCTTAATGATTAGTTGTTTTTGGAGTATTTTGAGATAAGAAGAAAAAAAAATGATAAAAGTCGGTGTGATTCCTGCAGGCTCTCTCCCTGTTCTGTAGTGGGTAGGGTAGAACGTTACGTGACCTAGCAATCGTACTTTCCAACAAGCTGCATGCCATTCACTAGAGCGCATAGCGATTTGTCGATTGTAGATAATCGATTGTATGTATATATATCTATATATATTTATATATATATATATATATATACATATATATATATATATATATATATATATATATACATATATATATATATATATATATACATATATATATATATATATATATATAGAGAGAGAGAGAGAGAGAGAGAGAGAGAGAGAGAGGGGAGAGAGAGAGAGAGAGAGAGAGAGAGAGAGAGAGAGAGATAGATATATATACATAACACAACTTGAGATTGCACGTACTTCCGGCGAACCTCTTTTACTAATAATTATTTCGCATTTTTGTCGTTACCATACTGAAATCATGTTATTATAGCGTAATATGTGTACGTTTTAGAGCAAAATTCGACAGTTCCTCAGGCATATGAGAACTACGTTTTCCCTTTAAATCGGAGTGAGGTGTTACAAAAAGTGTATGTGCTAAAGGCGTGTTACATAGCGGAACAGCATGTATAGATTACGGTAAGATAACGTGACTTGATATGACCGTTTTAGTTCAGCCCTGGTCAGTCGTGAGGGCGATCGATCTGATGAATATCAGAACTCGTGTCCGGTTCCATTCAACTGTTATTAGAAATATGTATTCTTGATAATCACGAAGGAGAATTTTGGCACCCACCATTATCATTCAGACGACTATTCGAATGTCAAAAGTCAATTTAGGCCCTAACATCTAATGCAGGGCTCCACACTAACTTTTATTTTTGGTGGCCCAAAGGCAAACATCCGACCTTTTTTGGTGGCCCGATCAGGCCACCACTGCAAATGCTTCATTTCTGAAATTTTGGTGGCCCGACGTGCGTTTTTGGTGGCCCCGGGCCACCGGGCCACCGTTAGTGTCGAGCCCTGTCTAATGAGGAAAGAGGGTGGTATGGAGCACACGGATTCGAAGTAAAATGCAGCATCATGTTTTAGTTGATTCCAACAAACACCGCAACAAAGAGAGCAAAAAGTAAACAAGCAGGTGTCTTAGAGGTCCATCAAAATTTGACATGAAATAAGAGAGTCGTATAATATTGCAGAGTTTCACATATTTTGACAGAGCAGTGAAATTAGTCACAACCAAGTTGAAATAAATGAGATATCAAAAGGTGATGTTGTGGTTACTCATAACTCTCCAATTTATGAAAACACAAAAACATGAAGATCACAGTACTAGTAATTACTTTCAGTTGAAAATCTAGAGACTTCAATGCTTTCAACTTGGTATTAAAGTCTTCATTACTCACTAATTATGATTCAGCATAATGCAGTGAGAAACACACAAAGCTTTTCTAATGAGTTGGTGTACAAAAAAGTTAAAAAAAAAATGAGATATTTAGGGACGATTTTAATAGCTTGAAGGCCAGAGGTAGATGTGTGAGGGGATGACATCATCGCCTCATACGTAGTGTTTATAAAAGTTTCATACGTATTCTTTGTGGTTGCGACCAATATTTCCTCTGTGGAAAAAACGTGAAACGTCAAAATAACTTTCTTTATCATATCCCATCAGATTTGATGATACATCTGTCATTGCGTTTGTTTGCTTTTACAATGATTATCAAAGTCAGTTTAGATGTAAAGTGGGATCGAACTTCCAATCTGACTCACGAAATTCAAGAAATATAAAAATCCTGCATATATTATATTCTTATCGATATCAAAAACAGACCAAGTTCGACATTTCTCGTCAAAACTTCATGCTCATGCTCTTATACTGTCTGGGAAATCCTCTAGACCCCGTCTGCGCTCAGATAAGAATAAGAACAAAATAGCCAGAAGAAAACATGATTTGGGATTAAAGTCTCATTTCGGAAATATGCTGGAACATCATCTGGATCTCATTCTCTTTCTCACCCTGGTCTCTCCATCTTCTTCTTCTCCTTCTTTCCTCTTTTTTCTTCTTCTTTCTTCTTGATCTCTTTGTCTTTTAACATTGTCTTCTTCTACTGCTTCTTCCACTTCTTCTTTTATTCTTCTATATCTATATTTTCTTCTTATTCCCTTCCTTCACATCATCTTCTCACCCCCCTCACTTATCTGTTATTTTCTTGATGGCAAATTTCACGAAGTGATGCGTATACCATCAAAGATCCAGTATTTCGGCGCTATAAACTTCACCTCTCGATCCTCTTACCCCGTCATTGACCGCATCCTCGTCATGATTGTGAATGTCATCTCGGTCTTGTTTGCCATGACTACGGATGCCACCTAATTGGTTGCCCCCCCCCCCCCCCCCCCCCTTGCGAGGACTCGGAATGAAGATAACTCAAAAACAATCTGGTGTTTTGGACACATTTTGACTAAAATAGTGATATCATGATATGCACGATGGAATTTGACAATCTTGACAGAATTTCTTGAGGGTTTTTTGTGTGAAACACGTTTGTTTGTGTGTCTTTTTCTATTGCTAAGGTTATCGTGATTATTCTAGAATTTACAATGTTTCGGTTGCTTTTATTTGATTCAAACAGAATTCAAACATTTGTAATTAATGTTTCTTTCACGTAACTAACACATATAGGGTATATGTTGTCCGGATCTGGTAAAAGGAAAGCGAGCAGTGCACATTGGCGAAAGCGATATTTCCTAGAAATTAGGGAAACATATTTGCCGTTTCCTCTAACATAAGAGCGAGTAGGCTCTATGTTATTTAATCGTCGCTCACGTATCTCTCAGGCATGTCAGGCCTGCAATGGGGTTTGGGTATTTGTGTTTAGAGCTAGTTCTGGCCTCGAATGAATTGTGGTTAGTCCAATTTGACAATATCCGAAACTTGGAGTTGGACCTTTAACCTCTTGCTACCTTTTGCCAAAGCATGACACATACTCTGGTCCTTTTGGTTGAGAAAGCCTGGTAATATAAAACATTCCTTAAACTTATAAGAAAAAGTTCTTCTTTTTTTCGAGTTCTGCAACACTGGAGACCAAAATGGCAAAATAATTTGTGAGTAAAAGGGGAATATCTTGATATTAGCAGTATGAGTATACAAGCCAAAGTTTCATATCGGTCTCAGCTATAGTGACAGTCACAAATCCGTGCACGACTAGTTACAGTCCTCTTGAAGCAGACAATATCGCTCCATCTCCAACGTTTGCATGGACAAGTGAATTCTTCGCAGAACAACTCTATAGACGCGTGTATGGAAAACCTTGAAGCTGCAAGATCCGTGTTTTTTTGTTTTGTTTTGTTTTTTCATTGACAGGTCCGCCTCGGATCACGATCGCTGAAAATCCGCCGCTTAATCCCAGTGAAGGCTGCTTTACACTCCCCATGTCGTCTCACGGATTTCACCGCGATATCATTGTAAAGCACTGCGAAACGTGTCCTTATGATCTCCTCGTCTGAATTTTGATTTATTAGGAAGGGGAAAAAGAAGAAGATACGCCGCAGTTATGATGTCGTTGTTTGATAACGTCTATGTGTCACTGTAAAGACAAGACTTTGGTTGGCTGACTGCAGTCAATTGTCACTTCGTCGCAGACACTTTTTTGCATCACAATTAGTCACTTCGTGTGAGGAGGTTTTCGTATCAAAAACACTTCCAATATCCAATAACGGACTCTTCTTACGGATGATATCTGGCCCTGTGTGAGGTAAGTTTTAGCAGAAAAATATTGTCAATAATATAGTTGTCTGTCAAGTTTCTATTAAATTCGACGACTTGACAACTGGACGTTTGGGCTAAACTTCACCAGTACTGTAAATCTCGTTTCGATCAATTTGTCTGCTATGATTAACGCAGAGTTCAACTGTGTGTGTGTGTGTGTGGGGGGGGGGGGGGATGCACTCCACCCCCTTCCCTGTACTTACATACTGCACACCCCACAGGTGTAGTTGAGACTGTAATCTATACGTTGTGTTCAAGTAGAGTTTTGATAACTGTATAATTAGCTTTGAAAATATGAGCTTCCGCATTATAGAAACAAGACCACAATGACAGACAAATACAAACTAGTACGGAGAGCGTTTAATTTTTGCCAAGACCATAGAGCCACTTACGCTATTATAGAACTGTTCATGCATCCTTTGAATATATTTTGTATCCGTTAAAATCCAAAACATCTCTAAAAACGGATTAGCCTACCTTTTTCTTCTACCGTCTTCCTAGAAAATTCTGGTTTTGGTTTTTGTGTCTGCTTTTTTTTTTTCGTGTTGTTCTCTGTGTGCGTGTATGCTTTTGCACATTTTTTGACAGGAAAGACAGGAATAATCATTTCATTATGATGCCTCGTTCGTAATGGCACAGCGAAAAATTCACCCCTGGTACTGCAAACAAAAGAAGCCAGTATAAAAGATAGACGCCTTTGCGTCCGTCTTGATGGGAATTTGATCCGGACATGATAATCCTGATGGTCAATAGTTATACATTATCATTAAATTTCATCGAAACTAGGAAATCTGGCGGATTAACTGCGCGTCACTCAGCATTTCTTCAAGGACGTTTAGGATTATATCAACAAGCTCTGAAGATTTGAGTGACCATCGCAGCAACCATAAAGTGTGTATAAGAAAAGCTGGTTGTTGGTTGTTGCCTCGCTGGCATGGTTGGTGTACACATGTAGTTGCGATCATTGTGATTCGAAATGATTGTATGATGACGTCTACCACTTAATTAACCTCACCCCGAGAGAAACCTTGAAGTGTATCTCAACTTGACGAAAACAGCTACTGATATTTCTGCTTTTATTTGATGTCTTTATAATGCTAAGGCGTTCATTTGAATCATTGTCTGTTCAGTGACATCTTCATTTCTCTTGCCGGATCGAGAAGGGCGCCACTTTATTTTGTCGGCTGATTTTTAGTTTCTTTTTTGTTTCTTTTTTTTTCTTTAATTTATTTTTATCTACCAGGGTGTTCGACTCTGAGAATCATTTTTCTGTTCAGAATATTGTGACATTATATGACAGTTCGATACAGACAAAATTGACAAAAGAACACATCTAGCTTTCGTTCCTCTTTTGAAACATTTTGGTTACATTTGATTATTTGAACTATGGACCAACTGGACCCCATGGAAGACCAGCTTAGTGTAGCTGAATATGGGCTATCCAGCCATCTTCACGGATGGAAAATGAACAACAACTATATTTCATATGACATGAAGTCCGTACATTATGTATGATAGGCCCATCACGACCTTAAAGCAATGGAAGAGATGAGAGAGCGATAGTCTTTGATGATTATCTTAAATGTATAAAGCGCAGGCCTGGATGCATATCGATTAGATAATGAGCTTTACCTCTGTTGGCCCCACACTTCCTTGGGCTATATCAACCAGATCTAGGAACACAGAAGAAGAGATATGTCAGTGAAAAGACCAGGAACAACTGGTGGCTGAGAAATGACGTCATTGCCAGAAAAACAAACAAACAAAGAAACAACAACAGCAACAACTGACAGCTTAGCGAATGCATGAAGTGACAGAATATATGACTGGGGACCTTAAGATTTACTTACAAGTTTGTCTCGCAACAGTTGTTTAAACCACAGTGACCGCTTCTAAGAGCACCTCGGGTCTCCCACCTGGCCCATCGTTAAAATCTCCATTTGACAAGATTCGTGCAGCATTT
Source organism: Diadema antillarum (assembly GCF_040938485.1). Lineage (NCBI taxonomy): Eukaryota > Metazoa > Echinodermata > Echinoidea > Diadematoida > Diadematidae > Diadema > Diadema antillarum. The sequence continues at coordinate 499,639 of NW_027270997.1, read as the reverse complement.
TGAAAGATTCATGAACTTTGGTTTTAAAATAAAGAAGAAGATGCCACCAGAAAGTCAAGACGACATATTATCAGGAGAATAGGGAAAATTGGTTGCGCAAAGACCCATTATAGTATATTGCCATTTGTGCCGACAATTGAAATCCCCTGTATTATCACAAACGCCGTGTGGGACTTGTTTCGCTCGCTGGTCACAAATGCCAACAAGGAAATGAGCGTGTGGAGCTAGTGATAACGAGAGCGACTGCATTTCGGTTTCGAAAACATTCATGTCGCTCAAGAAAATCGTTGATTTGGTCTATAAGTGCGGTAATCTAATCTAAAACTACTTGTATTTAACAATCTGATGGAAGAAAAAAACGAAAATATATAGGGTTTGACATACTATCTTTATAGTGGTTTTTCCTCAGCTTGAAAATCTGTAGGGAAAATAAATCGAAAGTCGTACTGCGCCGACATTGAGGGGTATCAAGAAATTCAAATTCAAAATTGCAAAGTTATATGTATACGGCAGTTTTGATTGGCTATACATAGAATAGCATTAGTTTTGAAAGGTACTGATTTAGTATTTGGTATATAGTTCATTCAATCAAACGCAAAAAAAAAATCGTAAAATATATTTGAGCGTGTAGACGAGCAAAATACATTCATACAATGAAAAAGATAATCAATATCTGAAATTACATCTATATCTAAAGTTATCTATCTATCAATTCATCTGCTGACTTGTGTATATGCAAAAATATGTTTTGTTTTCTTAAGGAATGCGCTTCTCCGGCAGGATGGAGAGTTTTTATGCCATTTTAGGTGCTTTATGCAGAATGGAATGCACAAAAGGGTTATTCTGTACTCTTTCATATTTCATAGTCGGGAAATAAAATGATATATATTCCTATTCTGCAAGTGACTGATATGTACCTGTTTAGTTTCCTTAACGCCTATATTTTAGGAGTTCGATGGGTATTTGTTTATCTGTAACCGTGGGATGACAAAACGCAAGTTAGTCATACACGCACAAACGGTATGACTGTAAATGAGTCAATCTACTTGAAGAGCAAGTAGATCTACTTTGTTTTTAAGTAACAGAAGGGGGAGGGAGAGAAGTAGAACGCTGTCTATTATATTATGTGCACTGTGGCGCTGGGTCTAGCCAGACGAAAACAGGAAATGCTGCATGCCCTTTCTCAGAGCCATGCATCCCAAACCCAGTTGATCTATACGGATATCTGAGCAGAACAAGTCGACCAACAAACCAACCATGACCCCGTAAACTATGATATTGCTCAATATTCACAGGCAGATGTGTTCATTTTGCGTATCATCACAAAGTTTTGCTGGAAATTACCTCTGCTGGCGAATACCAACGCGATCGCGATGTCTGTTAAGGAGTTGCATTTAGTCTGAAGAGAATTTGATGAAGGGCCTTTTATTTGCAGAGAATATGATATATATATATATATATATATAATATGTATCTATTTATATACATATTCATACATATATATTTATTATGCATATTTTATGTTTCATATATATATATGTTTATGCGTGTGTGTTTGTGTGTTATACTAATGTACATATTATGTAATGATATGGTACATAAAATGATTATAGAGTCGTAATAAGCCCCTTCGGGTATAACTTCGTTGTTGAATGCGAACTTTAAACTTTTAAGTTCCGTCACCCTAATTACCCCGGCTTTGGATGTCCACTTCAACTTTTAGCATCGCAGCATTTGAGATCACAGAAAGTATAGCATAAAGAATTTGCCCCCCGCGCATATGTAGTATTGATGAATGCAGAAATTATTAGTTTTGCTTTTGATAAGAAAGGTATAACAGTGCATGATGATACAGGAATAGAACTCTACTCAAAATGGAGAATTACACATAGTTTCATCTTATAGGATAATGGAAGAGCACTCGACTTTAATACCTCCTTCAGAAGGTAGGGGAAATATCATTACCCTTAAAGAGTTGAGTGACTGCGAGTAGTAGTAGTATTAATAATGATAATAATGATATAATAATAATAATAATAATAATAATAGCGATAATAATGATAATAATAATAATAATAGTAACAATAATGATAATGATAATAATAGAATGGCAACAATAACAATAATAATAATAATAATAATAATAATAATATGGTAACAATAAAATTAATAATAATGATGATGATAATAATGATAATGATATTAGTAATAATAATAACATATTATTATTATTATTATTATTATTATTATTATTATTATTATTATTATTATTATATATTATTATAATCATTGTTATGATTATAATATTATTGTTTTATATCGTTCCACTTCTGTGAAATCACATTTCTGCACCCTTCCAATGCGGTGTATTCCTTTTAAGATCCCACCATGTTAGATTTAGTAGGAAGATGATACACCCTAATAAGTAAATGTGGTAATCAATAGGAGATTTGTAAACGAGATATGGTTGCGACCAATACATGACAGTCGTTTCTCGAGAACGTGCAAATTGTAAAACCCTCTGCTATTCTGATCATTAGTTTCGCATCACTCACATATAAGAGCATTAAAAAACACTTACAAAACAAAAATTGCAGGTCTCACTTCGGAAAAGGACACTCGAGTTCATAGCGTTGTCAACCGGTAGTTTTGGTTTGCTTTCATTTTGCCAAGTGTCATGTATTTGAAGGTTTCTCTGTGTATATGTCTTTGTTTCTTAGCAATGGATAGTATGATTGAATATGCGCAGAAAGAGTCATTGTTTCGGTTTCTTACCTTTCATACTGTGTGTATGTGCATACACTCACACTTTTGCATGTGTATACACACACGCACATATATGTGTATCATATTACATGTTTATATCTAGATATGTATATCTTTATCTACAATGTACTATTTCTTGGTGTAATATATGTACTATATCTTTATATACAATGAACTATTATATATATATATATATATATATATATATACAGTATATATACATATACAGTATATGCCAATACATTGCGCTTTCTGCTGAAATCTACGTAAAGTAATTTATTTGTAAGTCCGTTTTCGATAAACATGAATTGCACTACGGCGACTAAGAATGATAAAACGTAAGTGTATTGAGAAAGGGAACAAGACGAGCGGAAATCCTCCCCAAGTCTAGAATCTTCATGAAAGCTCTAGAAGGAATCCATGTGTGTAAAATTTGCCTGGTTGCCATGGCAACACAAGGTTTGAGAAATCAAGGGAGTGAGATGGGGGCGGGGTGTCGAAGGGAGGGAGGGGCGGGATCATGGTCTTAATTGTTGAGTCGGAATAAATTTGTGTCATTGATGGTGAAATTTCGCCCTGATAGAAAGACATATAGATATAGTAGATAGATAGACAGATAGAGAGAGAAAAAATTAAAGAGAGATAGAGATAGAGAAAAAGTAATGATAAGGAAAGACAAAGATAGACTATCAGACTGTTATCTGTCGGTAATCGATCATCAATTTAAATAAATGCATATCAGATTGTATGAATATACCTGTTGATTATTGTATATGCATATGCCCTTATTATATATACATCTTGTATAATCATAATCATGTTTGTGTTTGTGCATAACGTATAGTGCATACACATGACATTGGAGAGACAGAGATGGGGGTGGGGTATGGAGGGGAGAGCAGAAACGTGTTGCTTGGGGGGGGGGGGTAGAGAGATGGTTGTGGTAGAGAAAACTGTATGTATATCTCCTGCCAAGTTTATCGCTGCCTGTCGGTGTTACATATTATGCGTCTACCTCGCACAGGGCTGTCGTTTTATCTGGAATATCCTTTTGCGGTTATCCTGTTTTTTGTCAGATATGTTTGGTTCTTTTTTTTCTCTCTCTCTTTCCCTCTCTTTCTCCCCTTGGATCCCAACTCAACGAGTCAACCTTGCTAAACAACAAATCTCCTTCCCCCTATTGTCTGTTCAATGCTGCCGAGAGGATAGAGGGTAGGGAAACCCACCGCCGATCATTTTGTCTCCGGCGCGCGGGCTGCTCTACATGCATGTCCCAACATTGGAACATAAAAGGTTTCAAACGGACCACTTTTTTTTCTCCACTATATGACGCGCCGCTCAGTCTTCAGTGTTTGCTTGTCGCTCCTTGGCTCCGTTTCATGGATGTTTGGTGCTCATCACTTGAGTGACTGACTTGGCAAAAGTAGGGCAGCGATCAGGACTGAAGGAAGCAACTTAGACAGCGCCTGACACCAGCTAAACTGTGTGACTTCTCAGTGTTTTTGTCACCACGTGTAAGTAAACGGGCTCTTCCTACCGCTGAGCACAATATTCTTTTAGTCAGGGAACTCACAAAGTTTTTAGATGCATGTTCTTCATCAAAAGTGGTTGTAAAAGTCTAGAAACAGAGACTATTTTGTACATATAGACACAAATATTGTATACAGCCGTGTGTGCATGCGTATGTGTGTGAGAGTACCGGTATACGAAAGTTAGACATTTCCGAATCTATACTCGCTCGCAGCAAAACAGATGAACGTACATATGTTTGTTAGCTATTAAAGCACGGGTAGTTTCTCAGTTTAATTACTTTAATGAGTTTCTTGAACATTCTGGATTTTTTAATTACATCCTCCTGTCATAATGGCAGTCCAAAGTACAACCGCACTGGCTATTTTGTCTTCGATGAATCATTTTTTCCCTACCTAATTTCGTTTGCCCATTTACCAAGTCCTACAATACATGGTGTGTAGCATTCGGATGATGAATAACGCTCCAAGGAAATAGCCAAACTATTACAGGACTGCACAAATTTTGCTGTTGTTTTGTACGATCAAAACGTCTCGTATTATGACAGCAGTAATCCCCTTAACCTTGAACACGTATTAATTGGAGCGCGAAACTTACGCCGGTTTGTCTTTTTGGGTTGGTTGTCCTTTTATTAGTCACTTTCTTTACACTGGTCACGTTTATACACGCTCCGCTTCTTCGGAAGGACATTTTTTAAAGTCGCATTGGATTTGGATCTCGGAACGACGTGACGGTACAGCAGCCATACGACGTACCTTTCCCCGGTTTTGACAAATGTGGTTTTCCTGTTTGGTATTTGTTGATTTCAATCAAATTCGTCTCCGTAAGATCCATCGCGTCTCATTGTAAGCCATCGTCTGCTTAGTGCTATTGAGGAGGCATCAGTTTCAGTTGATATACGGTGATACATGTTCGATGCAGACGAGATTTCTCTTGCCTGTATGTTGCGATTTCAGAGGGACACCATTATTGCTGTAGATGGTATACACAGATAGGCCCTTTCCGCCCCGCCCATTCTCTCACCATCCACCCCCTCCTCCCCCCGCCCTTTTCAGCACGTTCAGGCACGACTGCCTGAGAAACGGTTTTGAATTCTACTGCACTAATAGTAACATGAACATGACATATGCTATGATTAAGCTCTACTATGACGAAGACAGTATGATGATGGTTGACTTTGCTGACTTTCTTCTCCCCGGCACGTGTTGATGTAGGAAACAAACAAGGTAGGAAAAGGAAGTGCGACAGTCACACACAGTGCTGCTGATATTAGTTCGGAGGAGTGCTGCGATAGCAGTCGATGTCACCGCCACCACAAATCTGACCACGCGATGACAAGAGGAAGTGACGAGGGAGAAATATCCCTTGTACCTTCAAGAGAGACAGATACCAGGGAGAGACCTCTGTGCAAATTAACGAGCAACAATGATTATCGCGCAGGATTGATATTCCCACTGATCATTAGACGCACGCAGTGTGAAGGGTATTTCAACATCATTTACTTGAAATCTGGTTGTGGAAAAAATTCAGAACACCGGGAAAGTGGTATGTTGTAATCTCCTCTTTGTTCGAGATCGTAGAAATAATTGTAATAGTAGATGTAGTTGTACAACTGATAATAAGGTAATGATGACATTAAACATGTTAAAGCTATTAATGATGTTGATAACTGTAATAAGTATGGCGATGATCCTATTGACCAGTGCATGGGGTATAGCCTCTCCAGGTAATTCGTTTTACTCTTCCATATTAAAATCTTGTTCGTTGTAGGGTTTTTTTTTAGACAGTTTTAGGCAATTAGACTGTAAATCGCTTGATTGACATTGCGTTCAAATCTTAGATCTCGAATATTTTCACCTTAAAGGTAGGGGATACCTTTTACAGACCTCCCAAAATGCAGCAAAACATTGAATATGAACCTCAGGGGATTTATTTAGGCCACTGCTGAGAAATTTGGAAGTCAACAGTTATCTACAATTTGAATAATGCACAAAACTCAACTACTCAGTAGTTCTGTGTGTCAGCCACACTTAAGCCTTTTTGTTGCAGTCTTCTGTATTTTTTATCTATAAACACAAATCTAAAAGTAAAAGAGCTGATGTAATGGCATATAGAGTGTGTGGCAAGAATGTATATAAAACGTTTGTAAGTTTTGATGAACTTTCTTCACAAAATATACATGATGGACACACATGCAGTGCATGGGTCTGCAAAGGTAGCCTAGTAATGTACTGGAATTTACGGTGAGCCCCGAAAAAAATTCAATTCAAAATCTAACGGTCAATAAAAATGTACTAAATGTTACCTTCCACTTTCAATACTTTATGGAGTTTCTAAAATGATACTCTCTTCAACATACCACTGTATTTATACAACTCTTCACTTAAGGCATGCAAATGGCATTCCCTACCTTTAATTGACACATAGTACATCCGCTCGCCATCCTGTTGACAGTTGAGGGCTTTTTACACTTGTAAATTTTTGCTTAGCCCCGGACTATCGGTGGGGCTAAGGGGGGGCCTTAGCCCCACCGTTGGTACGGGACTATCCTTAGCCCACTTTCTGTTTACACTCGTTTTTGCCAAAGTGGGCTAGCCCCACCGATAGTACGGTACTATCTGGCCCTGCAAAATAGCAGGGGTTAGCACCGCAATTGCGGTGCTAGCACCGCAATTGCGGTGCCAAGCAAGTGAGTGTAAACAGAACGAAAAAATAATCCTGGGCTAAGCGGCGGAGACGAAGTCCGACCCTCACTGACCAATCAGAAACGAGGTTATCAAGTGCTGCCGGTGCGTGCGTGTACGTGTATAGTACACAGCGTAATTATGAATATTCATGTGGTTTGGATAGTCCGGGGCTAAGAAATACGAGTGTAAAAAGGTCAGTTTTCTCCTTAGCCCCGGACAAGAGATAGTACGGGACTAATTGGCGAGTGTAAAAAGCTGAAAAAATTGGTACGGGACTAACGATAGTCCTGGGTCAGAGAAAGTCCGGGGTTAAGAAACACAAGTGTAAAAAGCCCTTTAATTGCTACCGGTGATCTACTTCCTCAGCATTGACACGACTACATCAGAAGTAGCCAGAAAATGTATCTGACTTTTCACCAGTCTCACACGCAACACAAATTCACAGACAAACAGACAGACAGAAAGACAGACACCCCCCCCCCACACACACACACACATACACAATCACACAACCACGTGACCTTCACACTTCCCTATTATCTTTCATTTCTCACGTACTCTTTTTCTACCTGTACACAATGTTAAATGATTCCCGCCTCTCATTAGAAACATATTAACCGTGAGAAATAAATCAAAGGAAGAATATAATATAATCATTTATATATATATATATATATATATATATATATATATATATATATATATATAATGATAAATGGAGAGAAAGAGATGGGGGGAGAGGGGATTACTTCCTGCTCGTGTAGAGAAATCAAAGTGCTAGATTATGTTCGTGATATACAACGATTGCATGACGTGCTATATCCTGTGTGGGTAGATTCCATTTACCATTATTGCAGATATTTTCTATAGATCAGCTCTATAGAGTTACACGACCCGTCATTTGCGTGCAGCATTACTGACAACCACGTAGGCCTATAAGGTGATAATAATCATGGCAATGTTTTTGACCAGTTACAATTGTTTTATGATGATTGCAGGTGTGATAATTTTACGATCGATTCGAATAACATGATCTCTCAAAGGTCAATGACCTACATCAGTCATTGGCTATAAGTCACTGAATGAATTGTGGTTTTGTCCCTTTACTATATTACATGTGCTATACGCGTCAATTTTATCATCATGTATATGGTGCGAGCAAAGGGACAGCAAATGGACGCCTCATTTTTGCATGGTGCTAGGTATAATCATTTGATTTTCATGATGATTAGGAACATGTCTGACCCGAGCTGTTGAGTTTGTATACTTTTATCTGAAATTTTCCTTTCCAAGAAAATATCACACCATACCTCCTTGGTCCTTTCCCATTCTGATGATCACTTTGCCTTAACAAAGCTACTAAAATACTGACAATTCGGGGAGACTCTTCATTTAAAAGAGTGACAGGCATACCCAGCTTGATTAGAACTTGTAAGCCATGATTGATGAAGGGGAATTTGAAGGCTATAGCCTCTACTTGCCTTCTTTTGATCATAGCATAGATTTTATTTGAGGTGACTTTGATTATAAAAAAAGGGGATATGAGTATACCGCCATTATCCGTTACAGGCCTCGCTGAGCGAAATCAGAGTTGAATTCGCCCTTTGCAAATCTTATGACTGAAGGCGAACAAGTTTTAGTTGGTTTTTTGCCGGAGTACCAGACGCAGAACACGTCGAATACTATGCATGTCTCTGTAACTGACATTCGGAATCACCTTTTCAACACCGATGTCTATAGGTATTAACACGGTTGAGACCCTAAAGCCGTTTATCACAAGCTTTTGTGCTGTCAGCCTTGTAAACACTTAATGCAAGTGTCGCTTTCTCAAAGAAGACAATCTGCTCGCCTTTGGATGTCGTCAAACTTTCGTTGTCCTCAAAATCGAAACATGAACTGCGATTGTATTGTACGACCCTGTAGCGACCTCGCCATTGTACTGAAGGGATTTTACACTTGCTAGGGATCCCACCTTGATTCATCTGATGATTTTAGTCCACTCAATGACAGCCTTAGCTTGGGAAGGGGGCGGGAAGCAACCACACTTGAGATTGCAGAAAACAGACACTTTTTTTTTGTACGAATACAACTGATTATGATAGCAAGCAACGTTTTACTGCAAACATCAGGGACAACAGAAGAACGCTATTCGTTTGTTTGATGTCACGCGCGAAGACCCACCAAAGCGCTGCCTGCCTTTGCAATGCTCAACATTTATAGTTCGTTTGCCTTTTCACGAACCATTAGGCATGTCTGTATCGCCGACATTTTTTTATTGTTATTTCTAAGAAGATGAAACTTATGTCAAAATACTGCTGTCAAAATGCTACTGTACTCATAACGATAGTAGAGATGGTTTTGGCGAGAGAACATTATCTTAATCAAAGTGATGTATGAACAAAACTGGCGCATTTTTCAGTACCCTCTGTACATTATGCAGGCCGTCTGTGGAGTCACCCCAGTTTGGTACAACGGTACAACAGTACAAGTTCGAAGGGAGCGTTCGAGTTCTTCCTGCAATGTCCCAAACTATTACCCTTTAAGACTGAAATTGAAGTTGCCGACAAGTGGATAAAAGAAGGGCACCAAGTTAAGCTTACAAGCACGGTTCATACACTCTAGACTAGACCTGACGTCGGTAGCCATGTGCTGTTAAAGAATGAGGCTTAAGTCACGTTTTTTACTTGGTTTAGGGAAGAGTTCGTGACTCCATGCTAATGAATAATTTCCAATAGCTGGGACTGAGGAGGCGCGGGCTAATAGACTTTGGTGTAACAGTAGAAGGTAAGGAGGAAATTCGTCTTTAAACTCCGCTTTCAGCGACAACGAGACATGAGTTATTTGTCCGTAATTACGTTAAATTGTTGATGGGGTGATTTAAACACCTATAGACGTCTTTTGTTGACACGACATGAGGTGCTGCTCCCTGCAGCTCTATAAATACATCAGGGGAAAAAGATCCGTGTTTTATTTTTTTTTTTAATCTTTGTGTGTATGAGTGTCGCGACGAAATAGTATTGTCAGATCGAAGTCCGCCTACAGCTAGTATAATAATCGAGTAATAATGTATGGCATTGGTATACAAGTGCACATTCTTAAAGCAGTGTTGATTGAGTGGTTTGGGAGGAGGTGTTGACTCTCAAAGGCATGTTGACATACGCCAGTAATCAAATGCTGGTACGGGTTCCATCGAGTTCCAGAGATGGGCTAACACCGAAGAGCTGGAGGGACGCATGTCAAGGCGGGGAAGCCCCTAATTACGTCACATTTATGCCTTGTCATTGCCTTGCGCCTTGTTAGTTCCCTGCTGGTATTTCCCGTTTACCAACTATAGAGAAATATAGCTTGGTGTCCGAAGCCTCGACATTTCACAGGAGAGGGGCTGTCCTTAGAAGTTTCTCTTTTGGCACTCCGTGGAGTGTGGGTCTACTCAAATCATATAGCTTCACGTTCTTCCGAGCTCAAAGCCTGGTCTTGTAAGGGAATTTCATAGATAACGTTCCACCGTATAGACCCATAACCTAGATGCTCTATATACGTGCATAGACGTGTTCAAGTTCACTTCGTGGAAACGTTTCTCGATCGAGGCAAGTGCGCGATAGTTACTGATCTGGTTGTGTGATGTGATGAAACGTACCGAGTGCCTTATTTCGATTTTCCCAAAACATTTGCGGTGCAGTTCGACTTGAAGGAGGTTTTGACCATCTCTTGGAAGCTCCATGTGTGAATGGACGCAGTTACATCCACAGCGAGAGAAGTGACGCCTGGTATCTGCAATATTATTGATCCCAGTCACTCAGCAGACAGTCTTTCCCGCTATTTCTGTGCCCGTTTTTGCTCGACGAATTGATATGCGTAAGTTAATCCGAAAACTATAGATTGTATAACAGTTCAAAGAAATGTAGACTACAGATTTAAAGGAAATAGTAGTATCATTTCATTCGATTTCATTTTAGTTCGAATTCGTTCCTCCATTTCACAGCGATTCCATTGGGCACTGTTGTGGAAGGAGCTTCCTATAATATTGCAGGTTGTTTCTTGTAGAAAAACAAATATTAAAAAAAGTAAGAAATGGAAGTCTGTTTAGTACAGAAAGGCTATATAGGCATACATACAAGGTCCTACTTCAAAGGATGTATATTCCACAGTTTGAAGTCTTTGTAGTAAAGAAACAACAACAACAACAATAATAACAACAACAACGACGGCGACGACGACAACGACGACGACCTACTCATGTATGCCCATGTCATGGCTTCTACTAAAACGCTGATTACTAGTAATTCAGTGCTTAATCACGTCTATGTAGGGCAATTTGTCTGTCAGTTGCAAAGACCCCCTCAACCATTAAACTAAGCCAAAGGATTAGGGTGCACCTAAACTCTTTAATGCCTAACATGTGCGAGATTTGGCGTCATCGACAGTTGAAATCTTACGGACGTTTCCCGAGAGTATGCGAACGAGCGTCTCTTGCTGCTTATACAGAGTGGAGAGGGGTTGCTGCTTACAGAGGTGGGGTAGGGGTAGGGGAGGGGTATAGGGGAGGGGTGTATTGCCAGACACACGTCACAGGTCTCGTCTGAGGTCTCGTCCTGCACACTTATATGTAATGCAGTATAGCAAACTCATACAGTCAAACCTGTCTATAATAGCGACCACCACCTGTTGTGGCCACCTGCCGCATGCGACCACTAAACACAATTCCCCCAAGAGAAAATAAAGCCATGTAAACGTCCCTGTCTATAGCGGCCACCTGTCTATACAGCGGCCACTTTATTCCGTCTCCCTTGACTGGCCGCTATAGACAGGTTCGACTGTACATTATATACAATCAATCTTAATGCATACTCAGATTGTGGTAAAGAGGGATTGTTCGTGCGATACTGACAGGTGCCTCATGATTAGTGTTACTACACAATTAATCCATGACTGAAATGAATGTTCTCAGTAGTAGGTGTATGGAAATGGTGATGGTGTCAATGAGAAGAATGACAATAGTGATTCATGATCCTTCTCTTTCCAGGTCTATCTGATATTTAGGGTAGCATCGTGATGGAACTGCACATCGATGAAGGCCCATCATAGCAAAATATAGGAAAAACAATGAACGGATAATACCAAACAAGATAAAGCCAATGATATCAGCAAAATGTTGCTTAACCAAACATAGGTTGTATTCTATTGACAGGTACCTTATCGTGAGCGTTGTCAAAGTTCAGCGCAACGAATTTTATGGCTGGATTTTGGGTCACGATCCCTTTATGTATAGTCACGACAGACGTGTTTGCACACAGATAATTCCTTTGAGTGCAAATAAAGCAGACATGTGAAACGTATTTTTATGACAAAAAGAGCATTCTGCGTAATCACAAGGATTTAAGAAGGAAGAGAACGGTTTCACGTTCTTTAATGCTCTCAAAGTGCGGCTAAAATATCTGATCTTCAAACACGAATTTTCTTCTATCATGCATGGAATTGTTTATTATCTTGTTATCATCCTATTGTCTTGCAACCTAATGAATATAACACAACACTGATTATGCTGCTCTGCGCATAATGCTTTTTTTTTTAATAAAGTGGGAAAACTGTAGAATTTTCATCAATGTTTAATAGGTAAAACCATAATTTATTAGAAATTTGGTGACAAGTTATTTATTTTGTTTTATTTTATTTTCGTGTGTGTGTGTGTGTGTGTGTGTGTGTGTGTGTGTGTGTGTGTGTGTGTGTGTGTGTGTGTGTGTGTGTGTGTGTGTGTGTGTGTGTGTTGATAGCATTGGCAAAGCTCAATTACAATTACGTATGTGGTGTCATCTATACTTGACGTGGTATCGAATACCACACAACAGTGGCACTAGCTCGTATAAATGTCTCATTGTTCAGGTAAACTCCGCGTCACATTCATATGACTTCAATGAGAAAAATGAGTGTTGTACTGGTAAACTAGTCATCATTTCGCAACTTTTCCTGGCGGCTATAAATAGAAAGACAGTGATCTACAAAATAGTCAATGAGTAGACAATATAGTAACGATTAGTGGCCGCACAAACTCATCATTGCGAAATTGTTGAAGCACTGGAAGGGATGCGATTTCTTCCTCTTTTAAATCTATGTAAAAATGAACTATTGCAGAGATTAATGTACAGGCGAAGTGGAGCTGCAATGAAAGACCATTACGTCACCTTACCTGATTTGCATAATGGATGTGGCTATCACATATTGCTATTCCGTGAGCATGAGCGCACGATGAATTTCAAGATTTCTTTCTCTTTCTTAATTTTCGTAATTCTTTCACAGATCTGTTTGTCAGTCTGTTTGTTTGTTTGTTTGTTTGTTTGTTTGTTTGATTGATTGATTGATTGTTTGATTTTGTATTTTAGAGTGGAATCTTCCTTTAATACCTGCGTGACAAACAGCCATTTCAGACATTATTGGCTGTCAAAGAGCAAGTTATCGCGATGCTTGAATTCATGCCTGATTTTTGGCTCCGATTCTTCCTCGAAGTCACACTGTCATCTTTACATTAAACAATTGAATACGGGTGACGCTTGAATGATTTTATGTTAGATACATACACGATTCAAAGACTCAAATGCGTGTTTGTTGAAGAAGGAAGTTCAAGATACCACTGTAAATAATCAGTCGTCTTTGATTCCTCTATAGCCGATATTGCCATAACGAACAGGTCTTTAAAATATTTGGACTTTGTTCGAGTATTACGATTTCCAGTGAGTTATATTCTGCAGGGAAGGGCGTAACCTAACTGGGGGCAAACAAAAGAACTGGTCTACGTGCGATTAAGTTGTATCGGTATGGAGATATGGCAAGGACTGATCTTTTCCCTGGTTTTATTGGCAAAGGAACGTCATGGTACATACATATGGGAACAGAAGCGTAATTGTAAATATGCCCTATACCACGTTTGTCATTCCACTCCAGTTTTCCCCGGGAGAGTAGGGGAGGGGGGGGGGGGAAGAGGTATTCCTATTTTGATTTGTCAATAGCATATATTACACATAAATTGCAAAGACCTTCGACATTCTGGCTTACAAACGATTTTCTTGATGCAGATCACAATGTAATACTATAGGGTCCTACTGCAGTAGTTGAAGCTAATTTGTTCAATTCGGGTTGGGAATATAATGCGATGGGCATGAATGCACAAAGGAGAATGCAATTGCGAAAATAAACACAGACACCTTGCCTGGTACGCAAACAGTCAGTCGACAACCGCGAAGAAAATTCCCCGAGATGTGGGTGTTATGATAATTAGCAATATACATTTCGTAATGAGTGACTCGCTTATGTTGCGGCCCCGTATTACAGAGATTTGTGCAATTCGTGCTGTGCAAATTCGATTTAACAAAACAACGGCAATTTATACAAACATTTATCAATCGACTCATGAATTCAGTACTGTATTCTGATTGCACTGGGAGGCCCAGTTTGATTCCTTGTTCTGTTCACTTGCTGATATGGAATTCGAGTAGCACCATTAAAAAAAACACACGCACACACAACCCTGCATGAGATATATCACCAGCTGTTCTCATTCTTTATTCTTTGTTCTTTATTCAGATTCAATAGATGAAAATCAATAAATTATAATCTCATTGTCAGCGGACAACTGGCGTGACCGAAACAAAAATTCCCCGAGACTTGAATGTTACTATATACAATTAGCTACATTTCGTAATGTGTGACTCGCTTAATACGTTACGGTCCACCTCACAGAGACTTGTGTAATTCGCTGGGTGCAAAGTTTGGTAAAAACGGAAACAAAAAACACTAAGTCATTAAACTGATGAAGAACTTCCTTCTCAATACACTAGGAACCCCAGTTTAATTTCTCATTCAATATTTACTTGCTTGTATAGAGTTCTAATAACATTACACAAAACAATCCTGCTTGGAATACAGGTACATGAAGATTTTTTTTTCTTCACTATTTATTCTTCATTCAATGTTAACGTATTGTGAAATGTTAGAATCTCACTCTCAGTGATGATATATACACAAAATTTACACGAATCCCCTTCCTCTTCGCACAACGTGCGTTTTACATCAAATAACAAAAACAAGAAGAAGAAGAAGATAGTAACTGGATAAAACTGAGGCCTTCGTGATATTTCCTAGTGACCACGCCCATTTCCCTTCTTGTCAATCTACCCCCCCCCCCGTCTTTTCCCTTTTTTCTGCGTTGTTCGGGCTATAACATAACACGCTTCTCCACTAAACAGGAAATCTACTCCTGAGGCGTCTCATATATAGGAGGCTAACAATTGTACGTCAACCCCAAGTAAACAAACAAAGACGAAAAAACAAACAAAAGAAAATAAACAAAACACAAACAACAACCGAAGGCAGCGATTAATGTATTGCTCGCGGAAGTAGTCGATATTTTTTTTGTTTGAATTGAAAATAAACGAAAATTATAAAACTTATGACGAAAAAACAAAAGAAAATAAACAAAACACAAACAACAGCAGCGATTAATGTATTGCTCGCAGAAGTAACTGATATTTCTGTTTTGTTTGAGATGAAAATATACGAGAATTTTATAGCTTGTGAGTGATATGATTCTTAGGTATTAATCTCACGAAAACTGGATAGAAGAGAAAACGGTCTGCAATACCATTATACAAAATACTACAAGTACAACTCTACGTGAGATTTGATATGCGTGGGATAGCTAAGAGCAAGATTATGATACTGCTGTCAGTAAAGTGATAAGTAATGTCAAGATATAGGTGATGAACAAAGTCTGTGTTTATTGCCTGTCTGAGATATTTGAGGAATTATATGAATTATTATCGAGCTCCATATTTCTTTTGACTGCTCCAGATTCTTCAGATTATAGGTCTACTAAATTGGACTGTGGCAAATGACGGTTAAGCATGTGGCATGGGAAAAAATGAAAATGATGATGATTATATAACATTAGAAAGTTGTAATGACTTCTTGGAGGGACGGGGTCAAATTACTATAATTACCTGTACTTAAAGCCATTATGCTCATGATGTTTCATGCCAGAAAAGTACAGTGTGTTTCTTTTCCCTGTACACAGAATATCCGGCTTCTTGTCACCGCCGGTCATGACCTCGCTTTCACTTCCGTTCTCACGTCTTATCATTTCCGGTATTCTGGCAATATTTAGAACAATAGACAATAAAGCGGTATGTGTTCATGTGTGTGTTTAAGCACTAATAATGATGTGATTAGCACTCACATAACAAATAATGATGGCTGTTTGTTTGAGAGTACAGTTACTTGATTATGTTAGGCAACTGCGAGTGTCTAGAAATGGTTTTATGAATTTATGCAATCCTCGCTGACATCATTTCCCTTACGATGTTGAAAGAAGTTGTTTGCATGCCATTATCACATTACAAGATTTACACTATGAATGGTAATTAAGGGCGTTGCCTGTATTGTTCCCTTGCATATTTACATTCGGGAAGTGCGTATGTCCCATCCATTATGTCTCTATTGCATTGTTCTCAACAGTCACAAGAGTCCCCATTTTATCAACTATTATAATGTAACATTCCTAGCTTCGTAAGAGAGCACCAGTCTTACATTGTATTATTCGCACCTCTCTGCTTGTTCCTGGTAAAGGCTTCGTTTGGTTGTTGTCCCAGAAATGAGTGCACTTAATGGTTTAGTTAATTCTGATGTCGCACGTATACCCTGATCCATTCCGGTGATACTGTCACTGCTCATTTCATATAGACCCATTGACCTGAAGTCCCTCATTCCAATCATAACACTGCCCTTTACATTAATTGCACTTGACGAAAGGACGTCACGGCTGTCACGAATGTTATAAAGGGTCTATTTTGGTGGAAAAGTCTTATTTGTTGTGTAAAGTCTTCATTGACATAGCGAATAAGAGTCCCACGTGTTACTCTATAATGGATGTGATTTTATTATAGTTTCCATCAAAACGTTAAACATAATGAAAACGCACAAATACACATAAACACGCACACACAGAGATTCAGACAAGCACAATACAACCCCTAGCGTACAATAACACGTGCGATCGGCAAATAGTGAGTACCGTGTCAGTGTGTTAACAATTAGGAACATCCTACGTGATTAAAAGTCAAAGTGAGTGATAAATAAGGCAATGTTGGTGTTCTTGGTAAACACGTTAAGTACATCGGATTAGAAGGCAGGGATACATTTCGCACGGGGTGACGACATAAGGCGTAAACAGAGACGATATTGGAGGGGGGGGGGGGCAGGGGGAAGAAAGTGGCCGGAAAAATGTTTATGTATTACATTAACTTATAATCTTCAACCTTTCATCATATTCCGGTTTTTTTTTAGAGCGTTAATGATCATTATAGAAATATACTAATTTCTTTTTCATTTTACATGTATTCCCAAACTGGATTTTATATACTAATGTTGTAGGCCTACATAAGAGCATTGCAGACTTTTGTCAAGTAATTCCCTAACAAATTTTGCACCAAAAATTGAGATCTGCACGTTGATAAATCAATTTCGCTTATATTCGTGGCTACAGTGTGCTATTGCATTCGATACCTAAAAGATGTTTTACATTGCGACTAGTGCTTAACATTGGATGCTTGTATAATGCAGAAGAGCCTTTCAAATTTTTAGGGAAAAGCAGAAACAACAACAGACCAGACTTTATTGTTTATGAAAGTAAAGGTTGTGTTAATATTGCTTGTTTTGTGAGCTGACGGGTTCAAAGTCGGTTTGCTTACAATAAATATGTATCAGTAATTGGAACGATCAATAGTATAGGCCTACCACGATGAAACGAAAACAAAAAAGAGAAATAATAAAGTGTAAATGACATGTTTTTACACTCTCTGCCGGCAAAGACATAACGAAGTGGAAACAAACAAGCAAGCATAGTATACGTTCACTTAATAATGTCTTTGATCGCGATGAAATCGGATCCATATCGGAAGTCGCGGGCAGGCAATCGGAAATGTGACATGCGTTGCACTCGTTTCCAAGGAAAAATTTGGCGGGAAATGACCCATCCAAAGTGACAGTGGGTCAGACACACAACCCACGGCTTTTGAAGAATCCCGTCTGTTGTGTTTTTTTTTTCCCACACCATCTTTTCTGCTGTTTCGTATACATTCTAGCAATGTACTGGAAACCACAATTCATATTTGTTTATTTTATTCCTGCGTTCCTTTTTCATACAAGAATATAAAGGGAAGCCAACTGAACAAAGTTAGTGAGTATTAGCATTTGAACAGTGAATTACATGGAAGCAGGTTAATTGTTGACTTTAAATGTACAGCACAGTTTTTCTTAATGATACAAATCGATGACGAGCAGGTGTCTTCTACTCCGATGAGATGAAAATAAGATTTCACGTATACCTGCTGTTCAAAAGACACATTTAATAAGTCTATTATCACTCACATTAAACACCTGAGTGCTTAATGTACGCAAATCAAAAAGTTCTTGTTTTCTTGCAGAGTATGCAATTCAATTCAGATTTGATGTTCTATAGCCTGTGGACAATTTCTCCAATGGTGACTTATAATTGTGTTGACAGGCCGCTAAACTAAAACATCAATTATGACGATAATGTTGACAGTGTTTGTAGTTCTACTTCTACTATTAATAGTAATGATTATCAACATGAAATTATCGTAGATGTATGAATCATATCTACGATAACGATTAGTGTAATGACTGTGATGTATGTATGTCGATGTAGATTTAAGTTATCCTTGTGATTAGGAAGGAAACTTATTCACTCTGGTTAGATGAATTTATAATTCGACGAGATGTATGGAGCTTGATATACCAATCATAATCCTAATGCTGATAATTAGCATCATCAAATTAGCAATCATACAATCATGATTATAGCATAACATCGATGATGACGTCACTTATGACGAGGGCAAAAATTTATGCGAAAAGATCGCTAATCCAAGTCACGTCATTTTTCCATGTACTTTCTTCGAAAAATGAATTCAATTCAATTCAGTTCAATTCATTTTCATATTTCTCAATGAAGGAATGTACATCAAGTGTAATGAAAAGAAGTGAATTAACAGTCAATTAATGTAAAAATATAAAACATGGCGGTCAATATTTGTAATTTTGGCTCTATTCATAAATTCTTAAGAAATATGATGAAATCTGCTTAGAAGCAATTCATTACCCTTCCCAAGTTCACACCAAGTAAAGGGGAGATTTGTTCACGATGACCAAGTATAAGGGAGATTTGTGTGTACCCTTTACAGAATCGAGTTCGTCGCTGACACGCCCAGTAAAATAATGCCCCCAACGAGGGCATCTTCCTCCAGGTCTTCAATTGACTTGTGACGTGTATTAACCAGGCGACGCTAACCCAACACCTGTAATTCCTCACTTTGCGCCAAAACTGACGTCGTCTACGAGTTTGAAGTAACCCTCTCTTCCAGGAAGGCTGTTATAATTCAGTAATCTGAAGCTAATAATCTCACTAGTGTCGTTAATTCGTTATTTCTCTCATTGTTGTATAAGACGCTCCTAGTACCTCCTTGATGTAGCTAACCCCTCAAATTAGTTTCTGTCCTATCCACGGTCACAGAGTTTCTCTTCGTCCGGATAAAAACCCATTCGTTGAGTGACAACCCTCGTACGTACATTATGACGCCCCAGTTAAAGGGATAGTACAGTATTGGTGGAGATGAGAATTGGGCTTTTAAATTGTTGCGAGATACCAAGAAAACACTTATATAGCACAGAGCATACCATTTTAAAAGGAATTCAAAGTTTATTTGATTAAAATCGGGTGTGGAATAACTGAAACATCCAAAAACAAAGTAAAACAAAGCGATCGTTACAAATTGTGGGTCCCACACTTTATTAGAATCGCTCTTTTTTGGATATCTCAGCCATTTCAAAACCAATTTTAATCAAATAAACGTTGAATTCCTCATAGAATTACATGCTCTTTCATATTTCATAAGAGATTTCTCATTATCTCATCTAAAAATGTTAGAAACCTGAAATTAGGTCTCAACCAGAACTGTACGATCCCTTTAAGAGATTACTTAGTATGCAAGTTGCGGGCCTGTAGAAACCAAAAAGACGGGACGCCGACTGTAATTTTCACGCTGTGCGTCGAAGCACAGTCATGGTATCTACGGGGATACAGTTTGCCGTGCACCTCCATACCATTTCTGCTTGGATTCATAGGATAAACTCAGAGAAATAGAGAGCCAGTAGTTTTTTCTCAAAAATTGAATCTAAAACAAGTATTTTCTTTCAGTTTGTTTTGTTTGTCCACTTGTAAAAAATAAGAAACTGAATAAATCAACGACGATTTAACTATGATGTGACAAAAACAGAGATAGCTTGATTTGCTACTAACTATTTTTGTGGACATACAAGCGCATGAGAGAAATATATGGTATACATTGTATTTGTAAACATATACATATTTTAAGATTCACGCAAGACAGTGGAAGAGACCGTCATCGAAAAACAGTGTGCTTTATTCGGATGACGGTCAAGTAAGATACGGACAGAGAAAATATTTTATACGTAATTATGATGAATACTATTGACTAAAAACATAATGATTGTAAGTATATACGTATGTCTGTATAATGATTATGTATGTATAGGCGTATGTTGTATATATGTATAGAGGCACAGGTATGTATTCTTGAATATGTTCATCAAACAAACTATAAGAGTAAAATCAAGGAGGCGTCTCTCTATCCACATCCCTCGCAAAATACAGACAGGCGAAGAAGAAAGGAAGTGTATAGTCGAACGGTAGAGGGCGGAATGCAGTATTACTACTGGTAGACGATTGGTGATGTCTACCCGTATACACGGTATACGTAGTCGTATTCTTTCTTCTTCTTTTTTAATCTACTGTAGAATTTCACATTATTATAGTCCACACTTAGGATTGACGTTCAGAGGACACCATGAATCAATGTGTATGTGTGTGCTTAGAGATACGGCAAAATGAGTGAGGTGAATGTGATGAATTATTATGTCGCATGATACATTTTGAATTCAGTGTTGGTTTAAATTTTCATCGCCGTTACCAACGGGTTGTGGAATCGAGCGTTATAGGGGTCGATCTTGCCGTTGTGCCTCCTGTTGGGTCTCTTTTTCAACGGAAGAGAGGAGGAGGGGAGGAGGGGAGGAGGGGAGGAGGGGAGGAGGGTTTACCGATAGATGGGATGGCTGTTTAATAGAAGCTAGTGTTTTTGACTATGTGTTTTCTTCGTGCGTCTTCTTAGTGTGTCCTTCCAAGAATATGTTTGTTAGTACTACTTCATTCTCTGTACATTTGAGAAATGTTAATATAATTTTATCAACAATGTATTTCTGTAGTACATGCATTGCCGTTTTGCCCTTGTTTTACAGTGGCGTGTGCCTCAGTTTTGTGCGCTGACTTGAGGGGAAAAAAATGAATGATCATTATTTTCCGTACAAAGAAAAAAACAAACATATGAGCTCAATCGCGCACTAACAACGAATGCCATAAACCCAAAACACTACATCGAATAGAAATCCTTCTGTCCAGACATGAACAGAATACAACATTGGTCAACAACAACAACAACAACAACAACAACAACAACAACAACAGCAAAACCACCACCACAACTACAACCACCACCACCACCAACAACAACAAAACCACCACCACAACTACAAACAACAACACCGACGACGACGACGACGACAACGACAATAACAACATCAACATCAATATCAATGTCAACAATAGCAATACCAGACTCGATTATTACATTTACATTAATGTGTTAACTAACTTTGTTTAACATATTGGTGACATCACAGGTAGCCATGGACACCGAACAAATCAAGCGAGAAAACTATTAATTACGTGGTGACAATAAAGGAAAATTATAGAAAAGCGTTTGTTTAATCCTGAATCCATCCATACCTTTGTATGATAGTGAGTCGTGTCGATTGACGTTGGCTTTATTTCGCTTGTTCTTTCATATCGTTCTGTTTCAGGGCGTCGCTGACTGCTTGAAGAAGAACTTTTCAACCTAGACAGAACACACCAGAGAAGCAGTATGGGGAATCTACTCTCATCGAAGAAACATAGGAAGATCAAGGACGAAGAGGGCGCCATACAAGATGACGAGAATGAACAGTCTGTCGCAGGGGGTGAGTCGAGAGCTTACAAAACACAACAAAATACTACGACCTGTACACGTCTATATTTTCTTTTTTATCTATTGACATTCAAATCAATGATAATATATGATATCATAAGCTGATGCCGCTGTACAAACAGAAAAATCACACATTTTTGGCGCAAATAACAACAGAGGTACTATACCTTTCCTTCATAAAATAATAGTCTCATAAAACTTGCGGTCTTTGCACAGAACTTAGTTCTGTGGGTCTATGCGGTCGAGAGAGAAAAAGAAAAGTGCGCCATCTGCGGTATAATTTGATCCTGTATGTCACATAATAGTGAAGTTCTTTTGCGGTCGTTTTTTCTAGAGGAATTGAAATAACTGTTCGCTTACGTTCAAAGCAGAGTAAAGCTTGCATATTTTTTTTATGCGATCGCTGTTCAGTTATCGTCATTTTACCTTTTTATCTTTAAAATGTTTTGGTTTCATTTTTTTTTCACCGTAATTCGCTGATAGATTTTTGGTTCGAAATGACGAACGCATGTATTGTGTGCAATGCAGGAGCTGATTGGTAAATGTATCGTACAATTAATGTATCTGTTACCTGAATAATGAAAGCAACAGAGCATTATAGTAGTGTGGACAATCGTGGAAAAGGTCAATGTCTAGGAACTTTTATGCCCAGTGTGGTTAAATTTTCGAATCAGTCATGTATGTATGGATGTAGGCTTGTGTGTATGAGTACTGTGTGTGTAAAAGTATGCATGCGTACGATTACGAGTGGGGGGGGGGGGGGCGGAGTAGTCGAGCATGCGGCGTATTCTTAGCCTAATTTGATTCCAGCAGATCATTAGAATCGCAAACTACCACACCGATCAGCAGATCATCAGAATCGAGTCATCTGTTGACTCGCTGCCAATAATGTCATGGCTAAGAATGCGTCACACCATGCCAGACTATAAGAGGAAAAGTCGAATGCGACGTGGTGGTCTCTCACTGGTGTGGGAAAGAATAAACTAATCAGGATTTGCCGTAGATGGGGTAGTACAGTATGACTAATGAGAGTACCTACGATAGCTGGTTTTCGTTATTGGATATAAACCAAACTACAGTCTGCTGCAGCACTCTCTTCATTTGTAATAACCCCAAGCCACTGATGACGAGATAATGGAACCTGGGGGCGGCCCCGTCGCCTTGCACATTCAAAGCCATTAGACTCAGACTTTTCCTCCGCCATCATCAGTGCCCCCCCCCCCCCGAAAAAAAAATACAATGCAACCATGGAGACAGTCGAATGCATAAACACTGTAGTTACATGGCAACAGAGGATTTTGCTCTCGATATCATTTAATAACGACTCTATATGAAGTAAACCACTGTGACTGCGAAAATAAAGAAAGAGACAAAAAAAAAACACCAGAAACAAACACAAATTTTACACACACGTAAAGACAATAAACACCTACACGTAAACACACACACAAGAGATTAAATATTTGTGATATGCGTGTACAAATTATGTATTTGTATGAATTTAATATACATGCAAATATATAGAATCATGCAATATATTTGCATATCTATCTGTCGATTAACATATACAATAGTGACCATGAAATGTCATGCCGTCTCGTAACGAACGGAGACAAAAAAAAAATTGTGTGAACCCATACTTGCATGCTGTTTATATTTTTATTATTGGTCATGTATCTTACGTCACTCATGTAGAATGAATCCATGCTTTCTTGTCCATGGATTCATATTTCATATTTCATATTTCAAAATTCTGAAAAGTCCAGATTCCTTAAATTGTAACATTATATGCAGATTAAGGAGAGATTATATCTATTTTTATGGTATGTTTGCCAAAAATAGACGTTCCTATGACGTTGACTCACTCGCACTGCATGCCTGTCTCAGTAATCACGAAAAATGAGAGAGGGAAAAACCGCAGCACTTCGAAATAAAGTAGAATGTTAGGAAGGTGCTACATTTTGAAATTGAAAATGACAAAACAGCTTTAAAAAGATACATGAAAGACAGTTCAAACGGCAGAGTATGAAAAAAAAAAATCAGGTCTTCTTTATCCAGGGTAGCCTCTTCAGTGTTGACTGCTCTACCTCTGCCATTATGACTATAACTATAGCTGTTGCAGGGTGAAAAATCACAATTATCAAATATTTACACGAACATTTTAAGCAAACCATACACCATTAGTATGTAGACATTGTCTCCCATAGCTAGAGTTATTTTTACAATAATTATAATTATTTCCTTAAGTGAAATAAAAAAGGTTGTGGGGGAGGGGAGATGTATGCTGTAGTAAACGCGTCAGTTAAGTAAACATCTGCTTCGTACTTTTCCAATTTGTTTACCTTTGATGAATACAATACTGTACAGTATGTAACAAAAATGTACTGTTTTTTTCTTGTTTAACCCATTGTTTTGTATTAGTGTGAATCATTATTTCTACATACTTGTCATTCTATATTTCTGTAGACATAGAGGGCACCATTGTAAGGCAGTTAGCAAACTGAATGTTCCTACCTTGTGTTTATGTATGTGTGTGTGTTTTTTTTTTGTTTTTTTTTTAAAGAAAACGAATAAATAAAATAAATAGACACAGGTAAGCAGTTGGTCGATACCTTTCCCCTCTCGAGCTCAATCCATTCGGGCTGGAGTAAGCTTGGCACAACTTCAAGTTATGTTATACATTCCTCATACATTATACATTCCCATTTTGATAATGTACTCATACGAGTTCAATATCATTGTATCTATATTCAACTCGGATAGTGCGTTGGAATATGAACTGCTTGTGAAGGGGATATGCTAATTCTATTCTTTTTTAAACACTTTTACTATCAGAATAAGCAAGATGTCTACAAACTTTGCGATGGAGATAATGTCTGCTACTGTCCTTATAGTTCGTCCTATGATACAATTGGCTGTGCGATATGAAATGAAGAGAAAAACTAAACGATTAACACATTTACATAAAGCAATGAAGTAAGCGGCTGTAAACGCCGATATTTAGTGTACGGTGTTCATTCCAAGTAATAATGATTAAATAAGTAGCCTAGTCAAGTTTCCATCCCCATCTATCATATTTTTCTTCCTCTTATTTCTCCCTATCCCACTCCCTCTCTAACTTTCTCTCTCCTTCTGCGTCTTTAATCTATGTAACCCTCAGCTCTCTTAGGTATCACATGATTCATGATCTCATGATTTTTTTTTTCAGACTGCGCTACTGTTTCACTGTAGCGCTGCGTTAAGCCTTAATATTCCCGAACTAGCTCTTCAGATTTTGAAAATATCACATTCCATTACAGAATTGCGCCAATCGCGATGCAGCATTTGATACGCATAATGATTTAATATCTTTATCAGATCTTCATCAGACTCATATGTCTTCTTTTTCGAGATTTTATTTTGATCATCATCATTATTATATTTTTTTTAATACAAGACATTGGATGAGAAATTCGCCTGCGGTTCCCCCATAAAGGTGACAGTGAGACATCGGCAAGTGGCGATTTCACCGTAGGCGGCGCTAATCCTAATGTGACTTAAAATTGCGACACATCGATGGAATAATCCGCCCTGCTTTTAATACTAGTATAGGTATAACATGTAATACGAATTTGCCAACTCGTGATATCAGTGTCTCGCACTTCTAAATTTGCTGGCTTTATGTGCTGTTTTATCTAGAGGGAACTACACTTCGCTGGTGTCGCCTTATTTTTGTTCGACATTGTGCTAGCTATCCTTGTTTAGCTGATCGCCGATAGAAGTTGCAGAATTACCGACAACGTTTCTCATTTCTATAATTGTCATGGACCATGATGAGTGCAAAATATTTTGTTTCAGAGTTGAATTGTGTGGATATTTTGAACAAAGTACATTACAGAGGGAGGGCTACTAATCTCGGAAGAAAATACGGTAATAATGCCAAAAAAAAATTGAATTTCCGCTTCCTCTCCATCATAAAGAAAAACCTACCACTGCCCGCCGCTACTAGCAGCAGCAGCAACAGCCGAGACAGCAGTAATATTTCCAGACGAAATTATTCTCAGGTATCGGCAGAAAAATTAATGAAAATATCAAGTGCATGAAGTCACGTAGCTGGACTGGGACGCTCCCAACGGCCGAACGTGTCTCAGCGTTGCGGTCAACACAGTAAGTGGCAGACTCATACACGTAGAAACTGCAAAGGGTCATGAAGTTCAATTCCCAGGCACTGATGTACCATAATGAATAACCAAACATTTAGTCCTTCATTATACTCCCCTATAGAGTCAGCCCTCCTTCCCACCCTCACGATCTCCCAAACCAATCACCCAAACACAAAACGACACTAACACATACATCAATAATATCTTATCAACTTTTCTTCACCCATTATACATCCAAACTTGGTAAGCGGCGAATGACGATGAATTTTGTAGGCTGTTCATTAATTTTCCCATTGCTGTTTTGGTCACTTATCATGGTTCGACTTTGTGTACCCTTACACGTTTCGTATCATATAATGTTTTGGTCTGGTCGTAAACGTTATACTTCAGAGAAAGGCTGACGCTCACCAAGTCCTCTAGACGAAGCCCAATGACATAATAATCTTGTACACCAAAAGATGTACGTCATGTAAGACACACCAGGATCAACACGTTGAACGCAAACGAACTACCCATGGACATTGATAGCTGTATTTCGGTATGATAGAAGAACAAAATGAAAAATCAAACACACACACACACACAAAGCAAAATAAAAATAACGACTATCACAAATAGCTGATTTGAAAAAAGAAAAGAAAAACCTCCGAGATGTTCTAAGTATCACAAGAGACAAAAATTGTAGCAACAACCTGAGGTCTTTTTATGTAAAATTTCACAAGTGCCTTTGTCATGTTGCCTACGTGCGATTTTGATACAGACTGTATTATTGGGATCATACACTGCAGTTCCCATGAAAGATTAGTTGTATAGCTAATGAGCGTGTGTGTGTGTGTGTGTGTGTGTGTGTGTGTGTGTGTGGGAGGGGGGGGGGACGGGTGTTAGTTGTAGTTCTCGTGGTTCTGTCAAGGGTAACGCCGCCTTCCCGCCCCATTCGATGTTCCCGCCCCGTTCGATGAGAAGAATGCGGGCTAGCGAAAGTCAGGCGATAGTTTGAGTTTTTGTTTTGTTTTGGCTTTTTAATGTCTTTCATGTTGTCTATTTTCTCAGTTTCATGTAAAGAACAAGTGAGTGTAAGTGTGTGCGCGCACGCTCGTTGGGAGTGAATTCTGCAGCCCCTGCATTTTACGTCACGCGAAATGGCGCATGCGTATTTGAAGTCATATCTTTATTTCAGTCACCTGCTGGACGAAAAAGCGAAGAAGACGTTATACAACGACGTCACGAAATGATAACACCGATGATATGAACAATTTATTCTAGGCGCAAATGCGCAGTCTGACAGAGCCCTAGCCGTAACCAGCCGAGGCGCCTTGCTGTTTTTTTCGTGACCTCAGTTCTAAAACTTAAATTTTACATCACTTGCAGTTGATTAAAACGCTGGGATACTTCCGTAGACGGAAGTTGAACGAAAACAAGAGTCGAAGATTGCGAAAGAATAAGGTGAATGTTTAGTATCATAATGATTTAATAGGACGGGTAACAGCACTACGCATTGATATTTCTGAATGACAATGTACCGAGAGAAGTTTATTTTTGATAAACAGAAGATCAATAAATAGCAAACATGACATTCCCAAACAATCAACTGCTGTGATTATATACACGGACAAGATACATTGTAGGCATTCTTGCCTTGTAATCATTCGTCAGCCTGTTTTTGCAAAGTGAGCTGAGTGAAAGTCAATATCATTTTCTTGTCATTGCTAGACGTGATAGAGCGCGATTTGATGTCAAAATATGACGCCCAACTTCCGGTGATTCGCTCCTTGCCGTGTATAACGACTCCAACTCTCTCTTATACCGTACCTAAAGTGGATGGGTCAACGATAGGGCGTGCAATTTTCGTTTTAGATTTATTGTGGTTTCACTTTATCATGCTCATATTTATTTTCCATAAGCTAAAATTTGCCCTTCCTTTCTCTGATCATCAACGCTCTTCTTGGTTCAGATTTCATGAGATTGCTTTGTTTTGCTTCCTGTCGTTTTGTTTTTGTTGTAAACTTTTCTGAATCACAATACCAACTTTATACTACAGTGAATAAACGAAACACAGTGGAAAACAAATCTTTGAAGATCTGATAATCAAAACACTGCTAATTTGGTGATTGTCATCACATTCATGTTAAAGGGGAATGAAACCCAAACATACATGTGGACTGAGTGTATGCGGGAATATCAGTAGAACACATCAGTGAAAGTTTGATTAAAATCAGACAATCAGTTCAAAAGTTATGAATTTTTAAAAGTTTGGTAATGAGACCACTGGATCAGAAGACTACTATAGATCATGACGTCATGTACGCAATATAAGATGTAAAGAAATTATGAAGAAAATTTCACAAAAATCCTTTTATGTGAAAAGTAGCCTACACGTTCGCTGGACTTGTTACTAAATGGGTGTTATATTCTGAAAGAGGCAAGTCTAGTGCTCTTTCATTATACTAGAAAAGTGAAAATATGTTGAAATTTATATGGTGTCATGAACTGTAGTAGTCCTCTGAACCAACGGTTTCGTCACCAAAACTTCAAAAATTCATAACTTTTGAACGGATTCCCCGATTTCATTCAAACTCTCACTGATGTATTCTACTAATATTGCTGCATTCATTCAATCAACATAAACATTTTGGGATTCATTCCCTTTTAATATTCATGCTAATTATTATATGAGAGACGAAAATGAGTAGTAATAATGATGATCATAATGATAACGACAAAACAGGGGAAGAGGGAGAGAGAGTATAGAAAAGGAGGGAGAGAACGGGAAGGTAGAGGGGAATAGCGGACAAGATGGGGAGACGGGGATTTGAGTAATGAGAACAATTAGCCTGCAATTAACGAAGTCATCATCGTGGATTATAGCCCGCATCGCCTGTTTTCTATCGGCTAATGAAGATATCTCTGCGAAATCTCGTCAAGTCGGTGAAGCGGAGAACTCGATCGAGATTCAGCGGTAATTCGATTGAGGATCGAGGGAGGCATGGACTTGAGCTTGGGGAGTTATGAAATAACCCAGATTTCGTCAACCGTCTAGACAAAGAAAAATGTCGTTCTACAACTTCGTGTATATGATACGTCGCCATGGTAACAACGTGAATGGAACACATGACGTAGCGAAATATTTTCTAATTACATTTCAGTTATACTCCATCTGTAGTTAAATACGTAGGCAGCCATGATTCCCACTACTCCCTTTCATTTTTGTCGTGTGTGTACTGTGTGTGTATGTGTGCTCACTCGGAAGTAATTCTGATGGTCTTTTTTATTCAATTTTTTTTTGTTGTTGTTTAAAGGGGAAATCCGCGACAAATAAAAGTTAGTCAAGAAGAAAGAGTGAAATCTTACAAGCACAACAGTTAAAGTTTGATCAAAATCGGATTAGAATTCAGGAAGTTATGAAATTGTGACGTTTGGCTGATTTTCACGAAACAGTTCTTGAACAATCAGTATTGACATATGCAAATAGTGAATGGATGGTGTCATCCCCTCTCAATTTGCAATACAGTTATATAATGTACATGAAGTCATGAAATTTCCAGTTTTTAGATCAAACGCAATTATGCTCCAGTCTCAAGTCCGCAGTACATCTGACTGATCATAGTTTTGAAGGTAGTCAGCCAGGAATAGAATTGTATTTTACACTTCAATAGTAGAAACTTTGAATTCTTTTGTCATTTTTTTTTTTACACGATCAATGGAAAATTGTGAGGTGATGACATCATTACTCACTCATTTGCATATCAACTGTATAGGGAAATTGTAGCAAACCTGGCGAAATATCACAATGTCATAATTTCCAAGGTGTTTTTCTGATTTTCATCAAATTTTCACTGTATTGCTTGCAAGATTCTACTTTTTCTTATCAGACTAACATCATTATGATCATAACTGGCCTTGAATTCCCCTTTATCTATTTGGGACGTTGCTAACCTCTACTTCTTGTGATGTTGACATAAGGTATGCATTGCTCACTCATTCCGCATTGATGTAATAATTGCATCTTCTTTTTGGGGGAGAAGGAGGATAATTGAGGACTACTCCCTTTGATGTCATCCAGAATAGAGCTCAAGGGGGATTATCCGCGGTGTAGGTGCGCTAGATTTAGTTCGAGATTAACATGGATGAGGGTGATTAACAGAGGTACGCGTCATCGTGGAGAAAAGTGACAGTTGAGGGGTGGGGTGGGGATATGGGAGGACGGAGGAGGGCGTCAGTACCACATACCTGTACCGTAGGGTGTTACGAACTTCTATTCGTGTTTCGCGTTGCCTTGGTAACACACACACCGGGTACACGACCTGGCCGGACATCAGCCATTCATCGTTCCGAGAATCCAATGGGTGCGTTATCGCGCTCACGTTTGCCCCTTTAAATCTTTGCGTGTAGCCATCTACCCACACCCTAGCCAGAAATTAACCACATTATTGTCAATACAAACAAACAAAGAAACCACGATCCGGAGAGTTAATGAATTTCCAATATTTTCAGCCGTGTTAACCAAGATTAAAGGTGACAGTGATGGGTGGTAACCATGGCAACCTTCCTGTCCCTCATCAGCATTAACGGCACAGACACCACTGCTTCCATTCTCATAGCAACATGGGTAGCACCACGCTCCACATCATTTCCATCGGAGGGTGGGGGAGGAGGAGGAAGCGTACAAGGATAAAATCATTATTTTTTCTTTCTTTTTTTAGTTGGACGAATGCGGTGGAATGGTGAAATCAAGGCAATCATAGTAGTTAAAGCCTAATCATAATTATGCTTTGACAAGCTATAACGAAGTCACGAGTTTAGATTCTATAGGCTTGAAAATGTTTAAAATCATAAGTCACGTAATACTGGTATTGCTTGAAATTTGTGCCTTGGCCATACATGTGTGATACTGTCGTTGTTTTCTTTCCCCATCTTTCCTGCATGCCTTTGTACTTTGCATACACTGTTAGTGTTTTAATACATGTATCGTTTAAAACGTCAGTGAAATAAAGTCGAATGCATTCTGGCGTCTCACAACCATACTCTTATAGGATGCTGTTCGTTATTCCGAAGGTTCGCTTTTCCGAAGGTTCGTTATTCCGAAGGTTCGTTATTCCGAAAGTTCGTTAATCCGAAACACACAAATTCCCTATACCTAGAGGTTCGTTAATCCGAAAATGAAAAAGGGTTCATTAATCTGAACATTTATGACATTATTCCGAAGGTTCGTTATTCCGAAGATTCGTTAATCCGAAAATGAAATTCGGAACAACAAACCTTCGGAATAACAAATCTTCGGACTAAAGAGCCTTCGGAATAACGAACCTTCGGAATAACGGGCTGTAACCCTTTTATCGACACAGAGCAGGATGTTTCTGTCACTGCACATTTCGGGTGTTCAGTGTTAAAGAGAAGTGAGAGGCGATGGTCTTAAAGCCACCTTTTAACATTGGGAGCAGTGATTAAAAACAATTCCAATTATCACATTTGATGCACATGTATACATAGTTTAGTTGTATCACAAAACACCCTATCATACAAAAATTTCGCGTAAAGCTGCAAAATAAGGAGATAGCACTAATTTTCTCAATAACTGTAGACAGTTTAGCGGTTCATTCTAAAGAGGTTCTTAATAAACACTATTGTTCACATTTTGTATATTTAACAATAATTAACATTGATTATACTGATTAACATTTTCATGTTGGTTATTTTCATCCTTAACTCACATTTTAGAACTATTTTGAAGCACTAAAGCTGTTTTTTTTTTCTTCTGCAAATGTTCGCACAGGGCTTTAAAATGCCAGGTGATGGAGAGGCCATTTGAACGAACAATCCGGGGCCTGTTTCATAAAACTTGTTATCAGTGACAAGTGTCATAGTTGTTATAAGCTACTGAAATCCTTGTATCTGATTGGCTAAGACCAAATTTATCACAGAAATGTGACAGTTGTCACTGATAACAAGTTTTATGAAACAGGCCCCTGAAGTCACTATCGGCATGATCGGACTGACACTTTTTCCCCCACGTTTTGCATAAACTTTCTTTGATTTGTCGTATCAGGTCGAAATGACATTTAAATAACAGCAATGACTGCGTTTGTTCTGAATACAGTTGTACCCCGGTATTTTACTTTCCCCTTATATACTGTAATGTTCTCAGCTCCTATACATTCGATGAAACTCACAGTGCACTTGATATATCCCGGTAAAGATTACGTTTGTTTGAATGAATAACGTTCAAGAAAAGTCAAAGTCTCGGAAATAGAGTTCAGGCCCCTAAAATATGACTACCTTTGACGGTAGTTTGAAAATAAATGTACATGTATTGGATACATGAATAGACAGCTATCATGTGTCTCCCACAGTGTCATGTCTAACATACACGATACACCTGCAGTTATAGAAAGTGGAAAATAGTACCGAGAGACGCACTTGTTAACGTAAATTTAGATATCTGGGCTATTTCAGTCAGAAGATATCCTTATTTTTAGGTGGTTCCGGCAATTTTTATTGTGGTATATTAGATAATAGCGAAGTTCTGATGAACCCGTGCTACATCCTTGATTTGACGAGTTTTCTTGACGCGTATAAAGAGATCAGCACTCCAGGTCTTTCCCCAGACACATTTTTTACTAACCTGTGCCCCTAAGAATAGAAGTCCAGTCACAGTCAGACGAGGGTTTATTATCGAGCCGCACGATTTTAGGAAGTTGACTGCATCTTTTCACCTGACATCATCATCATCTTATCACACACGCAGCACCTCTGAGGTCAGGGACCGGCAATTCGTTCCTTTATACGACGACGTGCGACGCCGCGTCTCTATCACCGAAGCTTCCCTACCGACGGTCATCCGAATGATAAAGGCATAATTTACCATTTGCAGATGAAACAAAAACCCAGCATTAGTGCTTTAGAATAGTTCTAAAACGTGAGTTATGGTTAGAAACAACCACTGTAAAAATTTGAATGGGTAAAATCGATGTTAAGTATTGTTGAATATACAAAATGTGAACAATAGTTATAATAAAAATGTTTCCAGACTAAACCGTCTACAGTTACAGTTTATTGAGAAAATACATATATTTCCTTATATTTTAGGCTTTATCGCGAAAATTTTATACGATAGAATGTTTTGTGGTACAACTGACCTACACATATGCATTAAATGTCATATCTTGAAATTTTTTAAAATCACTGTTCCCAAAGGTAAACAGGACCTTTCCCCAGTTTATTTCGCGAAACAATTTACAAATAGACATAAGATAAACAAAGGCGTTGTCAATTAAGGCTTCGTCCATCTTGAATATCATTGCACATAATTATTTGTGATTTTCTGATTTGTCACGAACTATCAAGGATCGACGTAGAGCTATTTATCTTTTGTACGCTGTTGTTGCTCTTCTTTGTCTTTGTGATGTTGTCATGGTCAGTATTTGCCTTTTTGTGGTTTTGTAACTCCTCATCTTACCCTAAAACAATATTGCCCTCTTCTAATTATATAGGCCCAAAGGAGCTTGAGTATAATTAGTTAACTTCGAAAGAATACATCCAGTTCGGCAAGTATACAAATTTCGCAGAGATGGATCCTGCACTTACAACCGAACAGGTTGATACAGATTTCAATGCGATGTGTGTGTGTGTGTGTGTGTGTGTGTGTGTGTGTACACTGCAAAAAGTCCGGTGTTAAATAGTGAACACCAAGCTGGTGTTAAGTTTTCGGTGCTCATTTATGGTGCTGAATTAACACCTACGGGTGTCATTTCCAAATTTTAAACTATTTTTTGAAGAGTTTCTTAGTAACTGCACTTCTTGTTGATTTTTAATTTAAACAAGACGATCAAGAATTTTACATTGAAATACTAGATTTTTGAAAAAAAGGGGAAAATAAATTTACACCAAAGTAACACCAGCTGGTGTGGTCCCTTATTGAAGCTGGACGGGTATCAAACCATTGATATTAACACCAGCAAATATCAAATCAACACCATGTGGTGTCATTTTTGAATTAACACCAGTACAGTGTCAAAATAACACCAGGTACAGTGTCAAATTAACACCACGAAGTGTCAGGTGAACACTTTTCAACACCATCACAGTGCATTTTTAACACCTGTGGGTGTGGTCCTTTATTGAAGTTTGATCGGTGTTAGATTTAACACCCGTGGTGTTAAATCTAACACCGATGTTTTTACAGTGTACATTCATCACTTATGACAGGTATGAATCTCATTGCTACAAATCAGATAAACACATCGCTATGCTGCTGTGTGATTGAACGATATGACACGTATATGGACTAAGAGGAACAAATTAACACATCTCTTACGACAGTCTAAAATCCCTAAGGACTTTGCACAGGGCAGACCTTGTTCCAACATATTATATTCAGATATGTATCGTCAAAATACCTGAGGTATGTGACTCTTTTCCCGACATGGTGATGTCATTTCTGAACTAGAGAAACACGAGACAAATTGAGTGCGAATGTTTGTATGTGTGTGTGTGTGTGTGTGTGTGTGTGTGTGTGTGTGTGTGTGTGTGTGTGTGTGTGAGTGCGTATATACATGCAAACATCTCATAATCATGTAAAAATTCTTTAATTTCTCTTTTTTTGCGGGGGGGGGGGGGAGGGGAGACTTGTTTCCTAAAATAAACACGACATTAAGGAAGGCTCGATTTGCAGGTGATTCACACCTCTGTCGGCGCTTTGAAATCAAACAACAATGCTGTTTTACGTCACTTCGATTGAAGATTAGGCGAGACCGAGGTTACCGACAGAGATATTTCGCTCCGCAAATATCTCGGGAGACCTGCGCGAGAAAACTAATTCGGACACGCACGAGATAAGACAAGCCTAAGAGGGAGGGCCTTCATTCATGTATTGTTACGTCAAGAAGCTGCACAAGAGAACAATACTGATGCTTAGGACGACATTGTTTAAGGGGGATTCCAGACCAGTTGCCCGTGTCCAGCTCGAGGCTTTCTACCGGGCTTCTGAATTTAGTAAACATTGGCAACATAGACACATTCTGCTGCTATTTATGTGGGTTTTTTCTCGGCCTAAGCGCTCGGAACGATGAACATTGACCACGTCACAACTTCTTTGTCCAAAATATTAGGTGTTGATGATGACGCGCAAATGACTATAATGTACTGGTATTTTACTATTATTTATTTATTTATTTATTTATTTATTTATTTATTTATTTGCTTACTTATGTTAGAATCAGGTGAAGTGAAAGTATAAATTGCATCCTGCCAGGCGATAAGCGTTGGTCTAAATTTAGAAACTTTCTCGTCACCCCTGTTCGTGAGCTCAACTTGCGACAGGAGACAAGTCATCGACGTTCGGATTTAGGAATATTCTATAGTCTTAGCGGTCTTTATTAGTAGATTCTTGCAGGAATTTCCTTTTACCACCTGAACTGGGGGAAACGGGGGGAAACTACGAACTTCCTGAATTCAGGAAAACTTTGCGAGAGTCGGTTTTTGGGGTACTCCATCTCTCCGAAACACTGAAAGTCTAGTGCACTTCCGCGACATCACAGGCCTCAGCTCCGCTCCGCGCTCGTTTTGTCGTATCCACAGAAATAAAACGTCACTGCGGAGGAAATATAAAACGAGTAATTGCACCACGAAGGAGAGATCGATGTTCTGATAGGCTGACTTGAATGACTTTTCCTGTGTCATTTAGGGGCCAAACGGTAAACTCATAGGTTTATAGCCAACGAGGAACTATGATGAGTAGAGAAAATTGAACGGAGGAGGAGTAGATGAAGTTACGTGGTCCGGTCGGCGTTTCATTTACCCTCTTCTTCTACGAAAGGTAACTTATGGAATGTAAATGATGCCCGTGAGAGTGAGGAAACTTCACCCACAATATCTTGGTCGAGCTTCAATTCTTCGTAAAAGCAGGAATATTCCAATAGGCACGTGTTCACAGACATGTAAACCTTTATATGCAGTCCACACCAATGCGGTTGTAGCCCATGTGTTTCTATTTCAATCAGATAACCAGAGAAACGAGCTGGATCGAGATCGATTTGAGAGTGCATTATAAAATTTAGATCCAAACTGACATCAATAAAACTAAAGCCAGGCTGACACTTGCACGACTTTTGGCCACGATTTTGTCGTGGCAAGTCGTGACCAAAATTTTGAACATTTCAAAATTCTCATCCCGACATGGCACGCAGGTCACGACGGGTCTACGCACACTTCACGCCAGTTAACGACTAGTTTGCGCACTGGCACGACTCGAGTCGTGCCAATGCGTGCCACAGAATCGTGCAAGTGTCAGCCTGGCTTAACACGCTACATATTCCATGTGTGTAAATGGATTGGTAACGCAAGGACCAATTATTTTGGACAAGTTCAAAAGTTCAAATTTCCCGCAGAATATACACTTCGTTTGCAGGTTTGCCCACACCCAACTCACCACCCAGGGCAAGGGGTTGGCTCAATCGGTAACGCATCTGCCTCCACATCCAAAGGACCTGGGTTCGATTCCCGAGTCTCACTGAGCAATGTTGTGTGTCATCATACCGTCTCCTCTAGTAAGAGGCAAAACACTCTCTCCCTCGGAAAGGACATAGAATGGAGGTCCTGTGTTTGAGAGAGTCACAACTCATGCACGTAAAAGATCCCGCTTCGTTTTATTCATCGCAAAGTGCAAGGTGTTTAACCCGGTGAAGTGGTCCCGCCTTACATCCAACTGCATGGACCCCATGGAAGACCAAGCCGATTACTGTATGGGCTATCCAGGCATCTTCTCAGATAGAAAATTAAACAAACAAACAAACGGACAAACAAACAAACAAACAAACAAACAAACAAACAAACCGGCAGAGAGATGGTGTCAAAATGATATTGAAACGAAAAAGAATTAGATATTGAAATGGAAAAGAATTACCCTAGAAGACTCGGGTAACGGTTTATTAAAAGATATAATCTTGTATAATTTGGCTTTCCGAGAGACACCGACGTAACAACGCATATTATACACTCTAAACCCAAACTGCATGGAAGAGTATAGAAACACACAGGAATTGCTTGCATTCCTAAAATCGAGAAACGAATGGACATCGAAATGTAAAAGTTTATGTGTTTCCCAGGTATAATGAAGTTAGAAATGCCCGAAACGATTATGACAGTCATTTCTTTTTTCTCTCTCTTATGTTTGAAAAGAAATTTACGACGAACTATACCGCAACGTAAAAATTGGGCAAAATCCCAGAAAAAAACAAAACAAGTTGTGATGTGAATGTTATATTGAAAAGCCACAAATTATCAAGAAGCATTTTATAGGTCGAACTTCATCGCACAAAACAACATCTATCATTACGGTGGAGAATGTTTATCGTGATTTCACACTTTAGATTGTTTCACGCTTTGTAATCCATATGTGCTTCTGCAATTTTAAAAGATATCGTAACAAGAAATCAATGACCAATTATTGGCATATTGGCGTTTGTATAACGTAAATCAGTGACAGAAATGCAGGCCATGTATACTATAGGTAGCCAAAAATGACCGTAATGTGATCTCAGCTGCGTACACTGCCATGATCGAATTTTCACTGATGGACACTTTGAATAAAACAATGCTAATCATACGAATTTAGTTTGTTTGTTGTGTGTATGCGTTTTCTTGTGTAAAGTGAATTGAACTAACGTGTTGCAATACCTGTATTGCGTGTACGTTGGTTTGAGGTCATTAGAA
The DNA here is from genome assembly GCF_040938485.1 of Diadema antillarum. Taxonomy (NCBI): domain Eukaryota; kingdom Metazoa; phylum Echinodermata; class Echinoidea; order Diadematoida; family Diadematidae; genus Diadema; species Diadema antillarum. The sequence continues at coordinate 461,641 of NW_027270997.1, read as the reverse complement.
AGGAAATAGTATATTTATGGTCATTGATAAAGCAGTGAGAACAACGTTTTATTACCGGAACATGATGAGTTCCTGTGTATAAAAAAGGGGTAAAAATAAACAGGAAAAGAATAAAAAGCGAGGAGGACATAATCAACGCAATAATCAAACAATACAGACCTAAAAGACAAGAAAAAAAGCCACCAAAAACTGTCGAATTCTTCAAAGAATTGTCATCCTTTCTGCAATGCCTGTTTTTCAGGATAGTTCAATCAATTCTTCTATGCTTTAATTAATCATCATTTGACCGCATGATAAGGCTAGCAAAATGACCACGTCTATTATTGTTATAAGTTTTCTGGACTGACCAATTCACTGGTTTGTCAAAAACAGAGCGGAGGGGGAAAGAAAGGGGTGGGATATAGGGGCGGATGATGGAGTGTACAATGTATGAGTAATCCGATGGTCATGACGAAGCTTGAATGTACTCTGGGTAATGCAGAACATCAAATGAAAAATCGTACCGTCATAGCGGCCATATGACTTTGGTATTATTATCGTGGTATCAATTCTTCAGCTCCTGTTTAATTTGGCACTTGCCCAATTCGCCGTATATAGCCTCTCCCTCAAGCAGGCCCTTCACGCGCTGATCGCAGTCCTCACTCGCAGCAAAGTATCCTGGGAATCTTGAGCAGACGTCAACTAGTACATCGCTCGGCCCTGAATTTGATGACGCAAACCTTCAACCTTTAAATCCCAGAAACCACATCAGTCCTGCACTCTTTTTGGAGCTGTGTTCTTTGATTCCCACTACCCATTGTCATTGTTTCACAAAATAGAGTATCAAAAATAGGTCGTTCGTTTATTGTTAAGTTAGATGTTAGTTGTTCATCCATAAGGACTTTGTTGTAGGTTGCAGAATTTTCGGAAGTCTCTTCAACTCCAAGAAATTTGATTTATAGAATCATTGGCAAGATGGGAGTATATCTACCTTTCAATTTGTTCAGAGAATTAACTAGGGATAAAAGAGGTGGTAGTTCATTGAATCTTTTTGTAAAGAATTCTTATTACATCTGCTTACGTCCACGACAGCTTTTTGCCTTTCGATTTACAATGTTTGTTTTCTACTGTGTGTCGTTGAATAGATGTACGGGTGTGGGTTGGAATACTAGAATTTGTGTGTGCTGTATTCCTTTTCTTTCATCGGTTTGATGACGGTCATAACCTATCATTATGATGTATCCAAACGATTTGTTTGAGTTGAAAATTTTTGATTATGATTTAAGGAATACAACGCTGATATTCAAGTTACCATATATCAAAACCTGCTTTAGGCAAAGGAGTTTTAGTTATCAAGGTCCAAAATTATGGAATACATTGCCAACATGCGTAAAACAGCAAACAATTTTTAGCGGTTATAGACGGAGTTTGAATTTGTATCTGACACCACAGTGATATTGTACCCATTCCACATCTTCTTTTTTTTTTCAAGTAAACCAAGCATGTATTTTTTTTTAATGTAAATATTTTTTTTTCTAATTTTGTTCTGATTTGTTTCATCTAATTGTATTTTGTATATATGTTTCATGTACATGTGTATATGTTTTGAAAAAAAAAAGTATGTCATTTTTACCTCATGATGCACGGACATGAGGAAGAACAGCCGTCTGGCTGAATCATGTGCCGTGTTGAAATAAATAAATGAAATGAAATGAAATGAAATGTAAAATCCAACGAATTCATGAAAAGCATGTTGCATACAGAACAACATAATATAAGCCCACGCTAGATTTCCCTCAGGGCCTCCACATCACAGCAATTCAAAATTACTCACTGTGTCCAATTGCAGTTGTTGCATGCAAGAAAGAAACGTCATGGTTGAATATTGGGCAAAGTCTTTAGAGATTTATGATCCTAGCGGTGTGCTTATATACGACGAACACGAATGAGCTAGCACATGACACGTGACGCACGGCAATAATCATGATTCATTCCAGCTCTTGAAAGGGTCGTGACATACGTGAAAGTTAAAAAAAAAATCACTGGAAACCATGGACACGCGCACTCAGCCCCTTTTCTACGACAATGACAATGGAACAATAGCTATACAGGGCGAGCGTATCACTTCGCTCACTTCTGTGCGTTTCTTCCCGAGCGATATACCAGCTTCACAAATGAAGAGAGTAGTTGCACAGTACTATCATTTATTATTATTATTTTTTTAAAGAGATAATCGGCGAGCAAATGACCTGCATGTCTTACCGTCGAGACGTCTGCAAAATATTTGGATGTTCTTGGAGAATTCGAGAACACCGGAAATGAAAATCCCGCGTCTCAAGATTTCCAAACGAAGAAATCCTTTGGCTGGCGCACGTAGGAAAACAAAGAGCGAAAAATCCGCGTCACGTTTTACTCAACGAAGGACTCATCAACACAGATCGAGCCAGCCACACAATGCCATGTACATTTGCTGTTTCCTTTTGTTTTCATGTCAAGGACCCCGTTTTTGATGGCCTATTTCTCATTCACAGTAGATGGTGGTGGTGATGATGATGATGATGATGATAATGATGATGATAGTGATGATGATGATGTTGTTGTTGTTGTTGTTGTGGTGGTGGTGTTGTTATTGTTGTTGTTGTTGTTGTTGGTGGTGTTGATGAAGAAAGAGAATGAGAGGACGCATAAGAAAAATCTAAAAGAGAGACGGGAAGGAAAAGACGAAAGAACGAATAAGAAGAAGAGACGAGGAACAAGAAAAAAGACAAATTTAACAAGATGTATTTATGAATTAAGACACTGATAGAGTAGCTGAAATTAACGTTCAGTTAAATGACGTATAGGCCTATTAGTAGTCCGAGTATTTTATGTGTATATCCGACAGTGATTGGACTGGTTAAATTTCTTCCTGAATAATCTGAATATGTTTATCTATGAGGTCGAAATTCCCACAAACCATCGTTAGACTGACAGCTAAGAAACTCTGACCGGATACGATGTTCCATATAACACAACACATAAAATATGGACATGATAATAGGTTACCATGACAACTTCAGGGTCGTTGCTCTTTCTTGGTTTTTGTGGAAGCGATGAATATTGCGTGCAGCATGCAGAAGAGATCTAATCAATAACAAGTTTGTTTGATTGCTGTTTGGTGACGAGTTCTAGGAAAAGAAGTGCTTGGTTGCCTCTTTTCCCAATATCTGAAGAACACCACAGTTATTACCACTATAGGATACGCCATTTTCTTTTTTGTACATGTACTTACTAATTCTTAGACTTTATGATATTATTGTTTACGCTGCACTGCATGCGTGGACACGTTTTTTGTTTTTCTTAGATATTTCACTGGTGCCTCGGGGCTCGATAAGAATTCGTCACAATGATTTCGCACTTCGTCGTTAGACTTATGTACTATTGTGTCTTTTTGGTATATCTTTCATGACAGTCGAATAGCGTGAATGAATAATGTTCGTGCCCACGACTCTGGCCAATTTACAACTTTGAAGTGTTCAAGTGTTCAAGGAATTGTTAACTTTGATGCATTGTTTTTGCGTCTAACTTTAACGGGAACTATAATGTTACAGTTGAACTCCCTATCACAAATACTGTTGAGTGTTTCCTAGTAAAATCACAATTTAAGTCGGGGGGGGGGTGGAGAAAATGGCGTATTTTCTTCTCACATCATACAAAAATTCAATTGCCCTTTTCCCCGCTTATCACACAGCGCAATTAAACAGAATAGTTGCGGAGTCATTGCATCAAACATGAAAAGACAAAACAAAGCTCAGTCATTTAATTATTCATCATCCCCAGCCGATGAAAGTTTTTAGTATCAAAACATAAGTTACAGGAAATCAAAGTTGCTTATGTTTTCCTTCAGTACTGATTTCCATCGCAGTCACATATAATATTGATTATAATTAGATTAGACAATGATGTCATGGTCTCATAAATCTTCCATTTGTGAAAAGAAATATTCAATAATTGTTCTTTTAATTTTTACCATGATTTCGTGAAAAAACCGTCCTGTCATGCCTGTAGGAATGTTAGGATTTATGACGTTGTGAAGGGAGAGGGTCCTATGATGTTGAATAATTTCAGGAGGAATAATGCATGAAAGGTATTGAGAAATGAAAACATCGCACGCCTAATGTGCGTAACTGGAGATTGTGACAGACATCGCTTATCTGACCCCTCCCCCCCCCCCCAAAAAAAAAAAGAAGAAAAAAGACACACACAATACAATACAAAACAGATCCGTAAAAGGCAAATCCAATTTGTGATTTGAAACACTGCATTTCTCTTTTAAACCTGTTGCTTGATACGGAACAGTGTGAACTATGAAGGCCTACTATAGATGTTGCAAGTTTTAGTGCTGTATAGGACGCAAGTTGCTTATGGAGGAGATAGTTTGCTACACACGACGCACACAGTTTACATCTTTGGCATGTCACTCTATCAACAGTTAATTTTTTTTCTATCAATTCAAACTAAATTATTGACGAGAAGTAGAGACAGACAGAGAGAGATATAGAAAATGAGATAGGAGAGAGGGAGAGAGAGAGAGGGGGAGACTTTAGGTTCACGAGAACAGGCGCATGTCTATCGAGTAATTATGCAAGGATTAAGAAAAGATTTGAAAAGGGGATTAGAGCTCTTTGCAGAGTGAATAATGGTAGGATTGGCGCAAACGGATGACTGGTCGAGCTTTTCACTTTTTCTAGGTGAGAGTTCGATATAATAGATTCTTAGTCATGTACCAAAAGGTCCCATAGAAATCATTCGGCTAAACACAACCGGCACTGACATCGGGCAGTTAGCAGTACGATAGGGGGAAATTAGATGAATGACGAACTGTTTATAGATCTATATGAGCATATAAATTGGTCGTGTAAGACCAAGTAAAAGCGCGCGAAGTGATGCTTCCATAACGAAGTAATCTAACACATCCTTCAGCGACCACGGCAGTCGAGCAATCATGTTTTGTCCGCTCAATTTCTCATAAAGCATGGACATAATTTGGGCCCTTTAGCTCCCACTGTCCTGAATTTGAACCGCCCCAGATGCTGAAAATTACAATGAATACACATGAAGGGAGCGTTTATCATCACCACAATATAATTATGTTGCAAAATGCATGTTTGCGCTTTCCCCACAAGGGGATTATCACGGATAATGATTCATTGCTTGAAACAGATAATCCCCTGCCTGCCACATCGGCTTATATCCATCAACAATCGAATAGTCTGTATTCCACAAAACATCATTATGAACATTATGAAAGTTAAGAACATAATTCGCTGATACCACTATATGCTAAAAAGAATGAGAATATGAATTCGAGTCATTACGTTATTTTTTAACATAATATTCTGTGTCACATTCACGACATACGCGCCCTGCTTTAGTTTCTCCTGTTCAATCATTCCCTCGTTGATGAAGATCCCTCAATGAAACTTAGTTATTTATATGCACAAGTAAATTCAATAGCACCAACGAGTAAAAGTAGCTTTAAATACACATACACACACACACAGAAAGAGATTTCTCATATTACTTTTGTTTCAAATGCACTTACGACCTCTTGCCTCATCCCATTTCATGGTGAATGAATAAAAATGATAACCATGTTCCTAACCAGATGTTTGGTGTTTTTTTCTTAATTAATTTTCAACCCGATATCCATTTACTATACTTAAGTAAATTATGATCCAAGTATACCGTCATCGTTTTATTCAGTCTTTCGCTATTATTTTGTATGTAGTTTGCAATGAAAACAATGAAAGATTAGGAGAAAATACGTTCCCGTGTTCATCTTCTCACAACACCTTATAAAACTAATACTGATATTGTACACAAACAAGTTACCAACGGTACAAATAGAAGTAAAAGGACATGAGAAAACTTGTAAAACAGAAATCCACAAACTGAAATATCGTGTTACGAACCGAAATAATCAGTGCAATTATTCGTCATCCGGAAAAACTGAAAAATGTGTGATAAATCTGTCATTTGGAGACTTAAGTGTGATAGAAGGTGATAGAATGTCGCGAAGTGTGAGTGCGGGACGATATAGCGTCAACATGTTTCCAGGTTCGAAAGGAAGCCCTGAACTATTCTTAGCGCCAGATTGACAACAGGGGGAAAACTTTGTAAAAGAGAAAAAAAAACATACTTAAGAAGGAGCACTCGATCGTCTGTAAAAGATTCTCGCCACTCACACCAAATAAAATAAATCGTACCTTCCTCCAAGCATCGTTAGAATCGTGTACAGTTAAGGAAGTCATAGCTGCAGATAATTATGGCATACGAAAATGTTCATGCTATAATGCTAACATGAATGCTAATAACAATAAACAGGGTAATGATGATGATAATAATTATTCATTGCTATCATTATAAATGTTGCTACTATTGCAATTAGTATCGTCATTATTATTATTATCGTTATCATTATTAAACTACTAACTATAGAATAACAATAATATACATTTTAACTGTGATGATGATTATAATGATGAAAGTTGTCTTACTTACAGACTGTTACCTCTTCAAAACGTTCGTCTACACAGTTTCATAGGTCAAAGAGATAATGTGCATGCGTTCAAACATCTGGTCCATGAAAGATGGACAATGTTAACAAAGAGGGACTCGAACTCGTGACCATCTGACTGTGTTTAAAATAATCAGTGTTTTATACACTGTATATAACACGGTGACCACTGTGCTTTATGCGAGATGGCTCACAAAGTGTGAACACATTTTACACTATAGGAAATGGATCAAAGTCACAGTGATATGACTGTAGAAATTGTAGCATGACTATTCATGAATTCTCTTTTTTTCGCAGCCCAATATAGAGATGAGACTTAGTAGAGTTAACATCCCATCTTTTGCCACCAGCTCTGCGAAACGTAATATCATGTACAGTACAAATTTACGAACACCGTAAATAGATTATTGTGGCGCTTCACTTTACAAACACTACTTTGATGCTAGGTTGTACCTTATTCAGTCGAGTGAAAACCGTTAGAAAAAAACCAAACTTGATTTTTGGATGTCAAACTACGAAGATGTCTGAATTTAAACTTGTTTACTTGGTAACTTGTTACCCGCTCATATTTTGTTGAAAATGAAATTAAAAATTAATAAATGAGTAAAGGAACATCCTTGTTAACACATGCTGGTCATTATGTGATGAAATATATGGAAATGGACCATCGTTTTTGGATGATTAGTTTGTTGGCTCAGGGAGAAATTCGATTATTGTTATTTGCTGTTGCAATGTACGCAATCGCGGCTTTTTTGTCCCCGCTAATTGAGTTGTTAATTTGCGAAGTTTTTTCTTCGCGCGAGAAATACCAAGGAAGTTGGCGGTTAATTGGCGCTAATCCGCCTCCCACGTCAACGCATTCCTTTTCTCTCAACAGCACTTCATAAACGCTTTGTGAATATCAACAGGCTTCGTTAATGATGTGTTTCCTCAAAATATGCAACAATTGTTTCTCCCGCAAAGGAGAGGAAGAAAAAAAAAGCATTTTGGTGGGAACAGCCTGTCATCGCTGAATATGCAACCGCCTGACAGAAATACTTTGGAGATGCTATCTCGTTTTCCATCTTCACACAATATTATACTTGGTGAGCTGTCACAATTCAGAGTCTGTAAAGTTTTTTTCCTTGAAAAACGGGAGCTGTTTATTTATGTCACGGGCAAACTGCTAAGACTTTTAATTGTACGAATGTAATCATCATTGCTCACACATTTCTCACTTTACCCTCTCTTCTCTTTTCGTCTGTTCATCTGTATTTCTGTTCCTCTCTGTCTTTCTGTTTTTCTGCCTTTCACTGACTCTTTCTCTCTCACAAGCGTGTGCACAATCAAGTGATGGCTGCATGATTATTTCCGAATTGAATATTATTTTTCCGTCATCATTTTCTAAATTCACGAAAAGATCCACTGCTCCAATTAGCGCGCTATAAGGTTCCCTCCCCAGAGCCAATGTGCAAATTACCACATTACCAATAATCTCTTTATTTTCACTCTCAGGTAGCATACAATGTGTTTCCAATGACGAAATTGTCAGAAAAAAACCCTGTGATTCATATATGCAAATAATGCACTCACTTGTGCTATATCGTGCAAAAGGTTTCGAGGAGAATAATTCTCTTTTGAAGGCATCTTGTGAATTCCAACAAAAGAGGAAATAAACGAATCCAAGAAGCTGTTTTCATATTTCCAAACGAACCCTAATGTCATATTAATATCATCCTCGTTATACAAGGAACGATTAATTCTAAGCATACATAAGTCGTTTCACTGAGTGACCGGAAACGGCTCTATCGAGCTAACATGACACAACTTCTTTAATAGACAGTACATGTAATTGGTAAAATCTTTAATCTTGTTTGATTTCTCGGTTAATTGCCGTTTCTTTTATGTTTTCATTTCACAGTTTCAGAAACAGAAGGCAAATTGCCATTTCTTTTATGTTTTTTATTTCACAGTTTCAGAAACAGAAGGCAAAATGACTAATCATATGGTTTGTAGGCCTCTGAGGGTGCATTGGGGGGATTTATTTCATTTCCACCAAGGTACAAATGTACTTTTTTTTTTACAGAACTATGTAATCAATCTTTGTATTGTTGTTGCTAGAAACGAGAGAAATTCAATTCAATTCACTTCAGTTCGGTTCAATTCAATTCAATTCAATTCAATTCAATTCAATTCAATTTAATTCAATTTAATTCAATTCAATTCAATTCAATTCAATTCAATTCAATTCAATTCAATTCAATTCAATTCAATTCAATTCAATTCAGTTCCTTTCCATTCAATTCAATCTGATGTTAGGCTACTTTGTGAGTGATTATAATTTTGACGTCTCGACGGTACAGTTCAGTTCAATGATATCATGGGAACTATTGCAGCAAATCTAATCCACCCATACTTAAAAAAAAAATCTGAAAAAGCCCTCAAAACGTTATTTTTTCTCGAGGCCATTCTTATCAATTACAATGCAAGGGCATGAAAACACATAAGCGGCTAATATCCGCCACCTCTTCCTGAAACTCTTGACGTTAACGCCACTGCAAAAACAACCACCGTTTACCGAATAAGCACTTGGACTGCCCCGTTGTACCAACTTTGAATTGATTCAAAATAAAAGACTCAAACGACACAAGGAGGTATACTGATAATGGGCAATAACAATCGGAGAGTAATCTGCTCACCAGAATGTATATACAGCCATTGTGGCGATATCCCAGGGTATAGGTGGGAGGGGATCACCTTCATGCATATGCTTACTATGGAATAAAGAGAACTTATACTTCATCAACGAGAGGTATCATGGGAATCGTTCATAAAAGGTTGGCGCACACCTGAACTCATAAGTTGTAACCAACGAATAAAGTTAACTTGTGTAACATCTTGAATAGAAATTACAACAAGAAAATCAATGATGATAATCATTGAAACCATTAAAGCGAGCAGTACATCGCTCTAAGCTAGAATTTATAATGGGGTTAATGATACACGAGCATGTTTGAAAGATACACTACAAGATAAACTTAAAATTTACTTTCCAAATGGTTGTACATCTTTACGCTATAGCTTGACACGACCTCAAAAGAAGAGATTGAAATCACATTTCGCATGCGCGCGAATCAGACTGAAATTTAAATATGATACCGATTTGGTAAATAGGGACTACATATGACGAAACAAAATATGCAGGAATTTCTGTCTTCATCTCACTGTCAATCCAGGGGGCATTTCATGAAACATTTTGTCCGACAAGTTGTCGGACAAATTGGGCTCTCAGCCAATCGGATGCAAGTATTTCAATAGCTTGTAACAGTTTGTCAGAAAAATATCCGACCAAAATGCTTCATGAAATGCCCCCCTGATCTCTGCTATAATTGATTGACTTTGCAATCTTGAAAATCAATTCTTGATCCTTTTTCCATGCGTTGGTAGCTAAGTGATATTGATGCTAATCTTTCTTTTGATCAATTGACAATAAGGCATGAGTACATATTGCTTGAACATCAAGAAATGCAAATTTAGAAATAGTGATGGTTTGAGCAAATAACCGTCTTGAATCTATTCGGAACTCCAATGAGAATAGTTTAGAATTTCCCGTCTGGTAACCGCATTGTTCTTGCAACATTTTTTAAGTTTGGGACTTTTGATCGAGCTCTTCGGAAATTTGGCCACTCACACGAAATTGTAGGAAACAAATGAATAAACAAACAAACAAACAAAGCCCGCTGAAACTAAACTTACATCTTGCATTCTTAGACCAAAGTCACCAGATATCACGATTATCGAATTAAATGAAGGCAGTTCCAGGGTCACGATTTCACCTAGTGACACCCTGCCACTATCCTCTCATTTCTAATTTGGACAGATTCACCTTGAAAGAAGCTGACCCTGGTCAGAAAATCTGGCCAAATAATCTCTTAATTTATCTAAGGAAGACCAAATACAGCACACACGACTCAGGAAAGTGGCCTTTCCCGATCGTCCAGACTTATACGTAACGCCTCTTCCGAGTACAAACAGCACGCGCCAGACAAAGAATGAATTATAAAAGAAAATAGGGAAACAAAAAACAAAATCTTCCGGTCAGTACAAAACCACGTCAGCTTAAAAAAAAAAAAAAGCAAAAAGGGAGAGAGAAACCGTACGCGACCATCCGCAGCAAAGGTTACTCGTAGCACGCTTATTTTTACCCCATCGACAAAGACTTTTAATGGGTTTCCGAATGACTATTGTTATGATGCCAGCGTTGACCCTTCGTTCTAAGAAAAATCATAAAAATGTTCGGTTCCTTTTCAATCGGTCAGCTCTTGCGTGATAAGCATTGAATACACCACGTTTGTTTGCATCACAATGAATATAGGCCTCAAAATGTGTGCATAATAGGCATGTGGAGCGGAGGTATAAAATGACGTCGAGGTGTGAAATACCTCGCGGGTGGTCGAGTTCGAGACGGATTTTGGTCGCAATTTTATTGGATTGTTGTGATGAGTCAAGGGCAGTGAATAGGCCTTCTGTTTTGCCTTTGTTTTCGGAAGGTCAACTCGAGGTCCCTACCGTCATTCTGGCGTAGGCGACTCAAAAGGCCCGAAACCCCTTCCTTCCGCCGACTCACGGAAAAGCAGTGGTCATGAAAACGATCAAACATAATTATTATTATTTCTCTATCTTCTCATCTTGTAATTTCATGGAAGAGCCCCCCCCCCAAAAAAAAAAACAACAACAACAACAACAACCCACAAACAAATAAACAAACAAACAAACAAACACGACAAAATCAATAATAGTAGTAACGATCAATATTGTGGAAAAAAAAACAGTAAATGGGATTTAAGCGCCTCCATGGCGATTTTTTTTTTATCCTTCTGTCTTTTAACAACGGCTCATAATTAGGAGATATATTTAAAGACCTCATTAACACGTTTAAGAAAGAAGATAAACACAAGAAATTATTGGTCCTCTTAAAAAGCAGCAGCTCTCCTGCATCGAGCGGCTTGTGTGTCTGTGTTTTGTTTTTTTATGAAATGGCTTATAACACTTGTAGAGGGACTAATGATATGAAAAAATCTGACGGAAGTTCTTTGTCGTTGTGCAATCTTATAATATACTGCATCTATGTACATATGTATTAGGTCCTATGTAGCCTTTTTGGTCGGCAAATTAATTCTCTTCTTCAGCAGGTGCCTATTCTAGTGATTAAGACGGTCATCACTATTGATTTGTGCCCAAAATGAGACGCTCAATCGGTCTTTTTTTTAAATGTTTTATTTTCACCAAGACATCTCATAAACCGCCACTGTTGCAGTAACAACTCAAACGACATCGCATCTTATTCCCCATGAGCGATGGTATTGAAAGTCTTTTTTTTAAAAACAAATTCTTCTTTTTCCCTCTGTATAATGGCTAATTTTTTTTTTCCGGATAGCAGCACAAAGGATCACTTTCGTTTTGTGCAACAGAAATCACAATCAGCGGCAAACCTTGCGAATCCATTTCTTTAAGTCTTGTGTGGAATCATTTCATCGCTAGTCAACCTTGGCATGTTAGTTGGCAACCTTCCTCAAGTTATTTCTGTACGTTTCGAATATATTCTGTTATCTGCCGACAAAGCAAATCAACTCTATCAACATTCTAAACATGACTCTGTTGCTGTTGTTTTTCACCCTCAGAGAAGTCAATATTGTTGAATAGTTCTTTGACGTCACAAATAAACAGCAAAATCCGAGGAGCAAACATCGACATTTCGAGATTGTACTGTATATACAGCTAGTCTGTCAAAAAGATTTGCAGAATAATGTTATGTAATCACATATATTTTCCTTGTGTTGTGCTAATATTCAGTGTATAGCCAGCGTTGTTGCCTAAACACTGAGTACCTTATTTTAAACAATGTCAGATCATTTTATTATCCCAAAGCGTGACTCACTAATTGTTTCTTTGCCAATGAGTAAATGACACAACCCTAAAAGCTGCTGACCCTTTATTGTATATCTAAACTTGACACCTGTTGTTTGGAGATTCTGGAATTTCAAAACAAAGTATCGCTTCGTTCTCAAAGATCAATAAAAAAAAAAAAGAATAGCTCGAATCAAACACATGTTATCAAAACACACACAAACACACACAGATACATGCACTAAATGTTCGCTTTATACTGGCACGTGCCAACCCTTACGGCTGACCTTTGATCCTGATCGCTCAACCGTATGCCAATACCCGCACTTCCTGATATCTTGAGAAACGCGGCACGACTCGCGTTATTTAAATCGGACCCAAGCACAAGACAATAATCATTACAACGTTGAGTAGCGAAACTGTGCAGTACACCAGCTACGCTATATTCAGTGAAAGTGATTTCGGTGTGTTGTGGACTTTGATGTCATTTTGAAGCCGAAATCTAACTGATCTGAAGCATTAGGTTTGCTTCATCGAACGGTGACACTGGAATAACTCTTGGGGTACATGATAAAGGTAAGAATCGAGGAACATTGGTTGAACCACCGCTGTTTAGGTCTACGTCTTGCGCGTTTCATCGAGGTACACCATTAAAACTAACGGCGCCCAATCTGGTACGCTTCGGTACTTATCCCATTCGGGATGACTTTCAGTGCATGTAGTAGTGGTGCCAGATTTTCAGGTGACTGAATACAGATGGTTTATTCGATTTGCGGTAGCGCATCGTCCACCACACGATGAATCTGATTTGAAAGACAAGATCCCTTGATTGTATTGAGAGGCCTTGTTGTCCTTAATTATCTGAAAAGGTGCGAACTGCCGCTGTATTGTATTTTGTCTTTTACGCTCTCTGGACACTGACCCTTTCGTTGGCTGGGTCAACATTCGCTGCATCTCCCTTCGGCTTTGTTTTGCCCCATTTATTTTCTCTGACTTTTTTCTCTCTTTAGTTGTTGTTGTTGTTTGAATTACGATACTCAAAACATTACTCCTTGTTCACGTCGTGTAGTGCTTTGCTTCCTTTCAGTCCGTGCTTTGTATTGTATTATTGATAATATGTGGACCAAATCGGTAGAGAAATAACTGGAAATAATTTCACGCTGAACTGCACTGAAGGCTCGAGCCATCTTCATTGAATGTCGTAGCCCACGAGAATCCGATGGATCATGTGCAAATTCTGTATTGTTTTCAAAAGTCTTGTGAGGAACACTGGCTAAATGCAGATTCCGTAGGTGCATTTTAGATTTGACCCCAGGGTAAAGGATAGAATTTAAATATTGATATACTATGCCGGGCTTTTCACTCCCCTGGCCTGCTATGTTACACAGCGCGTAAAGATTTCTATCGTGCATGATTGCCTACATCTGTTAGCCTATATATGCTATGCAAAGCGTCTTCTTTGCTGTCGAAGAATCAAATGCCATTCCCAATGCAGGGTGAGAGAATAAACTGAGTTGCTGAATGAATTTTCATAATCTCCATGATGGGGAAAGAGTTCTTGTTTTTACCCCCACAAAAAAGAAGAGAAAAGAAAATGATATTGTACATGAATGGAAATAACAATTCCAACCATGTACGTTGCTTTGATATTGATTATCTAGGGTAGTAGAATGAGAAAATTGAAAATGGTGTCTGCTACACGTATGTGTAAGGATGAGAGTTATCATTCAGGATTGTGTACAGAATGGACTTTTTTCCAAAGGCGCTGCATCGTGGCACCATTTAGATGTTTACTATTTTCTTGTCGTGTACCCCTCTTTACTTAGCCACTTGTGGGAATTCTGTCTCACGCAGCAAACATAACACAGTTGATTCAATACTAACGATTGCATTTTGAGGTAACTGTTGAATCACGAGCTTCTAAAAATAGTTAAACTTGGCCGCGTACAGGCTGTTTTCAACTCTTCTTTATTTTCTTTCTTGGGCAGCGTTCCAGGAGAAACCTCGTGGCGGGGAACATTTTTCCCTGTTTTCATTGTTGTCTGTTATGTACCTAGCATGGTTTCTACTACACACATCAGATGGTGTAAAACTTTGGTGACTCAAACCGAGGCTACATCATTATTATACTCCCATATATTCCCAATGAAATTTGTAGTTTGAAATGTATAAAGCGTGAAGATTTTGTTTCTCTAGACATTGGCGGTAAATACTGCGTGTCTCATTATTACAGGAGATGTTGACTTGAAGCGCGAGAGATGTGTTAATTTACATTCAGGTATAAGGGCACATGCGTATGTTTGAGGGTCCCGACAGTATATCTGATATAAATGTCAAGGTAAATGTCTCAAAATATTGTATCAGATTGTATGTATTGAGACAAACTTCAACAAGATCGAGAGCATTGCGTTTACTACAGCAAACGGAATATACAACTCCTCTTTGATACGGTGACACGGTGACAATCGGGGGGGGGGGGGGGCAGGGGTTCAATTGAAATGTAATAATCGCCACGATGGAAATTACTACAGCACTCCCGTTATAACAAACACGGCTATAACGAAATTCTGGTTACTGAAGTAAAGATTCAGGCAGCAACATTATGCGTTCTATCTTTTTTTATCGTTTATTTGTTCGGGTATAACGATTGGATATAACGAAAGAAAACTGCCGGTCCCGAGGACTTCGTTAGAATGGGAGTCCACTCTGTTCTTGGTTTGCTTGTGATAAATTAATGGGCAAAGAGAGAAAGAGGAATGCAACATTTTAATCGGAAACTGATGAATTCAATAATATGATGCGTCTTATCAGACAATATACTGGCGTTGCAATAATATGCAAAGAGAAATAAAGAGTTAGCGACATTAATGATAACTCCAAGGCAATTAAAGTACAGGTGAATATTGGTGGCGAAACATTGGCTAGACCCCATTCTTCGTTTCGGCGTCAAATCATCAAGATTTTCAAAGCGTGTCAGGATAAGCTGTTCCACATGGCGGGGCAAGGACGTGTCTATGGCGCCACGCATCTGGTTAGTTAAACTCTTGAGCTGATTAGAGTATAATAAACAAAAAAGAAATAACAGAAACCTCTAGAAAGCTCATGGGGGTCAGAGATTTTCAAATGACATTGCCAATGTTTCGATGTAGCAATTCACGGTAAAAAATCACACACAACATCGTAACTCTTTTCTTTTCTCTTTTGTTCCGTACAGCGATCAGTCAAATAGAAGAGGACACTGCTGAAGACGCTGGAAGTCCGAAGAAAGGGAAGAAAGAGAAGGTGAAAAAACAGAAAAGTAAGAAAAAGAAGGACAAGAAGGAGAACGAGGAGGAGGACGACGACAACGAAGGGAAAGAGGAGAAAAAACGAAAGAAGAGCAAAAAGAAAGGCAAAAAGGACGAAGAGGAAAACGAATTGGAGAGCTACGAAGACCTAGAGAAGGAGGAGAAAAAAGGAAAGAAGAGCAAAAAGAAAGACAAGAAGAAAGACAAGGAGAACAGAGAGGAAGACGGTGACGAAGAAAAAGAGGACAAAAAGGGAAAGAAGGGCAAAAAGAAGGACAAGAAGAAAGATAAGAAGGACAAGGACAAAGGAAAGAAAGGGTAAAGACTTTGATTTGTATTTCTTGGGATCTTGTAATCCTTAATCTTGCTGTCGCCGTGTTGCCAGAGAGATTTTACGGTCTTACCTTGGATTATAATCATGTCAATGAGTTAGATTTGTTCGAGTAAGTTACCTAAGGAAATGGGATGTACTAGTATTTTTTGTTTGTTTGTAAACGTTTCCACACAACAAGGCTAGTTTGATGGTGAACATTGATAGTTTTTAGTGTCCTCTGTGGGTATTAAACAACCCACTCACGCTTTGATGAACCAGCGGTGCAGGACCTCCGCGCGCGTGCGCACATACACACAGACACACACATGCACTCACAACACACACATACAGGGTTGAGTCAATATATAGATTTTAATGCAAGGCCCCTAACTCTCCATCGTCACTTTGCAGTTTAGCGGTGCTGCTAAGTGGGACACTTATCACCCATCGGTGGCTGAGATCGTGGCATACAACTTTATCCGTATGAACTGCTGTGAACTAACTTAATATTTGGAGAAAGTGAAGATGATGTGATAACTGTTTTGCACTTCAAGTCTGTAAACCAAGCCGGGGATTTATACCACACGTCTTTCGCTGCATCTATTTCCATTTACTGTAGGAAGAAAGACATCGAAGTGGAACCGTCTATGATATCTAATGGAGCAAACTGTCTAGGTAAGTGCATGGATTCAAATGCTTTTTTTTTTTATTAAACATTTCCATTCTCTTGTTCTTTTTTCCCTTTTTTTTTAAATCAGTCTGTCATTAGGTTATCATCGCAATGTTGCACGAGCGTTTTGCTTGAATCTTTGTTTCCTCCGCCACCGTCTTGTTAACCCCGAGGAAGATCTATTTCGAGAGGCCCCCTTGTATATTTTTTTCATAGGCATGTGATACTGTGCTCTACGAAAATAGGATCAGGATATAGTTATAGACTCCATTGATATACATTAACAAACATTGCCACTTTTAAGGTACCTGCGCTTCTATCAGTGGTGATACCTCATGACAGTTGCGTCCTTTTCATTCATATGGAGGCCTAACTCCGTCCGGCCTGCTATACATAGCGATAGGCTGCTATTTCGACGTCTCCTTGTGTTTGCTACATTTTGCACGACATCTCTGATTTTAAAGGGGGAAAATAACAGTGATAATAATATATCATTCTTTTAAGTTCGATTGCCTATATGGTGTTAAGGAGACATTTCAACAATGGTTTTGCTAAGCAACACGTTGAAGAACAATTGTGACCGTTTATTATTACTAATTATTATTATTATCATTATTATTATTACTATTATTATTATTATTATTATTATTATTATTATTATTATTATTATTGTTGTTGTTGTTGTTGAATGCACTTTGTAAAACAACTTGGGATGTCAGCGAATTTTGGCCATAAAAATTTTGGTACCAGGCTCTTGTTCTAAAGTCTGCATATAAGTTGGTGCCCATTCATCTTCGTGGTGACTTTTTAGTAATTATCGACGTTTTAAAGTGCGAGAAATAGTCACGAGGGGTTTTCCTGCCCACTCAGAACCTTTCACTCTCTTGCGGTAGCGGTCTTTGGGGGTTTCATGGTCGCGGGGAGGAGGGGGGGGGGGGGGGGGGAGACGGGGGTTGTCGGATGCGCGACTCCAAAAATAAGAATGGTCTCCAGGAGAGATTGAAACTACTTTTGACAGGCCACGAATTAAGGAGGAAATGTGGAAGTACCTGTACATGCAGTACAGTGGAAGTAGAGTTCAGGGCCATTTGACTCGTCACCCCTTTAACTGCTCAGAGGGGTGAGAAAGATGAAGTGTTGTATTAAAGTATCAAGAAGAGAGATGAGACGGAGAGAAAAGATAGAGAGATAGTCATTATGGAAGTAGTAATTGGAGAAAAGAGCTCTATATAATGATTCATGACAAGAGTGGGGTGGCGGCTCGACGGGGGACGGATTTTTGTTTTTGTTTTTTGAGGAACTCCTTGATTGCTTAGGGCACAGGGTGACAGTGGTAGAGCACTCCCTCCTAAAAGATAAAAATAGATAAGAACCCCAGTGAAGGAACAGTACGTAAAGTCACTTGAGCGAATTTTAATCAATTAATGATATGAGTTCAGTTTTATAATTCGATCAATGTGTGTTTCTCCATGGCTCATCAAGTATACAGTACGATGGAGAGTGCATACTAAAAGCTGCAAAGGCCGTGACAATAATTGCGACGCTGCCAACGTATGAGAAGTTCGAATTTTAAAATCCTCACAATTACCGCGACCAATTAATGAAACAGAATGGCATAAAATCAATATGTTCCTCCCCGTTGACGTTGATTATCATGAAGCCGTCAAAGTTATTCCCCATTGTATGTCTGACTTCGACAGGAATTGTCTCCATTGTTTTAATGATGTTGCATTAATTCATATCATCCCTTACAAAACTTACCATCGGCATTATACAGAAGTAATGTCATATCACTCAAATCCGTCATCCGTCATGATTACTTATGTACAGAGTAAAAAGAAAAAGAAAATATCCGTGTTTAATCTAATTCGAGTCATCGGGGCACTGTGGTGTAATGGATATAAGACTCCTAACTTTCAAACCGAAGTCCCGAGTTCGAATCCCGCAAAATGTCTTCATCCTTATAAGAACGAGATGTTTTTACTCACAATGTCTCCTCTCGACTCAGGTATAGAAATGGGCAGGCCTGACTGTCAATGGTGGGGTAATGATAATGGTAGGGCCCTCCGGTAGACAATGGTAGAACAGTGGCAACACTGAAGAGGCTGCTCCCGCTGAATAAGACCAGTATACATATACAAATGTATTTTCAAATCATTACTTCTTACATAAAATTTGTTCGTGTATTTTGTTCTGTTGTAAAAAGAAATAGTCCACGATCAACGTCAGATAATGGGTTTAAACCTTTGCTACTTCAGATTTTCCACACATAGATACAGCACTATTGAAAAAAAAAAAGAAGAGAAAAAACCCACCTAAACGCAATTAGGACACGAGACCTTGGCATTAGATATTCGCTTCTTTTGAGTCATGGCTTCGGTAGTGAGGTGGACCTCGGTAAGGGGTGCCTTGAAAGAATGAGTTAATGCCGCATCGGTCTGTATGCTTGTTGTTGTTCAACATGATTTATAAGGAATTAATATTACACTAATGTTTTGCTGTTGTTGTTGGTGGTGGTGGTGTTCTTTGTTACTGAATAAGGCAGTGTTAGTTTTTCTTTGGTTTATACACTGGAGTCATATAACGGGTATTAAAGACTATTAGTAAAAAAAAATCAGAGATCTGAATGTGTATGAGGATTAGAAATATGAATTCACATGTGAGCGAAGTTGCGAAAGTTTCCCATCCTTTGAACCTATTGTTAAAGTATGCGCTGCAATAGAGAGAGGGAGGTTCAGATAGATAGATAGATAGATTGATTGATTGATTGATTGATTGATTGATTGATTGATTGATTGAGGGAGAGGGAGAGAGAGACAGAGAGAACTCCCTAAAGTTACAGGTGGATGCTGCTGACTCAAAACAGGTCAGTAAACACACATAAAAACAAATAATCTAAAAAATACACCCCCCAAAAAAGAGGCGATCTCAAAATAGTTACACCGTTGAACGCTTCATTGACAAGTTTACGATGATGTGCTGACGGATCGCATATGCTGATTGTCGCTTCGTTTTATTATTTTGTTTTTCTTTTAAATCACACAGACGTGACAAATTTCAAAGGTGACCCGTCCAATCTAGAGGAAATCGTGACTGTGTCAGTAACTGTCGAGCCCAAGCCAAGCAAGGAAGACGCGATGAGGGGGAAAGAAAATACAAGGTGAGCTTTCAAAAAAATAGTTGTCGCCCACAGTGAGGTCAATAATTTTCGTCTCGCAGTGTGTCGTTGTGTATACTGTCAACTTCGCCTAGCTTGATTGGACTATTAGGGCAAGATTGTAGTCGTTATGAAATTACAGGGGCTTTTTTTCTTGTTGTTGTTCCAACTGTTGGGGGAACTCGTTGGTTCGTCACATTGACAAAAAGTTGAAGGAATTATCAGGAATTCGGCTTATCTGAAAATCTTAGATATCAGGTTTGATAAGGTTATTTCTTATCAGGATCAATCCTCTAGTTTGCTATGATAAATATGATAAGCAGTTCTGGAGGTGGATTTCAATGACACACTCACACACTGCTGAACAGGGACCACATAGTGATAGGCCGTGGGCCAATAATGTCCTTAGAGTGCTTGCGACTGCAGCATTTGGGTGGCAGCGTTGGATTGCACGGTGCAGTCATTTTTCCGTCTTCGCGTTGTGGAAACCGAAACTAGATTTTATCAAGTTTGGATGTACATAATCCGATAGAATGAATCTGATGAACGCTGTAGATAAGGCCATTACGCATCAACAGTGTAGGTCCACGAGTCGCTTTCAAGAAGAGGCTATGTCGATCCATCGTGGGGAATTACTTGAAAGAGTGGTTAGAACTTTCTCAAGAGCATATCTGCGGAGAGTCATCATTTTTTCAGTCCTTCAACATCGAAAGGTCAACTCATTCTTGATCTGAGTGAGATGACATTTGTTTTCCTTTTGTTTTTCTGATTTTTTTTTACCGTAAAGTTTGAAAAGTCATGAAGCACCCTTGAGTCACGAGAACCACCTTCAACTTGAGACATTTCTAACCAGAGAGGTGCGGTAGCGACTCGCGGCATTCGGGGTCGTCTGGTAACGCATTCTCAGCATAAGTCATGACCACAGACGGCCAGTGAAACAGGAGGGGGAAAAGGGGGGCAAAACAGGTACCTCATGTTGACATCATGGATTCATATCGATGATATAGGGCGATTGACGTGCACTCATGTTTGATATTGTTCTTTTTTTTTTCTTTTCTCATGGTCTTTTTTATGACTGTAGACCAGTCACAGTCTTCGAGGGGCCTAGAACGGCCTCGCCCTCCGGACCAGGCGTCAGCGCTCTCATGGAGAAATTCGGCGGACGGGCAGCAGGTGAGGTCATGGCCAAGCACTATTCCATTTATGTAAAACATACCAATAGCAACACCTTTGATAGCTGAAATAAGCAAATAACAACAACAACAACAACAACAACAACAACAACAACAACAACAACAACGTACAACAACAAAAGCAACAGCAACGACAACAACAAGAAACGAGTAAGGTCATGGAAATTGTACATTGCGTGCACTGGATATAATAATCATTGTCTGTTCGTGGGATTCACTCACTGAATAAGGCTGAACTTCCGGTAGCAATCGAGAGCACTTTTCCTTTGGCATTCAATATGCAAATAAAAATGGAGCAGGAGTGATTCCAGTATTAAAAGTACGAAGGAATTTACGTGTGTGAATGCAACGTGAGAGACGCGTGTGGGTCGCGTGTACTTTTGCCTCATGGTTAGGGTATGAAGAAGCACGTAATTTTGCGCGCCATTATATACAGGAATTGCATCAAGTAAAAGACAATAGACACCCAAACATAAACAAACCGAGCAAGACAAACACAGAGATGAATAAAATACATTGAAAGACCAAGGAAACCAGTAGAAAGCACACAAAAATAAATGATAGTTGCCAAAGAGACACGTGCGACAAAGTTATCTAAATATCATAATAAACCCGAAAGGTCAATACGTTTCATCTGACCCACCATTCCCCGACATTTTCTTTTTAATCGTGATGTTTCGATTAAAACTTTCTTGGGGAAAAGTACGTAGCTTGGTCGACGTGCAAAAGTAAGTTTGTGTAGGGAAAAGAGAGAAAATGAGAAAAGAAAATTATCAATGCTGATTTTGCTGTCGCTGTCTACTTAGTATGTCCTTCGCTAATTGTCAAATCAACGCCTCTTATTATGACACGCGACCGCAAAATTATAGGGGAGAAAAAGGGCAAACGTGAGTCAAGGGCGAACCGTTAGATCTCAAAACCACGATTACCAGAGTCCCGTTAGCTGTTCCCTCCCCCAACAACCTACAAAAATGAGTTGACTGCTCATCATGTTTGTTTGTTTTTTCTATTCTTTTTACAGGCTCTGAAAATTATATTTCATTTTACTCTTGTGCTCTCTGTATGCCACCGAAGTAGCACCCACAAATGTTCACAACAAAGTAACCCCTTCTATATTTTACCAGTTTATGTTGGTAAAACAGTCTCCAGTATTAGTAACGACTAACATAACAAGGAAACCTTGTCTGTGGCCCAATGGCTGCCAGATGCTATGATCTTTTGTAATACAAGTATCTGTTTGGATTCGCTTCAATTTTCGCTTTATAGCAGTGACCACTCTTAGCTTCGCTCCTATGATTTATGCTATCGTAACCCGCTCATTATTTTGGCGATTCCTGTGGGCTAAATATTCTGCCTGGATATTGCAGTAAAATTTAGAGAAGATGCATTATTCTCATTGAGAAGACTGTTGCATAATTTTATGGGAATTCATGTTCTCTCTATCTGCCCCACGCAGGCGGCTCTCGGCCCGTCTCATATCCCGCCCCCAAGGTGGTCGGCAGCTCTTCCCCAGGACAGCCCCACCAAGCGGTGACCAGGAAGCCTTTCGGCTACAACAGGTAGGAGCTATGGGCAAACCCGCTTCATCCATAGGGAAGTTGTACTTTAAACCTTCCCTCTCTTTTTTTCACCTCCTTCTCCTCCTCCTCCTCCTCCTCCTCCTCCTCCTTCTTTTTCATTCACTGCTTAAGCACAGGAAGAGAGAAGTGATGTTTTAAGACTAATATATGACCAGACCTTTCAACGCCATTCTTGACTCCTATCTCGAATGATGACAAATTTGCGAGTAGTCGATGATTCAGCATGAAATGACAACAATAATCATATTTCAAAATGAATATTAATTGTCGAGCAAAGTTTCCGTCATGGTTTGCTCTAGAGATCGCAGCTGTTTGTGATTAGTATTTTGTCATTTCGGGCAAGCCTCGTAAAAAAAAAAATTAAATCATCAGTTCTCATGTCGGACACGTACAAAAACGTGGCAATTTATACGTCTCGATGTAAGTCTATTGTGCAATCATTCAATAGTGGATTGGATTTGCGTCGTCAAAGTAATCATGTAAGTTCGCGAAAAAACGAACAGTCTTCACATTGATATCAAGGTTTTTACTCTTGCAAATGAGCCTACTGTGGCGTATCTATCCCCTCCAAAGCCTGTGTTAATTCCCATCCAATGTCACTCTCTTGCTGGACTAGCAAAGAACGAAAGTGCAACGAAAATCTCGGCTAAATGTGTTGTTGGCAGAAGTTGGCTGCATTTACATGTATTTTGCAACTTGTTTGTTTTGAAACGCGAGGCCAACGTCCTGTTTGCGGTACGGCCTTTCCGAGGGTCGGTTTTTGTTTGCGGGGTATCACAACATCCACTTTAACCTCGCGAACGGATAAATGTTGAGCACTCTGCCAAGTACAAAATCGTTTTTGTGTGCGCTTCATTCTGCTCTAATTTGTTTTGGTCGTTTATACTGTTTTCCTATCTGAACTCTTCTTTCCATTTTTGCTCTCTCCTGTGGTGATTTTGATTAGAATTGAGGAAACTCCCAAGAGAAGAACGGGAGAGCCGGAGTCTCCCACGGGGAATGTAAGCGCGCTCAAGGAGCTGTTTGGCGGGAATAAAGCAGGTGAGTCATGACGAATTATTCTCGTAAAGCCCAGGGATGAAATAGGCCTTTGCGGTGGCAATTTGTGAGCACATGGTGGTCTCACAACGCCCTTAATATGTTGTGTCCTCCAAAATCATTATCTTATAGTTGACAGTTTCATTCTTTTCAATTATGTTTCAAATGAAGTAATTAAGAGTTGTTGTTTTTTTCACCACTACGAGTATGTAGAGCATCATTCTCATTATTGTGTTATCTTTATGATATCCGGGAGAAAAATGTTCGGTATCCGCACACTTTTGTTAATGTTCATGTGTACTGATGGAAATAATGCCATATGTTTTATGGCAACCAATTGTTCCCAGTCCCTCCCTTTCTGTGTGTCCAGTTTTTGAGTCATAATGTTTATTGGTGTTGACAGGAGTGTCCACGCCCACCTCAAGACAGACAAATACACCTCTCACCAAGGCAACACCCGGTGTCAGAGGATCGCCCACCACCACTTCAACAACCACGCCTACCAGGTATGGGGCTGGAAATAGATGGAGCAGCAAGAACAATTACAGGTTAGTGGACATCAGAACCACACATCGCAATTTGTCCATACCAAGATTGATTATGGCAGTAAGGAAAGAACTGCATCAGAACGTTTTACTAAGAAAAAAGACCCCCTCCCCCCCCCCCCCCCCCCAAAAAAAAAAGAGAAAAAACTTGGTTCTTTCTGACTCCCACAGTGTTGCCCTGCTTACCGATGATAACCGAGTACTAGTACTGGAAGCACGAAATATCGTACAAAATTGAGGATCTGTAGGCAATTTAATCCTACGGTGACAACCTTACCATCTTCTGTCTTGATTCAAACAGCTTGAGCCAATTTTCGCTCTCTCAAATTTTGACCCTACTCCCCGCACAAAAATAGATGGGCAATTCCACTTCAGTAATTGGTACCAGTGGGAAGGAGATGGAGTAGTCAAAAAAAAAGATGGGCCAAGTTAGATTTGGGATGATGGTTATCTTTATACACCCTCTCCTGACAGGTTAGGAAAGCAGACGTGAAATTAGCCCGCTTCTCGCGCCCAAATTAACTGCGGAGAGAGAGGGAAAGAGACAGGGGAACAGAGAGAGAGTGAGGGAATAAGGAAGAGAAAAGGAAAGAAAGGGAGAGACTGGCAGTAACACGTAATGCCTCGTGAGAATTTCCCTGGCAACCCGGATGTTGTCTGAACGTGCGGTTTTGGGCCTGAAACTCGCAGCCAATTTCTAGGGCTACTTGCTTCCCAAGAATAGAACAATAACGACAACAACAAAAAAACAACAACCACGATTGGAGCCCGATTTGGACTTTTACCCTGCCCGTCCGACGGTAATTTCAACACATCCGAAAGCAAAGTCAGATGACAAAAGTGCATGACCACGCTTTAATCCGCGCTTTTAAATTTCAAAACCCCAAAATAAACAAAAACAAAAACAACACCTCACACCGAAATTACTGGATATCTCGCAATTTACTTCTCCTGTACACGACCATCCCTTCACAGCCATCTTACCCTAATTAACCGCTATATTAGCGCCCGAATCACTTAATCTCAAACTGTAATCCATCACTACCTCTTAACCAGGAATCTGGATGAGTCGAAATCATCTGATTCAGAGAGTGATGCCAGCAGAACGTCGACGCCGACACCAAACAGGACATCGACCGTCACGACGACCACCACCACGACAACGGGTGTGAGCGCCCTCAGGAGTAGATTCAAAGACAATGCCGAAGGTAGGTTCTCCGAGTTCGGTGATAATTCTGGTTTATCGAAAATCGGTTACTTATGCAAACTTTATCGTGAACACCCAATAGATCTCGTTGCAGGTACAATATTCAGTATGATCTTTATGTACTGTATCAGCTTGTTTATCACGAATATTTGATTCGTATATCACGTCGTGTTGTATCACCTCAAATCCTGCAACAGTACATTGCAGTACATTCGCAGTACATTGTTAAGGAAGGAACGTTCGTTTGCTTTTTGTATTTTTTTAAAATTTCGTTTTGAATGAAATTATTTAAAGCAAATATGATTGCCAGGCTCTACGAGCTTTAAAAAGTAAATGCAAACAGGCATCGTGAATTGGTAACACAATAACGCATAGAAGGGAGGGGTACGCCACGCCCGTTTCCATGGAAACTTACAACTCATAATATGCGCAGAAGATGAAAAACAGCGGTATCATTATTGATTACGCATAAAAGTGCGAAAAGGGAAACGTCCAATGCAGGCCTCGCTCGTAAACCTTGAGTAATGGCATCAAAGTTCATCAGACGAGAGAAACCACGTGCAGGTACGCCGGTTAATTAGAAAGGTAACAGCTTGAAGATCTCGCAGGGGAAAAAAGGTTGGCTAACAACCGCTTCGACGGGATTAAGCCCTGTTAATTGATTGCCATGGAGACGAGGCTTACTCCTTTACCTATCACTGCAGCGCAGTTGGCAGCGACACCCCAATCTTGTCCGCCATTCTCCCCGCCAGAGCCCCGCCTCACTCGTCACCCATTTCTGTCTATTAACATTGCTGCTGTTGTCGTTGCCGTTTTGCCTCTAGACTGATTAAAATGAATGTTCTCTTATCTTCTTTTTTTTTTTGTCCAATTCTAGTCAAGACGGCTTCGGGACAGGAGAGTACTAATCCAGAGAAGAGGAGGAAGATCGAGGAAGAGAGAAAGAGGTAGATATTTGTTAGCAATCGAAAGTCAACACGGTAACGTGATGACACTTTTCGCAGCTGGGAATGGGAGGGGGACGTCTTTTGAACGTTCAGTGACGTAGACAGATACAATGATTACAAATGCAAAAAAAAAAAAAGGAGAAACATGGACGCTGGGGGCAGACCCATGAAACACCTGAAGATGTGGAAAGAGCATACTAGAGTGAGGGAGATTAACGTGTGCAATTGGAGGACGGGTTTCTTGATAATAGAAAATCGTGAACTGAAATGATAAGTTTGATTCCATGGAAGGTCGTTCTTAAAAACGAATGTCCATGTGAGGAAACCTTTCCTTTTCTAATATTCTGTAAATGTTATGTCAAGAGTTTATTTCACAATGCGCACGCAGTCCGTACACGTGCAGCTGGTCTTATTTCTATTTCCATATTAACTATTCCATTTTTGTTTTTATGTTTGTTTTTGTGTTGTTTTTTTGGCGGTCGCAGGTCAGAAGCTGCGGTGCAAAAAGAAAATGAGAAGAACCGTTCTCCGAAGAAGCAATGGTCGTCGAAGAAAGAGGCCAAGGTCAACGACCGGGATGTTTCGTCCGCCAAAGATACATCACCAAGGAAACGGAAGGGTGTCATGCTGAATAAGATTGGTGGAGTGGCAAAAGGTAATAACTTCACTCTGAAAATGTTTCTAGAACATACGCAATCACTGGGCTGATGTTTAGTCTTTGAGTTCTATTCCATGTAAATGACAGCCCTCGATCTTTTGTTGAAGAGCAAAGATGTGATAATATGTCATGACATTAGTCATTATATGTATTTATAGATAATTGTTGGTATGGATAGTTTCAAGTCATAAACTGTGTCTCAATGAACCCTTCGAGTAGATTACAGGAGAAGTCGTATTTTTGATTGACAATTTCCAATTCATTCTTATTACACATGTTTTTTTCTTTCTCCTTCCAACAGCAAAAACGAAACAGGAGCCAAAGGAAGCGAAAGAGACTGTCACTATGAGAACGTGAGTATAAACACCTTTATCCCAAATAGTTCGTTCATTTTGTTCATACATGTATTGAGTTTGTCTGTTTTATAGGCAGCAATGGTATTCAGAATATTATGTCACACAATAACGCTTTTTGTGAGTACCAATGACAAACTATTTGAGGGAAGTTTAGTCATAATGGCTTCATAATCTTGTGCAAGAGATAAGAATTTTATCACTTACGGCTTAACAGTTTGTGTTAATGTTTTCCTCTGATTGGTCCCATGCATTCAATTTAATGTTGGCGGTGACACATTAACAAAAGAATCATTGTGTGACGCCGCTGATGAAGTGACAAAGAATAAAATGAAGGGGGAAAAGGAGAAGATGAAGAAGAAGAAGAAGAAGAAGAAGAAGAAGAAGAAGAAGAAGAAGGAGAAGGAAAGAAAGAAAGAAGTAGGAGGAAAAAGAAAGAAACGAAAATTGATAACATTCTAATTGCTGACTATCATTATTGTATGTTCTCTCAGGCCAATCGGGAGTACGAACGACGAAGAGGCCAAAGAGTGGGCAAGGGCTCTCATCACGAAACGGACCAGCGCGCTGATCAGCGGAATCAACAACTTACCAAAGACGACAACGAGTATGTACCCTATACCGCGTCAAATTGTGCTTTTCTTATGTGTATTTCGTTGTTCAGCCGTGTCAGTTTTGTTCAAGCAGCATGCATTTATTGAGTTTTGTGATATATTTCATGTGATTGGACATGTCTGTTCAAAAATTGTCTGATAAAAACTTCTCATTTTATTAGCTAAACAAGCTTTAATTGGCTGTTTCACCGAAGTTCTAATCATTATATGTACGTTTCTCTATACGTACAGCAGTGCTGTCGGAAGAATAAAGGACATCAATTTTGCACACCGCAGTAGGGAGAAATTTAGTAATTCATGTGATTGGTTTGCTGGTTGAGATGCTCTACTATTTGATGATGAGGAATTAGTTTGCATTAACTTGTTGTTGTTTTTTTTAGACTTGCATGGGGGCGTTTGTGACATATCATTTTTCATGTGTTTCCATTACGTTTTTCCTTCTTTCGAAAGCACCGTCGAGAGTTCAGTTCGAGGAAACCGTACCAAAAAGGACGAGACGAGAAGAGAAGCCCAAAGAGAGACCAAAGACAGAATACAGCTTCCAGAACGTCCAGACACCAAGGTAACTATGGCAACGGGAAAGAGATGATGATGATGCTGATGATGATGGGGATGATGATGATGATGATAATGATGATGGTGGTGATGATGATGATGATGACGATGATGATGATGATGATGATGATAATGATGATGATTGATGCTGTTCGATTACTTTGTGCTAATCAAAATGATGGAGAGAGCTATCCTATCAAAAGTTAGGACACTGATGCAGTGTGCGTACAAGGTGGAGATTCGACATGGAGTGTAATATGTGTGGAAGAAAAAAAACGAAAAAAAATGTATATTACCGTGGTAACAATTTTATGAGGAAGGATTTGATACTACCTTTCTGTCTAGTCTTAAGGTAGAATCGTACTTGGTAGGAAATGTGATAAATGATCCTTCCTGAAATTTCTAGAATATTGCTTTCATCACGCCCCCCCCCCCCCCAAAAAAAAAAAAAAAGAAGCACGGTGATATAATTATTATCCAGATATTGTGATTGATCAGGTTTTAAATCATGTGCTGTTACCGCGAGAGGATGCACATTCCAAAGAATGGGCTAATGAAGCATAATGATCACTGGGGAAATGATAATGATATGGGCGTGGCAGCAACTTGTACCCCTGTCTCACATCTTCTCCCCCTACTCTGTATTTTATAGGCCGAAGTCGATCGCTGATACCAAGGAGATCTTCTCATCCCCCATGTCTGGTAATACGTCACCAGCTCAGAGCGCAAAAATCATCAAAAACCCGACGACGAAGACGCAGAAACTGCTGCAGTGGTGTCAAATCCACACACAGGGATACGACGTAAGTTCACGCTCCACGCAAACACACTCAGTCACATACATCATTTTGCAAAGAGCGACCAAGAATTCGATTCCCCCTTGGATCGGATTTGATGTTCTGTCTGAAAAAAGTTCTGTCTGTGAAACAATGATGGATTACACGACAAATCTGGCATGTAGGCCTACATGTACATTCTTAGTAGTAAAAGTTCGTCCCCAACTTGCCAGCATCAACAAACCCGCCCTTCAGAGTTATTGCGCAGATCAATCCGTTGCCTGTATAGTAGTTTGAACTATAGATATTTGGAGGATGTGTATATATTTGAATTTAAACTCACCATTTTTCTTTCTTTCAATTTCCATGAAAAGTGTTCTTGTCATGCATTTAAGGTTCTGTATATACTGAGCATGCGTGAAATTGACAATAATTATGTTAATCACATTAAATGTGTTTTTATTAGCGATACTTAATCCCATCTTTTATGTATCTGCGTGCTTTGCCTCAGGGTGTGAGCGTGACAAACTTCCATACGTCCTGGGCTGACGGTCTCGCCTTCTGCGCGCTCGTCCACAAGTTCAAGCCCACCGCCTTCAACTTTAACTCCCTGAACGGCAGCAACCGACGGCACAATTTCGACCTGGCCTTCCAGGCAGCAGAGTAAGTCAACCTCAGGAATTGTGTTTAAAGCTAACGTGCCTCATGGCTCGGAACATGATTCCATTACTCGTTCTCTAGACTTTGCGGGCCTTTCAGAATGTATTAGGTAACTCGGTCAATCTGGTCGACGGGTTTTGCGACCTATTTCGTCAACTCTCGGCTTCTTCAACTCTCGGACTAGCCTGGGAGGGGAATCCTTTCTTAAGAATTGGTAATTGAGCAAACCGCAGGTCGACTCTTAGTGAAAGAGATTTATGTATTGAAATAACCTTGACATACGCTATTTTTTTCTATTTTTTAGGCACAAAATCATAATCTTTAGATGTCAAAGGGAAGTTATGTAAGGGAAAAAGAACATGATAATTTTAAATGTTTTATCTCCCTTTTCAGCATGAATGCACATATTGGATGCACATAGCCGTCCTCATCTCGACTTGGTTGAAAGTGATAACAGCTTGCAATTTGTGCGAGAGTCCTTCATGAGCAGATTCGCTTGCAAACAATTCAATAAACTGTAGACGGGTTCACGTCTTGCAGAGGCAATTGAACAATCGGCCTTTTTTAAACTTACCATTTCATAAAAGTGATGTCCGTATTATAATTCAAGCTTAATGATAAAATTTACGTTTCTTTCCTCTTTGTCTTTCCCCCTTTGTGTTCTTTTTTTTTCTGTGCAGAGAGCACTTCAGTGTACCCCAATTACTAGAAACGGAGGACATGATCGAAATGGGCGACAAACCTGACTGGAAGTGCGTATTTACATATGTTACTGCGCTCTACGCTGGACTGAACAAGCACGCGAACTGAAGGGCCAATAGTGTCACGGACGATGCCTTTTATCAAGAAAAGCGCTGTGCTTGCTGACGAATGAAGAAACTGCCTATGTTGGAGTTCAGTGTCGCAAAGTGTTTGCGCATGATCAGTGACCTTCGTCAGTTTGGGGAACACCTCCGTCTCCTCTCCGGCACCACCTCACCCTGTACTAAAAAGTGGTGCTGGCTATGTATATAAAGACAGTGGAAGTGTCGCCGTTGCGTTCTATGACTTCGGTGCAGTGTTGTTGGACTGAGAGAAAGCGAAACAACACACCAGCAGAACTGATCATTTTTTATTATGTGTTACCTGTACTTTTATGACGTAATCATCTTTTCTTTTTTTTTTTTTTTTTGCTTTACAAACTTTTATGTGCAGATATGATTTACTTATTTTTAAATACGATTTTATTTGCAGATAGAATTTTCATCTTTTTTTTTCTTGCCAGACTGCGATCACACGTGTGCCACATTTTTTTTCTAACCATCATATTAATTATAACGTGAAGTTGCGAGACAGTGTATTGATTACTCCGATAAAGAAAGTAATCGTATCCGTTAGTGGGTGACGAAATGAAGAAAAGAACAAAGAAAAGGTGAAGGGAACCATATCTTGGCATATCGGTCATGTCTTGTTGATAGGGTCATACGATTCCCCCACTTGACCCCAAATTATCAACGTTGGTTAGAGACTACACAAGAAAGGAATGGGTTGTGTGGAATCGTGGGCCCATGTAATGGTGCGTTGCTTGTACTCGCACTGTCCTCAATTCTCGTCCTGTACTGCTGATTTGGAGCCTACATATCAACACCTCTCTCTTTAATACCATTTCTTCAGGCTTTGAAAAAAAAAAGATAATTGTAGGAATCTTAGTGCCTTTTTATTTATCTTATTCTTTTTTTTTTAAATCGAGACTAACCAAATTTGCTCGTATCTTGTGGTTAACCGAGAACGCCACTTCAAAAGAGGATCACTAATGATTAAAAAACATACTAACGCATATAAGTGATATAATAAGCTACATAATTTCTTTTGCCGTTTAAGTATTTTTTTTTTTCAAACGGCTCCTCCTGGTGCAATTTTTGATTTGTTTTTAATGAAGAGAAGTAGGGATTTTACATTTTTATATTCTATTTGTCATTTGCAACAGAAATTGTATATTTGAGTATATAATAGTGGAAAAAGACATTCCGTGTATATTTTCATGATTGTTCTGTGGAACTGTGTGTTGATGTCGTAGTTTTTAATGGCATTTATGAAGATTTCCACCCGAAACTTGGCGAACGCCCTCGCTCATAACTCGGAAATATGAATCCAGTATGCCAGGATTATCAAATCATAAAGTGATTACAATATCTGTGTAGCTGCAGTGGTGTCGGTGAGCAGTGACAAAAGCAATACTGTTAATTTTTGGGAAAATGATATCTTTCTTGACTGTATGGCTACTTCTCATAGACATTTGAAAAATTATTCATGCTTTTCAAGCATCTTATGTGTAGACGAAGGATTGAGAGAACCCGCCATAAAGAAGAGTTTATTCCGCTGCAACAAGAGCAGTGGACAGTTTTAGTGGCTTGCCAAGAGATGGCGTCCTTCATGGAGTAGATTGTCTTTTCGTATGAATATAAACAAATATACAAACAAACAAAAACCAAAATTATGATAATAATGAGATAATGATAATGATAAAAAAAAAGTCTGAGGAAGAGTCATATTTTTGCTGTGGTTTTAGAATCCCCACGAACTCGCAGAGAAAATGAAAGCCTTAAACTCAGTCGCATATATTCATTCATCTTTATAGGGCCTATATCCAGGCCATCTATTAAAATATCACATGGTGCTAATATTTTCATGATTCAGAAACACACGGCAATAAAGTCTAATGTCTTCCACAGACAAAAGTGTATACGTCATTTTTTTTTTCGCCAAATGTGTATTTTTGTATTGGTTTGCCTTTGTTGCCTTTGCTAGAAGTTTATATTTTTCTTTCTTCTACTCAGACATTATAAATGAAGGTGTATTTTGAGTTTTCTTTGAAGATCTTCGATCACGTATATTTTGAGCAAGTCATGATACCGTCTACTTTATACATGTATCGTACTGTTGATTAAGCACAGCTTGAGTTAGTCTGCTGGAAAACTGATGTAAAACTGCTGGTCAGTGGTACTCGCCTGATTGTGTTGTCATTATTATGTTGTGATTTGGATAATTATGTTATTATCATGCAATATTGTTTACGTCAATCACGCATGCGTGCTATGCTGTCGCAATATCATGAACCCAGATAAGAAGGAAACAATGCAATAGTATGTGAAATGAGTACGACGTCTGCATTGCCGTTGAATTTGCTAAAAGAGAATATGATTGTCCTTGAAGAAAAAAGCTGTTATATTAAAAATCAAATCATAATTGTATGTTGACTGTTCTTGTGCAGTTCTTCAACAGTGGCATACATTCATGAAGGTTCCTGTGAAATGGGAGTGCAAACAATTGTCTCTTTGTAAATGAATGAACTGATATCTATTGTGACTTGTCAGAACGTGGTGCAAATACTAAAAAAGTGTCTTCTATAAAAGTAGATCTGCATGAGAATTCTGTATAATTATGACTAGGCCCTATAACAGATTTGATTTTTAGACTATATGCCAATTCTAAATTCACTATTACCCCGATGTTGTGATTATAAAATGTGGGGTACACCACACCACACCACACCACACCGCACCACACCACACCACATCACACCGCACCACACCACATCACACCGCACCACACCACACCACACCACACCGCACCACACCACACCACACCGCACCACACCACACCACACCACACCAC
Source organism: Diadema antillarum (assembly GCF_040938485.1). Taxonomy (NCBI): domain Eukaryota; kingdom Metazoa; phylum Echinodermata; class Echinoidea; order Diadematoida; family Diadematidae; genus Diadema; species Diadema antillarum. The sequence continues at coordinate 428,010 of NW_027270997.1, read as the reverse complement.
ACCACACCACACCGTACACCACACCACACCACGCCACGCCACGCCACACCACACCACACCACGCAACACAGAATTCACCAATATGTCGCTCGCGTCTTCCAGAGAATTACCTTAATTCATTTATTTTATTTCCAGACTAATTGTTCATAGAAAACCATTTACAGGTGTTGGACCAATAAAGGACCCCGACGGCAAAACTCTCTACCCCGGCCATCCCCGAGACCCAGGCCTGTCGCGCTATCGCATATAAAGCTTAAGACCGCCGCACACTAATTATATGACTCACGACCTTACGACTGACAGACTTTGAATCTGAAATAAATCACAATATCCTCAGAATAAACACGCTTGTTTATTTCACATCCAAAGTCTGTCAGTCGTATAGTCGTGAGTCGTATAGTATGCGGCGGGCTTACTACCAAAATCTTTAATATGTGACAACGTAGGCTTACTGAGAGAAAGAAAATAAAATGCCGGGAATTGAAGGGAATTTGAGTCTACTTACAATGTAGATGTCAAATTTCGAGGGAAAATGTCTTGAGTGTGACAGTGCTTTTACGCCAATTGATTTCAACTTCAAAATCCCTCACTGTTTGACCGATTAATGAGTCATATCATGATGCCTTACACTGTTAGACAATTATGATTTGACGATTAACATGTTGCACCTGTACAATTTCCAACACAAAAATATAATACTCTGTATGAAAGAGACACATTTGATTAGACATCTTTATATAACTACGTGCTCATTGAATTATGACAAGAGCAGGAAAGTAAAAAAAAAAAGGGTGAAAGAAAATCTGACCTATTGGAAACATAAGTTTGTCAGGTTTACTATCTAATCTTACTCGAGACTTAATCAGCGGCTTAAAGCCGATTAGTCAGCTCTTTTATGCGAAGCCATGACTATAATGTGCAGTATTCACATGCTTCTCTTCAATTCTGTTCGTTTCATTTGGTCCCAAAATCTTTGTGACTTATGATACAACTACGCTTAAACCTGCCAGACATTGTGGATACCTAAAACGCCGAGAAGAATGATACGCTATCGGTAAATATCCTTTCACAGAATTTTCAAGTATGCAAGTTCATATTTATTCGTTTTTTTCACAATATATAACACAAACAATCTCACTTTCTTAAGTGACAAAATCAATGCATACAATTGTACAGAGGAAACAACAATAATAGCAAAAAAAAAAACTAACAGTAGCGATACATTGCAATAGTTGCTAAGATAACGAAAGTGAAATAGTTTTCAATATATGCACTGTGTGAAAAAACGGAGGGACCCACTAAAAAGACAGAGCTTGTAGAGTGTGGGCCCCTCTTTTATTAGAAGTCCGATGTAAAAATTGAATTGAAAACAGCAAAAAATCCGCACAAAAAGTTCGTCACAAAAAAGTTTGGCAGCCCACTAAGAGACAGACGAACAAACAGTTATACATAAAACAACAACAAACAGAGTAATGAACATGTAACAGGACTGGGACAGCAACAAGACTAGCCCTACTTGTAGGAGGAAAAACAAGAAAAAAAACTGACTTGACGAAACAAGAGGAAACAAGATATAGCGTGATAAAGAGGTAACAAAATAGACAGGAATATGCAACACAGATGACGATCCTCGGAGGTTTGAGGAAGAAAGAGAAGAAGAAAAAAGAATATAGAACAAACCCTGCAACTGCGAAGTATAGGTTTAAGAAAATCTTATAATCAAGGCTTGAGCAATAGTTATACAATAATAAAGAGAACGGCAATGCCGATATTGCGGATGAGTAACAAAGTAAGCCTATAAACTAATCTGATTCTGCGAGTCGTCATTATAAGATTGTAAAAGAAAAGACTTTAATCTCCTTTTAAATGAGTATATAGATGGAGCAGATTTTAAATCATGATTCAGGGAATTCCAATAATTTGGTCCAGTGTAAATAAGTGTATTCTTTGCTAAAATCGTTCGAAGAAGAATTAGAAATGATACGGAGGGCTTTCTTTTGAAATAATAACACTCTATTCAGCAGTGTCTGATGAGTATTGTCCCAAGCTAAAATTCCATAATTAATCTACAAAAATACCAAGAAATTTAATATATGACACACTTTCTAAATTACACTCATTCAGAACTATTTCTGAGTTCAAAGAATCAACAGAATAGTAATCTCTTGAGATCTTTAAGTAAACTCTTTAAAAACTAAGCATATCGGTGCGACTGTTGACGTATTTATAGCTCTACGAGTTGTGTTTCAGGGAATTCCAATAATTTGGTCCAGTGTAAATAAGTGTATTCTTTGCTAAAATCGTTCGAAGAAGTGGTAAATGAAACTCGTTAGAACGTCGGGTGGGGTAATTATGGAATGATTGATTTTTTTGAAACATAAAACCAAAGATAGGTGGGAGTAAATTGTTATCATACATATACATAAATTGACCTAAGTTAAATAAGAATAATTCGCTGACTTTCAATAGCTTATAACAGTCAAACAATGCATTTGTATGTGAACGTGTAGGAGAATTAGAAATGATACGGAGGGCTTTCTTTTGCAATAATAACACTCTATTCAGCAGTGTCTGATGAGTATTGCCCCAAGCTAAAATTCCATAATTAAGGTAAGGGAGTATTAAAGAGGAGTATAACACTAGTAGGGTCTTTTCAGGAATATAGAATTTCAGTCAATTCATAACACCTATATTGCGAGAAATAATTTTGCAGATATGATCAATATGTATTTTCCAAGAAAGTTTATTATCTACAAAAATACCAAGAAATTTAATATATGACACACTTTCTAAATTACAATCATTCAGAACTATTTCTGAGTTCAAAGAATCAACAGAATAGTAATCTCTTGATATCTTTAAGTAAACTCTTTAAAAACTAAGCATATCGGTGCGACTGTTGACGTATTTATAGCTCTACGAGTTGTGTTTAATAATTAAGCTTCATTTTGCCCATGTCAATTGTGTCGTCGCATACGGAGCACATGCCGTTGAGGGCGCGCGCGCACTCTTCGCAGTACATTCCCTCGCAGTCTTGGTCGGAGCAGAAGACCATCAGCCCGTCATCACGGCTAAGGCATCCCAGGCACTGCCTCTGCTGCTTGACCCCACACATGGTGAATAGCCCCTTGCAACATGGACACTTCCTCATCAGGTAGGCCGAGATACTGATGCGATTGCTGGCGTCCTGTTCCTTCTTGTTATTCCGAATTTTGTCATGTAGCCTGCTCGCAAGGGTTTGGCGCTTCTGCAAGGTGCGGTCATACAGGTAGGTGATTCTCTCTTCCTCTCTCTCCGGGTAGTAGTAGGCAGCAATGTATCGGAGCAGCCGATGGGCGTAGGCCTGAGAGAGTACCATGAGGATTGTACAGAGGTACAAGATGCCGATAGTTAGGGCGAGCCAGCTGTTGGGTTCCACGGGCTCAGGAAGGCAAATGGTCGTATCGAGTGATGCGTTGAAGGCGATCATTGCCTGGAAGCCCTCGTTGATGAACAGACGGATGAAGTCGGCCAGGAGACCATTTCCATCGATGGCGACATCAGAGCCGAGTTCGCCAGATGTCTCGATCTGAACGTCGCCGTTCTCTCGGATCGTCGTCAACAACCAGTACAGACCAAAGTCGACGAACAGTACCAAGCCAGCAATGATGGAGTGGAAAATGACAGTGGATAGACCAAACTTAAAGTAGCCCCTCTCAGAATGGCATAGGCGCAGTGACGTCACATCAATCAACCGAGTGCGTTCGTTCTTTTTAAGAGGGAGGATGCTTGGCACTCCGCGCTCTTTTCGACTGGCGTCGAGCTTCTTAAACTGCGCAGTGATATACTGATTATCAAACGAATCCTTGGTACGATAGCTGGAGTGATACATGTAAGACTGGATGCACAGCCAGACGAAAGACAGTGCCAGGATCTTGTCAGAATAGAGCAGGACCAGTTCCACATAACTATAGGCGTGGTCCAATTTTTCCTGTATGGCTTCCTGAATATGTTCAGCTGTAGTGCTGCTGTTGAGGCGTCTTTCGAAGTAGCGGGAAAAGTCAACGTCCGCGTCGAAGGTATCGACGACGGTCTGCAGGGCAGTGCGCACGTCACTGAGAGCGTCATCGACGGTTTCGTCAATGGTGGCTGGAGCGTCACAAATTCTGCCTACATCAAGAAGGCTGCATGAACCACTTAGTCTTAAGGGGGTGCAGATTCCATCTGAATGACAGAAAGATAAGAATTGCCTTCAGAAATGCAAACTTGCCATATTTTCTTTATTTTTTTAGGGGGGATGCAAGATATGCTCAAGAATGAATTTTGGTAACGCAGATATTTCGAAATGAAGAGGAGACGACATCTAATGTCTTCAATTTCATTCAATGGCTATCGTAAGGCTATTACCTGCTCTCTGTAAAAGGATGGATCGGTCCAGGGCTTGCTGGCACCTACTGTAGACTCCGTCCAATTCTCTCACGCATGAGTCACGTGCTGACCCGATGACGTCATTGCAGGCTTCGCCCGCTCGTAGTAGCTCTCGTCTGGCGGTCTAATGTTAAAAGAAAAAACGCAGGAATCTGTGACGTTCACGTCCAGTCTTTTCTGGCACTTCTCCAATGCACATTGTTGTAGCGAAGATTTTTGTGGATAAAACATCATGCAGTATGTAAACAAAGTTTACTGAACACTGTTACTTGGACAGCAGTGTGTGCAAATCGTACTCATGCATTATTCTCCATTTCATAAGAAAAACAAACACGCCCTTATTCAACCGAAATCTGAAACTCAAATTTCAAATGCATTCCTGACTTATAATGGTCAATAAATTTTCGTTATTATTACCAGCATTCATACGAAGTGCAAGTGTTCACACGGTTCAAAAGGTGCGAAGGTTTTGGATAACTTACATCTATCCCCCTGCTGGCTGCTCGTAGCCCGTTTTCCACCGGTTCGAAGGTCATGCGGACTTGCTCCAAAGCGTCCTGTGTGTCGCTTATACTCTCCTGGATGGCTCTAACGTACGAGTCGAGGATGCGTTGAGCAACTTCCTGGATCTCACGTGATTGGTTGTACACCAGCTGATGAGGAAGGAAACGGGTTGTTTAGAAAAAAAAAATCATGCTTCTGATGCCAAACATCAGTTAGATTTTTACACCAGCTCCTGATGGCCTTTCATGATTGTAAAGTGGAAGTACCCTCAGTATTCCGGTCAAATTATTTTGATAAAAGAGTACAACACACTGATATAGTGGTTCTCTGCCAAGCACTAAGACAAATCAATCAAGCCTTCAATTACACTTTTTAGAAAGAAGCTCAAGTTATAGTTCGTTCAGAACCTATTGACTTTAAAAAAATGTGGTAAATTCAATGTACTTGCCCTTCTCTTTCCATATGAGGACGCTGCAGCAGTTCATTATCATAAACAGAACGGTATGAGTGAAAAAAACAACAACAAAACAGGCACACATCCATAAACACGCATGTATCACATCAATGCCAACTTGTGCATGAAATGTTCTATTACCGTGTCCCGCAGTTAAGTCTATAATGAATTCATGGACGTGTTATAGTTGATGATTAGACAAAGTTCATTATCAAAGTAAGATTACCCATCACATGGAGTCCTGCAAATGCAAATAGACCTACTACTGTACAAGGACGTAAGCAATAATACCGTCTCACATTGGAGGCATATTATTTGTTCTCGAAATATATCACAAATGGGGACACGAATAGACATACAGTCATGATGATGTAACTTTACATTTTCATGAGAAGTCATTCAAATTTCAAAACTATAGCCATAACACGAGTGAAAAATATCCAGTGACCGGGATGGTAATAATTTGTATACAGGGTAAACAACTCCCGATCACTGCGCATTTCCCAGCGCGCATCTATCACTTGGACAATGCCACTATGCAGATTAGATTTGGGGCAATTATAAGTCATATAATTATCATTATTAAACAGGCATTGATTCAGAGTGAAACAGCGCCACCGCCTCACCTCTGCACTACAGCTCATAGAGTCGGACACTTCATTGGCATTCATGAAGATGTTGTGAACAGGACCTCGGAGCAGAAGGGCCACGATGAAGGCGAGAAATGCAGCCCGTCCTCTCGAGGTACACCCAGTTGGTATCATAAGCACAGCCACGCACCGAAAACGAACTGTCAGAAGTTTATTGCAATAAAAAGGAACGAGGAGGGGATAGGGGGTCATATAGAGCATACAAAATAATTTCACATAAAGGATAAATCAGAAAATCTATACCCCAAAAACATAGAAAACTATAAATGTAGCACAGAAGACAGACATTTTGATACAATGTGTATTGATATGAAAATGGCGGATTAACTTGAATTTGCGAAATTAATTCTGTTTTGATCATCATCTTCATGTTAAAATGACATGAAATTGGCTTAGGTGTAAAGCATGTTAAGCAAACATGTTAAGAGCAGTGAGGACCAACCATAGTCCTAACTGAAACGATGGAAGGTAATAACTTAAGCACCTGTGAATGCGAGGCACAAGCTCATGAAGACGGTACTAATGGCTGTGATGGCGAGAGTGGCATACAGGCCGTAAGCCAGACCGTAGTACAGACCAATGAACAGAAGCACTCCTAGGATACCGCCCATCAGAGACCCGACCACGCCCTTCAGTTTCTTATGGGTACCACGATCACTAAGGAGGATGTCGTTAAGGATTTCGTTGCTGGCGACGAGGCTCTTGGACACCGACGCGAGGCTGCCGAAGGGGCTTTTCTTGTCTCGACGTGGGTGCCGTGGGGTCGGCGAGTTCGCCGTTGAGGGGGGCACATCTAATTCCGAAAAGGAGGGGGGCTTAAGGAACTGGGGGGCGGGTGGTAGATAAAGAACTGTCAGCAAATCTAAATTACATCCAGTATGCATGCACGATTGTGTGGAAGAATTTGAAATTATAGAATTTGAATACAGAAACAGTATAAGGTCATCATTTTGTTATAAAGAGAAATCTAATTAGAAGTCTTTTAACGTTACATAATAAGAAATGTTTTGAATATACATTTATCAAAATTGTCACATTCATGTTTTAATTATCTTCCTTCTTTTTTCAACAGCTTTAATTTCAAATATGTCGCCTTGATAAAAATGGGCATATCGGTTTTTGCAGTTGAGCTCTTCATACAAAAACAATTACCCTATAGTTACCTGTCATGCCCGTATCTCTTCCAGTATCTTATTCTCTGTTGTTCTATGTGACTGGTATGACAAGCACAAACATACTCTTTTCCATATCCACATGATATCTTTGTAATCCAAAACTAATCAGATCAGAGCACACTCGTCACAAGTTGTTTTTACTTCTAGAAATGTGCCCCTAACATTTGCAAATCGATGGCATGTAACTCACACTTATATATATACATTTATAATTGTTGGAAATTTATGTCATTAAACCTGGAGCTGAACCTGAGATTGCCCCAAAACGAGAAGAGTACGCGCAAGAAACACAAATACACACAAATAAACAAACAACAACAACAGCAACAACAAATGACGGCAAACAAAGACGGCTAAAGACGAAGCTAATGAACAATAATTTGTAATTTGCCATTTAAGTAAAGTGACACAATATTCACCCTTTAGGGTAAATATACTTTGATGAATGTTTTTCTGTGATCAAGTCGAATTTGATTTTCATTGTTTTCTTTTTTTTTCGGCAGAATGTACAAAGTAATGACTGATATTAGACATGCATTCGAATTATACTCAGGAAGCAAAGAAAAACTATATTTCATTACAGCATGATTGTGAAATCGTTCATTGCGTTAATATCATTATTCCTCTCTTTACTCATGATACCTCTCTCATTTCAGGTCAAAGAAAGAATGAAGAACAATGACAAGGAGAAGCAAAACGAGGTGTTTGGATGTCATGCCTTACCTTACTCTTTGATTGTAGTTGTTCGTGATTATAGCTTTTGCTTTCTCTTTCTACTTCCGGGGTACCTGGAGTTATCACGTGACTGCCTTCCGACCTGCTTAGTGTACCGTTTCCGCCGAGTTGGTGGTTATCCCTCCTGAATTGAGCTTTAGGCGGTTTGAGGGCACGCGTGATGGTCGGGCTGTCGTTAACGTTGCAAATCGAAGAGTTTGGGGTGTCTGGATCGGAGCCCTTCATGGAAGAAGCATCCCCATCTGAAATCTTCAATTTCAGCCCGTAGGATTTCCCGGGCACTTGTGGATGTGGAGGGGTGGGCGAATTCTTGGCGAAAAGGGGCTTGGAGGATGCAGGGGGCTTTAGGGGTATCCTCTTGGGCGGTTGGGGAGTGTACAGGCGATGTCCGGGATGCGGCGTTAACTTGCCATTGAGGGGGAGATTGGAGTAAATTTGGTGACGATTTGGGGCTTCACCGTCATTACTTCCTGCGTGGAGTTGGGAGAGACTAGCTGACAACTTTCCTGCAAAGACAGAGAAAAACAAAAGCAAAAGTATGCAGACGCGGTCAGTGGGAGAACTCAGTGGAAAGTGAAAGGTTTAAAGAAGAGACCATAAAAGGGAATGATTATGAGGATGTAAACAGGAGGAAAGCCTGTGCATAATCAGTCAACAGGACGATTCTTGCACACCACTGTGACAAGTTTATCATATAACTTATACTTATACTTATAATTAAATGTTCACCTGTACCTCGGTAAGAAAATACTTTGTAATGCTTTACTGATCAATGATCCAGGTGATCTAACTTTGTAATGATTGTGTAAACCTTCAGCGAAAGCAGACAGACCTCCCCCTTCCTTTCTCCTTTCTTCTATCCTATCTCTTATGCAAGTCATCCCTCCCTCCTATTTTTCCTATGTCATGTATTATGTACACGTACGAGGGTTGCATGCAAATCAAGCAACGCTTAAACTGTAACCCTTCTGTATTATTGATTGCATCGCTGATATGTTTTATTGTACATCGTAGAGGCAATGAAGAAATTTAACTTTGTTAACAACTAATGTTCATGCAATGATAGTGCAAGGACCGATAAATCAATTCAAATCAAAATCGAATAAAAGTTATTGCTGTTTTTTATGTGCAGAGACATCAAATGAAACCCTGATTGATCTGTGAGAGTGTGGACTTCGGAGGAAATATCTTGGACACTAGCCTGAATTTCAAGAGAGATTATTTCAACTGAAATCATTTTTAACGCATCTCAATTGTAGACCATTATAAGAGATTCCTGCTAAATCATGTACTCGTGATAACACATTCACGTAGTAATGGTTACTAGAACATGAGCAATCACAGCCTGAAGATCCATGGTTATACGTAACTGACATTGTCCTGTCATTGTTCTGTACCACAAAGCGCCCTCTGTTGTTCTGTAATCATTTCAGATTAATGTTATGTCTGATCAACTTACAACAACAAATATTTCATACGTTATGCCTGAATTGTAAACCTGTACCTGAATAGTATCGCAGTTTTGACTGAGTCCTTGTTGCACTGATGACGCAATGACAACAAAATCGTCTGTGAAGCTGTAAACTTTTGTTTTCTTCCGTTATATTATGCCATATTTTACCACATTGATAATTTCTTCTAAAACTACCCAGTAATGCATGTTTTTCATGACTTCCAAAGTTGTTGTTAATTTCCGCTGCTTGGCTTACTTCAAAATTTCATGTTACAAACTTAAACTTTGCCTAGTTTCATGATATACGAACCTGCATTTAATTCAGTGACACTTCTTTTTTCTTGCGTGTGACTTCTCTTGCGCGTCAAATCAAGAATTTCTCATATCACAAAGAGATAATCTTTTTCAATTATCCGCTTTTTCTCAAGAAAACGTGTTTTTCTTTTTTTTTCATTTTTGGGGGTGGGGGGGGTGGGGGTGGGGGGGGCAAATCGTTCTAAAAAAAGATTCTCAAGCACTTTTCCAAACTTGTCATGGTTTGTCTTTGTTCTTGTTTCATTTCCACGAACTTCAAGAAGTCAAATCATATCTGCAGTATAGTCACCAAATCAAACATCCACTAATAATGTTTCTTACCCCATGCCCAGTATGAACAACAAATGAATGATTAATCACTCATACCAGTAATACACCTGCGTGTTCTTCTCTAGTTTTCTCTTGTTTGTTTTCGATTATCAGATCTGATGCAGTACCCTGTGGATATGATGTGTAAATTTTGTGATCTTTTCAATAAGGGAGATAAATAATATAATCAAATTTACCAGTACTTCTTTCGGACGAATCCAGCAATTTTTAATATTGTTACATGCATAATGCATTGTAAAAGCCTTGTCAATCTGCGTCTGATCTGCCATACATGATATACTAGTAGGTACGACAATGTCGGACAAGCTTAACAATGCTTGATAAGAGAGACCTTTCGTCATGCATTTATTATGCATTGAATTTGACTTCAAAATTATTACAAGATGACTCAGTAGGTGAGTCAGGAATATTAATATTTGGGAATGTCATCACATACGATAACTCTCACGAGTTTTACTTGCCATGGATTCCGGTCTCAGGAAATGTCATTCATTTTATACCAACTGCAAAGAAACCCTTTTGAATTATTGTAGAATTTTACGGATAAATAACGGTAATCACGAGGAATTTCTGTTCATTTCCGTCTCTGTTTCATGTCTGTATATGGTATTCAAATTGCCTCTTGGTATAATGATGTACTTTTTTTTTCGACTGTGTAATCTCATAACTAAATCAAAAATATGACAGAGTGACATTGAATGAAAACATTGTTTCGTAGTAGTATACCTGCAGACACCTTAGTTCTCCTTTTTGCACTGTGTTTCTCAACATGAACCAACGAGGCTCATGGAAATTAATCTCCAAGAAATCTCCCCAAATATGCCAGCATTAACGTTGATACTTTAAACTATAATCAGAAAGCCAGTTCACTGAATGACTATGGAAAGTTGGAGAACAGTCCTTCGTATGTGCACATCATTGTTGAAAATATGAAAATTGATACCGTTTTTTTGTTTGCGCCTAAACAGGAGTGAGCCAGTGTGGTGTCAAAATAATGTACCCGAAACTTCACATTTTCATTTGAAAGTGTAGTGTTCTCAAAGCTTAGACTTTCCATCTCGTATTTTCAGTCGGTGAGGAATATCAAATTTTGACAGGTCATAAACCACATGAAATCTGCGAATGTCTTCTCTCCGATTCTGATTTTAACTACAAAATTTTACCAGGCGAGTTTTATTTGTTCTGCGTCGCAAGGACACGTGAAATCATAACTATCATGCCGCTTAAAACTGTAAAATCACTACATTTGTTACTGTTCATCGTCAACCTTTTTGGTATTGGGTATTTCCTGAAAGCATTTCCAGTCTTCTGTGAAAATATGAAGTTCGAAAATTTGTAATTATTAGTGTTGTGTTGTGTTTGTGTTTGTGTTCTTTTTGGTCAAATGACATTTAAATGCTTTAAAAATTTTCGTTATTTATTCTATAAGTGTGTGTGTTCCTTTCCCGTTAGTTAAAAATAAAATGTTGCAAGGCATAATGTTCAGAGGCCGTTGTCCAAGTTAGCGATTTGCTTATTTCTTTATATACAAGTGGAGAAATAAAACTTACTGAAACTGAAACTCAAAGATTCGTTTATTCGAAAATGAAATTAGGTTTTGTAATTCGAAGGTTCGTCACTACGCACTATTTCAAAATTTCGGTTAAAGCTGATGAATTTAAAAACAGTGATTGTTGACATCATAACTATTTCACTTTCAGAATAACGAACCTTCGGAATAACAAACCTTATTTCACTTTCGGGCTATTTAACGAACCTTCAAAATAACGAAAATTTGCAGTAAATAACAAATGCTTGGATTAGTAAACCTTATTCAATTTTCCCCGAAATTTAAAAAACGTAATAAAGGTATACGAAATTTGTGTGTTTCAGAAAAGACATACCTTCGGAACAACAAACCTGATTTTATTTTCGTATCAACAAATCTTCAGATAACGAACGTCATCGAGTGAAATATCTCAAAATATCGAACACTTGTTTGTTTCATTTCCACCTGAGAAGATGGCTGGATAGCCCATATTCAGATGCAATAGCTGCTGGATGTAAGGCGGGACCACTTCACCGGGTTAAACACCCTGCTCTTTGCGATGAATAAATGAAGCGGGATCTTTTACGTGCCAAAGGTGTGACCCTCTCACACACGGGACCTCAGTTTTATGTCCTATCCGAGGGACTGTTTTGGCTCTAAAAAACTAGATGAGACGGCATGATTACAAACAACATTGCCCAATGGGACCTGGGAATCGAACCGGGACCCTTAGGATCGTGAGGCAGACGCGCTACCAACTGAGCTAACTCACTAGGTCCTTACCGTCCACTCTGTTTTCGCATCTAAGACTGTGCCCAATATATATATATATATATATATATATATATATATGATAAAAACCTAAAATGGCATTAGACTAAAGACGCTTTATCCTGGCGAGGAAAGCGCGCGCGCACACACACACACACACACATATATATATATATATATATATAAATATATATTATATATATAGTGCATGAGGCTGAATGCACTATTATACAAATGATGCACAGGATAGAGTGTGTTAGTGTAGGCGTGGTGCACTCGAGGTATTTACAATTGTGAAACATGCACGAGGCGAAGCCGAGTGCATGTTGCACTACATTGTAAATACCCGAGAGTGAGCTACGCCTCCACTAACGCCACGAAATAATCCTGTGCATCATTTGTTTTATAAAATGGTCGAAAATTCGAAAACTAACATCATTTTTCAGCGTTTTTTCACGTACCTTTGTGGGTCAAGACGTCCGAAGATGTTCGTCCCAAACATTTACGCACGTCGCACTCGCGGAAGTCCCGCACATACAGTATAAGTATAATGGGGGGGGGGGGGGGGTTGGGTTTCCGGACACTTAAGTTCCCGCATGAAAACTTACTTATTTTACATAGAATATGCACCCTTTACCTTAAAGACTTGATATAGACTCCTCATATAGGCCTACTAGACAACATACTCTGAAAACGGCGTGAGAATTAACCTGCTAAATCGTTGGATTTGCTCTTCAAAGTGACTCCATGTACGCGTCCGGTCCCATAACGCTTGGTCTACTGTACTGTACAAAGTGTACATATAGTATACAAATATACTTGGCCTTGAGAGTTTCTTGTTAAAACTATGGGCAAAGGTGACTCCAAACTAGTACTATTCACTGAGGGGCGCAGCCCCGAAGTGAATAGTACTAGTTTGGAGTCACCGAGGCCCATAGTTTTAACAAGAAACTCGAAACTAGGCAAAGTATATTTGTTTTATATTTTTGATCAAAAATTTGAATAAAAAGTGAAAATCATTATAGGCTTAGCCTAACCCCGGGACGCTCCGTGTACACTAGTTTGGAGTCACCGAGGCCCATAGTTTTAACAAGAAACTCGAAACTAGGCAAAGTATATTTGTTTTATATTTTGGATCAAAAATTTGAATAAAAAGTGAACATCATTATAGGCTTAGCCTAACCCCGGGACGCTCCGTGTACACAGTTACACTGCAACACTGCGTGTTGGGGCTGGTCGCAGTTAGGCTTAGCCGCACTGCGGCGGCAGCGCAGCGCCTGCAAATACGCGACAGTGCGAGAGACCGGAAATTGAAAAACGTAGCAGCCGTGGCACCGCCAGAGTTGCCCGTCGCATGTATCCAAGCGCTCGTATGGCCGCTGCAAACCTGAACACTAGAATTCGGGACCGGACGTGGACGGACCACGTACACTTGATTGTAAAGAAGGGTGATTGTGACATCATTTTGCAAATAGTATAAACTATTTGCAAAATGTCGTCATAAAAGTGACGTCATTTTGCAAATAGTACTTCATGGAGTGTCAAACACACCAACACTCTAAAATAGTTCAAAATACCTATAATCACGTGAAGCTCTTTTAACCAATCAATGGAAGACAAATTTTTGATCCAAAATATAATAGAGTATACGTACGTACGCCACACATGTTATGCACAAGGGAAGACAGGCCGGCCGGCCGGCAGCCCGAACTAGAAGTTGTTTACAGGATTGACAGCGCGTATATGCATGCAATTCATCAAAGGAGCCGCCGCGCGCACAGACAATCGGCAATCTACCATAGGATTACAGGCAGTGCAATTGTACTGAAGTAAAGGAAGGAGGTGTGTCTCATTTCAGCGCTTCCTATTGGCTACATTCTTGAACCCATTTTATAAAACAATATAAGCACCGACAAATTCTGAATTTGCCCCGAAGGCCAGTTATATTCAATGAGGCCGCAGGCCAAATTGAATATAATTGCCTGAGGGCAAATTCTGAATTTGGAGGTGCTTGGTACTTGTTATAGTGCAATAAGATGTCATGCACTATGTGTTATATAAAATAGCATACATACGCAGGCAAGATGAATTGAAAAAATACGAAAGCCTAGATCATTTAAGACTCTACACGTGTCTAGACAAGCAATAATACCAGTTTCTTTGAACCTGTGTAGACAAAATCCTGAAGATCCAAATTCAACTATAACGTTAGGGTCTACGTGGTTATATCTAACGATTTCTAGGCCCTACGATAGATTAGGTCTAGGGGCCCTGGCCTATACTAGCGTTAGACCTACGTCACTTACGAGCGACTGAGCTAACGTTAGTTAACACTTGACCCTACAATAGGTCTACCATGGATCTAACAGTAACACGTTAGACGCCCTAAGTTTACTTACTGCACTGTGGGTCCAGGACCAGGACTAGATGATGTTTTGTAGGATTAGGGATCTACTGGATTTAAACACAAGGCTCGTGCCAGGCATCATTGAAGTCACCATTGCTGCACAAGTGAATTCTGAGAGTGTGTTGTAAATGTCGTACAACAACATAGTAAAAGTTCATAGCGTAGCGTACGTGAGCAAACACACGCTACCCATTTCCACGCCGCACTTCCGCCTAGAATGTACGGAGAAAGCGGCAATTGAGTTGACTTGCTCAATATCCGTCGGATTGATTCCTTTTTCAGAACAGTAGGAGTCCAAAATTCGTAGGGCGTATTTGATGGCATCCTTTGTGTCCTTATTGTCTAAGATACTGTTTATATAGATCAGTCTCTGTAAAAGTAGCGAACCTGTTCATTTCAGCTTCCATGTTTAAATCTACCGCTGAAAGTCTAGTCCCACACAGATAAGTTGCTGGCATAGATAGCCAGCGAGAATCGAGAATAACGATAATATCGAGCAAAGCATATCGCGGTTGTGGCGCAATCGCGTCGATGAGGTGGGGGATTCAGTACTCGATGATTAAAATGAGGGAGCAAAAACCGATATCAAATCGATAGTGGGTTATCGTCTGCAATATATATATATATATGGCCTTTCTTGTGTGCATAACATGTGTGGCGTACTTATACTCTTATACGTACAGTACTTATATGTGCGGGATTTCCGAGTGCGACGTGCGTAAATGTTTGGGACGAACATCTTCGGACATCTTGACTCTTGAGCGAGTGCTACATGTAGCTGACTGGTATTGACCCACAAAGGTACGTGAAAAATGCTGTTAGTTTTCGACCCATTTTATAAAACAAATGATGCACAGGATTATTTCGTGGCGTTGGTGGAGATGCAGCTCACGTGTACTCTCGGGTATTTACAATGTAGTGCATGTTTCACAATTGTAAATACCCTCGAGTGCGCTACATCTCCACTAACGCACTCTATCCTGTGCATCATTTGTATAATAGTGCACGTAAAATATAACGATTGCAGACGATAACCCACTATCGATTTGATATCGGTTTTTGCTCCCTCATTTTAATCATCGAGTACTGAATCCCGCACCTCATCGACGCGATTCCGCCACAACCGCGATATGCTTTGCTCGATATTATCGTTACTCTAGATTCTCGCTGGCTATTAATGCCAGCAACTTATCTGTGTGGGACTAGACTTTCAGCGGTTGATTTAAACATGGAAGCTGTGAAATGAACAGGCTCGCTACTTTTACAGAGACTGATCTATATAAACAGTATCTTAGACAATAAGGACACAAAGGATGCCATCAAATACGCCCTACGAATTTTGGACTCCTACTGATCTGAAAAAGGAATCAATCCGAAGGATATTGAGCAAGTCAACCCAAGATTTGTGCCGCTTTCTCCGTACATTCTACGCGGAAGTGCGCCGTAGTAATGGGTAGCGTGTGTACGGTATACGCTAAGCGCTCTTTGATCACGCTACGCTATGAACTTTTACTACGACATTTTACAACACACTCTCGGAATCAATGGTGACTTCAATGATGCCTCGCACGAGCCTTGTGTTTAAATCCAGTAGATTCCTAATCCTACAAAACATCATCTAGTCCTGGTCCTGGACCCACAGTGCAGTAAGTAAACTTAGGGCGTCTAACGTGTTACTGTTAGATCCATAGTGTTAACTAACGTTAGCTCTGTCGCTCGTAAATGACGTAACTAGATCTAATATAGCGTTAGGCCAGGGCCCCTAGACCTAACCTATCGTAGGGCCTAGAAATCGTTAGATATAACCACGTAGACCCTAACGCTAGACTCTATAGTTGAATTTGGATCTTCAGGATTTTGTCTACACAGGTTCAAAGAAACTGGTATTATTGCTTGTCTAGACACGTGTAGAGTCTTAAATGATCTAGGCTATCGTATTTTTTCAATTTATCTTGCCTGGGTATGTATGCTATTTTATATAACACATAGTGCATGACATCTTATTGCACTATAACAAGTACCAAGCACCTCCAAATTCTGAATTTGCCCTCAGGCAATTATATTCAATTCGGCCTGCGGCCTCATTGAATATAACTGGCCTTCGGGGCAAATTCAGAATTTGTCGGTGCTTATATTGTTATAGTGCATTCAGCCTCATGCACTATATATATAATATATCTATGTACATAATTCGTTTTGATTAATCCACATTTATCAAAACAAAAATCACATAAGGTGTGTGAATTTTCCCATTTTGGTTGATTTCTGTTTCATTAGCGCAGCTAAAGGCATTCCAACACTGGTCATACAAACAGTAGTTGACGAGACTCGTGGTTAAACCTCAACTGCAACTGCTACATCCTCCTATAAGAGACATTCATGCATACACGACATAGATTAAACAAAAGCAACAATAGAAAAAGCCTTGTTAATTTTGTCTGTATCTAGTCACACCTTTTGGAGCCATTAAACACTCTCCAGTGGGTTCTAAATAATAATAATAATAATAATAATGATAATGATAATAATAATAATTATAATAATGATAATGATAATAATGATAATGATAATGATGATTATAATAATAATAATAACATTAATAATAATAATAATAATAGTGGCTACTTGTATAGCGCACAGGTCCACCTTTCAGTGCTCATGGCACTTCAAAAATGAAAAGATAGATATAAACATGTATATATACAGGTTAAAACGTGACAACAAAGAAGAAAATGGCAAACAACAAACAACCACATACCAACAACATACACCAAATAAAGAATACAATTGTCCCGAACATTAATGACAGCACTTGCAGTCCTCAGTGTGAGAGGAACACATACTATATTAAAGCTGCAATATTTTGCTTTATAATGGCGAGAGATTTGCCATGATATAACAAATTAATCATGGGCAGTACCTACTGAATATATGAAATGTAAGTGTAGTTTTAACAAAATGTTAGATACGTCGTTTAGTCGTGAATTCTTACCGTCCATCGTACTGTCGGTCCTCTGAAAAGCCGCTAAAGATGTTAAGTACCTCAACGAGTGTCCAGTATCATGTAAACTTTTAAACTGTCGTCAGTGAAACAGCAAATAATTCTACACACACATCTGAGTATGCAGAAGTCCAAGTTGCTCTTTTGAAAATAGACGCGGATTATCGAAGAGAAAGAAACTCGGCAACATCTATACCCTCTGTCGCTGGATAATTACACGACGTGTTCACGTTTTACCCAGTAGCGCTCGTGATCTCCCTGAATCAAAATGATTTAACTATCAAACTATATCAAGGAAGCAGCTTTATTTATTGGAATGAGGAGCAAGAGAGACAAGAGAGAAGATGCAAAAACTGATTCGATTTATAGACATGAGCACGCATGCGCATAGAAACTTAAATAAAAGGAGGAAATGACGATATGTTAATTTTTTAAGTGCTTTCTACAACTTCCTCCCGCTAAAAAGTAGCTCGGTGGATATCAGGGTCCGCGAAACACTGTTTAGGGTCAAAGGTCAATCTCAGGGCAGGACTCTCATAGACTCAGGGTTTGTGGTCATTTTCTTTCGTTTTCATCGTTTGTTTGCTTACAGCATATTAAAAAAAAATGTTTGTGTGTGTGTGTGGGGGGGGGGGCTGCAGCCGATTCATAGGTTGGGAATTGATGTGGGTGAATAGTCCCAAGAACATGAACCCATTTTTTTTTTTGGGGGGGGGGTGGGGGTCTGAGGAAAGAGGATTTGAGGGTTTTCGGTCCCACCTCCCTGCTTGTACATCTTGGACAATGGTTAAGAGGGACATTATGAGGAAATGACAAAGAAAATCCTGTCCAAGGATAGGACAGTTTGCAGGACTTACACTCTGCTCTTTAACACTCTATTCCTCCATCATAACATTTACTTTCTTTTTTTTTATTTTGATACAATGTCAAAGCGTGCATTGTTCTTCTGTTTTGTTTTGTTTGTTTTTTTGTCGCTAAACAGAAGTACCATTCGTACATATATTTTGTACTGAGTTTTCAATGATTTGTCCCTCCAAATTGTTTAGAAGTTAAATTGGTTGATGTATCATCTTGTATTATGCATTTCCTTTTAGTGATGATGACAAAAATAATGATTGAATCGAACTCAGACATCTTGTTTGAAAGTGCAGGAGTTCAACAATGTCTAGAGGAGAAAATTATGCTTAAATGTGAAAAGAATTCAGTGGTTTATACATGCACCATGGACTTTCAAAAATCATATGATTTATTTTAACGTATACAAACACTGTCCTAACGGTGTATTGTACTCATATTATGGTCTTTATCTACATCAAACCTTGAATTTGTCATCAAGGGACAAAATTTAACCATGGTTGATTAGAACAGCCTCAAAAAGAATATCATTGCGTGAAATGAACGGCCTTTCGTGCTTATTATGCAAGTAAAAATGAGTAAGTTCAGATAATGATTTATAACGCATTTAGAAAAAAGCAACTAGACGCAATGTTTGCTAATCAACTTATCTATAAACTATATTTCTTTCCGAGAAGGAAGTCATGATAGAAATGATAAATCTATTCTTATTTACTGAAGTCGAAAAAAAAGAAGAAAATGCTCGTTCTAACACAGCCCATCCTCTGCCAATTTGAAAAGGCGGGATGGAAACACGATTGTTTCCGTATAGTAAATCACAAAATCGAAATCTGACACTCTATTGTCAACTGAAACAGAACTTGAAGAGAAAAATGGATTTGTTTGATCTTGAATGTCATTCTTGAAAGCAGCAATCTCTAGTACTGCTGCTTATGTACATTTAATTTGTTACATAATTACGTGCGCAGAATGTATGACCATTGCAGAATGATTGATAGAAAAACACTGATCTCTCAGAATGCAGTATAAGTTTTTGAATAGTTTGATATCTTCTTTTTTTATAGCAAATTGTTGTATATGGGAAGAGATTACAAAGTATTGTTCATCTTGCCGCCATTAAATAAGGCCCAAAATATACAAATTAACGAGCTCGGATCAAATGCATTTCACAATCTACACATGGTCTAGTACAGGATATAACAACAGAATTGTGTTCTTTCAATCTTGTCACGTTGCCATAAAATGATCATCAGTATATTGACCCGGTGAAAACATTCGCTCGTTTTCACTGAAAGCAAATCCTGTACTTTCCCTTTTCTTAATTGTTTTAATCAAGTTTGAAATGTAAGTATACGGTCTTTTCCTGAAATGCGGTGGGAAAGCAGGAAATATTGTGTGTTGTTTTTTTTAATCAGTTGTTATCATCATACTTTCCTGAAAATTGTCGAAGGGGGCAAAGGGAGTTTTTTGTTTACACCTCTTTCTTTCCATCTTTCTTCATCGAGATATTAAAAGTAAAAGTGAAACTCGTGTAGGCTAACCGTCTTTTCTCTGAATGGTAAAGTATATCCGTGTGATTTTAGCCCTTGTAAAGGTGACCGAGATTGAGAAGTCTATGTACTTCCTCAATTAATAGAGACACAACTTGAACTCTGGATGATTGACAAAAAGTTTGTTCTGAAGACGAAAAGTACAGAAGCGGAATAATGAACAACCTCTCAGTCGAGAGTGTTTTTATTTGCAACTTAAGACAAGACGAATGTCTTTGAATGTGTTAGAATGAATAGGGCCTCTTAAGGCGTTAACTTCCATCTTCCGTGGCCAGTATCTAAATAAAGGGTGCTGTTCGTTGTTTCGAAGGTTCGTTAATACGGAAATGAAAAATGGTTCGTTAATTCGAACATTTGTGGCGTTATTCCGAAGGTTCCTTAATCCGAAGGTTCCTTAATCCAAAAATGAAATAGGGTTCGTTATTCCGAAGGTTTGTTCATCCGAAATGAAATAGGGTTCTTAATTCCGAAGGTTCGTTGATCCGAAATGAAATAGGGTCCGTAACAAACCTTCAGAATAACGAGCATTGTGTCATTTTCGGATTAACGAACCTTCGGAATAACGAACTGTAACCTAAATAACTACCAATCGGCTTGCCAATGATTGCAGAATAGCTCTAGCTTGTTTGTTTCAGGTACAGGGAAGTTGGGTGAGAATGCTTATAATTGACCACGCGGCTCAAAAGGCACAAGTCCTGGGGGGCGTTTCATCAATGAGTTCGTCGGAGTTTTCACCGACAAATTTGCTATCAGCCAATCAGACGCAAGGATTTACACTGACAACTGTTAAAAGCTAATGAAATCCTTGGTCTGATTGGCTGATAGCAAATTTGTCGGTGAAAACTCCGACGAACTCGTTGATGAAACGCCCCCCAGATGTCATTAAACCATACAATAGTACTTTTTTTCGTTATCAGAAAAGCACATCGTTGCAATAAGACGACATGGAGAAGCTTTGTTAGAGCAGTTTATTAACTTTCTTTATTAAGGCAATCAAAATCATTTCTGCTCCATCAAAAAACTGTACAAGAAAATATGACTTTAGAAAGACTACGCAATAGTTCTCTTACATGGCTATGCACTATGTACTTTTATTGTCAGGTTCCAAGAGGCAGTATTATATTTTGCATATGGTGTCCTTTCTATCATAGTAATATAACATCTCTGTCTTATATAAACGTATCATTGATATAAATATATCTTATTCGATTGTCTCTTTCATGATACTTATAATTCGAAACATACATATCTGAGATTCAGGATCATTCCCCGCATGGCGATATCATATATCAGAATTTATGAGCTGTTTATATATAATCATACTTAATGCGTATGTGGTAATGACCGCTCACCTGGCTCTCACATTATGCATATCATTTCAACACATATAGGTCAAATTGAAATTGAGAAAGTACATCGAAAGTGATTCGATTTGCCAATTGCACATAACCCCCGCATTTTTTACCCTCTCGTATCAAATAACTCCTAGCCTGTTTGTAGTGCAAAGTATAATCAACTCGAGCATGGAGAATATAATTGTCCATTACAGCAAACAGTAACAATAACATGCACGATTCTCAATCGTGTAAAGACTACAATATCACCTCTACGTGGATTTTTTGTTACCGATTTGAAAGTCAGTGTTGGCAATCCTTTAACATGTTTAACAGTCTTAAAGTTGAATTTCGGACCAGTTAAATTTTATTCTGATAAGAGAGAGTAACATTTTACAAACACAACAACAATAAAAAAGGGGAAGTTACAAAATTATCAAGTTTTCACAATTTTTCTAAAACAGATCTCGAACATTTAATACTTATGAATATTCAAATAGAAAGACAGATCTGAGGATATATCTGAGCAGGGAGGTGCCACCTCCCTGATCTGAGGCTATAGAAATGTAAATGTAATGTTATTCCTTGCTGAATCACTTCAATGTCATCACTCAAATAAAAAATAATCCGCATCAGGTTTTCAGACTGAAACATAAATGCGTTTGAAAAACATCAACAACAACTTGGAAATTGCAAAATATTTCATAAATAAACCATATGGCTAGTTGTGAGGTGAGGACATCATCAACTCACTCATTTGCATGTTCATATTGACTGCTCAAGAAGTGTTTAGTAAAAATTAGCGAAATTGCACAATTTTCATATCTTCCAAAATTTCTATCCGGTTTTGGTCAAATTTTCATTGTTGCGTTTATTGTGTATAAAGTTTTAGCCTTTCTTTTCAGACTAACTTTAAACTGTTCCGAAATTTCCCTATAGGGCTAGACTATACCGTTGTGCTATCAACAATAAAAACAACAACAACAAAGCACGAGGCGTAACTACTCTCTAACTTTGCAAAATAAATGCACAAGTTCGGGCATTTAACGTAATGAGAGGTATTTTGTTTGTTGTTATCTTTTTTCTCGATATTGCAGTATTTGAAAGTGACGTCATGAAAGAAAGTCTTGTGTAGAGCAATGACGGGATTATTAGGCAGTGATACTTAAAGACAAAACCCGGACCGTAACAATAATGGCTGATACCAATTCATATTCCTGAAGCTCTAGGTGTCAATGAACAGGGTTATAAAAGGGACAAGAATTTAGAGGTCAAGATTCTGAGAGAAGAAATAGACTTTTGAATACATGCAGTCTCTCACATAAAAAAAATAACCGTTTGTGTGTGCCACATTTATTTCATGTCTATAGGTGTACGCGTGTGTGTCTGCGCCCGAAATTGTACGAATTTGACTCATCCCAACAGAAAGGGTTAATCCTTTAATTCTGTGCCAATGGGTCAAATGTACACAAATTTCACACACACACACACACACACACACACACACACACACAAATCCATGGACAGGTGATTAATTTGGTATGCAGAGGATTTATAAATTAAAGAAGCTCAACATGATCAAGGGTCTAAGAAATTCAGAGAGTCACTGTAATAATATACGGCACGAAATGATGTCACACACAATAAATGTATTGATGTTGGCAGTAAATGGTAATACCTGATAGGTTAAGTGATAGCATTTGGCTCAATATGTTGAGGGAGGGAAAGATCATCAAAATAATGATATGACGGTTGCTTTGATGTAAAGGTCGTTATGTATTTAAAGGTGGAATTATCATTTCCTCCGTAATCTGTCACAGCTCTATGACTCCCAAGATATTTTTAGTTTGAAGAATGGCATATCTAAGAAGAGTGATGAACAAACTAGGTAACACCGCTTTAACTTTTGATCATACGAGAAATCCTCTCCGTCTGATGGATGACGTTACCTCACACTACAACACTGGGAGATACTTGGCCTGTATCTTTAAAGGGACATTCCAGACGATTTCCATAATTTCACATCATGTAGTACATAAATCAACAATGTGTAGATTTGTGGAATTTATTGTGGTCCTTGAGCAGAGAAACCAATACTCTGAAGAACCTTAAACAAATTACTCTGAACAATGATGATGACATATAGAAGACTCACATATTTCAGAAATGTAGCAGCGTATTTCCATCAATATGCAGCCTGATTAACAAGTTCATTTGTGTATAATCTCTATATACCTTCTTCTTTTGTTCTGCTTCCTCGAGCCCCACCTCATGCATTCCTATGGTGAGGCTGCTATGTCATCATCCTTGTTTATTGCAATTTGCTTTAAATTTTGAAAACATTCTTATTCTTTATCCCAATCAAAATAAATTATGAAAATCTGTACTCAGTATAGCTAATTCATGCTTGTTCAATTGTAAAAGTCTGAAAAACATCCAGAGGTCTCCGTTAATCTACTGACGATTAATCGTAGGATCAATGGAGCATGACGAACCTAGTCTATTGACAAACCTTAAGTCGTATAGAGTCCATAGAGTCCGGGGCAGGATCTCAGGACACGAAAAATTGCCACGAAAAACTGTCTGGACACGACAACCTGTAGAGTCATTCAGGGTCTGGGTAGTTCTGTACAGCATTACAATTTGATCGTCCTTGAATGGAGTATCTGTAGGGCACTTTGAAACTTTCAGTTCTTGTATTCCTCACGTCTTTGCCATAAGAACACATTGTGCTCTATAGCTTATGTTCATCTTCGAGTGGTACTTTTCCCATCTCAATGCCGCCGTCGCATATCGAGCACATGCCGTTGAGGGCGCGCGCGCACTCTTCGCAGTACATTCCCTCGCAGTCTTGGTCGGAACAGAAGACCAGCAGCCCGTCATCAGGGCTGAGGCACCCCAGACATTGTCTCTGCTTGGCTCCACACATGATGAATAACCCCTTGCAACATGGGTACTTCCTCATCAAGTAGGCCGAGATACTGATGCGATTGCTAGCGTCCTGTTCCTTCTTGTTGATCCGAACTTTGTCACGGAGCATCCTCAGAAGGGTTTGACGCTTCTGCAAGGTGTGACCGTACAGGTAGGCGATTCGCTCCACCTCTCTCTCCGGGTAGTAGTAGGCGGCAATGTAGCGGAGCAGCCGCTGGGCGTAGGCCTGAGAGAGTACCATGACGATTGTAAAGATGTACATGACGCTAATAGTAATGGCGAGTTGATGATTGGGCTTAACGGGTTCAGGAAGGCAAATGGTCGTATCAAGTGATGTGTTGAAAGCTGTCGTTGCCTGGAAGCCCTCGTTGAAAAGCACACGGACGAGTTCAGCTACAACACCAGTTCCTTCGATTTCGACATCAGAGCCGAGTTCGCCTGATGTCTCGATCTGGACATCTCCGTGCTCCTGGATCTTTAGCAACAGCCAGTACAGACCAAAATCGACGAACATTACCAAGCCGGCGATAATGGAGTGGAAAACGACAGTGGATAGACCAAACTTAAAGTAGCCCTTCTCAGACTGGCATAGGCGCAGTGACGTCACATCAATCAACCTAGTGCGTTCGTTCTTTTTAAGAGGGAGGATGCTTGGCACTCCGCGATCTTTTCGACTGGCGTCGAGCTTCTTAAACTGCGCAGTGATATACTGATTATCGAACGAATCCTTGGTACGATAGCTGGAGTGATACATGTAAGACTTGATGCACAGCCAGACGAAAGACAGTGCCAGGATCTTGTCGGAGTAAAGCAGGACCAGTTCTACATAGCTATAGGCTTGGTCCAATTCTTCCTTGATGGCTTCCTGAATGTGTTCAGCTGTAGTGCTGCTGTTCAGGCGTCTTTCGTAGTAGCGGGAAAAATCAACGTCCGCGTCGAAGGTGTCGATGATACTCTGCATTGCCGTACGCGTACCGCTGAGGGCGTCGTTGACGGCGTTGTCGATGTAGGCTGGAGCCTGACAGATACCACCGACATTCAGGAGACTGCAGACGCCGCTTGCTTTGAAGACGTCACAAACTTGGCCTGGTTAAAGAGAACGGTAAACACGTGAAAGAATGTGGCGAAAGCGAAGAGTGGTGAGGAACACCCTTCTAGACAGCTATGAACCCAGTTTCCTGGGTCTTGCGATCTTTTAAATGGGAATGACACATTGCATGTGCCGTTACTGTTAGAGACCATTACAAATTTACCCAAGAATTTCATGCTTTAAGATCTTTATCAGTTTAAGTCATATTTCTTGACGGTCTTCTCTTTGTACATGCAACGAAAGTACCGCGGGGAAATGTCTATTTCCTGATTACCGAATTATGATATGGGCAATCATCAGAAGAGTATCGCCAGCATATCGGAAGTATAGTGTATTATAAACAATGACGGATTCATCGAGAATGTATGTCAAGGAGGAGGACAACCCTGTGTCCCCCATACTGTGATGGCTGCTCTTACCAATCATCTGGAGGGGATTCGGAACGTTCTTCTTCATGAATTCCTGGCAGTCGTAGTAGACACGGTTCAGGTTGGACGTGCAGCTCCGGCCGGCCGAACCGATGATATCATTGCACGCGTCTGCTGCGCGTCCCAATTCACGTCCTGCATTCTGCATGTAGAATAAATAGAGAATGAGAGTAAGGATGATAATGATAATGATATATGTAATGACAACAATTATGATGATTAGCTAGTTTACATACTGGATAAAGTACTGCATGGTAAGCAGGCCTCGAACTCAGAACTTCAGTTTGAGAGTCCCGAAGCCTAACCACGACGCCACAGTAAGACCACGATCAATTCTGGTGACGGGGTTGCTCGTAGTATTCTCGTTTAATTTAGGGCAAATGGTTTTGTGTTATAGGACAGAGCGAATACAAACAGAAGTCCTAATGGATATTGGGTTATTTATCATACAATATACGCAAATATAGAATTATTCGCCCACACGCTACTAACGGTTTTTCAAGGTCTTACAATAATTATGCTATCAGTGAGTTCATTCTCTACTGCTTCATTTCATTTATGAAAGAGTTGGACGATTAAAGAAATATGTTTGTTTCTGAGGACGTTTTTGATGATCATCGGGAAACCTAACCCTGTGAGGAATCAACAAGATCATGGCTGCCAAGATTTAGTTGACTGCGTCCAGCGGAAAAAAAAACAACAACAAACAGACAATCAAGGCTAAAAGAAAAAAAAAAGTTTGTTCAAGGAAAACGAGTTTGGAAAAGCAAGAAAGAGATGCTGTAGCCGAATAAACCATGATCAAAAAGTCCTCGTTATCATATTGACTCAGAAGGAAATCATAGGAAACCCAGTTAAGGATGAAGGTAGATGGCCGTCTTGATTTTCGCCTCACACGCCCTACGCCATACAAAATTCAATTATGTTAGTATAATAACTCCTATTACGAAGCCTTTACAGCCATGCTTCCCATCCTTCTTCAACCCGAGACCCACATTGGCTTGCAAAATTTTGTTGAGGCCCAGCTACCTGACGTATTGTGTAGATCGAATACAAGTCTCTCGACCTACTGGTTAAGAAGCACTGCCTTACAGTGATACTCCTCATTATGCATTCTTCATAAGATGATTATAGGATGGGTTTCTTGACGTTGCATTGAGACGTGCGCACTTGTCTCGTTTAACCCACCGCTTGCTTTAGTCGACTGTGCATTGTATATTTCCATTTAGGAATTTCACAAACCATGAAATGACGGCATGATATTTTCATTAGAAACGAACGCAGCATTTTGATACGGTGTGATCCGCTTTACCGTGGTGTCAGACTTTGCTAAAGTATCACGTGTTAAGACGCCGAGCGGAAATCTGAATAGAATAGAATACTTACAGCCAAGCCATCATTGAGCATACCGAGGCCCTCTTCCACTGGCTCGAACACTTTCCCGACTTCTCTCACTGCGTCCTGGATGTTGTCGATGCTCCCCAGTATGCCCTGTACGTAATTGTCGAGAACTCGCTGGGCTGCCTCTTGGATCTCACGCGACTGGTTGTAAGCAAGCTGGGGAGCAGCAAAAAAAGGCGAGAGATTGCTCGATTATACAACACACTCAATCAAATACAGTATCATACATAAAAGAAGAAGAGAGTTCTCGTTTTAAACTTAAAACAAGGTATACACATACGTGTTTGAAGGTGGAATTTCCTTGAGGATTGCGAATTAATCAATGAGAAATACTAACACTGAAGGCTCTCAATGACCATGATGTCAATCACATTGACTTAACTTCACAGTTACAGATTATTTCGAACTCCACTGTGAAGAATACTGTCGAATAGAAGCTGATAAATCAATTCAAATTGAAGATCATTCTTTTACGTGGGATCGGTAATATTGACTTGCCTTCTGTTCAAAATCTACAGTAAAAACATGCAGAACAAACCTCATACACAAAGCAGAAAGCGGCAATTGGGCGATTTTCGTTATTCCCGAGGCTTATTCATCCGAAAATGAAATAAGGTTTGGTATTCCGAAACATGACAACTACCTAAACGCTCTACCTAGAACTTCGTTACTCCGGAAACGAATTAGGGTTTGTTAATTTGGCAATTTGTGGCGTTATTTCCAATGTTCGTTATTCCGAAAGTTTGTGAATCTGATAATAGAATATAGTTCGGTTTTCCGAAGTTTTATTCACCCAAAAATGAAATAAAATTCGTGAATCCGAAAACGCAGATAAGGTGCGTACTAACAAACCTTTGGAATTACGAACCTTATCATATTTTTCATGTTTATATTAACGAACCTTCGGAATAACGAACATTCGGAATAACAAACATAATTTCATTTTCAGATTGACGAACGGTCGGAGTAACCGCGGCAATCATGTGAAACACAGTATCATCGCCTCACCTCTGCACTACAGCTCATAGAGTCGGACACTTCATTGGCATTCATGTAGATGTTGTGAACAGGACCTCGGAGCAGAAGGGCCACGATGAAGGCGAGAAATGCAGCCCGCCCCCTTGAGGTACAGATCGTAGGTACCATGAGCGCAGCCACGCATCTGGCACGCACTGCAGTGATAAGAAAAATTGCATTCCAGTGGGGAATATAAATCTAGATCACTTAGCAGTTATTATGAGAAGGGGTAGTATTTACAGACCTTGACTACTCGTAAAAGAGCGAACAATATGATACATATTTTCAGAAGAGACTTCCATTCTTCCTTTTACTTGTAACACATTTTGAAAAAAAAAAATGACACTAAGAATAATTTAAAGATATATATTGGTATTCAGTCAACAAGCTTTCGATATATATTCATCACAACGGGTGCAAGGTAGTATTAATGAGACAATGTAAAAAAAAAGAAATAAGATATTTTACCTGTGAAAGCAAGGCACAAGCTCATGAAGATGGTGCTAATGGCTGTGATGATAAGGGCAGCGTACAGGCCGTAAGCCAGACCGTAGTAGAGACCAAGGAACAGAAGCCCTCCAAGAATGATGCCCACCAAAAACCCGACCACGCCCTTCAGTTTCTTGTGCGTGCCGCGATCACTCAGTAGGATGTCATTGAGCAGTTCGCTGCTGGCGACGAGGTTTTTGGGCATGGACACGAGACTACTGAGAGAGCTCTTATTTCGACGCCGTGGATGACGTCGGGTCGGTGAGTTACCCGCAGAGGGAGGCGGTGATGGCGACGTACCCCCATTTGAAAAGACCGAACTCTGGGGAGGTGGGAGAAGGATAAAAGGATATATTGAAAAAAAAAACCCACAAAAAACTGTCACCTATAGAAATAAGCAGCAAAGGAAATACGACACATTGGCATGATTCAAGTTATTTCAGTTCAGAGGAAGGTATGGTTGTCAAAGGTCTGTTGGACTGAACGTCTTATTCAGATGAAAAGTACATCAGGCGCTGTAGTACCTGGCACTTTAGTCTAGTCTTTGCATTACACCGTCACGGCAACAAAACTTCGAAGGACACAAGAACTTTAGTGTTCTCCTTTTGCCATATTTTGTGGAGTTCTACAATATCAATGTGCCTTCACTGGACATTGAAGTTACTGTTTATTGTACGTTGGTATTACCAAATGCATTGTGTCGGCATGTTCTAGCCCGAAAAAAAAAAATGTGTCTTAACAGTTCTTAAGAATACTTTCATCGTTTTTATGCCAATGTGTTAATTGTGCCAAACTTTCACAAATAAATTTCTTGACAGGTAATTAATTTGGCACGGAGAGGGTTAAAAGCTACGAATCGTAACACTCGATACTGCGTGGAGAAGAGGTGTTGACACTGGTCATTTGGCAGTTTGGCGGAACCCCATTTCCGCCATTGTTGTGGCAGCCAGTCTGAATTTCTGGATGTATGTTTGTGTATATGTATGTGTGTAATACGAATGGCTACTCGCGTGTCACTGAAGACTGTTTTCACCACGTGAGTAGCCTAAATAAAAGGATCGTTACGTTCAATGACTCTGTTTTGTAGACATTTTAAGACATTTCCCTGAAAGTCATGGGAGCATTTTTTTACGATCTTACATCCTGGAGAGTTACCTTGGTCGAGAGTGGAGAATAAGTTGGAGGCGAATCAGTTCCGTCGTATCCGGATTTCTGTCTAACCATGTCAATTTTCAAAGAGTTTTCGGCCTGATTCAGGCCATTGGACTTGTCACCGTCCATGGAGGCTTCCCTTTTCTTTACTGGTGCGGACACATTCTTGGTGGCGCTGTCTACGAGGAGCGACCGTAGCAATTCTTCGCGGAGCGTTTCGCGCCTCTTCTCGCCCTGAGCAGACGACCCCGATGGTGCGGGAGTCTTACTGTGCAACGACGAATTGGAGTCACTGAGAAAACTGGCCATGCGTCCAGCAGGTGCTGACTGGCGATTCCGACGCTTTTGGATGCCCTTGCCGGGAACCTATTTCATAGATTTGAATTGTGGAAACGATCAAGCTTATTAGTGAATTTCCATTTGTAATAGCATTACATAATCTTTCTACCTCTTCAGGGAAGAGTAGGTTATTCGCTAAATTGTTGGCTCACAAATCCTTAAGACACTATGGATCTGATGCTCTGAATGCTCTTCCTATTCACCTGAAGCTATTCATTTCTTCTTTAAATCCTTTGAAAGAAAATTGAAGTAAATGATAATTTACAAATATTGTTTATTTCATGAATAATCATATATTATAAAATATATTGAAATGTACTGTAATATTGCTAACTTCGACAAAACGTATATTCATGTTTATTTCATGGTCCTTTCAAACATAATCATGCTTTCAAAAAGTAAAATCAAGCCATTTCATTATGACACCGGACCTTCCTACCCCCACCGCGCACTTGCACCTTTCACCCTCTTTTTCGTGAGTAAAGCATTATTATTAAATGTTTGTTGTAACGGCCCCTGCAACGTGGAGCAAGGCATGGAAATGAAAATGCAACAATTGACTTTGCTTTGTATCTAAATAATTTACCAAATTTTTTGTAAAACTTACATAAGAAAATCTGTTTCGTTGTTGCATTTTCGTTTGTAAATTGTATTATTGAGAAAAAGTTGCAGAAATTAACATGAAATCGGAACTGAAATTAAAGATGGAGCATATGCTAATACAATCTAAAAGTACACCAATCAACATTGCCTTAAGTTATAGACAAGATCAAACGTGACATAGGTTAAACATTACATCTTTCTTTTTAACATATTGCCACCTTATCTAGTGACAGAAGGCTGCAGGCATTGATCTCGATTCCACTCACCGTCGGTATGTCTTGCCCAACTTTCGACGTCGAGCCCGATCTCGGACGACGGGGAACTGACGGCAGCGGTCTCCGTTTCGCCCCTGGCATCGACCCACTGCTCATAGAACGAGGTCGACGGCCACCGACATTCCTCTGGGCGTCGATGATTTCTGCGACAATAAAGAACAGAGAATTCGGCGATGAAGGCTGGTCGTGCTCGAAGTGAATCAGTTCTATCTTTTTATTTCCTATCAACATATCTCTTCGAGGCCAGCACATATTGTGCGACTTGAAAGTACTTCGTTTCATTACAATGCGTGACCTTAATACACTTGGAACATTATGAAACAGGAGGAATAAAATCGTACACAACATCAAACACTTACATAATCTTGCCGAAGAATTCTGTAGAAGGTGAGTAAGGTCATTTTGTACACTAATTAACAAGATTTAATTTGGAAAATATATTTCTGAATGTAAGAATACTCACTCTTAAAAGCTATTCGTATTTCTTTTAGTTTTTTTCTTACCTGCCTTTTTCCAGCTTTTTTTTTTTCATATTAAAAGATCACTGATGCATATGGATCCTGAGCAAAGTCATAAACATTACACTTAATTCAATGAGGATAAAAAGGCAGAAGTAGCATTAGTGAGCGAGAGAGAGAGCGAGAGAAAATAAATCAGGTTTTGGATACCCTTATAGAATAGCATCTTTGTTGACTCTGTTGTCATTTTGTTATCTGTTACCTAGCTGTCACCACGAAAGCCTGATAAAGTTGGTGAATATCAATTTCCCAATTTTGGAATTCCCTAGTTTCGATGGAATCTGCTCTACTCTATTCTAACATAAACTACTACTATCACAACGATGATAACAAAAATGGCAACCAGGAAAGCGCCATCATCGAAAATTGACTTCGAAGTTTTAATGCAAAAAAGCGCGGTGTCGATTTAAAGAATCAGATATTGAAATTGCGCAGACAAGTTTGTAAGCTATAAAATTCATGATTATTGACCACATACCAACATTTCTCATTTTCATTCAAATCACTTTATTTCCAAGATTCCTCGGCTCTTAAACCGTCTACCTCTTACATTCACAGTTATTACTTTTGTTTAACTGCGCAGACTAAACACCACTTGCTCTTTGGGACTTTGGTTCCTCTTACAGCTGAGGCCAAATATTCTCGACAACCACAGTTTTAGATTACATAATATAAATATTATAGGCACTAACCATCTTCTGTAATGATGTGGTAGCTCTCCTTGTCAACGACGGTGTTCTGGGAGGGTGGTGGAGGAGGAGGTTTAGTGGGGGTCTTGATGGGGGTTCTGACTGGCGAGCTGACCGGGCTGCTTTCCGGGGTAACCACGTCCGTGCCCAATGAGAGACGGTCCTGATGTTTATTGGAAATTTTCTGCTTCGCCAGTCGTTCCACTGGCGACCTGGATGAAAGAAGATAATTGCTTTCGTTGTAGATTCAGAGCAGACCATTCGAGTTCCGAAGTCGTGGACTTCCAGAACAATCTGAACCAATGAAAAATTGCAGCAATGAAACGGCTAAATCATATCTTCGCGTTACAGATCCCAAATGTATGTTATGCTAGCATCCGCTCTTCTATGAAACACAATTTTTAGATTGGCACACTAGAAAGGGTGATTTTGAAAGCAACCATGGGGATCGAGATACACGAGGACAAAAGTGACGATGATGATCATGATCTTGACAATGATTAGACAGAGTAACAAACCTTTCTCTTTCACGGTATCAAGTATGTTAGAAGTTTTCTGTCCAGGTTGATATCCAAATTTTGCTCATACTCCTAGACGACGGTGAAGGTTTGTGCAAGATACGTCTAAACTGGAATGGTTTTAGACGAGTAAATGACTCTTTTAATGTAGGTGTCCCAAGCGACCTAGGTAGTCGTGTCAAGGAGAATAATACAGGATTGGCTCGTTGCTCCCTCCCTGTCAAGGCATGTTGCATATCTACGAGAATATTTCCGTCACATGTGACGGAGTGTCGACCTTATCACTGCAAAATATGGACTTCTTGAAAGAAGTTCTTGGTGTTTCTTCAAGTGTCACGCTTTGCTTTTGCGTCAGTCCAGAGGGCGTAATTCAATAAAGCGATAGAAAAAAAAAACCGTGAGAGCAGCGGCTCCCACGGCTCGAGAAGAGAGATTGTCCCACGTGCATGGGGGATGTCGGAAGACCCCTTCGGTATCTTGACAAATTGGCACCATAGCAACAGCAATCGCGACAGCTCAGGGCCTGATGACAGCTTCCGCAAAGAGCTGGGAGAGGCTTGTATCGGAAACTAATTAACGCACGCCAATAAATATCGTAGACTCATTTTTAGAATTTTTCAGGTATTGTTTGTATTACTGTAGTGACACTAAATACGTTTCCTATCCAGCGCAGGAGTTTTTTAAGGTATTAGTAACAGCCATGATGAAAAATCACAGGCATATACATCCCACTCCAGTATGTATGCTCATGATAAGTACTATGGCTACTTCTCAAAAACGCTGAACAATCGGTGTATATTTACATCGATGGAGGACAATTCGTCAACCAGTCGCTAAAATTCACTTTGCACCTCTAGTGCAGTTGCCACAGCACGACTTACATGTACCTACCCAAACGTTTTCACTTCTTTCTTGGTACTGCAATAACAACTTACTTTGTTATCATTTATGATATAATTACATACTTTGTTTGATATGATAGTATGACATCGGTGATATCAGATCCTCAATTTTCATTTCCATCAAGTCCTTAATGAAATAAGATATATTCCTATTGATCATGTGATACTCTCTTACAAGAATATACCATCATTTTTGACGTTTGTGTTACCCATGTATATATTGTTTGGAAATGAAAATAAAACAGGAATGAACTGAAAACACATTGTAAATAAAATCAGACCGAATATGTCATGTAAAATGATAGAAATCTGTGCTTCTTAAGACCTTTATGATGTTTGTCATTGGGCGCTAATTTCCACTAGAAGAGGTGACGAATACCTGGTATACTGCTGCAGATGTACCGGTGTGAGCGGAGAGCTGTTGCCCGTACTCTTCCGATTTTGGCCATCTCGGAAGCTAAATTTTCGTCGGCTGGGCTGCGGCGTGAAGAACCGATGTCGGGGAGTGGCGTATTTCTCTAAATCGGAGGGTGCTATGCCGCCCTCAAGAGTTCTGTTTCGCGTGACTTCTGCAAAGAAGAAAAGAAAAGAAAACTTGTATGGTACTCGTAATTAAAAGTGAATGAGTTGAGGAGTTTGTGCTGTATATTCAACTTCCCTTCAAAATAATATATCCAGATAAATGAATAGCTCATCACAGTGCTTCATTCAAGACATACCGAATGCACTCGAGTGCACACTATCGCGAACACAGTTAGCTACTTGTTTTTTTGATATTTTTTTATTGGAATTTCGTTCAATTTCACTTTACAGAAGCAGAAACGTTCACAGAAACAAAAACAAAACATCATACAAAGACAAACTGCATTATACACAAACATTGTACACATGAATGTATCTTCACATATTACACACAAAAACACACACAAGCACACACACTCAAAAGTTGTGACACGCGCACATGCGAACAAAAGCTTTGATGTGTCTTAAAGAAGGTTCAAACGTTTAGAGTATGTTGAGCTATGAATTGCATATCACATAGCCGGGGCCTATATAAGGTGAACATGCAGACCTATTACAAACCAGGGTCCCATTGCATTAAAAAAAAAAGATGTTAGGATAGCATCTCTTGTTAGAATAGCAACAGGCTTCTCGTAGCAACAGCCAACCAGGAAGCTGGAATCTTGTCGTTACCATGACACTTGCCATCCCAGCAAGAGCTGCTACCATAGCAACTTCTTTTCTTTTCTTTTTTTTAAAATGAAATTGGGCCCAGCAGATGTGGTTGGATCACATGGCAAATGACTATAGGGCCTACGAGCGTATCTGTATTACTCAGCGTCCTGGCGTGTGCCTGTGAGTACGCTGGTTCAACTCGTGGGGCTTACCATGCTGTCACTTCACGACATCCCTTCGACAAGTTCGGCTCTGGAAGTCCTCTGTATGACCTCTAAATCAGTGGACGTCTATGCCGGCAATGCATGGCTATATACGTATACGGAGACATGCACATGCAGATGCAGAATCGTGGACAATGCATGGGTTAGAATTATTAGAGTCAAAATGATATCTTCTGGCCAAATAATGTATGACGATGATATCTAAACAAAATTAGCCCCGGATCAGAATATTTATCTCATGACAAAAGGCAATTAAATTTAACCCTTTCTCTGCCAATGAGGCAAAAGTGCACTAAATTTTACACACATACATGGACAGAAATTTATGTGACACACAGAGTGTTAGGTCAATTTAACAGCATTTCATTGCAGATTCTTCAGTCTTATCGTTCTATACGTGCCAAATGTATGCACAGATTCTCTTTAAACGAATATCCTTGCTGTTGAAAGCATTCACTTAATTTGTGTCTGAATCCCTTGCATGCGATCAAATTTTAATACTTCAGAAAATGAACAAAATTTGGGGATATGTGGCCACTGAAGCTTTACCGATCGTAAGTCAAACAAAGACCACAAGGTCGTGTTCTCATGTTGTACTTGACGTGCTTTATGAATGAAAAACTGAAATAAAAGTGAATTAATTCGTAATAAGCTATGATATCATAATGACGAATATTTGCAGGTGAAATCAAAATGTTTCAAGCTGATACGCATTAAAGATTGTCAAGCAAAATGATGAATCTGCCAATATATCAGTCATGAATTAGGCAAAGTGACGAACTACGCACTTCTCTTGTTTTGACCAGCCTCTGCGAAATCCAGATCGTTGGCGCTCGTGTCCTGCTCTACAGCGGATCGTCTGTTTCGAGAATTGCTGAGGGGGTCCGACTTCCGGCGCTCGAGAGGAGGGCGAGGCGCCTGGGGTAGTAAAAGGAAGGTGTGCATGCGACCGACAGAGGGCTAACCAAATCACGTCTGCAATATTCTGTTTATTTTTTCACAGTAGATCATTTTATTCTTGCTACAAAAGGTACCGTAAATGTAAACTATATTTCACTATTAGCTACAATTCAAGTTATGTTACATAATAGTCACCTACCCCTTTTCCAGTGAAACTATACGTAGCATGCATGCTATATTTATGCATCATATAACATAGTGATGGATGAAATGGGTTTTTTTTTTATGTAAGGCCACTGACTGAAACTCCAAGTACAGTGCTTTTTATCACATCCTTATCGTATTACCTGGAGTTATGACATAGCTATAGACAAAGGTTTGCAAGGTGTTTCCTTGTTATGTTTTCCTGTTGAGGCGGTGCTTCCTTATGGAATCTGCCTTCGTGGCGAGATTCGAGGTTAGCCAAACCATGCAACTAAAATATCCTTGTTGGAGATAAATAACATATTCTAACAGAGAAGAGAGGAGAAGAGAAAGACAAGAAGAGATGGAGAAAGGATATACAAGTATA
This sequence comes from Diadema antillarum, assembly GCF_040938485.1. NCBI lineage: Eukaryota > Metazoa > Echinodermata > Echinoidea > Diadematoida > Diadematidae > Diadema > Diadema antillarum. Next base: position 391,318 of record NW_027270997.1, on the reverse strand, counting down.
AATGGAACAGCAAGAGAGAGAAAAAAAAACCAAAAGAAAGAGGACAAAGATAGGAGGAGAGATAGGGATATAGGTACACCAACAAGAGCAGTTCGTGCACATGATAAATGGAAAGTTTCCTTTGATCTCAAGGAAGTGGCTAAAAAACAAAATCCGGAAGATGTCCTAATATCTTTTCCCCAGCACAAATCTTCAGTGTCCCAAGGTCGATCCACACTTGGGTACATGTAGAAACAGAATGTGGTTGTTCTTCATACTTCGTTTGTGCGAGGAGCAGGGTATAAGAGGAGAACCGAGGTGATATGTTTTGTTAAGGTTTTGTCATTTTCTTAGTTTGTATCTCATAGTAATAGAGACTATTCTTCAAGAATCAAACTCTACAAACATTAATTTCAATCCTCTTTACATTTTAATCTTTTCAAAACGCTATTATTCTGCACGGGTGACAAGAATTTCACTGATTTATTTTTTTTTGAACGCATTAACATTTCAAAGAGATTTGTATCGTCATTGATATCATTTTGTTGCTTCTTGTGTAAAAGAAAAAGTTGTTAAGAATTTGGTTTTGAACTGAACTGAATAGAACATGTATAATGTTTAATCCTTGCTTGTTCAAAGCTAAATGTTGGTGCATCTTTCATATTTACACGTCATTGCTTAACACAGTACTCAATTTGAGGTAAGAATGGCGAAAAAGATAAGGGTGAATCAAGTCTATATAAAAGGTTAAACATACAGTGTTGTATTCAAAGAAAATGGATGTTATGGTACATTGGCATCATATTATAGCAACTATTCATTACTACAGATTGTGGCGTTGTCCATAGTGATGCTGACAGGCTTGTTCAGGTGTTGCATAAAAAGTATTCCATGTGATGTGCCAAAAGGCTAAATTCTTGTAGTTGGCTTTAATTTCCTCATAAACTAGACATCTGTCAGTTAGTGTCATGCATGTCGATCTAAACTCCCAAAATATATTTATTTGTTTTATACGTCAACCAATTAATCCTTTGTCGTTCATGGAATTTACAGCTTTGGTAGGGCAGAAAATAAAGCTCACTCTATAGTTTTCCCCTTGCCAACTTCTGTAACCATGGTAACAGAAAAAAAAAAGGCGTTGTCTAATATTTCACCTTTCTCCTCGGCTGAATAAGCTCTCCATCTGAGTACTCGGGTGTGACTCGTATACTCGGTGTCTCGGGGCTAAAGACGCTGCTTCCCGGAGTACTGGGCGTGCTGCCGTTACGCACTTGAGAACTCGGCGGTCTGATGGCGCGCCGGACTCCGGCACTCGCACTTCCAGTTCCGCTGTCGAAACTGTCTCCCGCCGAACCGTTCCGACTCTCGGAATCGTAGCCATTTCCGAAGGTTCCCGAACGTTCCGGTATCTTCAGCTTCAGATTGTGTGATCTCCTAGCGTCGGGTAAGACGGGCGGAGTCTGTGGTTTCTCGGCAAGAGGGGGTCTATGGGGTGGTGTCTGGGGCTTTAGGGCCTTCCTCTTGGCAGGTTGTGGGGTGTAGTAGCGATGTCCGGGATGCGGTGCTGACCTGTTGTTTTGGGTCTGATAGTGGTTGTGCTGCTGGTGGTTTTGAAGTTCTCCAACTTCGTTTTCCTCATGAAGCCGGGAAAGACTATTCGATCTGGCAAGCCTCCCTATAAAGAAAGACAGAATAGACAGAAAGATAGAGAAGAGTTGATTCATTTGCGAAGTATGACATTGCATTCTACACGACATTAAAAAAAATACTGCAGCGAAATATACTAAAGTCCGATATGTTGTGATCAAGCACGATACTTGAAGCGTGCGAAATGATGATCGTTTCAGTGCTTCAATGATTATTCCTGCGTACACACAACATTATAAGAATGCCATGTCGTGAGAAAAATTGCATGACTATGCGTAGGGGCGCCCCAGCCTGGTCAGTCAGTGTGGCAGACTGAAATTTTAGTGACGGGAATATCGTACTATCATCCTTCGTCACTCTTGTCACCAAACACAAACTATATGTATGTGTTTCTTCAGGCATACCTCAAGAGAAAGCTCTTTATATTTTTTGGAATTTTTGCTGCAATTGTTTTTCATTGGAAATCTTTTGTTGTTGTACAAATGTGTTATAGATAGTTTCAGTATGCTACAGGTGTAATGCATGATAATGCAAATTTGTTTCTGCAATGGGGGATATCTTTTTTTTCCGGGAGTAGGGGATTATAATGCATGAATCTAATTGTTTTAGTCTGAGCGAGTAACTATAAGAACCCGTTGAAGAAAGTGGCCATTTGATGTAATACCCTCACAAGCCGTCCATACAGGTTGTCGATCAATCTATACCCTGACTATACGCACCAAGGTGCTCTATCGTTCACTGAATCGATGTTTAGGAATCGTCACATGGCTAGTTGAAATGGTACCCATAATCTTAGTATCAGGAGTTTACAAAAATTATGCATTTTGCTTTAAACTAAAAAACGCAATCCCATATAACTTTTTTTTTTGACATAACACTCACTATAGTACAAATTTCATTTCACTTGAGCTAGTTGCTGTACATTCATTATTATGATAATCGGTCTTGTGTATAAAATGGATTGCGTAGTTGATTTTTTTTTCTTACAGACTTCAAAAGAAAGTCAATACTGAAGCAACTTTTAGGTCTATTCCTCTAATATTGTCTGTACGTTAACATGCGAAAGTCATCAACTCATGTAGAGCGTGTACACGAATAACAGGAAGCGAGGACGGATTCAGGCACCGGGGTTAATCACACAGGGGGCCCCAGACAGCGCACAACACGGCTGAGCAAAGACCACGTTCAACTGTTCAGGCCGCCTTGAAGTAAATATCCACATCATGCTACAGAATGATGTCATTGATATAGAAAAGGTCAAAATCAGAAAAACAGAGCAGTATAATTTCGATAAAAATCGGACTAATGGTGTAAAAATATGATTTTTATATAAAGATAGGTCACTGTCACAGACGCAGATTAGATGTAGGGAAGAAACTCCGACGTAACTTACAAAACTTACATTGTACTTGAGCACAAATCATCATTTATTTTGGTTTATAGTTGGTTTTCTTTTTCGACATGAAATAAAAAGCTTTTGTTATCCTTTTCATCATAATATTGATCCAAAAATTAAACAAACTTACAGTGTTGTATTGTTAAGGTCTAAAGGTGTATAGGAGTTGAACTATTCACACACACACACACACACAGCACACCACGCACACAATTAAGGATATCATGATTTTAAGGTTATTGTTGGAAATATTGGAGGAGTTTTGACGAATGAATTTGAGATTCGAGAATCTTTTTTTTTTTGTATTTTCGAGAAATTTCGAGTCCCACAGTGTGTTCACAGTGTGTTCATATAGTTGCTTGTGTGAGTATTTTTTAATTTAATAGTGTGAAGAGGATTTCAAACTGTGGTGTGGTTTTTCACAGTTAGTTCATATAGTGATGTTATGTTTCACACTGTGAGTTAATAGTTCACAGTGTATTTACAATGTTAAAACGCTCGAACTTAACAGAGAGATTTCACACTGTGTTCGCGATGTGTTCACACTGCGTTTCAAATTGTGTTTCACACTGTGGGCCACTGTGTTCTTTCCATCAGGGATTCCACGAGTTTCATATTGCAGCATGAAGGCAGAGGTCACTCTTTCGAGAATCATTCTAAATTCTTCTAGATGCTCTAGTCGTTCAAGAATCGTGTATAAAGAGTCCATAGAATTCCTTTGGATTTTTTTTGTCAGATCATATTGCAGAAATATAATACAAATCAAGCAAAGACATGCAAAAACAACATGTATCATAATCATATGGTAATAGGTGAAAACAGGGAGGTCACTGTGGTATAGTGGTCATAACTCTTGACATTCACCGGAAGTGCCGAGTTGGAATCAAATGCCTATAATCATTATATTCAAATGCCTACGTCCTTGGACAAGATGTTTTACCCATGTCCCTCTGAACCCAGGTGTGGCAGTTGGGGTTCCATGACATTTGCTCCTGCGACATTTGCTCCCATGAAATATCTCCACGCTTAACCAAGCATAAATTCTACCCATAAACATGTTTCTAACCCTAATCCTAATCCTCAGGTCGAACTGAACCGAAAACCCTGTCACAACCCTAACCCTAACCCTTAGTCATTGGAGGACAATGAGACGGGAGTAAGTGTTGCAGGAGCAAATATCGTGTCACCATCAATGGGCACCTGACAACGCTATGTTTGGTAATGATAAAGACACACCCATCTGGGAGAGCAGTGGCAACAGTGACGAGACTACCCTGGGTAAAGAAGATCATTATCACACCTTAACTTCCACTTAATTTCCTAAAAACTGTGTGTACACGGCGGCTTCCTTAAGGTATGCGTACTCTACGTGTGCCACTGCAGTCATAGTCCACGAGTCTTTCCTGCTATAAAAGAGATGCAACGCCGCCTACGACAATGAAATACAACTTCCGTATTATGTTGTCATGATGCTGTTGATAAACATGTACTAGTACAGTAAACGGACTCTGAGCACTATCATTAAAATTTGCATGTACTTTAACCATTCGGCAAATCACTTTGCAAGTAATATCAACACGCAAGCCAAGGATCCGTCAGAATGTACTTTTACATCCCTTATAATGTAGGCTTACTGCAGTCGTATTAAGGAATATCTCGGGAGTCCAGTAGACTTGCCGCAAAATTATGCCGTCTTTAAATGATTGAACTCTTTCATTTCAGAAGGTTTTACTTTTTCTCGTTATCTCCAAAATATTCCTGTAGCGTGCATATACTATAGTGTCGTTAGCTAAAGTTTCTAGTTATATGCCCGATGTGGTTTCAACGACAGTTATTATCTGATCTAGCGCGACCGTACTTTTTTTGCGTGTGTGGGTCACGTGGGTGTAATCCAGCGAAAACGTTTGCAGAAGATACTTATCATTTGGCGCGGTCGAAACGGCAACGAAAGACATGTTGTCCCTGTGAATCAAATGCTACAGCAAAATCGGGTATTAAGTGACTAGGGTGTATCAGCATGCTGACGATCTCTGCAAGGTCGATGTGTCAGGAAATTAAGATTAGCATGTGTGTTAAAGGGGCTGACTTATGAAACGCATATCAAAATATATATGGCGTTTTCGTTTTATGATTACGCTATTAAACATCCATATTTTCAACCTCTAAAACTTTCTTGTAGCACTTGTGTACGGAATTTCGTAGAAGGTTTGCTACAGGGAACATACAGCTGATGAATTTTTTCCATTTTTTTCACGATAAACCAAAACAATAATTTGATGCTAAATACACCGAAATACACCGAATATGAGAACAAACAGTATGATTTTAGGATTTATTGGTTGGATAGTTGTCTAATAGCTGTATGATGTATATGAGATTTCACCCGTGTTATAGTGGTTACATCAGAGGGTTAACATTCACACTATGTATGCATTAGTAAGTACGTTCATATTTACGCCATGTCTATCTATCTTTCTATCCATCTATCTATCTATCTTTCTATCTATCTATCTATCTATCTATCTATCTATCTATCTATCTATCTATCTCATCTATCTATCTATCTATCTATCTATTTGCATATCATAAATGTGTTGACAAATTCCAAGTCTAGTTGTGTTTGAATCCAGAGCATTTTTGTGTAATGATGTATTATTTGATAATGATTGTATCTGTTTTACATTGATATAGCTGATTCTGGGTGCATGCACTGGTCGGGGAGGAAGGTCTCGAGCCTCGGTGATTAAGTTTGCCTTTTCCTCCCCTGGCAACCAGCAGCATGCACCTGGAACCACCACAATTTTTATATCATGTATTTACGATTTTCTGTTTGTATTTTATGTCAGCTTGTATTGTATATTGAATTGCCGAATAAATAATAGTAATAATAATAATAATAATAATAATAAACATACACGCATAAACATATAGACTTTTGTTAGTTTGATGTGTTGTTTGTTTGTTTGTTTGTTTGTTTGTTTTGGATAGATGTGTGCAAGCGGAAGCCGTCAAGACTTGGTCACTAAGGAGCAAAGCTTTTCCTTTCTTTGTGAGACCTTACTCGTATACTTTATTCTTTTATCATTTTTAAGAGCTAAAAAGAAAGGCATGTGAGGTCATTGGTTGATATAGAAGAGCTTAGATTGTCTTGTAATATAAGGACAGTATAAAACCATAAATCACAACAACAGTATTGTTATTCTTCAGCCCTGTTGGTTCCTCCCAAACAAGCAAACAATGGGAAGGAAATTGTAAACGAATCTTAGCGATGTATGGGATGTATGGGATGGCCTATACTGAGAGTTGATTTGCTTCCCACTTTTGTGTGTGTGTGTGTGTGTGTGTGTGCTTGTGTGCGTGTCGCTTTTCTGCGTACCAAGATAGTAATCAGTCTAGGAAATCGTATCAAGAATAACAACAAAGCAATAATATGATATCTCAATAGATTCATATATATCTCAATCTAATGTTCTGATAAAAAATATAAAGAATCAAACTTTCAAAATACTTTCAATATCAGTAAGATACTGTGTTTATCAAAGATTCGAAACGTTGAAAAAAAATCTTTTAACTTTTACTTATGATGACTCATGATGACCAAACAAAACTGCAAACTTCATTCAGGAATTTCTATACTTCATAGTGTGCGACGTCACTTAACTTATTTGTACATTTGCAATGATAGAATTCATTTAGACGTGGAAAAATATATATGATGCCGATTTAACTGCGCGTGATTAAAACAAAAGAAAAAAAAGGACATAGCGTACATTGAATTCAGCTATACAATTATGTTCCACTGATTATTTGAGGGTTAGAAAAGTGATTTGCACGACGAATAATTACAGCTTCTAATGATACATTTTTTTTGTGATATTACCGATTTAAAATTATGATTTCATTCCACTATGATATGATTATTTTCTCTCGGGGTCAAATAGAAAATAGTTGACAAAGTATAAGCATTAGAAATGGTGCGCGTAACACATAACTGTAACCAAAAATATTTCTTTTGAATATATGAATTAACAAACAACAGATAGCAAGAAAGAAGTTATGCACTAGCCAATATACACGCGAAATAGACATTTGTCCCTATGAACTGAACCAGATACCACGTATCAAATTATAATGTGTATTGTCGAAACAAATGCGCCAAGATAGATTTAAATAAAAGCTCTCAATTCTGATCTTCACAGTGTACACGGTTGTATATTCTTGGAGCGCTACGCCATAGCTATCCCAGCACATTAAGTACATTATAAGAAAATTCCTACAGGAGCAAAAGAGGGAGAAGAGGTAGAGAGAGAGACAGGGCGAAAGATCGTGAGATGGAGAAAATGTAACATCGAGTTTTTCTCACGTTCAGAGGTGATACAGGCATATAGTTTGAAACCTTTGACAAGGAGTAGAAAACATGCAGTAAAAATCAAAATCTTGCAAGCAAAATGATTGGCAGGCACTCGGCGTATGGTCGACGGGTAGTACTAGTACTATGATCACATCGGACTGACAATAATGGGAAGAGTTAGTTCTATACGAGGTGGAGGGGAAGCGATGGATAGCTGCATGACAGATTGGCTGTTCCGAGTTTGCCTTCCTGTGACCTCTAGCTTTAAATACCCGCATCTACACACAACAGTACAACAATCACCAACACTAACACCACAACTAGCACCGCCACTATAAAGGAAATTTAAGAGTATGATGAAAGAGCACCTGTTTAGACTTCCTACGGTCAGGAGGCAAAGGGATTAATATTATTCATAAATTACGTCGGTAATAGGTCGAAAGATTGTGTAACTTTTATTTTAAAAAAAATCAAATTTTCAAAATTCTTTTTATATTTTTTAAATATCATTGTCCTACTATGACATCACGAGTGGCTGTAGTTTTCTAACCCCTTGATCATGTTGATGACTGACCCCTTGTTTGAACCAAACCTAAAATGTCGAAAGATTTATATTGGATTGTCCGATTTGTTCCTCAAACATCACCGGTGTATACCATTAATCATTTCTGCATTCACTGAATCGACATGTGTATTTTAGGTAAAGTCTCCTTCAATGACACACATTACTCTAATCAACAGGTATTTATAGTGGAAGATATATTGAGCAGTTCAAGACAAAACGCATTAAGGTATTCTCTTTAACGTTTCCAATCCTGCTAGTATTATCATTGTCATTGATAAATCATTTTGGTCGATCTCCTCGGAGGTTAAATCAAGGTAAGCAAGGTATTAAAGCCACATTATCACAACAAACCCCGATAAAGAGACTGTCGTTACCAGGAACAATATTATTTCCTGGTGATTGTCTTTTGTTTTCTGCTTCAGACAACACATGATTACAGGTTACAACTTAGATTATCTTGCTTTTCTTTCTTCTTCTTCTTTCACCTCTTATCTTTCATCTGGGCTAGGTGTCGAGACTAAGATGTGCAATGCTTCACCGAAACAATAGAAACAATAGAAATGACGCGTTTGATTGCACAACGAATTAACTCCATTCCAGCTGATTTGAGATATTTGTGATATTTGTGATTAAACCTGTATGAAAACAACCGAAATGATAAGAAAATCTAAAATACTTTTGATCATAACTTCAAGAATATTTCTCGTTATTCAACAAGTGAGATATCGTAGAAAGATTTTATTTTGCTCTATCTAATGATGGACTTTCTTTAAAATAATCAAAGATTGCAGTTAACCCGTTTTGCTACCAAACTCTTCAAACATAAAAAGAGGGAGGAAGAGGGATGGATTGGATGGAAGGATATATATATATATATATATATATATATATATATATATATATTTACACATGGTGCACTCAAATATTCTGCCAACTATCGATACTTGGAATGAACCTGATAGAAAAAGAAAATGGATTTCCATCGATTCTATCACAATTAATATGGCAGAGTAGCGATATCAGAAGGTTCGAAAATTTCAAAGAATAGATTCTTCCTTTTCTAGGAATAAGAATCGAGTCTTTTGCCAAAATATCGCTTGAAACTGTCAAGTCAGCTTGGTACTGTAGATTAAATGAATGCAACAATTTTAGTAGAACACATAAGTGAACGTTTGAGGAAAATTTAGAATCCATTCAAAAATTACGAATGTTTTAAGCTTCTCTATACAGCCATCGCTCTATATTCAACATTTCTTCATATTCATAGCAAAATGAAAGAACGCTTGATATACCTCTGTCAGAAAGAAGTTGAAACAAGTCGAGGGATTTTGTACTTTTCACTAAAAATGAAATTTTGTGGAATTTTGTGGAATTCTCTTTATATTTTCCTTATATGATTGTACATACGTGACATCACAAACTGTATTAGTCTTCTAATCCATAAAACTTTTAAAGACTCTAAACGTTTAAACGGATCGTCTGATTTTCTTCACACGTTTGCTGATGTTTTCAACTTATATCGCTGCCTTCACTAAATCATTTCATTAATATGTATACTGGTAAGTATCGTTGTGCAAGTTTTATCATGGAGGTACAAACGTACCTCCATGGTTTGATCATAGATTCTTCTTTCGCGTTGTGCGTCCCCAGGTATTTATGCACAATAGTTGCACTGTGTGCAGGCTGGTGTAGTTTTACAGGCATGCAGCTCACCGGACATTTTCACCGGAACCGAACTTGCTGACAGGGTCATTTCCGAGTTTAAGACCCCCCCCCCCCCCCACCCTCCCCTCCATTGTGCTTGAAGTTAGAGATACTCGATTTGTTGTTGTTGTTATTGCTATTAGTTTTGTACAATAAGAAAAAAGTCAATGATACCATTCTATTCAATTATAATCATGACGGTAACCTTAAGGTCCTGTTTTGTTTTACAGGAACCTCAGATAATCGTTTGGCCGTCACGTGCACTCTCATTATTTCGACTTGATCAATAAAGCACGAAAACGTTGCAGTATCGTAAGGTCGATTACTGCATCACAAATGACGATTGCACTCCATTGATTTCTAATGTCACCTGGGAAGAAAAGTTCCGTTTGTGGTGTTCATACACTGTAAAAACATCGGTGTTAGATTTAACACCATGGGTGTTAAATCTAACACCGATCAAACTTAAATAGAGGACCACACCCACAGGTGTACAAAATGCACTGTGATGGTGTTGAAAAGTGTTCACCTGACACTTCGTGGTGTTAATTTGACACTGTACCTGGTGTTATTTTGACACTGTACTGGTGTTAATTAAAAAATGACACCACATGGTGTTGATTTGATATTTGTTGGTGTTAATATCAATGGTTTAACACCCGTCCAGCTTCAATAAGAGACCACACCAGCTGGTGTTACTTTGGTGTAAATTTATTTTCACATTTTTTCAAAAATCTAGTATTTTAACGTAAAATTCCTGATCGTCTTGTTTAAATTAAAAATCAACGAGAAGTGCAGTTACTAAGAAACTCTTCAAAAAACAGTTTTATATTTGGAAATGAAAATTTAACACCAGCTCGGTGTTCACTATTTAACACCGGAATTTTTGCAGTGTAGAGTGTCAAGTATCTCCAGATGCCAGTGATGCATAGAAACTCTAGAGGGAAGCATGATGAAAACAAACCGATTCGTCCCTCAACATCATTTTGTACATAAATACAACGTACGGGATCGAACGGACGCGTAAGGAACCGATCAGGCAGCAGTCTAGGAGATTTAAATTCGTCTTCCGCTGCAGCAACCACTGTGAACACTGTCGTAGAAGACGAATGAGAGTCGTCTGTGCATGGATCGAGTCACTGATTATAGCAACATCTGGGTTACCGAACCGATTCGCACATCCTGGCACTTAGCCCAAACGGAACTAGACGTAGAAGTAGCGGCTTCCGGTGGCGTCGAAATCTTCCAAGATATCTTAAAGATGTAAGGTAGATCGTTTGCCTGAAGCGTTGTGGCAACTTTTGCTTAATCCCGGCCCCTCCCCTTCTTCTTCTTCTTCCCTCATTGATTTAAGTCTGCGAGTCCATCAGTAAAGGACTGGTCTTCGGCAAGTTTCAGAATGATGACCCAATACACCTGCAAGCATGCACATCCACACCCACACATACACCCCCCACACACACTCAAACAAACATACACTAAATTGTATTCACCCATACCTTGCAAACTTTCTGCGTACACATTCTGAACGGGAAAGAATAACTTCTAGATTTTTGACATGGCTGAACGGCGCGAAGCCTAAAGTTGAATTTTGAATGCCTCAGCTATAAGGACCATAGCCATCATAGAGCATGCGATAAACTGCTTTCAAGTTGAACCTAAATCAAGTTCACTTGGTTGATGGTAAGTAGCTACGTGATTCACAGGATCTCTGTATATCCTTGACTCCGCACCAAAGTCTCAGTGTCCGCGCATCACTTGTGTTTGCTGTTACTATGGAGGTTGCCATGGGGAACCAAAAAAATTATAGTTAATCGGTACCTCTGTGAGGCTGCCAGTTGCGGATTCAACCTGTTTGATTTTTTTTTTAAACCAGTGTAGTTCCTAACGGAAGATGACGATAGCTTTATATTTTGACTTCTTGATTCCAGGCCCTTATATAGCCTCAGTAACAACGGGAAGGCGCACTGAAATACAGGGAAATTCAAAGCGGGTTCTTCTTTTCGTACTAAATCAGAATGAGAAACATCTCTGGAATGATAATATGGCGTCGTAATCGATTAACTTGTCATGTCTTGAGATTTTCGCTGTACCTTAAATCTATCTTTTTTTTCTTTTTTTTTTAGAGTTATGGACCCCTTGATCGCTGAATGTCATTAAAATTAAGAGGCAAAATTCATTGCCTTACAGGAGGAAGTTCATATTAAAACTAAAAAGATATTATTAATGATACAAGCCTTCACAACACACCATCTCATGTAAGAAACTATTTGATATCATACAACAGCTTTAGGAATTGCTATATTTTTCATGTACTGTTGGAGACGACTCGGCTGCTATTTCCAGTTTGTTATTTTTCTCTTCAATATTACGATATAATTGCTTGTGTTCTTGCAACTGATTGACAATTTCCCCATGTCGACATCTTATTCGTGTTATTGTAAGCATTAAGGATTTAAAATGGTATATCATGTGTTGTATTCAAAACGAGGCATAATTTTACTTCCCTGTTCAATTCATGTTTGCCAAGCTACTGTCAGTTGGTTTTCAAGAAAGAAAGAAAGAAAGAAATGAAATAAGTCGAATAAATTGATACAGCTATGATAGTATGTCTTCTGAATTCAGTTTATCCTGCAACTGACTAGAACTAATTATCTGTGATGAATCGTAGTTTGACACTAAACACAAGAGAAAAGGTGTAATGACCCTGACCAGTAAAACAATTGAACACCGCTAGAACCTGCCCCGACCGAGGCTAAACCTAAATTCTTGAATGCCCATCACATGAAGATGGGCGTGAATGATGGGGGTGATGGTGCACTCTTGACGCAATAGCTTCGATGGTAGTAAACAATGAATAAACAATAAATCATAACGTTGTTCCCAAATTGTTCTGGGAAATAGTTCTACATCAAAACAAACGAGTTTGGTTGACTTTGGAAAACGGAACAATGATGACAACATCACAGTACTTCCGGTTCTATCACGTCTAACATCCGTACCTGCCCCCGTTGTTACGCGTGTCAAAAAATCACCAAATAAATCACTGCCGGTTTGATAATTGCATCAACTAACTATGTCTTCCAAGTTTCTGCAAGCGGAGTCTTGGTTCACGTCATCAACTACGTGACTGTACTACCGAGTGCGCTCCTTTTCCCGTCGATCCTTTTCAATATTTACAAAATAGTGTATCACGTAAAAATGTGTTCATTGCTTTGATTCAAAGAGAAAAACTACTTCGTATTAAAATAAGGTGGTCACTTGCGCTTGTTTGTGCTCATGGGTTGACCAGTTTATACGAATAGTCTTGACATTTTTGCAGACTACTCCAAGATGTTATTTCATGATATAGGTTGAACTTTTACCAGTATTATAGCGTGATCTGACGTTGCCCGACATGATACTACAAACGATCTTACTACTTGACTTTTTGATTCGCCTTAACCCTTTTCCTCTAAGTATTGTTATTTCCTGTAGATTTGATACATGGCAGAGTCGTGTCAGAATATCAGTTAGCTGATTACACTCACAAGACGGTTAACTCTCTCAGTAAAATGGACGATTGAATGTCCTTACAGATATAGAAAAGCCTTATGTTGGTAATAGATAGATAGAGTAATTATACTGTTGCCAAAAAACAAACAAACAAACAAACAAAACATTGAAGCTTTCGAATGAGTAAATTGATGCGGTCAGATTATTAGAGACTCAGGAAATTTGTCCATTATATCGAGAGTATGGTACAAGCAATGAGTAAGGTTCCTTGCTTAATATCAACGTGAATGACGCAAATTATTTAAGAATTAGCAAATTAATAAAAGAAAAGAAATGAATGAAAGACATATAAGGCATGATATCTTACCGCCTGCGTCCATATTGCTTGCCGTTGCAAGAGAATCGCCCACAACAAAATAATTCCAAATGATTCCTTTCCCTGATCTGCACCAAAATGAGACTCCTTTAGTAAATAAAGAACTGACAGTTCTGTGTACTCGTGTTTTGGTATAACTTTCCGAATAGGCTTAATGTTCGTGGGTATTTAAATGGTCCCGAATTGAGTCAGGGGAAGTGAGGACTCTACCATTCCAGTGGAGGTAAAGCCACATCCCATTCGAAACGCAGAGTAATCGCTTGATACGATTCTGAGCTTAAAACTCTATTTGTTAATGCAATCAAATTCGTCGATTGTGGTATCGGTGGTCATGGCTCCAGGTAATGAGATTTCTTTTCCTAATCACAACTTCACTTCCAATCCGACTTTAATCGGCCTTTTAACACACAGTATGTGTTGCTTTTATAGTCGGAAGAGTGCCACCATTGAGTATACGTGTATTGAATGGATATGTTTATAGAAACTTGGCATTTAAAGAAACATGTCTATTACCCGTCACCTTTCTCATCGTCCAAAGAGTCCAAGATGATTATTTTACAGACCTAAAATGTTTTGGGCCATATTTCTTTTTTTAAATCCCTCTATTTCATCTCTTTCTCCTATTCCGCCCTCCTGCATTGAATGCATACATATTCCATTTTGTTTGTGTGAATCTCATGCATAAATGCTGTTATATAAGTACGGAGACCCTGCTGCCATCTCACCATAGATTACTTCGTTGTTTGCTATATCAGTTCTCCATCACACACACACACACACACACACACACACACACACACATACATGCACACACACAAACAGATAAACCCATGCATGACACTTAGATTTGGTAGTCAGGAACAATGAGAATAATTATGCTTAAGATAAAAAAATATATCGATAATTCCAATGTTGTACACATTTTTAGCTTTTGGCATTCAGATACGGGGTAGTTCAGATCTGTTGATTTTTAAACAAAATATAATAGTATGATATTCAACCTTTTTTTTTTTTGTCAGCCAAGTTGACTTCTTCCCCGCTTTCATGGTCTGATACTCCATCGTGATAGTAAAACGTCAATGACGATAAACAAACAGACACGATTACTGTCAGAGAAGTATTATTTTCGATAATCTCTGCAAAAGGGATTAAAAACTAAATCTTAACTTGAGGTTGCCTGAAAGCAGCTACTATCTAATGTGCGCAAAAGAAACTGTGACAGCCGGACTGGAATAGTCCACTTTTGTAAGGTGTTTAACTATGTTACACATAGGCCTAGAGGATAGGACCTACTTCCTTCGCGGAGGTCACCCACGACAACCTGGAAGCTATAGCCGGAAGTTATACCGGGGCTGTGCCAGGAACTAGTGCACACATACACCAAATCTCGAGAGTAGACCAAGACGCCAAGACGCAGGTGGAAATCTCTAGCTTCCGATCAGAACTTGATGGAAGCCAAACATATTCATGTTATACACACGACTTTCAATAATATACAGTATGTGAAACGTATTTGCCTAGTCTCGAATCAATTTTCTTTTGCTTTTACGAAATATCTCTGTCAATAAAAAAGTACACAGCTCTATGTAACTAGTTCTTATTTCACCAGTCTGACCTTGATTAAAACTTCATTATAGTGTTTTATACACACGATTTTAACCCGTTGAGGACGAGTCCCGAGTATATTCGGGCAAGCGTCTATGGGAAATGTGTGTTGTAGCAAAATCAAACCGTCTTTAACGTGTTGATAATAACTATGAAACGTTTTTTTTTTTATTCTCGAATTTACTTTCTCTTGCTGTCAAGAAATATCTATGTCAACAAAAGTATACATCTCTGTGTATTTTGATTCATTAGTACCAGTCTGTCCTTGATTCTCTATAGAACTTCATTATTTTGTTTTTTTCTTTTATCTGCCTCGAAAGAAAAGAGTTAGAGAGAGAGATTCTTGTTGTTGATAGGAAGTATCTTTGAATGCCAAGTGCATGGAATCATCAATTTTGCCTAGTGGGAGGTGATTTCGACACTATGGAGATCTAGCATTTCGCATGTTTTAGAAAGTACATGGATTTGCTTTCTGCCAATGTTTTTTTTTGTTTTGTTTTTTGTTGTATTGTTGTTTTTTCATATGATATTCCGACCTCTGTTATTCGAACCTGTCAGCGCCCCTCCGGATAAGCCATTTGGCCGGATATGGGAGGAAACAGTGTTTATGTATACATGTATATTAGTACAAACTACACTGTATAGGCTGCGACCCAGTGGTAGCTACGTAGGTAGTATACACAACAACAGTAGTGTAATTCATGTTGGCATTCATACTTAAAATTATAGTCATGAATTTGAAGCATTTTACTGTTGAATTCATATTATGTTTCTGTACGGAATATCGTATACATATAGGTAAATTGGTGAGTTTTGAAGGGGTTTTGATAATGTTTGAAATCACTTTTTCTTCTTTTTCTTTTTCTTCTTTTCTTATTGTCTTCACTGCTTGGAGGCGTCCGGATAATAGAAAAATCCGGACAAGAGATCGAGGGCCGGATAATCGAGGTCGGACTGTATTGTGATCATGTTATACAAGTATCCGACGACAAGTTCCGTGTATGATTTCAAAGGTGAGGTCGTAGTCCGGAAGTTGTCATAACAATAATGATACATATACATCTTGGCCTTTTGCCAATCTGACAAAATTATGCGCCCACGATCGCACCTGACATCACTGCTATACCCAGTACCGATAGTATCACTATGCAAGATGATGTAAATGTACATTACTTGTGTCACTTTTTTCATGATATCCGTGAGAGAGGAAAAGGGAAAAACGCGAAATTTTTCTTTCTAGTATTTATCGAACAAGCGCAGATGTTTATTATATCTGTACTCCTGTGCAGAGACGAACAACAAATATTATTTCAGTGGGAGAGATCCTGCCTATAAGGGTGTGTGTACTTCTGCCCACTTCTATAGGATTCAATTCTGACAATCCAAAGTGGCTTTTCTTTCTTTTCCTTGTTGTTGTTTTTTTCTTCTTCTTTTTTATTCAAACTGTAAAATCAGCGTGTTCCTCTGGTCCTGTTTGTTATTTTTGGACACATTAAACACTCTGATTTAAACACGCACACAAAAAAGAATAAAAAAGTGTATATTGATGAAGCAAGGAGATGTTGGTCCAAAAACCGGGTCATTATTGGACAGTGTATTCGTGGTTCCGAGGTCAAAGTTGAGTAAGTTCACCCTCTTTAATAATCACTGCAATATCATATTATCATTCCTGCATTATCTTGTATGTGTGTGTGGGTGTGTGTGTGTATGTGGTTTTTTTTTTTTAATTCTCAGTGAGGTTTCACTCGATTGGTTGCACTAAACGTCCGTCTTTTCACAAGGAACGATATTTGGCAAAGTACTGTGTCCACCACCTCCTCCGGCTCTGGACATAATCTTAAAACAAAACAAAACAAAACAAACAAACAAACAAAAAACTGCACATGCGAAGGTTCACATACCCTGCTAATCGATACATATGTATCTAGCGCAGATATATTCTTTTGGAATGTGTAATTATAATATGTATGCCTGTATATAATGCTTTCAAGCCTCGTCAAATTGAACGCTTTAATTTCACAAGAGATTTTCTTCGGTAATCTACATGAATGTTTTCCTATGATTTTATCTGCTATTTATGCTCATTATAAGTATATCTTCACTAGGATTTCTATTGTTATACATTTTTTTTTGGTAAAAATCTTGAATGGATGTAATGAAAATAATTTTCCACTAATGGTAGATGTAAATACACTGCAAAAACAGTGGTGTTAGATTTAACACCACTGGTGTTGAATCTAACACCGGCCGAACTTCAATAAAGGACCACACCATCTGGTGTTGAAGTAACACCGTCTCTGGTGTTAAAATATCCAACACCCATGGGTGTTAAAGGGTGTAAAAATATACCAACACCAGCCTCGGTGTTTTTTCAACACTTAAGAGAGTGTTAAGAAGTTGACACCATAATGGTGTTCATTTGACATCCCAACACCAGTTATGGTGTAAGTTCAACACCCGTGGTGTTAAAATATACCAACACCAGCTTTGGTGTTGCTCAGATTACTGATAAGTTGACACCACTTTGGTGTTCTTTTGACACCCTTTAACACCAATGACGGTGTAACTTCAACACTATTTGTTGTTAGAATCTATACCCCAACACCTGTCATGGTGTTATTCTAACACTTCAAAGTGTTATAAGTTTGCATTATTTGGTGTTTATTTGACACCACAGAAGTGTTGATATAACGCTTCAGAGTGAGAAATAAATTCCAAGTGATGCCAACTTATTAACAATTTGAAGTGTCGATACCTCGACATCATTTCACACTCTCCACATTCAATCGCACAAAATAACACAGTAATGTAAGTAGGTGAAAGACAGTCACGTGCTACTAGGTTGATCAAAATATTTAATAAATTCTGTCTGTCACAACAAAACACAATTCTATTACATGTAATGAAAGCCTCATCTCTACAATATAAGTATCAAAATGGAATACCTTTGACCCTGTCAGATGGTTCTTTGATTATCTATGCAAATGAGATACATTATGGCTATTGTAGGCTAAAATATCAAATTTAAATACAGTACTCACTCTGAATACCTTTGGCCTTCTTGGCACTATCAAGTTGAATTTTCAAATGAAATTGATACTAGTATTATATCTTCTTGGCTCTATCATTCAAATGTTCAAATTGAATTGCCTACTCAGCTGTATAATTCAAATATTCAACATAGATCATCCAGTCTGGTTGTAAAATGTTAACATAAAAAAAAAAATTATACTCTTTCTTTTGATCAATGCTATTGCAAGTGATGATACAAGCATGTGAAATTCGGATCATTTAAATATTCAAATGACACACATAAGGCCTTCTTGGGCCAATATTTTCAACTCGAACTGGACGTAATTGATACCCCCACCTAAAACTTAGAGAGTTAGCTCAATTCATGATATTCTTGTATGCCTTTTGTTGAAAAAAAGTACAATGTAACAAAAGTTGTTACCATAGCAAGATTACTCAACAGTGAGATCAGTGTGCGACTCATTTTAAGATTACACTGGTTACATGAGCGAAACCTCAAGTCAAATGCTAGAAAACTGAGGGAGCTCACCCAATTCACAGTATTTTTTGTTTGATTTTCATTTTAAAAGATGGTTGCCATTACATTAGCACTCTGTGCAATATTTTAGGCCAGATGCTCAGAAACTGAGGGAGATTGCATAATCAACTGTTGTGTAAGTTTTTAATTTGAAAATGTCACTGCCATGATAACACTTTCTTTGACCGATACAAAAGATGACATTTGCACATTAGCGCACTACAGTGGTCACGTGCCAAATTTCAAGTCAAATGCCTAAAACATGAGGGAGTTATGAGTCAATCACAATATCTTCGATTGCTTTGTATTAAAAAAAAAAGTTAGCATGGCAACGCATTGTTTAACATTGACGAGAAAAGTGTTTTGCACATCTAGAATTTATCTTGTCACAATATATAGGTATCATATCTCAAGGTTATTGCTAAAAATTGAGAGAGTAAGCTCAATCCACTTGTAGTTTATACGATTCTCATTACAAAATACCATTAACTTTACAACATACTATTTGACAATGACGAAAAATAAAATTTGCAGAGGTGTATAATACAGTGGTCACATGTGCCAAATTTAAAGTCAAATGCTCAAAATCTGAGGAAGTTAGCTGAATCCACATCGTACTTGTGGATGACTTGTATGAAGATGCTGTTGCCATGGAAACGAATTTATGACCCCCACAAAAAGTGTCTTGCACCATAACATATTATCATAGTGACCATATGTATCAAATTCAAATTTAAATGCTAAAAAAAAGAAACTAAGAGAGCAGCGTGATCCACACAATTTTGTATGATTTGTTTAAAAACTGCAATTGCCATGGCAACAGATTTCTGGACAATCAAATTTCAACAGAATTGATTTAAAACGGAGTAGCTTGATCCACATTCTGTATTTGTAATCTTTATGAAAATTTGATGTTACCATGGTAATGCATTACTCCATACTGACACATGTAAACTAGGACATGTAAAATTACAAGGTCGTTGTTCAATGTCCCCTGGACTAAAGGTAATCACCTCCTCATCAAAAACTGTCATCGACTAATGGAGAGTACTGCTTCATCAACTGTATACAACTTGTATCATCAGTCTCTATCTCGGTTCCTCCATAGAACTGGACTTGGAGTATCTTCACAGTTTCATTGTCACAATGATGATTCTTCAAGTGTCTTCTAAAACCATTGAACGAATCAAATTATGTCCGTACACAGGCCCCCTGGGCGCAATTTATTGTTTGTCCATCACTCAGTCCATGTTCGTATGGCAAACAGTGAAAAAAAAGCAGTTTCAGTGGGAACTCCTAAAGAATGCATCACTTCATTATCTATTTGAAAGTTTAGATCTCGGTTCACGAACTCGGGGTAATTCCAAATGTCCAAAGGTTGATGAGAGGTTTTGCATACCGTAGACAAAACACATATTTAATGTGCTTTGAACGATGTGTCGAAGGCACTCTGAATGATATCACCAGGGCAGGGTAGTACCAAGTGGTCAACAATGAAGTAATATTGGTACACATGTATGTTATCCTTGTGACGTCCTCTGTCAAGCAAGCTGCATATTCTGATCTTCAAGCAAGCAAGCTGCATCAAGAGCTGCATCTTCTTCTGCTTTCCCTCTTCAAGTGGTGATCAAAACTAGCATCAGGCTGAAAATGTAAGGAAACAATGAAAAACAAACAGACATTGTATGAATCTATTACAAATAAAAACTAGACAAATTTGACTGTGACCTTTATTTCGATTCAAAAATGCAATTTGATAGACTCAGTCATACATAGGCTTAACACATTTTATTCACATTTATGATTATTTTAACAGATTTCAAGCTATCACACACACGGAGGGATGGACTACTCAAAACCATAACAATTCAGGCACCACTTCTTGGCAGAGGATAATAAATGGATCTTATTCCATTTTACTTAAAGATCACTATAATTTCACAATTAAAACTCACTTATACCTATTTTTTCTTAAAGAAGCTTTGAAATTTATCACTTTTCTCTTATTCGTGACTGATCAAAAAGCAACTTCAAAATTTCAGCCTATATATGGGGAGTCAATCTTTAAAGTTCAAGGATCGACTTTGAAGCATTCACGAGTAAAGTTCTCGTCGACATCAGGACATAACCCTGACAAAGGCAAGTGCGCAAAAATATTCACAACATCCAAAAAAAAAAGTTAACCTGTGAAACATTGAAAAGCAAGTGATCTTAATAAATTACATAGTCCAACAACACAAAAAAAAAACCCAGAAAGTTTCCCTTGACCTCTAATTTCTTTTCTAATACAAAAACAGATCATAGAAAGTAGAAAATGCAAAATCAATTAAACTCGTAAAAATCAATTTCATTTTCAGAATACCAAAGTACTGTGAGTTCTAATTGCCTGTCCAAAATGACTCATAAAGGCTTGTTCAGATATGATGAGTCAAACTACGGCAACATTTTAGTGCACAAATCAATGCGATATGAGATGGTAAAAAACAAACAAATAAACAGATCAAAATGCAATAAAACAAAACAAAAACACTGAGGCAAGAGGAATATATTTTGCCACACAGTGGCAAGAAGTTATGGTGCAATCAAGCTCAAAAGTAAGTGAAGATACAATGTCATGAGTTTATCTTTATCTTATTTTTTTTTTTAGTCATGTGCATTCATTAACATAATGAAAGTGGCGTGGTTCGGCGCACCATATCTGAACACTAAAAATGTCAGGGGGTTTGTCGCATCATATTTGAACAAACCTTATAGTCATGTAGACTTACATGTACCTTTTGAAATCGGATAAGGTAGTCTATAGCCAAAGCCACAGCAATCTTGCACAATCCTTGCGCCCTGGTTCACAGGTGAGAGCAGATAGAGTACAAGAAGGATTTGCAGGTTACTTACATTCTATGCTGTGTTGGAAGAAATGCATGCTATATACAATATATTCCACGACTCATTAAAAAGTATCCAGGTATCAACAGAAATTATCAGTGAATTGCACTGCATAATCAGGGAGCATTAAGTAAAACATATGATCCTTCATGTAGGATGAACCCATGGGTTGTTGTGTGACTTCTTTAAAAAAAAAGAAAAAAAAAACTCTTCTTTATTTCATCAGCATCTCCAAAATAACAAAATTACATTACATATTGATTTGTGACTGTGAACTTTTATATTACAATTGAGTTTGGTGAAATCCATTCATCTGCCTTTGAAAAATCAAAGTCACAAGATATTTCCTGCATTTTTTTTTTTCATAATGAAGGGCTCCTGACCCTTGATTATTGACCTCATGACCCTTATCGACTCCAGGGAAACGTTTGATAAAATGTATTGTCAGATGCAAAGATTTCAGCTACTTATAACAGTTGTCACCAATGACAAGTTTTGTGGAACGCCCCCTGGATTTACATAGCCTTACCAAGTTTCATTCACAGATGATTGTTTTCAACTTGCGGCATGATACACAAGAAACGATATTGGATGGATAGACATCTAGAACATAAAAAAAAGGGGCTTTCAAAACCTATAGTATTGTGCATACCCTGACTGCTACCAGGTCTGGTGGTACACTATTTGATGATTGCTCCAAGTCTCATGACTCCACATCAGTTTTCCGCATGTGTTCTCCCAGCAATCTCAACAGCTTGACTGTGGTTTCTGAAGGCTTTCCTCTTGCTAGCTTGACAAGACTTTCCACCAAAAACTGGCCACTGCTCAAAAAAGCTTGGCATCGTTGCCTGGGAGAAGGAGTGAGAAGTACTGTTCAACCTGCAAGTGTAAGGACCATGAACATACATAATTATCAAGTGGCTACAAGTCCACAAACTGTCAAACTGGTGCGCAAGGTGTGATGCACTGGCTTAGGATTCAAAGTACTGAACATCCACATAACTGCACTAGTGTATTTACTGTATACAAGTGCATGAAACAGATTTATCTTGTGTGCATGAAAGATTTGATCAGAACTGCAGAAAACAAAGGGTTTTGTTCAGGTGGCTTCAGATTAATTCAGTCGGTGATTCTATTATATATACCTACTTGAGATATGCTCATAATTTCAAGTTCGTTTTAATTAGCCACGAGGGGGGGGGGGGGGGGGGGGGCAATAATATCCTGCTTCCAGGTATTCATCATCTTTATGCAGTGTACATTTATGCAAATATTATTTGAGGAGAAATGGAAAAATCAAATGCCATTTTGCAATTGATCTACTCTCATTTTCAAGGATTTTTAGATAGATAATAAAAGGTCTTTTTGCAATTCTGTCATTTTCAAGATTCTCAAGTGCACTATTGCCAATATCATTAAGTGTGGCAATAGCATAAGTATGGGGAAGAGGCATATTCCAGAAGGAATTTTTTTTTTCAAGAGATTATTTCAACAAATACTACCATCAAAGTAGACGTATATTCCCTCACCTGAATCATGAAAAAAGCGATGATTGATACAGTACATGTATTCCATTTTGACTCATTTGTGAAATTTAATAGGATCAGTTCTCAGACAGAGAACAACTGCCAATTAGTAATATGGGCTGTGATTCTGTTTCTCGCTACCCTTGAACTCGCACCTTACGATTAGATCTAGAGTCTAGAGTCTTAACACGGACTCGGTGGAAATACCGGTTTTACATGCATGTGACGTCATCAACTTTATAAGAGCATATAAGTATTCTTATATAATGTAAATTTGTAAGCGGTTAGCAAACTCATAAATAGTAGTACTCATATTAGAAACTAGTTAGGAGATTCTAACGTAAGATCCACGCGTAAACACTAGCGTCCTATAATCTATATAGGCCCCTACGTTCCTACGTGTACACTGTAGCTACTGAAAACATCACGTACCGGTAACCTGTTGTGATAAACAAAAATCGGGTCGGGAGAACCCCCCACCCAGCCCCTTTAATCGGGTATTTAATCGGATATTTGCTACTAGTACCTAGTACTAATTTAAACCTAATAGCTTGGACCTAGAACAGTTACAGTAGGCCCTACAAAAAATATAGTAGGCCTAGGGGCCTACCACCAGTATACCTACGAACATGTACAAACCTACGAACATGTACACACAAACATTGTTCGAACTTCGTCTTCGTGCACGTCAGTAGCGGGTAATGATTTGCGCGCTAACAAAGATCCGCACCAGAGCCTCAGAGGTAAGAAAACTACATCAATAACAATACAAAATGCCACGGAACCTTTTATATTCAAAATTTGATGATATTCTTAAAATGCAATTATTGGACAAAGGAACCCTCAGCGAAATTCGGACTCAATGCACCCCTGCAGCGCGTTGGTGTTATGGCCTATCATGTATGGCAAACACTATAGGCTACATGTACTTAGTATGCTGCGCTACATAGTATACTATAGTATTACGTGCGTGCAAAGACAAAGTTGTCTATAATATGCGATGAAATCCGTGAAAATCATGCACATCGTTTATGATAGAAAATAACTGATACAGGAAATAATTACCTTAAAAGATACTTATCCCCGCTGACAGACTTAGCAAAGTCACCATCATAGATTCAATGTCATTTTTAGCCCCAGACGACATCGAAAACCTGACTATCGCGATGACAGACGTTGACGACTCCGCGCCACAGCAACAAATTTCAGGCATTGGCATGTGTAACCAATGAGATCATCGGACTGCGAACACGTGACTTTCTCTGGTGGACAACTAACACCGATACGGTGTTATTAGTGAAAACCCCCTTTTCATGACAAAACTATAACACCACTTGGGTGTCATTTTAACACCGAGAATCTAACACCCAATGAATGAGAGAATGTTGGTGTTAAATTAACACCGAAGGGTGTCAAATTGTGTCAATTTAACACCAAATTTAACACCCACAGTTTGACACCCGGTTGGTGTTACACTTTTAACACCGCATTTTTTGCAGTGTACAAAAGTGATCAGTTGTTGCTGTTTGCGAATCATGTCATGAAATCAATTAAAGGCATAAAGAGAAAACAGAGAGCTATACAAGCTAGTAAGTAAGCGATTTACCTATATTAATTGGTCAATTTTACCCACATTGATAAAAGGCAGCTATCCTTCCTTGCACAGTAAATTGGCATCGTTATTTATCAACTTGAAAAGTTCGAAATGCTAAAATATCTTACAATTACATTATCATAATATCATGTCTCTACACAGGGCTCGATATTGGCTGTTGCCCGCTGACCGGGGCCACTAAAATTGATGTCGGATTACTAAATTCTCCCAAACACTATCTTTTGGTAGTCCGATGAGGCACTTGAAATTGAAAATGGATTTTTACGTTCCCGTTTATTTCAGGGACACTACATTTTTTTTTTTCCGGGCCACCAAAATTTCAGATTTAAAGATTTTATTAGTCCGACAGAGAAAAAAAGTTGGTGTCGAGTCCAGATTATTCATTATACACAATGTACATTTATATGGCATATACGAATATGTATAAATATTTGGAACAAGACTGAATGCAGCGTCTCTCCGCGCCCGACGAACGTGCGAACGTTTATACCACAAATTAGCACAAATACGATCAGATCTCATGATCGTTTTGTGCAGCGCGCGCAATCCTAGTAATCATTGTGAAAATCCGCACTGTCATCCCTGATGAAGAGGAACGATCCTCGAAAATTTGGATTATTCATTAAAATCAAGATTGGCAATTAATGCATTTCCTGCATTCCTCTGTTGTGACATTATTATTGCTCTTTCTAGTACTGCCAATACGCGGAACAACTACAATATATATATATATATATATATATATATATATATATATATATATATATATATTAAACATGTTAAAAAGGACGGTTACGAATCACTCATCTCCGAAATGCATGCTTACAGCTGCACTCCTTATGGCCGAGTATAAAGATTTTGGCTCCTAGGGACGTTGAAAGAGGCAGACAGGGTGTGGCATGGGGTACACGCGTACCCCTGTGGCCAATTTCCGCTAGAGAAGAAGATTCCAGGGCATCAGCCAGACTTTAGATATAGTACCTACATGCGCTCTCAAGGCAAGAGTGAGGCAATGCGCTAAATGCGTACACTTCCAAATATTATTACCTTAAGAATACACAAAGTATCTAATACAGGTTTGCACAACACAAAGAGTGAGCACGTTAACTATTTTGTTTGCGAGACGTTGATAATACTGTAAAGACGCACAATTTATATAACGATCTCAGTTTGTAATGACAATTCAAAATTCAACATCTTCTGCATGAGCATATTTCCACTATGGTAATTTTCTCTAACATTATAGTCTTCATTTACGTTAAAGCTACAATTTTACGGGATGAAATTCCGAGGACAATGAAACTTATCTCGGTAAATTTAGCCACCTTATATCTGTCCAATGATACAGCAGGATGGTTGTGTTTTTTCATTGTTTATCCGATTGTTTTGATTCTGGTCAACCATGAGGATATTTCCGGCTTCTTTCCGCAAAGTTCGTTCATCAGTGGTTGCCGTTTATTCTATTTCCCTGTGTTGGCTCTCTTATGTAAAGCCAATTGTTGATATATAAGGTACTGAATCGACGTTTATATAGGTGACGTCAACGTTTCTTAATCTTTATTATTTTTCGTGGCGGAAGATTCCTTTTCTTCACGCCTGTGGAAATGACTGAAGCAAGCTTCCTGAAATCGATATGTGTTGTTAAATTTTACACTCTCACCTGACGATAGATACTTATTTCCAAGATCTAAAAAGAAACCAACAACAAACAAACAAACTACCACCACCACAACAACAACAACAAAATGGCAAGAGCTCATGTGGACCTTAAAACGAAACATCTCTGACTATTCCGGTTGACAACCATGACAATAGAAGGATTAACAAACAGATCAGTGGAAATTTCATGATTCAGAAGAAATAAAATGACATGAATTTTGAGAAAAACACAAATTATCAAACACTTGTGTTACTGTTTATGAGAGTCTTATAACATGTCATCTTTTAATAGAATTCGAGAATTAATATTACAAAGGATTCAAATTTCAAATAACTATGTTGTTCAAAGGCGTATTCCTTTCAGTGTGCGATTTCTTCTTAGGGCATTTGAAGGAGGGATGGAGTGTACGACATTGCCATTTGTCGGTTTGTGTTATTGAGAATTTTTCCTCAAGCTTCATGCGAAAGTGGCATTTTAAAAATTGGACGTGACCTTCTCTTCAGTGATTCGATTCTAGATTCTCTCTGTTTTTTCGTGTTTTTTTTCTTTTGGTATGAGTATTCGTATTGTCTTGTATTGTAATGAGCTGTTCTCCCACGAGAGGCGGAGACCTTTTTGATCTGTCCATATTGTCTTCCTCTACGTAGTCAAGCAGACGGTACCTCCCAATCATCGACCTTTGGTATTAAACTCCCAAGTGGTTGACCAGTGTTTAAAAAAAGTGAAAGTTCTGTTGAGCCAAATCAAAAAAAAGGGGGGATGAATATATCAAGGAAAGAGAGAGAGGAAGGGTCCTTCATAATTACACCAGGCTAGAAAGCTTTGCGCTGTTTAAAGTCAGTTGTAAATGGATATTTTCAATAAGCTTAGCTCCGACACCCCCCCCCCCCAAAAAAAAAAGAAAAGAAAAGGTTGTCGTCAAGATGTATCGCCACCATGTACACATTATACAGAACTTCCTTTCACAATCCGACAATAGGCCGGCTTACTAACATTTGTTATTCAGATTTATAGATTTTTACTTTCGTCCTGACGTGTAAAAAGCTATTTCACTAACTAAAATGTCTTGTACCTTACAAAAAGTTTTTAATACTTTGAATCATGTGAGCATTAAAGGTCATGTTTACCTTTGGGAGCAATGATTTCAAAAATGTTCAAGATATCACATTGGATGCATATATGTGTAGGTCAGTTGTATCACAAAACATCCTACCATATAAGAATTTTGCAGTAGACGGTTTAGTCTGGGAACATTTTTGTTATAACCATTGTTCACATTTTGTGTAGGGCCTGTTTAACAATACTTAACATTGATATACTAATTCAAAATTTTACATTGGTTGTTTCTACCCGTAACTCATATTTTAGACCTATTTTGAAGCATTAATGCTGGGTTTTTATTTCATCTGCAAAATGGTTAACTATGCCTTTAAATCAGTTGTTGCTGTAAACATCGTGCAAACCTCGGGCAATATTTTACTGTTTTAGGAAGAATCATGCATTGTCAGAAAGGCATGCAAAAGAAAAATCGAGTTATTATGTTATGTTATTTCAATAATTGTCACATTCTTCTGCCTTCGGAGATGTTATACGAAGATAGATTGATGGTTTATGTAATATACCTGGAGTAAAGTCATCACACGACATGGTTTTCTCTCAGTAAAGTTGGAAGTTTCATAGTAATATTCCATGTACAAACTAAACAATAAGCTCTTCTCAACTTGGATGACCGCACAAATAATCAATACAAAGGACTGCTTGAGAGCCCAATGACAATGATCTCATCAAGATCATAATCAATCAAAAGGTCGTCTTACAATCAACACCAATCTATTTCAAAACTAGCATGTATTGATCAAGAAGAGTATAGTTCCATCGATGACATTAGTTCACACAACTTTCTCTTGGTGGCATATTTTTTTCCTTAAGATTGAGAGGGTAGTTAAGGTTCCTAAAAGACAACCTCTAAATGAGGAGATTTCACGCTATGATTACAGGTAGGCTCTACTTGAAGACATAGAATGGTAGGGCAAGGGAATGTTTTTATCTCAGGATAGAAAAAGATGAAGTTAACGAATTGAAATGATACAATTTATATCCCCAGCAAAAATAGGATAGTGGAGATGATAGACAAAGTATTAGAATGGAGGAAAAGGCAATAATTGAAAATATGATAATAATTATATTTATTGATATATATTATGATTAATAAGATAAAAGTAACATTAACAGCTGTTGTTTGGAGCATGATGTCATTATTATGCACACGACTGCTGTTTTATATTGTATTCGGAAGTATTAGTCTGTAACCATTATCATGAAGTGCAGTACAAACCTTACTATGAACAAAACATGTTCTGCTGGGTAACAATTATAATCATATTGGCTGTTTGGTATAGAACGTGTAAACCTTAATGTCTGTGTTAGTGTGGTGAAGTATATAATTCACATCACGTACGAAGCATAGTCCCAGCGCTGAATGGGGTATAGGGAGTCAAAATATTATACAGTACCATGGATGGCCTGTTCATGCATGCTTTCCTTGAGACGTTAATCATTCTGATCCGTAGAACGGAAACCCCAATAGCCTCGTCGATGCGTCACTATGAACTCATGACCTAGACAAGGCGACTACAAACAATGGAAAGAAACTGAATTAACGAAAATTACTGAAACTGCACTTGTCTATGGTATTCTAATTCAATCAATTAAAAAACTTTGAGAACCCTATGATGAGAGCCCTCTCATTTGCCATAGAGTTCTAGGCTCTTTCTGGAATACCAGTTACACGGTTCTTGAAGCCTAATGGTTGAATGTGCAAGGGAATGTGCATGCCAGCAACACGACAAGAAAGTTCCTAATTGATGCGTTTTGCGTATGTACGCCGCGAACACCTTATTGTACGATATAATTTATAGCATGTGTTTTATGGGGATCTATACAGTCTCATTAATATTATTGTACAAAGAAACGCCTGTTCTATGGGAATGTGTATGGCATGCGGAGATAAAAAGATCAGATATTATTTAAATGAAAACATCCATGGAATTCCTTGAATATAAACGTCGAAAGGAGTAAATACTAACTACAACTGTATATGAATTGTGAAACGGTTTCTTTGATGTACATCCAAAACCCACACACTCAAACACGCACACACACTCACATTCGTACTTAAATATCGAGATGTAGAACCTATAATTGAAACATGTACAGACTTGGTCTCTGTTGAACCAGACAAAACATGGAATAGGGACGTGTTCGATTATTTCAGGCATCAGTGCCTTCGATCACAAAACCTCGCTCCTGTCGACAGAATGTCATGTCAGGCTCCTGTATAGATATTTTGTTTTGACATAAACTGCACGTCCGGGCTGAAACGGTGACACCCGGAAATGGGGATGCGTCAAAGGGCTGCGGATGGACGGCGTGCCCTACACCGACCAAATACAGGCAACCCGTGCGGCTGCGGACTTTGCCAATTTGCATCAGCCCATTTATTTTCGCGAAATACCGTGAGTCAGACACTACTGAAATTGCGTGGTTTGTTTTGTTTGATCGATAGATACTTTATTTTTTGCAAATCAATATACATAAATTACATAATTATGAACATGTGGAAACATACAAAGTATATCTAAAACAGAGTCGTTTGACTTGCATAAACAACGATATAAGAGGAAATCAATGATTATACGGTATGCATGTCTATGCAGCAGGGATTACAATAACAATTGTATCTAAGAAGCGATTATGCAGAGGGCCGCCATTGTAAGCATTGCTTGAAAAGATGGCCGGCCCGAGGAAAAGGTAGGGATGTACTAGATTCGTTACAATACAAATTCTGCTGCGGAGATAGCAGGGGAAAATAAACTCTGATGTGTGATGGTGGTAAATGTGCGTGCAAGTGCTTGAAAGTGCACAAAGGGTGATAGGCTGGAATTTAGAATAATAATTGGTTTGCTGGAAGAGGGAACGACACGTGGTAATAAAAACACAAGAAAAACAAACCATATACATTGATATACATAATTAAAGCTTCTGGTTTTGTGGGTGTTAGTGTTAGCCTTCATGTTCCCATTTAGCTTCATGGACAAGCTGTTATGGGGATTATATCTTGAAGGTTCAACGTTCAATATGAAATGATAGGGTTTGGGTTGTTCTTTGTGTTATATGTGTGTGTGTGTATGTGGGGGGGGGGGGGGAGTAACTTTCTGCAAATTGTTTACAATTGACAGTGTAAAAATGAAAAAATGATTAGGAAAGCTTGGGCAGTTTCAGTCCCCCCCCCCCTCCCACACACACACACACACAAACGAATTTGTGTGTTACTAATACCAACAGGCACAGTAGATGAAGGAATTGGGCGGGGTTTGTTTTATTGTTTGTTTGTTTTTTCCCATTTTTTTTTCCCAAAGTGACTAAGCAAAATGACGACACCTCTAAATACAACATATCATACATACATACATCGTTTGGTGTTTTCCTGCGCGAGACCAAAGTACTGTACATGTGCAGCTATCGTGGCAAAGTAGCAGTCATGATACATTGTGAAATGAACGCATGATAAAATATCAACTGTGCGAGTAACATGAACGGAGGAGACTAAAATGCTTACTACCCTACTGCTTCGAGTTATCATCACGACTGGGTTTTAAAAGTGAGACAAACATAGAATAAAATCTAGCTGCATTCTTATTCAAAGGCTTTGTTTCGCAGATTTATTTTGAATAACAACATAACCATAACGATGTTACCCAATAGCCTATGTCCTGTATTTTTGTGCGTGTTCTTTGACATTGTTTTGGGCTTTTTTATTTGTAGATTATAACAATATTGCCAATTAATTTTGTATTGATGCTGACAGGTTGGCAAGTTGAAATTCAATTCATGATCCACAGTGTTTGAATTTTGTTGCGAAAGAGTTAGAAAAGCAAGAAAGCTATATACATTGAACCGAATCTAATCAACTCTGCATATTGCTAAGGGGCTGAAGAAACCTTCAGAACTGTACAGTAATAATACCCTAAGGCGATTCTCTTGTGATCTACGATCTATTAAGAGGAAATTGAGACGCACGCCTAAACAATACCTTGGCATAGATATATTCAGATATGATTAAACAACAAACAGAAGAGAGCAATTTATATTGCAGCTTTCTCCCTCTATTTCTAAACAGATCAAACAATAAGTTTGCCTGGTGTTTACGGGTTGAAGAGGACGATCTAAACGTAAGTATAAGCCTGTGCCTCTCACCATTTTAAACAACAATCAAGACTATGAGATCATTTTGATATCATACATACATGATAAACCGGCGTGTTATCATGTCTCGTCAATATATAACACAACATAGATAGCATTAGCAAATATAGTGGTTCAAGGAATTACTAAGGAGATGTTCAATGTTATAGTTTCTAAACATGTCATTTCTGACGTTCATCGATTATTTGACGGGCTACCATACATGGCTATACGCCTTCAGTAACTGCTCAAAGGTATCATTAACTACCAAATTCTACCAAAGTATAAAAAGTCAAGGGTGAAAGACAAGGGAAATAAGTGTCAGTTATATTTAGTTCAAGAATGGTCCGTGATACTGAATCATGACTTCCATCCCTTGTAGATCTTGATGGTGTGATATAATCAATCCAGGGGGAAAAAAGTTACAGAAAGTCCGGTGCTTTCCCTGGGGCCTCATACTTTTTTTTAAAGCACTTCAACGCTTCGGATATAAACCTTATTTTCTGCGACTCCGGGTAAATGGTTAGAACCGCGGAAGGATAGGATACAGGATACTTCATTTTTCGTTGAATAGAGACAAAGAAGGAAAAATAAGTGCGTTGAAGCACTTAGATGTCATGATAATTATGTAAGGAA
Source organism: Diadema antillarum (assembly GCF_040938485.1). NCBI lineage: Eukaryota > Metazoa > Echinodermata > Echinoidea > Diadematoida > Diadematidae > Diadema > Diadema antillarum. The sequence goes on along the minus strand of NW_027270997.1, from coordinate 359,086 downwards.
GCCATTCTAATTGTAGCCAATTACGGTATCACATCTTTCGTCATTCTCTCAGTTGAGGATGATGCAGCACTATGCTTTGACACAATTTGACACAACACAATTTGTTTCGTTATTTCTTTTTTTAATCATTACATTGCGGATTTTTAATCATCATCTGATTGATTTTTTCGCTGGATTTGATTAAGTTATTTTAGTTCATTTTCTTAATTAATACATACATGTAATAACGGAATCTGATAATTTTATCTTTCAATTTTGAATGTTCGAGAATTGTCAGCATCTGTTTTGTATGCTAATCGCATATGGATATGGATATAGGTAAATACAGAAATAATTTGTCCAAATGTTAGGATTATAATGACAACCTTTTTTTTTATGAGGGGACTGCATACTACAAGTTCTGCATTATAGCAGTCCCCTCCATTTCCGGCAATTTTGTTTCTGCTTTTACCCTAAAGATTTAACATTAATTTTATTTGTATCTCTGTTGATAATTTACCTGATAGGTGTCTTTATTACATATTATTAGGTTCATTGCATTGGTGTACCGATTTCGTGACATTATCTGTATATGCGAACATTGCATTGTATTCCTAATCATTTGTTTGTTTGAAATTAAATAAATCAACTTGAATTACATTTTGAACCTGATTTATGAGAGAATTGCAAGAGCTCACCGTTCTCATCGTCATCGTCCTCAATGGACTCCATCTTCGTTGACATATCAAAACTGTCTCCATAGCCATCGTCCTCGTCGATAGGAGGGAACCTCGCGAGCTTCCTCGCCGCCGGTTTCCGTAACATTGGCGTCCCCTCTCCAATCACGTCCTCGCCTTCCTCTTCCCACTCATCCTCTACCGTCTCACCTTCGTGTTCATAAACTTCTTCCGCGATGTTGAGTTCTTGGTGCACGTCCTCGGCATCGGGTTCGGGCCGTTCCTCGAGAGGGCTGTTCGACGACGGCGTGCGTGGGTCGACACGCCCAGCGCCGATGTCGGAATAATCCTGCGTATCGTTTCCTCGTTTTTTCAGACCTGTCACCTGTCCGCGATCGTCACTGTTGTCGACTATCGCTCCCTTCAGCTCTTGAAGGAAGTTTACGCGGCCCCTGACGTCCATAATGATCTCTCTATTTTCGTTTTTCAACCATGAAGTCGATCCTATCTGTCTAACTTCAATATCTGCTATGACTGTTCCACAGTAACAGCCACGTATACTGTCTCTACTAACGTTGGCCGGTTTACACTTTTCCCCATTCCCCCTCTCTGAGAAGAAGGGACGCGAGTGTTTAGGAGGGACCGATGGGGAAAGGAAAAAGGGGGGGGAGGGTGTTGATTCCTTGCCAACTTATTTCTCTCTGTCGCGACAGACTTTTCTCTTGCTTAGTGAGTCGAAGTTTGGGAACTCTTACTCATCGCTGGTGCTTGTTTGCTCTGTTCGATGACAGGGAGTCTCTTATGTCTTTCTAGCCGCCTATGACGTGATTTACTCTTGATTTTAGCTTTGTTTTGTTTTCGTTTGTTTTTTAAGATCCATAGTTTTGGTAGAACATTTCTAAGTCAGTTCTGTACTTTAAATTCTAATTGATTTGTATAGATGGCAGTCGAATAGCCTCCTCTATGCAACTTCGATGTTTATTCAAAATGGATAAAGAGAGTTTTAATGAATGTTAATATAACATCTATAGCGGCAGGATTGATTATTGTAGAACTGCTCTCACCTTCAATGACGGTTAAGTGTTAAAGATATTTCTTGATACCTGTACAACTCGACTCAAGGAAATGCTGCCTCTCTCCCTCTCTCTCTCTCTCCCTCCTTCTCTCTCTCTCTCTGTCTCGCTCTCTCTCCAAGAAGCACACACACAACAACAACAAAAACACAAAAAACACCTTTTATAACAAAACCTGTTCAAAACAACCAGAAACATTTTCTTGCCAAGGAATCAATGCAAACTAGATAATTTTAATAACCTAAGCTAAAATGCAATAATTGAAACAGACTTTGTATACTTCCATGCTTGGTCGGATGGGTGGGGAGGGGGATGATGGTCGGGGTTTGATATCCATCAATTTAACATATATCAGTGGAAAATTGAGCAAGAAAATGGGATTCCATCGGAATTTAAAGGGATGGTACAGTATTGGTGGAGATGAGAATTGGGCTTTTAACTTTTTTCGAGATACCAAGAAAGCACTTATGATATAGTACAGAGCATACCATTTTAAGAGGAATTCAAAGTTTATTTGATGAAAATCGGGTTTGGCATGACTGAAACATCCAAAAACAAAGTACAACAAAGCGATCGTAATAAAGTGTGGGTCCCACACTTTATTAGCATCGCACTTTTTTGGATATCTCAGTCATTTCAAAACCAATTATTATCAAATAAACGTTGAATTCCTCATACTTTACATGCTCTTTCATATTTCATAAGAGGTTTCTCAGTTTCTCACCAAAACGTGTTAGAAACCTGAAATTAGGTCTCAACCAAAACTATACGATCCCTTCAACATATAAATACTCCGATCTTATCATTGGTTACTGTTTGACCGGCGGTACAAAGAAATTTCATCCAGATTTGATAGATATAAAAGACAAACAGAAAGGAACTGTAGTAATGTGTAGTAATATGCAGGAACTAACATTGATATTCATTGCAGCATCACTTGCTTTAAGCTTTTATGATTACATGTATTTCATGTATTGTGTATTTGTCCAGCTTTCCTTGGCCTATATCAGATAATTAGGGACATATTGAGTTTCCCATACGTAGAAGGGTGAACTGTTTCCATGGATACTAGTGATGATCAAATATTTTGAGAGAGAGAGCGAGAGAGAAAAAGAGAGGGGGAATAAAGTGAGAGAGAATCGACACAGTCCCGACACATAGTGATGTCCCATTATGTTTTTGTTTTGGATTCAGGTTGTTGTTTTTTCTGCTAAATAGAGTAAGATAAGTTGCCAAGCAAGTGCCAAGTAGAACTAATTTCCGTAGGTACGGCGAAACAGGTGGATATGACAATCAGACCTTCATCAGACACACAGGAAATGACGTCAGGACACTACATTGCCGAAAAGTATCATACGGACAAGGCGACGGAGCATTTCCATGATAAAAAAATCTTAAAACTATATCAAGTTAAGGACTCCTTTTTACTTCTTGTTATTCCATCAATATCGCCGCTAGGATATTCAACAAAGAATCATATGTGACCCTGCATCACAAAACCAACACAGACTGGGATTTTTAGTTAAGGGCAGATTCTGAAAGAGCAGATTTTAATAATGATGCATAACTCAATTCAATGGACTCTCCTAGCCTATCTCAATATTGGACAGAAAGCACTCTTTCTGGCAAAGTGTGAACTGAGAAAAGAGGCTCCGAAGTATATCATTATACACTGTAAGGTCAATTTCAAGCGCTTATTCTTTATCAATCCGTGCTAGCTGCGCAATGAATAGGACAAAAGAGAAGGATGTTAACCACGTTAGCAACAACAATGAAGGGATTATCAGATTCAGCTGAAATTGAGGACCTTCTATTACAACATACTGCCAATAATGGATACTAATTTTCAAAGCAGTAGCACCATCCTTTCAAAGGTTATTAGAGTTGAAAGTGAAGAGTGTATAAAGGATTTTTAGAAATGAAATGGGGCCTCCAAGACATACGTAATCACACTATTCTTTTAAAAAAAGTGTTCTAGAAAAAAATGTTAAAAATCACAATTTCCCATTCGTTTTATGACCTTAAACTTGCAAATAATGTAGAAGAAGAATAGCTTTTTTTTTTAATATGAAAAACTCAAGATTGACTGGTTGACCAATTTCACTTTTTTTTAGTTCTCACGTAAAATCACTTTTTGTTGGTTTTGTGATTCACGGTCACATATGTATTTTAAGTATGATACATGAAGAACAACTATATACAGTACCACATGATTAAAAGGATTAAATTTGAATACATGTACAGGAACACTGAGAACATCAGAACCATCATCACGATCACAATAAATTTACATAACCAAATTGTAAAACCCAAGTGACATTTATGAATTATGTTGGTGGAATATCCTCCCCTATCCCCATGCAGGGTGGTTAAGATATTGTGTTTGAACAGGTTGCCTCTGATGCGTTATAAACTCCCGTAGGTTTAATATTTTGCTACTGTACTTAGGAATTGGTATTGTCAAAAAATGGGATACTTCGTTGGTTTCTCGTCTGTGTAACAACTCTTCACTACACTAATTTCTATCAGGTTCGGTGCGGAGTTTTCAAAATAATATCTTGCTTTCATTTATCATATGCCTTGTCCGCCTTGGACTACTTAACATAACAATGTCAGAATCTCGGAGCTTGGGTATTTGTTCCATGTTCATCGTGTCACTGCCGGCAACCAGGGACAGCCTGATGGTAGTGTCGCTGCCCGGAAAGCAGTAGATGACAGGTTCGAGTCCCACTGGTTCCTTTTTTCCGACATGTTTGTTAATTTACAGATCAGCAGTTGCGATCTTAACAAATTTTCATTTGTAGAGGGAGACAAACTGAAAAGACTCAAACCTGAGCCTTCACCCCTCTGAATAATATCTTTCTTTCATTTATGTTTCTTGCGTGTGTTCGTGTTTGTGTCAGGGTTCGTCTGTTGTTTGAAACTTTCCTTCTTCTGTTTATTTTTATTCCCTCAAAGTTAGTGCCTACATTTCTGCGTGGTATATCTATGCATCAACAAAATCAACTCAATGACAACAGCAGCCTACTGCATGGCAGCGTCATGTATAACCCTTCTCCTATAATAGCTTCTACAAGTAAATCCGTTCTCATTCGACTATGATCTTTACTTTTTATAATCATAAACATTTTTTTTTTCATACGTCAAAAATTGTCCACATATTTTCAGACATTTTTTAAACTGCAGTAAGAGATCGTAGCAGGTCCTTGCTATGCACATTGTACTCACGTATTCTATAGACCTTCAGGGCTACTGCATGAGTGCGAAAAGTAGATAATCAACGTGTACGAAGTGACAGCGCCATCTACTGATATTATCAATAGATCGCAGCCACGACATTACACATTATCCCACCCCCCCCCCCAAAAAAAAAAAAGAAGAAAAAAAAAAAAAGGGAGGTGGGGTCGGGAAGACGTCATTCTTACCCGTATAATGCTGTGGGTTGATATTCAATAACTATACTTGTACAAATATATGCACTCACGCACATTCATGCTCGCACAAATTCTAAAATCTTGCAAGACGTTACATGTATTTGGTGTGAAATATATCTGCTCTATTTATTTGTTTAGTTGGTTGGTCGTTGTTGTTGTTCTTTTTTCGGGGGGAGGGGGGTAGTAAAGTTAAAGTTGTAATGCAGTGCTCCTTTATTACATTTATCCAACGTTTCTCTACAATCTCCTACATAGGGCCTACATGTATAGTAAGAACAACGAACATCAAGCCTTGGGAATGCAAACACTGATATAACATGCAATGGTACATGGACACTTTGTGTTGAATGTCTTGGTAATGTGTAACTACTGGAACCGCCTAGATTAGGTTAGTCCAAAGTTAAAATGCAGATGATGACGCCTATATATAGTCGCATTTCTCAGGCGTTATAGTCCATCCTGAGAACGGAGGCCATATACCTACCTTATAGAAAAATATGAAGGAAAAGGGTAAGTACCGCCCGGATGCCATTATGTGTATAATCCAAGGCAGTATGAAATCGCTTCGATATATCAAAATTAGTGCTTCTGGAGACAACACTTGACTTGCCAAAATGATCGAGGTCATACCACTGAGCCTACTACATAGATATCCACAGCACTTATCAATTATGATGATTCATTGTTATCACCATTGTGGTTCTAACAGTCGTTACTACCATTGATAGTATTCAGTTCAGTTCATTCAATTTAGTTCAATTCAATCTATTGATTCTATAAAAAAAAAATACCATGAATACAGGCAATATATTTTGTACAATGATTAAATGATAAGGATATCATCAAAAAGCTACTGGTTTGAGGGTTTTGATTCCCTTCCCAAGTGCGCACTTCCAGTTTTACTTTATAACTTTGTGGCAACAAACCAACAGACACAACCATATCTAATCCACGATAAGCGATCTAAGGTTTATGTCAAAGGTCGACCATTGACGCTAGAGTGAGTGGAACTTCCCACAGTATGACACTCTTGAAGAGTAAATAGAATGTAAATAAAATACACCAAACGTAATTTTCTCCTTGATCATTTCATTTTCTACCGATGGGATACTGAAAGGTGGAAGGAAAATAGAAATCAGAGTTGGATTGCTCAACGTTCCTTGAAGTATCGTAAAGTTTAGAGTACTTGTCTAACTTGTTATACTGTTTTGAGGGAAACCATACTATGAATGCGCCCGATCTGCATGAGACGGAATAATGTACTGCTACAGTATAATAGTAATCTTCAGGGAGAAACGAACAACACAAAGACCGTGTGTGATCATCGTTACTTATCGTGAACATTTAAAGATTATTATTCCTATAGTAGCATCCTCTTGCCGAGCAGTTACTGATAAAGAACAAACAATCATCTGGACCATGGCAGCTAGCATGAGTAGCGGAGAGGAATCTTCAACAACCATGCGGAGTCTGCGTTGCCCTTCCTGCCTTGAAGTACTCACGGACGCCACGCTCCTGGATTGTGGGCACACGTTTTGTAGCAATTGTCTGCAGCGATACGACGAGCTGCATCGGGACCCAACTCATCTGATCTGTCTGATCTGTCGAGGCAGGACCAGAGGAACGAGTCTCGGGACTTCCTCTGATCGCGGGAGTCAGCGAAGGACTTAGTACCAAAGTACCTGACGCTGACCTGCGTTGCACCTACTGTATACGGCGGGGTAAAGCCATTTCCTTCTGCTCAGACTGCGAGTGTTATTTGTGTGAGATGTGTAATCACAGTCATGTCTCATTCTTGAAGAATCACAATGTAGCATCCTTGCAGGATATGCCTGGTGGAAAAACGACCATCCGTGAGCTAGCTGTTCATTGCTCTAATTACATGCAGGAAAGGAAAGATTTGTTCTGTGAGGACTGTTCATTTAGCATCTGTTTGAAATGTGTGGACTTGGACCATCGTGGTCACAAGGTAAGGAGCCATGGGGAATTTGTGAAGGAACTGGAAGAGAACGTAGCCAGCCTTCTTGAACAAGGCAGAGGTAAGACCTCTGAGCTGCACGAAGCCATCGCAAACATTGAGAACCAGAGTCTGGAAATTAACACAGCTGTTGAGAAGTTGAAGTTAGAAGTAACATACGCATACGATGCAATGGTGAATCATCTTAAGGAAGACGAGGGCGCCCTCGTGAAGCAAATCCAGTCTTTGCATAAAGGTTGAAATGAAGAGCTGAATTTGTCTGAGTTAACAGAGTATCAGAAAATTCAGGACATTGAAGGATGTGCGGCTTTGGTGGCAAATAAGAGCATAAAACATCTACAGAAGACTAGCCTTAGTGTACACAAGTTGCTCTGTACTGAGCTGGAAGACATATTAAACATAGTCGCTGTTGACAAATCCCCAGGCAGAGTCATGGACATGGTTAATACGACAAGATTTTCCTCAGCAAGCGGGGATAATATAAGCCTTGGTAAGTTCACAGTACCATTCCATGTCATCAAAGAAATCGACTTGCCTGGTGTGATGTCTGGAATGACAGCGGTCTCATGGAACAGTGTGGCTATCGGCTATAACAACAAGTGTGGTGTAGATATCGTTGACCCTGCAGGGAAGATTCGGGAATTGGAAGACATCCCATCGCAACACTACTTTGATGTTGCTTTACAAAGAAATAAGACTTTAGTTACAGCAACGCGTAATTCAAAAATCTGTGGCTACGAGAGTGATGGGTCCGTTAAGTTCCAAATTCAGTCTTCTTGGTCACCGCAGATCAGCATCGGTCCGTCGGATGAAATTCTCATAGCTAATAAAACCAATCAGGTCTTGGTCTATGAACCCACTGGTGACACACTCAAGTACACCATTCCGATAAAGGACGGGACACCATGTCATGCATTAGCCTCTAAGTCGGGCTCCATTATCACGTGCCATCGGAATACCGTCATGGTGTGTGATCTCGAGGGAGGAGCAGGGAGTTGGCTAAAAGCCCAAGAAAGAGAAAAACTGCTCTGCGCTCTTGACGAAGAAAGCATGGTGTATGTCGCCACTATTAAAGTCGGCACTGGAAAGCTGGGACTTTCGCTCTTCCAGCTCGATGGTTTGATTCTTCGGGAGAGGCTGAAGTTTCAAGAACTGGACCTGATTGTGCCAAATCATAGGTACCGGTTGGTTTTCCTATCACGTGGTACGCTTGTACTGGCGGCTGGTAATAAAGCATTCTTTTTGAAGGTCGGATAGACACAGCTGTATAGCATATCGCATATGTTGTAGCTCCATAAACGGATAAAAATGAGTTTTCCACACTGTCGACGCCCATGTCAAGAACGCAGGGCATATATGAAGAATACCTTCACTCCATTTGAGTTATTGTTGTTATAGTGCATTTTACTGTCTTATATTCTTGCCACTGTACCTGAGAAATATTGCGTCCATACTTAAACAAGAGACAAACGTATTAAAAATAAAATGTTAACTACGAAGAAAGAGCTGCATGATATCATATCACGGCTTAATGATCTAAAATGAAAATCTAAAAATTGACGAATTTTGCAGCATCTCCAATCGTACAATGATTTCTGTATCTGGATAGATTGATCTTGTACTTATGACTTCAGAACGAACTGCTTTCCTTAAGACCTTCAAATACATTTAGGCAATCACAATCATTAGTTGTTGTTGTAGTTTTTTTTTTTTGGGGGGGGGGGGGGGTAGTTAAAGGACAAGCTCATCTTAATGAGTGGATTTAGTGAATGCACCAATATAAGTAAAACATATCAATGGAAGGTTGAGGAAAGTCACTGCTAGATGAGAAGACCACTGCAGTTTATGATGTCACATGCGTAGAACGATGTGCATGTAAGGAAGACAATTTTGAAGAGAAGTTTGTTTGTTTGTTTGTTTGGTTTATTTCTGCATTTTCTTTCTCCGAATACAATTGCAAATGAAAACAAAATGATACAGATACATACAAATCAATACAAAAGAAATCATTTGCGTAACAACATTCAGTCTGAAGTGGCATAATTATGAATCAAAATAACATATTAAGGCTTACTGTATCTAATAACAAAGGAGAAATCAATACAGGGGACCGTCATCATAAGCAGAGCTTGACGTGGATGAGGCCCTATCTGAATATGTGATACCAATGTAATACAACACCAACAGATGTACTCATAAAACTCTTAATCTTAATACACAAAACACATTTTGCTACAGAAAAAAAAAAACAGATAAGAAAAATAGTGACTTGGCGCTTTAGAACAAGAAAAAAAAACAGCACGCAGCACCATTGACTGCTGCATGGTATAGTAGACAATAAAAGTGTAGGTGTGTGCGAGTGACAGTGCGTCGTGTGTGCAGGTGACAGTGCAAGAGAGAATAAAGGCTGTAGCATGCCTATTTTGGGGGTAAGGTATACGCTTTAATGAATGTATGCAATATCATTATCAAAGAAAGGAAAGGAACGGGAGGGAATGAAAAAAAACACTTTGCATGGATCAGGGCTTACTGAGACTTCAGAAAAAAAAGAAGAAAAAGTACATTGATCAAAAACTACTAACTGGAAACATATTTCAATAATAAATACTTTTTTAAATGAGCTTTAAAGGGGAAGGCTAGTAACTGATCAGTGGGAATCAGTGGAAATGCTGGGAGATGATTGTTCCAATCCTTATGGGATTCATTCAAGAGTTCATTGTATATCTATTGTTGTGTGAAAACTATTTGCTTCAGAATGGTCTCATATTCAAGTAATGTGCAGTTTAATGCTTCCAGGTTAGCGTCCCTGGTCAGTGACGGAGCATTAATCTGCACATTACTTGAATATGAGACCGTTCTGAAGCAAATCATTTTCACACAACAATAGATATACAATGAACTCTTGAATGAATCCCATAAGGATTGGAACAATCATCTCCCAGCATTTCCACTGATTCCCACTGATCAGTTACTAGCCTTCCCCTTTAAAGGAAAACAGTGAAGTACACTGCTTTAATTGATCAGGTAGGTTATTCCAGACATCGGGACCGTAATGTCTAATTGATTTCTGAGCTAAAACAGTTTTGGGGTTTACAAGGTGAAAATCTGTCGAACGGCGAGTTGGATATGTGTGTATATTTAAGTGAAAAATATTATGAAATAAAGAGGGAAGTTGATTTGTTGCATACTTGTACATAAATATACCTGTTTGTAAAATGTGGATGTCCTGAAGCTTCAAAGTATGCAAACGATGAAATAAAGGATCTGTATGAGATAAATATGTGGAATTAGTAATAATACGAATAGCACGCTTTTGGAGTAAATACAATGAATTCAGTTTAGTAATACTACAATTTCCCCATACAATATTTGAATACAATATATGAGGCAAAATTAAAGAATTATATAAAATATATATATAAAATAATCAGAAGTCCCCCCCCCCCCAAAAAAAAAAAAAATCATTTTATTTGAAATGAAAGAGCAGTAGACTTACCTTTGTCAGAATGCAGGGGGAATGATATTAGCCTTGACATTTAGTAACAATTCCAGGGAATGTGTACTTTTCGCATGAAATGGTATTTTGTGAAATTTTCTTTACAATTATATAATCGTAGTGTATGTGATGTCGTGATCTGTAGTAGTCTTCTGATCCAGTGGTCTCGTCACCAACATTTCAAAAATTCATAACTTTGAAACGGATTGCCAGATTTTCCTCAAACTTTCACTGCTGTATTCAACAATAATACTGATGCCTTAAATCAATCACCATTCTATTTAGGGTTTCATTTCCCTTTAACAATAATTCTTGCTGCGAGCGCGAAGGAAGCATATGAAATATTCCGACGTTGATGGCGTTTGAGCCCGGTACAAACTGGTATACCAGCCAATAAGCTCGGTCTGGGAGACTGAAGTCAACATATTATTGAATAGATACTTGAGAATGGTAATTACCAGGTATTGAGCCTTGCGAGAGGAATGTTAATAATCATGAAACCACTTATTATCTGTACAAAGTGTAATGCCAGCGATGACATAAGGATATAATGATCCCCGTCACATTTTATGATTGCGGTATTCTATGTACATTGTACAATACATGTAGGCCTATATCTGGAAGAGCCAGTGGAAAAATGTAACCACCAGAGTATACTACCTATCATTACATGGGCGGATCCAGGAATTCCGTAAAGGAGGGGGGTGGGGACGCCTTTACAAAATTATTGCAAAGTAGGGCGCACGCACTCACCCCCCCCCCCCCCCGGCGCCCCGCCTGGATCCGCCACTGCATTGTGCATTTAGGACATGGATGCTAATCCAAGCTATGCACGTAATCATTTCTGTGGTAATCATTATTAGCTGTATTATGCCAAGGAGGTATATTCTAGCTGTACATGAATAGATAGTCGATGATACTCCTGTACATTGTAATTGTAATATCACGTATTGAGTGATTCGCATTTTAATACATGCCCCGCTTTTCAGTGGGCCACTCTTTTCCATCGCAATATTTATTTTATTTATTTATTTCAATATTCTTTTAGCAGGGTAGCCCTTTCAGTTGGTTAACTGTTCTACCAAGGGGCCCTGCAATACTTTCTTTTCTCTGAACATTGCAAAGAATACATCTCTATTCTTGTTATTATCATGTACAGAAGTACCTTTGAATAATCCATACTGCATTATGCATTTCTTACAAATTGATAGAGTAAGCTCTTTTGTGTAATGTATGATTTGCATGTTAGTCACTTTTTTTTGTTAAATAGAAACTAATGATATAGACTATCACATAGCTTTCATTAGTGTTGAGCGGATTGTCTGATTTTCCTCAAACTTCTGCACTCAATGAGCCCATTTCTTAATCCCCTGAGTTCCCCTTGAAGGCCCTCACAATGAATGTACAAATTGTGGAACAGAATATTGGATAATATCGAATGTTCTTGAAAAAAGAAAGAAAGAAAGAAAGTACTTACAGATGGAGGTTAGTACTGGAACACTTTAAAGATACAGAAGATGAGATCACATGTGACAAAACTTTTTAATACAAAACTCATATACCAATATAGCTCATAAGACTTCGATATGCATCTAACAAAAATCATACTTTCTGCAATGATAACTTTAAGAAACGGTAAATCAATCAAGATGAAATTTCAGGATATGAGACTGTGATTTATTTAAGTCCTGTTTTGGTTTTGTTGTTGTTGTTGTTTTTTTGCTGTTTTGTTTTGTTTTTTGCTTTTTTGCTTTTTTGGGATCGGGCGGGGAGTCATCTTTTATAAATGTGTGAGCGTATTTGTATTTTGTTACATTTTAAAATTGGCTTACTCTTAGAGTAAAGGCAATTATTATGATTCGGTGAATTATTCATACTGACATCTGTAACAGCAGCGTAGTGGTAGTTAAACAGTAGCTGCAGACGCTAACTCTATCTTCGTCATAGTGAAATTTATATTCGAAGCTCATCAGCATCCATTTCGAAGCATCTGTTCTTTCAGTGAGAATCTTCAATGTTCGTGACAAAAATATTGTGAGACCTTAACTTTCCCTTGCAGTTGCTTAGTTGTCATTCATTACTGCCACGCTTTATTGTATCTGTCATGCATATCATGCCATATGTGCCAGGTCAAACACGCCCTCAATTGCTTCATCTGTTCTGTTCATTATGCGATATCGTGTACGATATATTCACTTATGATACATGTACCTTGATACGCTATGCTATTATATTTTGAAATGGTATGTATTCTGTTACACTGCATTCTATTCCCTTTGTTTTTCAATTTTTATATTTGTTTGTTCAGTTCATGCATAACAAAAGTACCACTGACTCCCTATACGATCTCTTGAAACATAATCTTCTGAATCATAACATAGCTCAGCTTTAAAATGCCACCATCATAGCTGAAAATCAAACGAATCTAAAAGGTAATGGGTCTTTAAGAAGGTATGTTCTTATCATTCAAACATAGACCCAGGCTGTTTCATTACAAAATACCATGGGCCTTGGACAAAGTAATTACAAATAAGTAAATCACTCAAGTAAGAATTATTGCAAGTATATCATCTGTACAATTAATGCTACAAAGATCACTGTGGCTGTAAGTTCCTGATTTTCATGATGAGGCTTTGTACAAAGTAATTACAAATAAGTTAATCACTCAACTAAGAATTATTGCAAGTATGTCATCTGTACAATTAATGCTACAAAGATCACTGTGGCTGTAAGTTCCTGATTTTCATGCTGAGGCTTTGGACAAAGTAATTACAAATAAGTTAATCACTCAACTAAGAATTATTGCAAGCATATAATCTGTACAATAAATGCTAACAAAGATCACTGTGGCTGTAAGTTTCTGATTTTCATGTTGAGTGTGAACATACTGTGATTCTAAATAAAAGCAAGAAAAGCATTAGTAGTTTCAACCAATACAATCCTGTATGAACACAGGAAAATGAAAGTCTTTTTTGTTGTTGTTGTTGAAGAAATGAATAGCCAAAGTAATCAATACATGTAATTTGAAATTATTTATAGTAAATGCTACTATCAATAGCAAAATTATAAGAAAATATGAAAGGGAAATAACCTGAAAACTTGAAGTCTCTTTCAAAGAAGCACACACACACACATACACACAATAATGTATGCTGTAAAGGAGAAGCTCCAGCTGATCCATAATAGGCCAAGAGCACTAGTTCAAAATAGGCTTATGGTAGAAACAAACTGACCTTTTCAGGATGAGTCTAGAAATATGTTTAGAATACCAACAATCCTAATAAATTCTCCCTGGGCTTGTGCCACTATCAAAGATGACGTTCTTGGGTTTTTTATAACTTTGGAAGTTCATTATCATCAATTAATACACATAAAAAATATTCATTGAATTATTTTGACACACACAAGTACCGGTTAAACACTTGAGCTTTTCCTAACACCCATCATGGCGTCAAAATGGGCGACATTACTGTTTTCCATGCGATTATAACAACATGCAATTTTAACCCTAAACTATGCAGGTAGGTATCACCAATGTGCTCTATTAATGTCAATTATATGTCTCGACAGGCGGCCAAAAATACTTATCCAGAAGTTTTGCAACACAAAGGCATACAATAAAAACCAAAATAAGAACGCCATTTGTGAAAACCAACAAAAAGTCGCACCCCTTAATTTTACGTGAGGACTCCAAAAAGGTGAAACGGGTCAACCAAGTCAATCTTGAGCTTTTCATGTAATCTGAAAGAGCTACTTTCATTCTACATTATTCTTAAGTTAAGGGTCATAAAATGAATGGGAAAGTGTGTTTTCAGCAGTTTTTGTACAACCATTTTTTTTTGTAAAGTAGTGTGATCAGGTAAAGGTCCCCTTTCATTTCTTAAAAATCCTTTGCACACCCTTCACTTTCAACTCTGATAACTTTTGATAGGAAAGTGCAACCGCATTGAAATTTGGTATTTATGGACAGAATGTGTTAATAGAGCATGCTCAATTTCAACTCAATCTGATAATCCCTTAATTGCTTTTTAATTTGCTAGTTTACATCCTGTTTTTGTCCCATTCATAGCACAGCCAGCACAGTTTGGTAAAGATTAAACGCTTGAATAGACCCTGTATACTTTACAGCCTCTTTTTTCCGTTCATACTTATCAAATAAACATGTATGAATAGGTTAGGAGAGTCCATATGAATTTAGTTATACATCATTTTAAAGCTTAGAGTCTGTTCTTTCAGAATCTGCCCTTTACTAAGAATATATGTCTGGCGACTTTTTGTTGGTTTTGTGATTAAGGGTCACATTTAGGACTATTGTTTTTTTCTTGGAAGTAGGTCTCAATGTATCTTTTTTTTTTTTTTGGTTGTTTTACCTCAGTTGATAATTAACTTTTTTTCGATGTTTTTGAAGCATATGGAACTCAATAAAATACGTTTTGAGAAATTTCGATAAATACATGAATAAAATCGCTTGAGCTCTTTGAGAAACAAAATTGAATTTAAAATGGCTGCCATTTCCCGTTTTCTCATAAATTTTCAACTAGGTAACCGTAATACACACTTTAAATGTCTAGATATGTATGTTGCGACACAAAATGATCATAGACTACGTATGGAGGGATATTTTCAAGGGCCCAAGTAGCAATTTTTTTAATTATATTTTTTTTCTAATTCCATTTTACAACTCCACACCATATAAGTACGTATTGTGTGTATAACATATTTACAGCTGCATTCATTTAGTGAATAAAGCAAAATCAAGCTTTCTAGACACGTATCAGTGATTAATTAACTTGTTGTTTCTTACATCCGTCAGCTACTTAACAATCTTTTAATTAAAAAAAAAACTGAATCAGTTCTTATGCATGATGTAGGCTTACATAAAAACATTTCACCATCGGTAGAGCTGTGTGCCTAAACAGAGTGGGTGACATTTAGTAACATAAACATGGGTCGGTTTTATAAAAGTCTTATGAAAGACTTTTCGCTTATGAGAGACTTCATGAAATGGATTTTACTTCTCTTTGAAAGTCTCGCATAGGTACATATTATAATATGAGAGAATGAATAAATCAACTCAAATGTAGGGCAATTTGTCGATCAGTCACTTTCTCACCTTCTGATAAACAAGGCGCCTTGGCGACATGCAACATGTCGTATTGCGCAATGCGCCTTAGGCGAGTTTGTACAAGTCGCCTCCTCGTCTTCTCGCCTTAAACAAAGCGCCCTGGCAAGTTTTTACAAGTTGCCTGGTGAGTTTGTAACAAGTCACCTTCTTTCTTTCTATTCTTAAACAAGGCCCGTTGGCAAGTAGCCTTCTCGCCTATTTTAGCCAGAACAAGGCGCCTTCGAGAGTTACACAAGTCGCCTTCTCGGGGCACTTTTTGTTTGCGTATAAAGTGTGCACGTGCTGTTACTCCGGGAAGTTGTGCATTTTTTTGTCGACTGGAGCCAACCGCAAACACACCAGCAGCATGTGCAGTAATCGAGAGTCACTTAGCGATAGCGTACAGACGTGGATCTTGGAGACTTTTTGTGCGTGTTTTTCGTGTGCTATACGTTGTGAGAAATATATGAATATTCTACTAATTTTGCTTATTGATTTGGAAATATTCTGCCTGTATTCTCCGCTGAGGCGAACAAAATGAGCGGACGACTCGGAGATTTGAGCGCCAAGCAGGCAGATGCCTTGCAATCGGTATGTCATTTCCCGTATTGATTTTGTGTTTTATAAACCTGTAAATCAATTTGAAATGGAAGATTTTTACATTGTATGAACAGTTAAGAATTACTATTCAAGATAGCCAATTACTGTATTGTCATTACAAAAGTAGATTAGGTTGACTATTCTTCAATGAATGCAACGGAGCACAGAAAATCGGATTCCATCCCGATGGGATCCCATCTTCTTTACTCATATTTGTTCATATCATATGATTATTTCTGGTCAGTTTCCCTTTCTTGTTGGAATCTGTCAACCAACTATTTACTTTTTCACTTCTGAAGTAGAAAAACCATCATCATGCTTAAATGAAAGGCAAATCTGGGGTTTCTGTTAACACTGTTTTTTCACATGGATAGCCTTTAGTGTGAAATTACAGTTCCTCTATCACTCTGCGAGAACTAGCTGAATCATATTGTCACTGAGTCTCTATGTTGTATTGGGTTTTGGAAAATGATGTTGCTTGTATTTTTATCAATCAATAGTGACATATTTTGTTGTATATTGTGCGATGACTACGAAAATAGTAGTTATAGGGGTACTGTGGACTTTACTCATAGTGTAACGGGTTGATTTATGGAACAAAAAAAGACAGGAGCTTTGACATAGAATCATGTTTTTCCGTCAGTTATTTGTATCAAAGGACGGAAATTCATCTGTATAGCTTCGGGGAGACACTTGTGCAATGAGTACTTTATTACTTCTGAAATAGTATGATCATAATTTTGATAAGTGTATTGTGATTGTCATGTTCATAAAAAGTGAATCTTAAGCATGTACACAAAACAGGAAAATTCACATGACCAATGACAATATCTATCAGGAGTCTAATTTTTGTTATCACACATGTATGTATTATCATATAGAACAAAAATATTTCTAGATTTCTTTTCTTTTTCCCCCGTGCATAGGTTGCGATAGCACTAACAAAAAAATGTGGGAAGCTATAGGCTTGAAAGAGAAAGATTGTAAAATATTACCCTTACATAAGTTCTGAATAGGTTGAGCTTTGATCTGTCAAATGCCTGCTTGCTATTGCATACTAGTAATGAAATTAACTTGAACTTGAATATATATCATATTGGCTTTTCGGATTAGTCTTGGTATCAAGTATGAAACACATAATCATGCTACACTTTCCCATGTCAAGCCAAAGTCAAAGGAACGTTGCAATTTGTTATCTATTATTAGTCGAAAGATCATTATTTTTTGTAAGAAAATCGTCTTAATTATCTGTCAAATGCGAGTTCTCTTAAGTTTTCGGGTTTTTTTTTCTTTTTTCATCCATCCATTCAAAACAAGATATATCTATACATAGATATATGCCTTAGCTCTGTAATTGTTCGATTTATTCCAGTCGCAATTTGTCACGCAATGTCTTCTCATATGAATTGTGATTACTTATTTGTGTGCTTGTGTTTTTTTTTTCTTCCGTCATTTTCAGATGAAAACAAATTTGAGCGATGTACTACAACCTCGACACAACGACCACGTGCTTTTACGCTTTTTGAGAGGTGAGTCTTTCCCTTTCCCTCATTGAATATAAAAGCGAAAAACAAAAACAAACTTTCAAATTATGAGAAGTTTGCCGGTGATATTGTGTATTTTCTATATCTTATTGAATTTACATCTTCAGCAAAACCGCTCTTGAGCGCATGCATTTTATTCTCTTCCTTTCCCGCGCTTGCTAGTAAAGTGATTGGACTTGTTTTTTGCTTGAATTATATGCGAATAGTAGAATAAAGTCGATTTACGTCACAACGCCTGCCATTAACAAGTAGTGCCAGTCCGTTCGGGATTAGCAAAAATAGGAGTTCAAATTAATGAAAATTAATGAGTCTCTGTCATGTCTGTTATAATAACAATGCTATTTGTTGCGTTAATTTAATAAACAAAAGAAAATATGAAAGAGTGACCAACGTGAAGACTATAACAGATTATGCATCTGGGGCCCGTTGCATAAAAGTTACAATTATGGTAACTTTGCCATCCAATGGTAACTACCATGGCAACAATACTCAACAGCCAATCAAAGTCAAGAATTCCATGGAAGTTACCATTGGATGGCAAAGTTACCATAATAGTAACTTTTATGCAACGGGCCCCTGGTCGATAGACTTCGAGAGAATTAATCCCAAATCCCTTGTATTGTTTTTCTCTCTTTCTCTTTGCCCCTCTTTCTCTTTCTCTTTGCCCCTCTTTCTTTCTCTCTCTCTCTCTCAACCACAATAAATACGCAAATAAAGATAAGGTGGTGATGTCATAACCACACGGAAAGCTCCCAAATCTGTAACTTCACAAAAGCACTTTGTGTTTACTTTAGCAGTAAAACAGAATAATAATTAATGTTGACGCTCAAAACAGAGTAACTTTCTTATATTGGGTCCGAGTTTGATGAAATTTTGATTATTGTCTTTTGATATAGCGCTATTCCTATTGAAGTATGCTTAAATGTTATTTAATTGGAATTTAGGGTGCTAAATGTTTGGTGTTTTATGTTTTCAGCACGAAAGTTTTCAGTGAAAAAGGCGGAGGAGATGTTCAGACAAGTGAGTACAAACCATAATTATTTACTCTGGTATTTATGGGCCAATGATTACATTAGACTATTTTGCGCTGATTTAGCCACTTATCGCGTCTTCTCTCTTTCTCTATTTCTTTCTCTCTCTCTCTCTTCTTGAAATCCAATTCTTGTTTGGAAAAAACAGTTGTTTTCAAGCGAAAAATTTTCTTCTGAGAACTTTTACATTGATCGTAAGAAAGCTCTTACAATTTGTTATTTGCCACTAGTATTCATTACACAGTCATTCATTACACAGTCATATATTGTGGACTCCAGATAGTTCTTTTTTTTTTTTCATGTTTACTCTGTCATGTCTGTGGCAGAAAAAAAAATAAATTGAATTGAATTATAGACAGGTGCGTTAATGAGTTACATTGACAAAGAAGAGAAGGGACGGAAGCATAACTGTGAAAAACAAATTTCTAATTAATGATTAACTTATAGGTATTACGGGAAGCATCATTGCTATTATTTACTTGATATAATATTATCATTATTGTTGTTGTTATTCGTGTGTCTAATCAGTAACAATATCAGGAGCTCTGTTACATCACAGCGCAGTAGAGTATATTTACATAGTAGCTGCGCTATACAAATTTGTCTAATTATTATTATTATCTTTACTGCTTGACAACATTACCGTTGACCTTACCGACGAAACATTAGCAGGGAATGGTTATGTTTTAAAATCACTATGGGAAGTTGGGAGTCAAAACTAAACTTAACTACAGGAATTTGTTGAGCAAAAAAGGAATTTTGTAGAAAGTATGCACTTTCATAGTTTTAATATTAATATTTCTCTCACAATGTTTGAAAACACACACACACACATGCCCTCACACCCACTCAAAGGAATACACAGGCGCTAGAAAAGTAAACGAGATTGGGGCCTGACGTGAACACTGTATTATACAGGTTGAGAACGTATAGTTAAGGAAATTTATTCTCAATATGACCCACCAAGTTGGCAAGCAAAAATGAATGCACGTACAGCGTAGTATGATAGTTGTATCGATACGAAAGAGTGGTTCAAACCATCTGCACAAGTTATTAATTGACGAAAGTCCGTAAATGGTTGAAAAAGTGACAATGGAATGTATTCATTGTTGCTCAGTATGGGGGGGGGGGGTCTTTTTGCACATATCTATCTTAATCTATTGTGTCTAATCATTTGTCTTTATCTTATCTATATTCATATAGGATCTGATATGGCGTAGTCAGAACCGCGTGGATACAATTCTTGAGTGGTTTCAGATGCCTGAAGTAAGTACAAATATTTGAAATTATGCAGAATATGAATACGATCAGATCTTTTTTTTATTTACCTTATTGTATGTTTGATGTATATTTAGACCTTTTTTCCTACAAAAGCAAGAATTTATAAAATAATGTTAATATCATGCCAGGGGGAATAAAAACACATCATCCACATAACTCTTGCGTATCTAGCGCAATTATGTTAAATTAGCACGTGCTATATATCTTACACGTGTTGATGGGTATTACATATCATATCAACAATGGCTGTAAACACACACAGACACACAGACACACACCCATACACACACTGATTGGATTGTTAATTGCCAACCCTCTCAGCTAAAGTCGAAACAAGTTGCAAGGCCTCTGTAAAAGGCCGTTGTTAATGACGGGGCTAATGTGCACAAGTGACTTTCAGTTTAAAGCACCGTGCTGAAACCGGGAAAGGAATCCTCCTTATTATGGATAAAGACAGACCTAGTCAAACTGCTATCGTGCAATGGCCGTTATCAAAAGTGTAAATTAGACAGATGACAAAACTTACCTGATTAATGTGACTGTAATGACAGTCATTTGCATGATATTCATTCTTCTCCAGAGAGAAGCTTGTTGAGACTTTCTCAGAAGGAAATCTGTGTTTATCATGTGTTTTATCTCTGTTCAGCAATTGTTCACATTGGGGTGACCAAGCAATTTGGTCAAGGCTGTCTTGTACCACGGCATCAGAGACTGATTTCCTCATATGTATAAATGACTTCCGTCTCTGATGTCATGCAAAAAAAACCCATTAAGGAATTAAAGATTAAATGCAGCATTGCTGCCAAATAGACTAAAGTATAATCGTAAGCAATGCTTAACTGGTGGAGTCCCAAAGACCACATTTCCACAGTTAATGCTTTTTAAACATAACTTTGGCTAATTACTATTAAACCTGTATCTAGGTCCTGTACATCGTAATATTCACTGGAGAAATGTGAAATTTCTACAAATCGAAAATTGTGTACTGATACTTACAAAGATTAACGTTCTATATTTTGTCGCAAATTAAAGTAAATCTTTGTTATCTTTTACTTCTTGTGGAGATTTGAAAAATTGAACCAGTTTTATCTCTTATCCTATTGATAGGATAAGCTGGAGTTAAATTCAGAGTTGCCCACCCATTTTAACAGGACAGGGGTATGATAGTAATGATGCCTTGGCCTCTAACTCTGAGTTGCTACCGTGTTTTTATAACGGAGTCTAACAGTATAAGACGCGTTATTATAACCAGAGATTGGACTTTTTCCCCCACCATTTGAGATCTCCTTTTCTAAAACAAAACAAAAAAAAAGCCTATCACAGTATGTATCAAATTGAGGAACATATTATTTTAGAATTATTTGAATGGAATTGATTTCAGAGTCTTTGCTAGCCGAAGTTGGAAGCTGACAAAGTGGCCAGTGTATCTCTCCACATCATATCAAATAATTGTGACATGTATGATACTATGATGTGTATTATGATAATGGGCAATCCCTATAAAATATATTTTGTTCTATATGATCATTTATTATACTTTAAGTATACACTTTGCTTGCATGTTATTCTATCATTACTGCTTTCCTCTTCCTCAAAACTGTCTTACCATATTGACCATAGGACCTATATATTCAATTGCTGTCTCTCTACATTCCTTGGGTTTAGATGAGGGACAAATGCAAAATTAGTCTGAAAATCTCAATCTGATAGATTTAGAAGTCAATCTAATTTTTAAGTCTAATTTTGGATTTGTCCCTAACCACAATACCAGAGACTGATTTCCAATCTAAACAATTTAGAGAGATGCATGGAGGAACTTAGTTACTGCATCACACTCGCTCATTAATTCCTTAAATTTCATTTTGTTAATATTTTCTTGCCGTATAAATAAGAAAAAAAAATGATATCAATACTCTAGGTTAACTTTAGGGCTGAGGGGTTATTATGGTGTGAATTTTGGAGTACAATATCATATATTTACGACATACAGTTACGCCATTTTCTTATGACATACAGTTACGCCATTTTCTATACTCTGCAACACACCCCTTGAATCTCTGCAGTTGTTGTTCACAGCTGCAACATGTGACCTTTCTGTTTTCTGTATTTTTATTTAGTGACATATATTTAATTGGATTTTTTGTTTTGTTTGTTTTAATCGGTTTCCCCAGATATAGTTGGTCTTAAAAAACATCCGTACTTTAAACTTCCCCTAATCTGATTACTCACGGGACCTGCGGCTGTACAAGCTAATGCTTTTACGCAGGCCCCATCATATCTTTTTCGCATTATGACCACAGTGTAATTCGCATGCATACAGACCTCGTGTTTATACCAAATCAAACTTCTGTACATTCTGATGAAGTCTCATCTGAATTATGTTTTGTAGAATTTTCGTATTTATATACTTTATTGTGATATGTGAGAAATATGAAAATAAATTGAAATGAAAATGAAAATATAAACCAACATGCGCCAATTTTGAGTGTAGATGGAATGACAGTCCGCCCCTTCGTCAATGTCTCCTCAAGGTTTGCCTAAAGTACTGGCCGGGAGGCGCCGTGGGACTGGACAAAGAAGGTCACATCGTTTGGATTTCCCCCCTTGGCAACGTCGACCCAAAAGGTACTGCGTAGGTACTGCATCTGGTATACATTTGCAAATTGATTATAGTCACACACACACACACACACACACACACACATACACAAACAACACGCAAGTACACTGATATGAATAACAATTGATTATATTGATTATATAATCATAATTATTATATATATTTATATACATATATATATACATATATATATATATATATATGAGAGAGAGAGAGAGAGATAATGTGTCTACATAAGAATACAAAACATTGATTTAGCGAAATCATTTTGTAGTATGTTAATATATTTAATTCTTTACAATTCTCAAAAATTCCATATCTTTATTACATCATGCCCGAAGTTTAAAGTGTTCGAACGTATATACCTACCACGAAACTTTCCGATGCATGTTGTTTTGATGTTTTGATTTGATTTAGTGCATTCTGAAAGTAAGATTCCGCATCATTTTCTGGTAGACGTCGAAAAATAACGTAAAACCAGACAAACAGAATGGTTGAAAAATCCAACATAAAAATGGGAAAGTCATAAGATCTTGCACGTATGATATGTTTGTAGCAGCAATGGTAGCAACCACACTACATAAAGAAGATTGACGAATGTGATAATGTCATTGACTTAGATTTTTGCACAATAATGTCTGAAATATCATGTTTTGGTTTACAAGTTCATGTAATAGGAACTATTGTATTTTTTTCTTCTTGTAGGGAATTATTGCTAAGTAGATGCAAATATGCTTTTTTAGGTATTTATTTGAAAATAATCTGACAACAGCGTTATTCAAGAGGAGATTTAGTATATAATAATACATTAAATGTCTGTCAAAATCAATCAAAATAAGTGTCTGTAAGGTGATGCATAATCAATATTGTGACTATTTGATAGTATCTGTATCTGTGTACATTATATGTGATTTGCAGTGCATACAATAACATTAATTCGAATTTTTGCTGTTTCGCATGTTTCCCACAGGTATGTTGTACTCCGTGAAAGCAGGTGATGTTATCAAGACAAATATCCACATTCTGGAACGGCTTACAAAAGAGCAAGAAGCAGTTTCGAGAAAAGTAAGTTAGACAGTTACTACAGTTCTTTTCGAGGCAATAGATTATATCTATACTTAATAGATTTAGAAAAACATTCAGTTTGCTGGTGCATAAGAATGTTTACTTGCCCCCTGAAATCCCCCGAGAAAAACAGCAGACTAGTTTTTCTTGTTATTGTTAGGTTTTTCCCCCCAAAAAAGTTGATAATTCTTCTTCTGTTGTGTCGTTGAACTATGCGACAATTTAACCACAATATGTATATTTCATATCTTGGGGCGAAACAGCCTACTGCAAATGCAGCTGAAGTTCAACTAGAAATCACAATTGAGTAAAGAAACACACACACACACACACACACACGTACGCACGAAAACAAGAGGGAGTAAATGAAACAAGCAATTAGCTTCTTCTGACAGTATACATCTTCAGTGATCAAGATGGTTGTGCAAGTTTTATAGTGATCACTGCCTAATCACTCTATCACAATTATCGCACACTCTGACACTCATACACATGGAGTGTGTTCCAGAGATAATATCATAGCGACACAACTTTTATTTTATTGTAAAATGCTCTTTGAAAGATCAGTTGATCAATTCATTCATTCCTGATTGATGATTGATTGATTGATTGATTGATTGATTGACTGATTGACTGATTGATTGACTGATTTGATATTCAGCTTCGTCGCAATATCGAGGGCATTACGATGATTATCGATCTCGAACACCTGGGCACATCGCACATGTGGAAACCGGGTATGAATGTAATGACGGAGGTGAGTGGACTTTTATATTCGTCTTTTTGAAGCGTTTGTACATACGACACAAATAAGGTTCGAATTGTTTGTTTGTTTACTTTTCCATCTGAGAAGATGGCTGGATAGCCCATATTCAGCTACGTTAAGTTGGTCTTCCATGGGGTCCAGTTGGATGTGAGGTGGGACCACTTCACCGGCATTGACCGGGTTAAACACCCTGCTCTTTGCGATGAATGAATGAAGCGGGATCTTTTACGTGCATGGTTGTTACTCTCTCATACACATGACCTCTATTTTATGTCCTATCCTAGGGACAGAGTGTTTTGCCTCAATATGATAATTATATTACGATAAAGATATAGATTATATAAACCGATCCAAAAAAAAAAAACCAAAGCAACAACAACAACATGCTCTCTCCTGTCGCCAAAATACAGTGTACATGTAGATTAACGCACATATTATCGACTCGCTTTTTACCAGTAGTGGTCATGGTGAAACACCAGGAATTAAAAGAGTGAAAACAGACCCTTCTGGCTTTTTTTTCACTCAGACCCAATCAGCGTGCAGGAACTAATAACAACACTATTAACAATTATCTTTACACAGTTGCGACCTTATTTGATATTCTCTTCTTGCTTTGTTGCTGTTATTGTTGTTGTTGTATTGTGCTTACTAACTTTCTTATTCGTCCTTGCTTGACTGATTTTTTTTTTCTCATTTCAAAATGAAAATTAAGATCGCTTGTCTGTTCGAGCAACACTACCCGGAAGTGATTCACCGCGTGTTTATTGTGAGACCGACGAAGATTTTCCCGGCAGTCTACATCGTACTGAAGCCTTTTCTCAGTGAAGGCACGCGGGAGAAGATCAAGGTGATTGGAGGTAATAATCTTACCTTGTATATATAAGAGCTTGGAGGAATTAGTGCAAAGAAAGATATTTTCCTAACTCCATATGACATTTGAGTTATTTCTTACCAGAAAACATTGTTCTGTAGGTTATGACTTCTTCCGTCTCAAAAGCCATTCACTCAGGGATCGTAATTTATACTTTTGGATGTAATTTTTGTATACAATATTATTCACCCCCAGCAGATTTTCTCCAAAAGGGGAATATTGTATATATATATATATATATATATGATCATAATGGTATAATTAATATTATAACAAATCAGTACATATTCAGATTGAAGAATCGATCAACTAACTCTGGTCCAACCCTTATGGAACAAACACAGTGTTACCACAGTGTGTTCACATAGTTGACTATGTGTAAACAATGTGTTAACCATGTGGTCACAGTGTTGTCACAGTGTGGAATTTGAGATCACATAGTGTACCACATAATTGGCATACCGAACACAGAGTGGCACACATATACCACAGTGTGGTATAGTGTTACGACAGTGTGTTCACATAGTTGACTATGTGTAAACAATGTGCTAACCATGTGGTCACAGTGTTGTCACGGTGTGAGATTTGAGATCACATTGTGTACCACATTATTGGCATACTGAACACAGAGTGACACACATATACCACAGTAAGGTATATATAGAACTATGTGTAAACCCTGTGTTCATAATGCTACCACAGTCTGGTATTTCAGTTTAAGTGTTTTACCACATAATCCCCACATAGATCACATACTGAACACACTGTGAATCATGTTTGACACAGTGTGGTATATTTTGAACTATGTGTAAACCCTGTGTTGATAGTGTTGTCACACTGTGGGATTTCAGATCCTTCATTTACCACATAATCCACACAGACTTGGCATACCGGACACTGTAACTTGTGCTTACCACATGTGGTATATATTGAACTATGTGTAAACCCTGTGCTCGGTGTTGTCACTTTGTGGGTTTCAGATCATTCACCTGCATCATCTCCACATACTTGGCATACTGAACACACAGTGTGGTTTATTTATGTGTAATCCTGTGTCCATAATGTTGTTACACAGTGGGATTTCATATCATTGATTTAACACTATAATATCCACATACTAGATGTTAAGGAAAAAACACTACATTTTTTTATTTTGAATAACTAAAAAATAATGAAAATTAACTTTCCTCAAATTTACACAGAAGGTAGCCGCTGAATAACGTACAATCTTGTTGTGTAATGTTTCAAAATATTGCAGGGAACAGCAATCAACAAAATTGTATGCCTGTATTAGCTATATACCTAATGTGTAAATTTGTGGAAAGTTATATTTTCATGGGTTTTCAGTTATTCACAATCAAAAGCTCAAACTATTTTTTTCAACATCTAGTACTTTGACACACAATGACTCATGTTTACCGCATATTGATGTATATTGAACTTTGCTTTAGTATTGTCAGTAGGGGATTTCAGATCTCGTACTACCACATGGCATGTTAATCCTTGTAAAACCAGGCTATTTCTGGTTTTGTTGGGGGGGGGAGCATTTTACCAGTTTGGTGAAAGGATTCAAGTATTGTAGTTCATTAATAAATGTACATGTATGTATCAAATTAAAAGAATATACCTCATCACTACATGTACTCCCCAGAAATTTTTATCAAGTTTGTAAAGCCACTTAGCTGGTTTGATTATCCAATAAAGTAATAAACCAATAACTTAAAGCTGGACAATATACAACACCATTTAAGTACACGGTAGTTGCAAATGTTATATACTTATTTATTTTCCTAATTTCAGTTGAAACCTTTCAAATTTCAAATACTGGCATGGAACAACAGATTCATTTAATGTGAGAATATGACCTATACATATCATTTATCCAACCTTCAGATGAATAAATCATGCACTTAGTGTTGTGTTAATACTATTTACGGATGCATAACATCAAACACTAGAAATTATGTAACACTAGGAGTATCTGTAGTTGTGGAAAGAGAACAAAAAGTGACATGTTATAACTTCCCAGTTTCTCTCATAAATCACATGCTTTCCTAAGATTTCACCAGGAGGTATTGCATACAATCTATTGGTCACATGTTTCACTACTCTGATGTGTACAGCATCAGCACGACTCTCCCTGTCTCTATTCTTTATAAATGTGCCATAATGCTCTACATACTTAATGAGAGTAAAGGCATCACTATCATCTTCCGAAACCACAAATCATGTACAAATGCCACTTCATTGCCCGTTACTCATTAATAGGTGAGTTATGCTGCGAATCATGACAATTGATTTAAGCAGTACTTAACCTGTCCTATACTCCTACAGTATTACCTATCAAGTGGGAGTGCTGAGGTACAGAATGTGATACTTCATGTGGTATTTCTGTGGTGACACTGTGGTATTCCTGTGGTATTCCTGTGGTGACACTGTGGTATTCCTGTGGTAACACTGTGGTATTCATGTGGTATTCCTGTGGTACAGACTTTGCATAGCTCATGAATATTTATAAAAAGCAACCTAAATTTGAGAAAATTCATAAAATACTTCTAAATTCGAAGTATTTGTGATGGGATTTCCTTGAACTATTGTCTAATGTTATGTTAAGCCAATGTCATAAATTTTGTTATGAAAAGGTAATTTCATATTCAATAACAGTGTTATCTACTCAGTAACCGTGCCTTCATGCATTACAAATATTGATATACCTGATGACTATGTGGTTTTTGATATATTTGATGACTATGTGGTGACTACCACATTGTACTGTGGTGGACTATGTGGTGACTGCCACAGTGTGGTAGACTATGTGGTGAATACCATAGTGTGGATGACTATGTGGTGACTACCACAGTGTGGTAGACTATGTGGAGAATACCATAGTGTGGTGGATTATGTGGTGACTACCACAGTGTAATGGACTATGTGGTTATAACCCTGTGGTCATAGTGTGCGACACTGTGGTTTAATTCACAGTGTTTTTAATATGTGTTTTGGACCATGTGGTAACACTATGTTGCACAGTGTGGTGACGCTGTGTTTCACACTGTGTAAATACACAGTATTACCACACGTCCCAAAATCACATATTAAACACATATTAAACACATGTGTTCGACACTATGTTACACATTGTATTCCACACTGTGTTCGACACTGTGTGCCACACTGTGTTGCACAATGTGTTACATAGTGTGGTAAAACTATGTTCTTTCCATAAGGGAAGTCCCTTCCTAAGAATTATTTGAAATATGAACTTTTTTTTTTGACGAAGCAACTTGCCATAATGATACACTGTATTTGAACGTATAATCTGCATGTTTTCAGAGCTCATTTTCTCATAACCTTGTTTGCGTGATGGCCCCTGTATTCATACCGTTTCTTTCGTCTTTATCCCCTTTTCTTCTAAATAGACATCTTTAGAAAGCTGAAGAGTTAAAACTGAATTTTACCGAAGTTAGGTAATCAATATTTTGTGACTTTAACGTGTTTTCATTGTGACGAGTCACTTTTTAATGCTCAAAACACAAAAACATCTATCCATGCAAATTCACGGACACACAAGTAATGAGCAATAACTCTACTTCAGTTCATTTCAGTTCATTTCGTGTCAGTTCAGCTCATATTCCCAAAGTAAACATGGTAAAACATATACAGCGATATACACAACAATACTGCACAGAGTGTCGGTACTAACCACACATGTACAAAGCAGTAGAAATACAGTAGAATACGTGTATAATAGAAATATGTAGGGACCTAGATGAACTCATAATAATAACGATACCAAAATAATATTTGCAGATATTCCATACTGTTACAATGCATCTAGGGAGATCGGTAGATGAATGACAACCGTCTCCTTTGATTTGATTGGCACACGTAGGGAGCTGGAAGGACGTATTGCTGAAATACATCGATGCTGATGTACTTCCGGTTCACTGGGGTGGAACTGTGACCGATGCCGGGGGCAATCCAAACATGTGTCCCAGCAGGGTAAAATTAAGTAATGGTATATGATATAGAGGAATAAGGATAACAGTCTCCATGAGCGATAAATACAAAGATGGCTGAAATTGGCACGATGGTAAACATGACTATGGTTACGGGCAAAGTCATTTTTCCAGTGCGAGAATTAATTCTGTATACATGCATGCGGGGATTTTCACTTCTGTGATATATACATTTGCTATTATGTAATCCGTGGATGTATGTCACGAATGTAATTTGGGAAACTTTATGAATAAAATAGATTGAAATTGAAAAAGGCATACACCTATGTGGGAAACATAGCAATGATAATGTTAAGTAATAGTTATAACAATAGCAATGACAATACAAAGAACTAACACTAGTCTTCTACTACACTAATTCTACACCGTCACGTCTACTTTTATACCACCACTACTACTATTACTACTACTGGTTGGCATCCATTCGTCTGGAGAAACGATGGCGTAGCACTAGCTACGCAAGAAGTCTGCACTGCCTTGAGTGGCTGTAAAGCCCTACTCTTGAGTGGCAATCCTTAGAGCATTTGCAGCAGATGAAGTCTGTTGGGGCCGATACTGAGACTGCCCGTGCCTTTCTCTTAGCTCTCCTGTCGGTCTGCTGTACGTGCCTCACAGCTTCAGCTCTCTGAACGCCCTCCCTGACGGTGCCTCTCCATAGCGGACGATCTTCAGCTACACCTTCCCATGTGTTGGTGTTGATGTCCATCGTCTTCATGTCACGTTTGCAAACATCTTTGAAGCGAAGATGCGGCCTTCTCATGGGACGAGACCCCTCGCATAGCTCTCCATACAGCATGTCCTTCGGGATGCGACCTGGTTCCATTCGACGCACATGACCCAACCACTTCAGGCGTCTCTGGCTGAGGTGTGAAAACATGCTGAGAATGCCGACACGCTGGAGGACCTCTGCATTTGTCACCCTATCCTGCCATTTTATGTGCAGGAGTCGTCTGAGGCAACGGAGGTGGAAGGTTTTGAGCCTCTTCTCCTGGCCAGCATATGTTGCACAGGACTCAGAGCCGTATAGCAGGGTGCTGAGGACGCAGGCTTGGTAAACGCAGAGCTTGGTGTTCTTGGTCAGCTGACTGTTGTTCCATACGCGCCTGTTCAGTTTGGCCATGACTGCGGTAGCTTTCCCAATCCTATTGCTTATCTCATTGTCAAGGGAGAGGGAACTGGAAATTGCTGAACTAAGGTAGGGGAAAGAGTCCACTTCTTCCAGATGTGTGACATTAATGGAGATGTCTGGAGGAGAGTCAGTGCCTTGGGTCAAGATCTTAGTCTTTTTCAGGCTGATGGTTAGTCCAAACTCTTTACAGTCATGGGACAGACAATCAACAAGCCTCTGCAATCCCGCTTCTGTGTGCGATACCATAGCAGCGTCGTCAGCGAACAGAATTTCTTGGATAAGAACCTCTCTAACTTTGTTTTTGGCATGCAGTTGGCGATGTTGAATAGCTTCCCGTCCGCTCTGGTACGGATGTAGATGCCCTCTGTGCAGTCAACAAAAGCGTACTGAAGAAGCATGGAAAAGAAGATTCCGAAAAGTGTCGGTGCGAGGACACAGCCTTCACACCGCTGTTCACAGGGAAGGCATCAGAAGTTCTCCGTTGTAGCAGACTCTACTTTGCATGTTCTCGTGAAAGGAAATGATAATTTGGAGCAGTCTCGGGGGCATCCAATCTTCTGCAGGAGACTAAAGAGTCCACTTCGGCTGACCAGGTCAAAGGCTTTCGTCAGGTCTATGAAGGCAATGTACAGCGGCTTTTGCTGCTCACGGCACTTCTCCTGCAGCTGGCGTAGTGAGAAGATCATGTCTACTGTAGATCGGCCTGCCCTGAAGCCGCACTGCGACTCTGGATACACCCGGGAGGCAAGACTCTGTAGGCGTGCCAGAACTACACGTGCGAGGACTTTTCCGACAACACTTAGGAGAGAGATGCCTCTCTAGATGTTGCAGTCGCTGCGGTCTCCCCTGTTCTTGTAGACAGTGACGATATTGGCATCACGCATATCTTGGAGTACGTGGCCTTTTTCCCAGCAAAGACACAAGAGCTCATGGAGGTGTTGCAGTAGTACTGGCTTGCCGCTCTTTAGAACTTCTGGTGGGATACCATCATTTCCTGGAGCCTTCCCGCAGGATAGACGGTCAATGGCTTTGCTGAGTTCTTCTTTTGTACTATACTACTACTACAATAATAATACTACACACGCTGTCACATTTGGAATGCTGATTCTCAGAGACAATGACAACTTCTTCACACAACAAACTACGGCATCATCTGATCTGTATAGTACTGATCAAAAATACTCTTGTATCAAGTCCCCAAATGATTTCACATTATTTGACGTAAGTTGGGCATTGTATTTCCTTGCTTATAGTGTCTACCAGTTTCATAGATATCCTGGATTTGAAAAAGGATAGCCGTGTTTGTGTACTTAAACATAGAAACTTTTACAAGGTTATCTTTTAGAATGGCAACTCAAAACAGGCGCTCTCAGTTTAATCTAAAGTTCTACCAGCGTCAAATTTTCTCTTCTGAAGAATTGGTTTATATCATTCTCTGCCACCAAACTCATTCGAGCAAGCAACATTGGTTAATCCGCTGATGAGGGCATGTTGGAAAATTAATGAAACCGCTGTCTCGTTCAGTCTAACATTAGATTTCTAGTTTACTATAATGAGTCTGAATGAATATTGCACCGTGTCGTTTAAATGGAGACAAAAGATCATGATGATGGTTTCGACAGATAAACCTAGGAGGCAAGGTTCCGACTTTCTACTACCGCAAAGGTCGCAGTCTCGAACACGCCGAAATGATGACGACGCAAGAACTTCCGGGTAAAAAGTCAGTGGAAATCAAGTTCAAGGCCAACAGATTCGGAAGCATATTCAGGCGAGTCTTTACCCGATCATTATTTCTTCGTCTTTTTCTTCACTTATAGTGATTTTAGCATTAATAATTGCAGTAATCTCATCGTATTATCATTCACATTCTTGTTTTATCATTATTTTTAATACTATCGTAACATAATTAATTTTATTCTCATCATTTATTATCATGATCATTTTTTGTATACTCATTCTTGTCATTATTGGTATCATCATCGCCATCATTGGTGGGAAGGATTGATTTACATTCTAACTGTTACTGCATCCGCAGCAAATATCGTGATATAATGTGCGCATGTTGATTCGAGTATCATGTTGCATATCACATTAAATTTCAAGACGCCAACCTTTCATTTCTCCTTTCAATACTGAGAAATAAATAATAACAAATAATATTCCCACTCGCAACCCAATGGCAGTCCTATAGCAATCATTTTCGTTGTCTGTGAAGTGTGTATGTAAGTTTTTATTGTTGTTGTTGTTGTTGTTGGGGGTTTTTTCAATGACATCGAGCTCAAATTGATATAAGAAACACATCGTTGTAGAAGTCACAAAAGTTACATGTATTACTAGTATATGCAGTTGATTAGCGATGGTTCATCTAAGACCCCTAATCAGAAACAGTTGCAAAGCTGTATGTATCATCCACTTTCAATATACGTAATCCAATATGCTTTTATGTTAACAAGTTCCCTTGAATGTTTAGAATTGTTCTTTTACTGGAACACAAAGAAACCGTTAAGGTGCTGTCCATGGCATTGCTCGCTGTAACTCTGTGTTTCATTATTTTTTTGTTGTTGTTGTGTTTTTTTTTCATTAAACCTTTATCTGCTAATGCGCAGAATGTAACCATGGTAACTACGAACTGGCTTAGTAGTATATCATTGTGTTCATCATTGTTGGGAGAGAATGTACTATATGAGTCAAGATGACAGATGATATCATACTAATTAAGAAACTATACAGCACCATTCTGTTCAAAAGAAACTCTCTTTCAGTATTAGAACAATCAGTAAAAGGAAAACAATCACAAGAAAAACAAAACAAAACACGAGTTTCCTAACCACACAGTGTGTTTGCAATGATATTTGTAGCAAAATGCTAGATTTCAGTAAATTAAAATTTGCATTCTCTCTAGTCGATTGCCAGTAGGTATAGGATAGAACACGAATTTTCCATAAGACCGACATTGGTAGGATTTGGAAATATAGTATCCCCGTGTTGTATACGACTTTTTGTACACAATGTAGATCAAATGTCTTTCTTATATCCAGGTACGAATTCAAGACGGAGTCTCACGACGTAGCTTTCGGCATTACTCGAACCACACACACGGGAGAAAAGGTCGTTATCTTGGACGAGAAGCGGTACAACAGTCACATCGTAGCTGAAGACGGGGAAATTTGGTTCGAGGAACCGGGATTATGTAAGTAGCGAATTGAGCATTCGGTTTTGTCCTTTTGTTGGTTGGTTTGTTTTTGTTTTTGTTTTTGTTTTTTTTTCATGTTGATCACCAATTTTTTTTTTCATTGAGTTTTTATTGATCAAATTAACAGGATCAACATCACAACAAAATTCGAGATTATAAAAATACTACAGTTAACGTACTACTAATAAATAATAATAAAAAATTAAGTCAACAAATTGTAGAAAATCAAAGCAAAGCAGCATAGAATAAAGTCAATACGAATGTTGTACATATGCAATGGTGGGTGTGGACCCCTTTGAGCTTTTGGGGACATCTACTTGGTTCCACGTATAAAATGGTTTAGCCATTTTGTCATGTATACATGTTTCTATATGCTGTTAAAATGTCTCATGTGGAATCTGGTGGGTTCTTTTGAGGGCGTCCTAAGGGCAACTTGATGCTCTCTATTATGTCTTGAGGCTGTTTTTCAAATAATGTACCATTGATTGGTTTGTTTGTTTGTTTGTCCGTCTGTCTGTCTCTTTAGTTTATAGTTGGTTGATTCTTCACGGTATTGCCATTTTATAATTAATTCTAAGATATAGTTTACCTGTTGAGAGGTTTTTTTTTTATTCTGGCAGGGGGAAGGGGGGGGGGGGGCGGGGGGAGTGGTCTCTTTGGTTGGTTGTTATAAGTTGCATTTTCAGTGTTGTTGGTGTTGTTGTTGATGATGATGATTATACTCTGTGTGCAACTTTCTAACTCGGTCCAAACGTATCAACCTGTAGACAGTGGAAGTTTGCGTATCTCATATAAATATCGCTAACGTTTAGAAACTATAGGACAGGTGACTACATCAAATTACTGGTCCATTGCGGAACGCAGTCCAACCAGAATAGCAAAGGCAAGTGAACATACTTATCGAGATTCAAAACTGAGAGTAATAAATAAAGGAATGAACTCTCACGTGTGATGAGAAAACAATTCAAAAGAGCAGATGTTGTAAATGTCAACTTCATAAATCATAGTGTCTCGTTCAACTATACAGTCAAGAGCCTTTATATAACAAAACTAATAAATTAATCTTGTGTACCTATTGCCCATTGATTATTATGCATTATGTGTCTCATTTTTTCTGTTTTTGACTCGGAGTTTACAAGCAGTATTTAGACGTACAGCCGTTACAGGCAAACCAAGAATAATTCATGTCAAACCATGCGACTAATACTAACTACAGATTCCTGAATCTATTGCCACAGACATCGTGAAGTTTGACAACCACGGAGCCTTCCAGAAGACCCGGAAGCTCAGCTACTGGATGGAGGTCATCGAGCCACCGCCCGACAACGAATCGATGCTTGGAGCCAGCTGTATGGACGACATCGTTCGAGACAGCGGCTATCACGACGGTCACTTCCTCGCAAGAGGGCGCTGTCCATCGTCATCAAACCATTCTCGGGAGTCGCCATCCTCCTCTGCGAATTTGCCCGGATCGGCCACGCCCAGTAGAAGAAACCAACATTTCTTATGAACAAAACAAACACAAAACCAACAACAAGACATGGAAAAAGATCAAGGCAGAAATCTGACCTTGTGTCGGTTGGAGTCACATCAGCTTCAAAGAGAAATTAGATCGTGCTTTTCAACTTTGTGCAGTTGTTGTTTACTCTCTCTGGTGTCGAAGAAGTGCTCTGAAAAAGTGG
Organism: Diadema antillarum; assembly: GCF_040938485.1. Lineage (NCBI taxonomy): Eukaryota > Metazoa > Echinodermata > Echinoidea > Diadematoida > Diadematidae > Diadema > Diadema antillarum. The sequence goes on along the minus strand of NW_027270997.1, from coordinate 323,544 downwards.
GAGGTAATACGCTTTGGCATTGGCAACCACATTATAATTCATGTGCTTGCACCAACCGATCTTTTTATGTCGCCGAAGCACAATTCCCTCCAAATGGCAAGAGAGATATTACAACTATATGCGGAACTACGGGGGCAACCAGGAAAATGTGAACACGTTTGAGAGACGCGTTTTGCCGAACTTAAAAATGGTGCGGAAAAAAAATGTTGTCGACTAATATAGCCTTATCAATGCTTATCCAATAATCTGCATACACAGAAGATTAGAAGCATTTTTCCATCAGAAATATAGTGTTAGTTGACATCCGTACACACTGACACTCCAAAATAGTTTTGCGAGAAACGATTCTGTACAACGAAAATGCTCTGTTTCATTCTGATGCGTATTTTCTCGTAATTGTCTTGACATCATTCACATCCATCACACATCTACGAGGTTAAATGTGGGAAGAAATACGTCGACTTTTAGAGCTTAAATGCCCTTTTTATTTGATTATCAGTATCTATAGTCAAAAGGGAGTGTATAGATTGTCATGTCACCCAGACATACTGCATGATTAACGATGTTTTATCATGTCTCAGAGTCATCTTCTTCCATTGTTGAGAAATGTCAGGTTGTTCCAATCTCTGGCTTTCTCTTGCCCCCAGTCTATATCATATAGGAACGCAATCACAGAAAGGTGCGTCATCGGTCAAACTGGGCAAGGGACGGCCGAGTTCTCTTCTATACTGATTCTGGGCGTGACGAGTTCTCACATTCTCACATTCACTCACACAACCCTCCCACACAGTGATATGTAGGGTACACCTTTGCTCCTTCCCATTGTTCTGTGGATCCCACACTTTGGATTTTGTGTTTGACAGAAAAGTGCCATCTATCGTAAATCATGTTGTTCTACTGAATCCCATTAGATAACCCATTACAGACTCACACAGATGCACACACTTCCCATCTCCCCTGCATCTCCCTCTCCCCCTCCCCGCTCTCCCTTTCTCTCTCTCTATCTATATGACTATCCATCTTTCTGTTCTTCTCCTTTTCTCTCACTCTTTCTCTCTTTAAAAAACAAAAAACAAAAAAAATCACATACAGATTGATAACAGACCATTTTAATGTCACTTTTTCCTAATCCCTACAAGACCCCAACATGGAAATTGCCCATGCCAATAATGTATTACTGTTAGCACTGATGTAGGCCTCGTACATTGTCATGTAAAAAATGGTTTTCCGTGTAGCAACTAAGAAAAATTGATTAAACTCCTGGGAGAAAACAAAATACATGGTACAACCAATTGTTGAAACTTGTTTCACCGAATTGTCAATTTACAATTGTTTCATATATTGATTATGAGTTATTTCTTTGAAAGTGCCACATTAATTGCCAACTTACTGTCGCTCGATGATGTGCTTTGTATATTACTCATTACTTGTTATTACATGTATATTATTGTTTATAGAGTTGCTCCATTGTATTTGTTCAAATTCATTTATATATCTTGCACTGTGGAATGGTAAAATAAACAAGAAGGAAAATTGAACAGATATTCTAACCGATTTAGGTATGATTAAACTTAATCATGCTCTTTCTCTCTAATCCCCCACCCCACTATAAATAGCTCTCTCCATATCTCACTCTCTCTATTTTTCTCTGTCTCTCTCTCTCTCACTCTTGGAAGATTCGTTTGTTGATAGTTTGTTTGTTTTTTCTGCTCAATTCACTCCTCTTCCTCTTCCATGCTCATCATGTAGACCGTCCTGATATGGAAGATATGTATGAGGAAACAACAGGAATAATCCTACCAAGTTTATACATGCAACATGCTTCAGTCCTCTCGTTCATGCATGTACTTGCTGCACAGAAGCACAAAAAAAAAAATGCAAAGGGAAGTTATCAATCAATCGTGGCATGGAACCACATCGCAAATATGTGAGAAGGAAATCTGTAATGTTTTATTACTTTATCTCTTTAAAAGCAAACAATCAACATGTTTTGCATAATTTCATGAGGAAAAGGCTCATATAATATAACATAATATGAGTAGTGTTATTCCTGTGTCCTAAAAATCAACGATCTTTCGTAAAGGCTCGCAGTGTGTGGTAAATACTTGTTTCGTATCGTTACACTTAACGTCTTTTTTTTCAGCCTGATTTTTAATTGAAAGAATAAAGCTAATCTTTTGTCTCACAGAGCGAGGTCGAGTCTATTAGATTTACCTCGTTTAGTGAGACAAGAGATTGGCTTTATTCGTTCAGTTACTGTACCACGATGATGAACATCTTCCGTACTATAATTTATAATGTTCATAACATGAGAGCGTATAGCGTCAACCACCCTTGTGACGCTGACTCGTTGTCACGGTTTGCTTTAGTTGTCATGGATGTTATGTCATGATATGCATTATTCTACTTTATCTTACATTGTCTCGTCAATCCTGCATGTTGTATTCCTTTGTATATATAATGTAAATATTGGCGTATCATGGTATTATATGTTATGGTATATGGAATTGTTATTTTGCTGAATCTTTCTCGATGTCACATGGCAGTCCATTAGATTTTTGTACCCTGTTATCTGCTGAGGTCTAGAGGATAACTATTAATGAGATCGCCCAGCTTGAACAAAATTTGACAAAATAAGCTAAAGTTAAAAAGCCACCAAGACCATTCAACTCAACTCATAATGTTACAGTTGAGCAATAGGCTGCACTAGCAATGGCGAGCAAAGTGCAGAGTTTCTGGTCAAACACCGGCAACATACATGTAAGTCTTATGAGCCTGTCTTATCTGGAAACACTCGTTGATAAATAATCACAGTTGTCAAATATATGGTCATTGAACTTGGTCAAAATATATGTCAGACAGACAGCAGTAAAGTGGGAGGATAAATCATCAGACGTCTCATTAATTTCATTTGTTGTCTCGTGCCTTCCTAGGAACGGTAGACACCTAAATGCAGGAAGGCGTCCATTGCAAGAGAGCCACGCTCTAAATAGTGTGGATTTTTTTTTTGGTTGTGTTGTGTTTGTCTCTCTCTCTCTCTCTCTCTTTGTCTGTGTGTGTGTTGTGTGCATGTGTGTGTATGTGTGTGTGTGCGCGTGTGTGTGTTTCGTTTTGTTTCGTTTATTTCATTTTCAACAAAGAGTGGCAATGTACAAACATACCACGAGAAAAGAACAATATGGACATTAAAAAATGCATATTCTCAATACTTTGAAATATCATAAAAACACCATGAATTAATGAAGAAATAACAAATGTATACAAGTAATTCATTTCGTATTGTTAAAATTAGAGGGGAAGCTAAACAGCAGAGGTTGTAATATGCTTTCCCCTTAAACATGTTAAAACCAATGTTAAAAAAGTACGAAAATGTAACCATGTATATGGATAGACAGAAGTCAGAAGTGACTTAAACACATCGAACACTAACGACAGAACTAAAACCTTACAAAGTCCTCAAGAAGGTCACCTTCTTGCAGCAGAGCATGGGGGGAGGGGGTGAGAAGGGATCGTGAGTTCACTTCGAAACAGATCATTTTGGACTATAGGATAAGAAATAGCAGATGAGAGTGTGTGTGTATGTGTGTTCCCAAGTTGTCTCAGATGCGATCAGCTAGTGTCAATAGAGGCGGTGTTGTGCATGTTCTCAGAGTGTGTCGATCAACTTCACATTTTTTTCCCAGAAAATATGCTTGCAACACTGATAATAATAATGATAATGATAAGAGATAAAAGACAAAGTTATGGTATTAACCAATTGGTTACGATTAAATGCAATGGAATTCATATTGGCATGAAATCGAGACGCAACCGCGCCAAATTACTTTTGATCACTATAGAGACAGAACATGTTCTTATTTGTATACCTTTAAATTGTGCATTATTTGTTGTATAAACTTTACTATCCAACCGCTTTCATTTTTTTTCACGCTGCTTCCTAATGTAATCTACGCTAATTAAAACACATACTATAGAATTTCGGATATTCCCCCCCCCCTCCCTCTCTCTCTCTCTCTCTCTCTCTCTCTCTCGTCTCGCTTCTCTTTTTACGTCCTGTATTATGCACACGCATATAATATATGTGTGTGTGTGTGTGTGTGTGTGTTATACATGTGCACTGAGAGAGAAAGAGATCTTTATGTATTTATTAGCATACCAATATGTATACATTAAAACGTATTTCTGACTCACGGTTTATCATGTTTAAAGCCTATAAGGGACCGACACAATAAAAAAGCAACAACACCGACGATACAAAAACATTGCCCTTATTATAAACAACCCAACAGCCTGTAAATTGCTTGCCTACTGTAGCGTATTGGTACATCTGTTATGTTTTTGATACGGAACAACAACATGTACACGAACGTGTCTCTAAGGGTCGTGTTAATATACGACTTAATGCATTGTCATTAATGATCAAGCTCAAAGGCATAGCAATTAAGTTGGACGTCAAGTCAAAGTTCAGTTAGAGCTGATAAAAATGGTATCCCGATAGCATAATTATTATGGAAGGTTAGCGGTTGTATTTACACATCTTTGTGATCTCTGGCATGACGAGTAATGTTAATGCTGAAAAAAAAATGATTGTTTTCTTCTCATCCGTAAACGAACAAAGATCAAAACATACATTATTGGTGAACGCAACGTTGTCAATATATAGCTAGCCTTTGTTACGGAGATATTGTAAGATTATAGGATTGGCCAAACAGTAATGAGGGAATGAAATCGTATTGAAAATAGATATAGCCTTATGTATCATTTTCAAACCAAACATCCCGCATTACTTTATATATTGCTTTTTCCATAATATAACAAGCGAGTAATGCTGTCGATGGGCTGTGTTTTTATTCCTATTCCTCTGCTATTGTTTATAACACACATGAAGTTCGGAAACGAAATTTTGACTCCAATTTTGATTTGATACAGTGTAATCTTTTTCCGTGTAGTCAAACATATGGAACGGGATTCCTTGTCTAATTAAAAAGAAAATAATTGTTTGTTTGTTTTGTTTTGTTTTGTTTTTACAGAAAATGACCAAATATTACGTTTGAGAGCATTGCTACAGAAATGTAAGGATATTCGTTTTTGCAGGTAGAGAACACTTCAATCCTTTTTTATTTGTAAGTCGCCCTGCGTGGTTGACATGCTCTTATTTTGTGCTCTGACATTTTGTGTTATTTTCACTGTATTTCTGTGAAATATTGGATTTTCGATTGTATCATCCTATTTTGTAACGTACATGGATACAGGTGGCCAAATCTGGAACTGTATTTTGCTGTATTTGGTGAGATATTTTATGCATTATTTTCTTACAAGTTCTGATTTGAGCTACACTGAATTTGTAAACCATTTTGTGTACACAGTGACTATGCACTTCACTTTCATCTGCGCCTTATTCATGTTCGCTCAACTCTAACAGAGTGCCCGCCATACTCTAAGTCATTGTTACTCTGGTAGTATAATCGAAATGGATCTATTGAGACTTTGGCTCATCATTCACATTGTATCTGTTTGTCAAGTCTCAACCACAAACTATCATGTACGTGTACAAGGGTATTCAGGGAATAGAGAGCCCTTTCTTCATTGTAAATACTTTAAATACCGGCTGCCATACTACAGGAATTCCTCTGCAACATTTCAGCTCAATTTACTGAAAGCCGGAGATGTCGCCCCTAACCCAGGACCAACAGCTGAGTATTCTCACTTGAGCTGTCGCACTCCGATACATTCTACATCCTACAATAGACTTGGTACTGGGGAACGCATTGTATACAACAGGGAGATTCTACTGCTGTGCAACCCTGCATGGAGACATTTGAGTCTGGAGACAGTGACTAATGATTTGCCCAATTTTCTTCACAGAACAGGCAAGAACAGGGGCATGCTCAATGAGAATGTATGGAGAAGAATCAAAAAGCTAGGTGTTCAGACACATCTTCGAGGGAAGAGATGGGGACGTCGGAAGAATGTTAAGACACGGACACGAGTGAGCACAATACTAAGTGCCCCTTCATTGTCACATATACCAGTGATCACCTCATCATGTAGGAAACTGACCTACAAGAAACTGAGAGGGATGAACGTCGACAATCTTAAAGTCGTGCCAAATTTAAGTAATTCTTTTGTAGAGTCCAACTGTAATGTCTGTTTATGGAATGTACATTCTGTTAGAAACAAAACAATATGCATTGCTGAATATGTTCACGAACATGACTTCGATATCATGTTTATCACAGAAACGTGGCTTAACCCCCAGGATGATGTGATAATTGGGGAGTTGACTCCTAGAGGGTATTCTTTTATAAATTCACCACGAAATACAAGTACACGTGGGGGTGGAATTGGTGTATTGTACAAGTCTACTCTTAAGTTGATGATGAAAAATTCTGTTCTGTCTTTTTCCACTTTTGAGTGGGCACACATTACTGATTTGTCATGTTCGGTCAATTTTTTCATTGTGTATAGACCACCACCCTCTTCAGTAAATAGACTCACATCTTCTAAGTTTCTGAACGAATTTGATGAATTTGTAAGTGAGATATCCTTGTATCCGGGGAAATTGGTGTTATTAGGAGACTTTAATATCCATTGGGAAGACATGTCTAAAAGCGATGTGCTTCATATGAATAATAGTACAGCATCTGCTGGGCTTATCCAACACGTCCAAGGTCCAACTCATAATCTGGGTCACACCTTAGATTTAGTTTTTACCCGAGATGATTTAGTAATATCAGATTGTAATATATTTGAAACATGTATCTCTGATCATCATATGATCCGTTTCTCACTGGCTAAACAGAAATCAGAGTTAATTTCTATTACTTCTTCATTACGCAATTATCGCAAAATTGATAAAGTTCAATTTGCTAATGCTTTGCAGGAATTAGTGTCGTCTCAACCCGCAGGATTAGATAGCGAGTCCTTGTTTGATTGGTATGTTTCTGGAGTTACTAAGGTACTCGATACCTATGCTCCATCTGAGACAAAATCTCGCCCTTTGAAATCACGTATGCCTTGGTTTAATGAGTCCACACTTGTAGCTCGCCAACTTCGTCGTAAAGCAGAACGAAAATGGCGGAAAACAAGACTTGATTCAGATCGTAAACTGTTCATTGGAGCAAATAAAGATGTATGTCGGCTTATTAATGTCTCTAAAGAGAAATTTTTGAAAGACAAGTTGAGTTCATGCACTGTCAAGGAGGTATATCGCATTATCCACTCACTTTTGAATAAGAAAGCAAGTTATCTCCCCTTGTATGATTCTGCATCCATATTAGCGAATCAATTTTCTTTGTTTTTTGTCGGAAAGATAAGAAAAATTAGAGATGAAGTAGATGCGTGCAACAGAATCACTGTAAACCAATTTTGTGATACTGTAAACGTAAATATTCCTCTTTTTGAGAATTTTCAGTTGCTTACACAATCAGATTTATCCAGAATCATTATGTCATCTGCTACTAAATCTTGTCAACTTGATCCCATTCCAACATGGCTCCTGAAAGAGAACCTCAATCATGTATTACCATTGCTTACAAACATAGTCAATCAATCTCTTTCCACAGGTGTTTTTCCCAAAGGAGCACACTCGGCAATAGTAAAACCACTTTTGAAGAAACCCAGCCTGGACCAAAACGAATTTAAGAATTATAGACCAGTGTCAAATTTAACATTTCTAGGTAAACTTATTGAGAAAGCAGTTTGTAAACAGTTAGTTCATCACATTGAGTCTAACAATCTTTTTGATTCTTTTCAATCTGCTTACAGGTCTCTGCACAGTACTGAGTCAGCTTTAGTAAAAGTGAAAAATGATATTATGTTTGCCATTGATTCAAACAAGGTTGTTTTTGCTGTTCTTTTAGATCTGTCAGCCGCATTTGACACGATTGATCATCAAATTTTTCTTTCCCGTTTATATAAACGAACAGGTGTTAGGTCAACAGTTTTGTCCTGGTTTCAGTCATACCTTTTGGGATGGTCTTCTCAAGTTGACATTGCCGGTAATTTGTCAAATCCCACTGTGTTAGAGTTTGGACTTCCCCAGGGATCAATAGTAGGACCCATAGGATACTCAATTTATACTCTTCCAGTTGGCGAGATAGCCCAACATTATGATGTTAATTATCATTTTTATGCTGATGATATACAGTTATATATTTCTTATGACCCGAAGACTCCAGGAGCTTCTTTTAATGCCATCACTAAACTTGAAATGTGTATTTTAGATATTAAGAAATGGATGGTAGCAAATAAGTTGAAACTGAATGATTCGAAGACTGAGTTTTTTGTAGCAGCTTCAGCCCACAATCTGCGCGGTCTTTCAAACATTCAGCTCAATGTTGGTTGCACACTAATTAGCCCCTCAGAAACAATAAGAAATCTTGGTGTTATTTTTGATTGTCGAATGTCAATGTCTCAACATATTTCTCAAATTTGTAGTACTGTTACGTTTTATTTAAGAAATATTGCTAGGATTAGGAGATTTATTGATCAATCTGCATGTCATAACGCAGTGCGTTCTTTAGTTCTATCCCGTATAGATTATTGTAACGGGCTTCTCTCTTCCATTCCTTCAACTCAACTGGATCGTGTGCAGCGACTTCAAAATTGGGCAGCCCGATTAGTGTTTCAGGTTTCTAGGGACTTCCCATCTCAGCCACTTCTGAAGTCGTTGCACTGGCTTCCTTTGAAGCAACGGATAATTTTCAAATTAGTTTTGTTTGTTTATAAAATCCTTAACGATCAAGCTCCGAAATATTTAGACGCCTGTTTGACTTTATATACACCTACTAGAAATTTGAGGTCATCTAGTGATCCGCTTCGTCTCACATACTCTGTTACTCGCACCTTAGCCGGTGATAGGACATTTACTGTGTCTGCTTCAAAGCACTGGAACAATTTACCACTTACCGTTAGACAGTCTCCATCAGTCAGTGTGTTCAAAAAAGCCTTGAAAACACATCTTTTCAGTAGCAACTAGTTCGTAGCTGTATATATAACATTTATCCAATTATACATACTGTCGTACATGTTTTGAATTGATTGTAAGCGCTTTGGGCCTTGTGGGAAAAGCGCACTATAAATAATAGTAATAATAATAATAATAATAATAATAATAATCCTTCACCCCCCCCCCCCCCCACCCCCTTTCTCCCATTCTTGCCTACTCGTTCGCAATTAGCGAGTGGTAAACGCGTACACACTTGGAATTTTCCTCCACGATGTTCCGCACCCTTGTTTACTAGAAAAAAAGCCCGGCACACAACGAGCACACCAGCGTCATGTGCAACATACGAAGGTCATACAGTCATAGCGCACAGACGTGTAACTCGCATTTTCCTTGCGCGTGTTTAATTCTACGCTCGGCATTGTGACAAATTGAAGAGTATTCAGTGGATTTTTGGAATATTGCGTTAGTTCTCTCACGGCGAAAATGAGCGGACGACTCGATGATCTGAACTCCAAGCAAGTAGTTGCCCTACGATCGGTATTTATGATTTTGTCTTCATTTTATAAAATGGTTTGATAATAAAAACAATCTAAATAACGACAAAGTTCACACGACATTAATGCACGAGTATTATAGGACACACATAACGACAGATACAAAAAGGAGAAGTACAAACACCGACAAAATACCAAGATATATCAATGAGTTCATATTTTTGAAGTTTATAAGATTTTAGATGTTTCTTGTTTCCCTCTGAAATAGATCTACATAAACATTGTGCTTTTGATGAAAAAGCTAAGTTCCTATTGTCGGTTTGTGTGTGTGTGTGAGTGTGTGTTATTCTTGTTTGTGTGCTGATATACGCTCTCTCTCTCTCTCTCTCTCTCCCGGTGGGGTTGCAATTCTCTCTGAGGATTGGAATTCATTTGAAACCATAAACAGTTTTGCGCTATTTTTTGTCTTTCTAGATAAATCCGTATTAGATAACTTTGATAGTGCCGTGAAACAAGTATAATTATGCATATTATCTACTGTCATCCAAGGACGGGCATCTTAAACATCGGATAGGGTGGTGAATATGGGCTTCAATTTTATGTGAAGGATTGCATATTGGTTGTAGTAATATAGATTGGTTTATTGAGTGTGTATAACATTATGGCCACATCATGAAAGCATGTATAGTTCCGTCAGCATTTTTAGTTGCGCAGCTGCAGATACACCTGTGTGTCCTCAATGAGACATTAATCGTGCAATAAATGTCAGTGCAATGTCACCCAGGTCTACAATACATAAAAGTTTTACGATCCGTGTATTGTACATACTAATGTATTTATTGCCAAATTAATTGGAGTTTGATTTGATTTATTGATTCCTCAATTATCATTGTACATGAACATACATGAACATGCATCTATACATACATAAACATATAGATATACATAAACATATACATATACATATATACATACATTGTTGGAGCCGTACATAAACATAAACATCAGTTGTTTAAAAATTGTTTTTTTCATTGCCTTTACACAATGTGCAGCAAAAATGTATCAGCAATACAACCGTGCAATGAATAATACAGTTGGGCTACAGCTTGAACGTGGCTTGATTTGCGTGCAGCCCTCGTACATATAGAAAAATAGGAGGGAGGGATGACTTGCGAAGAGATAGGATAGTATAAAGGAGAAAGGGAAGGGAGAGGTCTGCCTGCTTCACGAAACACAAAGTTAGTTCACCTGGATCACTGATCAGTAAGCCATGACAAAATATTTCTCACCGAGGTACAGGTGCACAGTATACTGTTCATGGTTGGTTACATGATTACATAATAGATGAAATGCGGCGATTTTTCTACGAAGGAATTTCGTGTATTAATTATACTAACAATGACAACGAAATTACTGATACCGAGAGAGTAACATCGTTTTACAGCTTTCCTAAAAGAATACACGGACTTTAAACTTCGAATTTCCGAAGGAAGAGAGTTCCAAACATCGGGTCCGATGTGTCTGATAGATTTCAGAGCCATCACTATTTTAGGATTATACAAATGAAATTTATGAGATTGTCTTGTGGGATAAGAATGTATGTCCTTGTTTAATTGAAATAGTGAGAAGAAAGAAGATGGCAACTGGCCATTACGTAAGCGAAATATAAAGAGTGAATTATGCAAAAAAAAAATAATTTCATTTACCTTGAGTGTTTTTAATTCTGCGAATAAAGGATCTGAATTGTCTCGATAACCTGAGTTGGTGCATATACGTTTTGCTTTCTTTTGTAGAAGCAATATGTTATCAATGTGACTTTTTTTTAAGTTGCCCATACAATGTTGCAATATGAAATGTACGATAATATCATTAAGTATTAAAATAATTGAAATAAATATTATAGGGATCATGAAATATGAAAAGGCATGTAATTCCATGAGGAATTCAACGTTTATTTGATAATAATTTGTTTTGAAATTGCCGAGATATCCAAAACAGAGCGATTCTAGTCCCACCTTTTATTACGATCGCTTTGTTTTACTTTGTTTTTGGATGTTTCAGCCATTCCAAAACAGATTTTCATCAAATAAACTTTGAATTCCTCTTTAGAATGATATGCTCTATACTATATCACAAGTGTTTTCTTGGTATCCCTGAAAAAGTTAAAAACCCAATTCTCATTTCCAATACAATACCATTCCTTTAAATCAATCAATTCTTTTGAATTCTTCATATATATATATATATATATATATACATATATATATATATATATATATATATATATATATATAATTTCATTTTCCGACGAAGGTATCCAATATGACATCTGCATAATTATAAACAAAGTAAAGTACAATGTGACTTTTGCATATTTAAATGAGATTTAAATGCTTGTCATTTGTTTACAATGAGACAAGACATAATTTAGATGAAGAAATGCATGGACAAACTGTAACTGAATCGTAACCAAGAAAAAAAGTCGGAAATGGAGGGGACTACGAAAAGGCCTAGCTTGTGCAATGCAATCCCCTCGTGAAAACGAAACAATAAGACATATTCCTCGAGAAACAGAACATGAAACAAATACGCACACAAACACACAAGCAGCTCTCTTACATACGCGTGGAAAGAATAAACAGGAGGTCAAAGGTCAGAAAAGGGACAGGAAGAGGAAGACAGGGTAAGGAGCTGCTGCAAAGGACGAAGAGTTCATGGGTCGATGCCAAGGCAAATGAGACTACAGTCTTACTGAGATATGGACTTTATTTGATAAATAGTACATTGTAACGACTATGAAATAAATTAAACAAAGTTAAAGACGTTAAAGCAAAGAAATGAACCAGCGGCTTTCAAAAATGCAAGTCCGCAGTGATATAAGAATTGATTTAAAAAAATCTTTAATTTGAACAGCTTCTCTTATGCTGCTATCAAGGGAATTCCAGAATTTAGGTCCGGCAAAGGAGAATGTAGACTTTGAAAAAATCGTCATAGACAGCGTAAATGAAATTCATTGGATTGTCTAGTGGGATATGAATGTACAGTTTTATTTTGAATAAACATGGAATCAAACACAAAAGGAAGGGAATGATTTTTTTTTTCAGTTTGTACATAAACTGTCCTAAATCTAACAATACAAAATCCTTAATTCTAAAATATTATTTTGATGAAACAAGTCATTAGTATGACATCTCCACGATTCTCTACAAATAATACGAAAAGCATTTTTGTGCAATAATAATATTCGTTCTATATACGACAGTACGAGGAATAAGTGTTACCCCAGGCGAGAATGCCATAATTCAAAATAAGGTAAAATCAAAGATGAGTGTAACATTTGATAATAGAACATTTTAAAAAAAATGAAATTTAACTTTTTTTGTTACGCCGATATTTCTAGAGATTGTATGGCAAATCGATTCAATATGCAAATTCCAGGTGAGCTTATATTATCAGGAAACAAACCTAAAAATTTAATTGAGGAAACTTTTTCTACGGATATAATATCCAGAAAAATCTTCTGAGGTAATTTTTCCAAAGAATTACTGAAAAGCATACATTTAGTTTTTTTGAAGATTAATTGACAATTTGTTATCTCTTATCCAGTAAAGTAATTTATTTAACTCGATATTCAGCGTATCAAGGTCATTATCAACATTATCATAGCCAGCACTTTTTTTACTCTTTAAATTCCGAACTATATCAATTAGTTTGTTCCTGTGTGTGGAAGGAAAAAAAAGAAACTGGATTTAGGAGTTGTGCAATTGTGAGATCATTATGTTTGACTGAAGCAAACTTGATAAACGCTGAGTATGAGCAAATGCCAACATTTGATCAAGTCTTCTGTTTGGGATTCCAATCATTATAATGTTTGTATTTGTCTCTTTGTTATGTTTCATTTCTAGCTGAAAACAAACTTGAGCGATGTACTAGAGCCTCGACACAACGACCACCTGCTTTTACGATTTTTGAGAGGTTAGACTGTATCTCCGTTCTTCTTAAGCCAGAAGAAAAAAAAACCCGTGTATTTATCTTTTCATTCAAAATATGAAAAGCGTTCTCGTGTTTTTTAATCTTTTATTTCATAAAAATCTTCAACGAAGCTATAGTGAACACATTTTGTTACTATACCTTACCTTGTCAGGTGAATGGATTTGTTTTCCTATCATCCATATTCGGAATGATTCTATACAAATTAATGATGAAACAAACTAAATTTAGATTCACGTTATTACACCATCAACTGGCCTTTTGGGATTATTAATAATGTTTCTTATCACTGTTGAGGATATTTGTCACAAACGTATATAATGTTTTCTGATATAGGGAAGTGCTTTCAACCAAAGTGTTAATATCTTTCTTCTTCCCCATTTTTCTCTTTCTTAACCTCTTTCTCTTTGCTTTCCTGTGTTCTTTTGCCAAGATTCCTAGTGATAAGCACAGATAGATTATGAGTCAATAATGTTACCTAAAGTTAGTATGTTTACTTATTATCTTCAAAAATATCATCCTTTGAATGTGGAACTTCCTTCACGTTTAATTATTAATTATCAGTGCTAGTTTTGACGGGTACTACCAACAATAATGTCTATGTGGTTAATAAACTCCTATTCTTTTCAACAGTTTTACTAAATATTAATTATTACAGCGGAGGAATGCATTGTCTTTAATTCTGTTTAGTTTTATGAAACGCCCGAGGCTGTTATTATATAGACAATTATTCAGTCAAACAGTCATCAGATGGCAAAGTAATTTTATAAGATTATTTGACAGTGATAAAAAGAGTAAAAAAGGAATGATGGAAGAGTCTTCAAATTAAAATAATGTAATTGAATTTAAAACATCACGAGTATTGTTGGGGTTTTTCTGGGGGAAGCAATGATGTTGTCCAAAAAATACATAGCATACGAACTTTAAATGAGGTCCGATTTTAATGTCAGTATATTCCTGTTTGTTTTATATGATCATTTCAAAGTCAGCTTTAATAAACATTGATTATAATTGCTCCTAAAGATATTCAGTGTTTGGTGTTTTATCATCTAGCACGGAGGTTTTCAGTGAAAAAGGCAGAGGCGATGTTCAGACAGGTGAGTACCAACGATATTTACTCTGCAGCAAATTTGGCTGAAAATGATGCTTTACTTCTTCCTTCTGGTATTTTCAAGTTTGTTTTTTTTCCTCTCTCTTTTCTTTTTCTTTTTTTTCTCTTTCTTATCTCCACGTTCCTTTGTTTGTTTGTTTGTTTGTTTGTTTGTTCATTTCCATCTGAGAAGATGGCTAGATAGTCCATATTCAGCTATGCTAAGCTGGTCTTCCATGAGGTCCAGTTGGATGTGACGTAGGACCACTTCACCGGGTTAAACACCCTGCTCTTTGCGATGAAAGAATGAAGCAGGATCTTTTACGTGCGTGAGTTGTGACGCTCTCATACACGGGACCTCCATTTTATGTCCTATCCGAGGGACAGTGTGTTTTGTCTCTTGCTAGAGGGGACGGTATGTTTACACACAACATTGCTCAGTCCAGACTCGGGATCGAACTCGGGTCCCTTGGATCGTGAGGCAGACGCGCTAGCGACTGAGCCAACTCACCGCTCTAAATCTCGTTTTGCTGTTTTCCTACGAAGATATAGCTTATGTGTACTCTTAGAGAGATAAGTGTCTTTGACTGAATTCCATGGGCATGTAAAGCAGAGGACCGAAGGAAGTATAACTGTGACAAAAAAAAACCTTATGTGACCCCCACCACGCCTCCATTTGCTTTTACTGTCCAGATTTGAATTCTCGAATACGTCAATCATTTACAGCAATTATGAATATATTAGTTTTTTAACATTATTTATTTTTTTCTACCAATTACTACAATGAGAGATGAGCAAACCCATATTAAAGTAAAAAAGGGCTGTGCTTTTTCTCACACAGGCACTTTGGGGTATTAGAAGTTAATTGTACTGTATTCAACCAATATCTGGTTGTTAAAGTTATCAAAATGATTAAAGTCGTAAATGATAACAAAAGAAACAAAACAACAGAACTGAGTTTATTCGTAGTTTTTCTTCTCCCTTATGCCACATTGGAGAGTCTTTTTTTTCATCTATATTATCTAATATTTTTTTAACGTCTGATTATCTTTATCCAGGACCTAATATGGCGGAGTCAGAACCGCATTGATACACTTCTGGAATGGTATGAGATGCCCGAAGTAAGTAAGAAGTTTGAAAAAATGCGGAAAATAGATAACAAATAGAAAATAGTGAATAAATGAAAACATAAGTGACATTTTAATTTGCCCTTTGTATGTATATATATGTATATACATATATATATATATATATATATATATATATATATATAGAGGAATTAGGATAATAGATATTTACACACATGTATTTTATATTTTACAAGACTTGTTTCCCTCAAAAAATAATTCCACGCCCCATGTCATGGCAATGCTTTAGGGAATACCCTTAGCTACACTCACCGAGAGAGTAAAGCAAGACATCTATTGTTCTGACTTTTACTTGTGCCTTTTCCCACATTGCGATGAGTTAGACATGTCCTAAATCTCAGTTGCCATTATTAATGACGCGGCTAATGTGCACAAGTGACTTTCAGTTTGGACAGCACCTTGCTATTAAAACCTGAAATGAAATTCTCAACACGTAATACAATCCTCATTACACTGTGCAATCAATGGCCGTTGATACAACGACACAGGCAGACGATAAAGCTGATTATATTTTGAGTATAATGATGGTCATTTTCATGAATTACTTGCCTCTTTCCTAATAGTGAGGAGTTTATTGAGACTCTTAGATGAAAATCTTCATTATCATCATGATCATGTTCTTGATTCATTGTCCTTGTCCTTCAAGAAGAGAAAAATAAAAATGGCAAAGCATAACAGCCTCCTCAGAGTAAATAGGAGTAAATTGATACGCTAGACACACAAAATAAATGCTGTTCACGTGTCATGGGGGCGATGAAATGATTTGGTCAAGACTACTGTACCATAGTGTGGACATGATCTCTGTCGTAGCAGGCAAAATCCTATTTTCGAAAATATGTATGAAATTGATAGAGAAAAATGTCCGTGACATTATCTTATTTTACCTTTTCAATATGATGATTATGTGAACCTGTTATGCCGATTCATTAGAACATAACATTGTGAATTGCTATTTTTGACATATATGTAACAAAAATATGTCAAGTTTGGGTATCGTTGGAATGACAGTCCGCCCCTTCTTCAATTTCTCATCAAGGTTTGCCTGAAATACTGGCCTGGAGGCGCCGTGGGACTGGACAAAGAAGGTCACATCGTTTGGATTTCTCCCATTGGAAATGTCGACCCGAAAGGTATGACCACATTTTGTCACAGCTTTGCATACTACGGTCACACACACACACACACACACACACACACACACACACACACTAATATATAATCTACATACACTTTAAAGTAAGTGTACATGGATACACATAAAATACTGTACATTATGTACATACCGAGAAAGAACGAGATAAGTGTGTGTATGATGAATATGCAAAACATGATTGTACCATAACATCTAAACTTACATCAGGCCAGAATTCAAAAATCCTAGAATGTTACATACATAATATAGAATTGCATGTTGTTGTTATGTTTTAATTTGACATAATGCGTTTAAAGTGTAACTGTATACGTAAGTTAAAGTGTACGTCAAAGTAATTAAGCCAGAAGAACAGAATGGTAGAAAAATGTAACAAAAGCAAAATGATAAAAAAGGACAGGCATGGAATATAAGTGTTATACATACATATATATATATATATATATATATATATTATAGGGCCTATACCAAGTACTGCTATTGTTCGCAACCACGTTACAGTGTACAATAATCTCGTGTGCAAATGTCACTTTTTCACAAACATTATTTAAAAAAATTATTGAAGGATGCAAGTCCGTTTTCATACAAAAGGCAACAGAGTAGGTTTTTAAGTAAAAATTTAAATAAAAAAAAATTAAATGAAATTATACACATGGGTGTTTGTGTGGTGATACATTATCAGCATTATGACTATTTCAAAAGAAGTTTCAGCGTAAATCATGTAATAAGTTTTTGTTCATATAATTGATATAACTTAAGTTTTGCTTTTTCTGCAAAACTCACATGTTTCTCAACAGGTCTCCTGTTCTCTGTGAAAGCAGGTGATATCATCAAGACAAACATTTTCATCCTGGAACGACTTCAAAAAGAACAAGAAGCAGTTTCAAGAAAGGTGGGTTAGACTGTTTGGGAGGAACAATTCACTTCAGCTTGTTCTAGTCATCGTTCTTAGATTTAGAAACCTGTACATATTATTGGCTTTTAAGTACGTTTAGGGCCTACTTGATGAAAAGGAAAGAAAATCAATCATTACCATGGGCAGTTATTATATCAGCACTTTTCGAAGTTCGCACAAGTCATTTCTGTCTTGTCGTTGTACCATTATGTCTTTGCTCTAATGTTCATATTTTACTGTTACTATGATTATGGTTAGGGAAACACAACTAAAGCGCGTGTGAATGCAGTGAAAGCCGACTTGGATGAGATCAGAATTATGTAAACTAAAACAAAGACAAAATCAGGGAAATGCAATAACATGGATAGGTATTAAGCAATTGACTAATACTTTAATTGAAAATAACAAAAGAGAAACACATGCGAGAAAACATACTCTCGTGTTCATATAGTAGGAGCGCACTTAGGAGTTCTCATTTATTGATGCTCTATCCATTCTCAAAAAAGGAATGGACAATTTTATATTTGTTGACTTTTGGGGATGGGGTAGCGTAAAGATTGCTATAGCTTTCATTTTGTCCTTTCTAGGACCTATAATAATTATCTGTGTATATGAGTTTTATGATTTCAATATCATGATTAAAAGCAGCAATTCCTAATTATGTCATCATCGTTACCACGTAGAGTTACGTCTACTATGAAGCTGTTCTTTATCTGATTGACTAATTAGTCAAATAAATATTTGAATAGTGAATTACTTCATTGATTAATCGATTGAATTCTTGATTAAATTAACTTCTTGATTTGATTGATTGATTGATTGATTGATTGATTGATTGATTGATTGATTGATTGATTGATTATCCAGCTTGGTCGTCATATCGAAGGCATAACATGGATTGTCGATCTCGAACATCTAGGCGTATCGCACATGTGGAAACCGGGTATGACTGTAATGACAGAGGTAAGAACATGAATGTTTATTCATCAGTTGGAAGCAATTAATTTACTACGTAGCACACACACACACACACACACACACACAAAAAAAAAAAGATTCAAATTGAAGGATATAAATCTACACTTCCACCAGCACAAGAAAACGCACTTGTACAATTATTACAGAATTATGCAAAAAAAAAAGACCAAAGAAAGTTGAGGGAATGCATAAAACCAAACAGAAAACACCAAAAACTATTTATTGGTTTCGAAACTTGGTAACGTTATCACGTAAGACTGTACTGTTTATGGCAATCAAGATTGATCTTTAACACTATGACTCTTTCTCCGTAGATTCTTTCTGCTTTTTGTTTCTTGTTTTTTGTGTTGTATTTTTTTCCAAGACATTTTTTTTTATTCTACTTATTTTCTCCAAAACACATACACACGCACAAATTAAAGGTCCTGTTTACCTTTAAGAACCGTGATTTACAAAATATTCAAGATATGACATTCAATGCACATGGCTGTGTAGGTCTGTTGTACCACAAAACAGCCTATCATATACAATTTTCGCGATAAAGCCTAAGATATAAGGAGATTTCTGCATTTTTCTCAATAAACCGTAACTGTAGACGGTTTAGTCTGGAAACATTTTTATTATAACTATTGGTCACATTTTTGTATATTTAACATGTTTAATAATTAATATGTTTAACATCGATTTTACCTATTCAAATTTTTTCAGTGGTTGTTTTTATCCCTAACTCACACTTTAGAACTATTTTAAAGCACTAATGCTGGATTTTATTTCATCTGCAAATGGTAAATTATGCCTAAAAGGTCGCTGGGCTGTTTGAACAACACTACCCGGAAGTGATTCATCGCCTATTTCTCGTCAGGCCGACAAAGTTTTTTCCAGCTGTCTACTTCATCCTGAAGCCTTTCCTCAGTGAAGGGACACGAGAAAAGATCAAAGTCATCGGAGGTAATCATTTACCATGTATATATGAGTTAGCTATTGGATTAACAATGAGAAGAACAATATTTCTTTCATTTTTTTAAGCTTTAGTCACTTTTAGTTTTATTTATTTTTTAGTTTGAGTCACTTCTTCCTAGAATAGAGTGTTCAGTACATCATTCTATTAAGTTCCATAAAGTCATGACAACAAATCAGGATTTATTTGATAGGAAACTTTGTGTGTACCATGTGGAATTTGTACCGCTTTTTTAAATTATACATCGTGGGAAATTAAAGTCTGAAAACTGAAATCATAACGAAGTTATATAAACAATATAAATTGATGTATTCATGAAATACATTAATTCATCTGGTTTTCATAGTTACAAGGCACATTTTGATGCTCAAAACACGAACACATGATTGTATATCTAAAATGAAAGTAATAGATTTAGATAAATAGTCAAATAACTGTTTTTCTTTTAAATTTGTATGCATAAATTCCCATAAGTGGCATTTTAAAAGTACAAGTCATGTTATATGTTTGTATGTCCTTTTAATTTTCTGAATCTTTCACTATGGACTTGTGTCTTATTATATTCAGGTATCAGAATATTTACATACCAATGCACGCATCTATCCACGTCACTGCGCACAGGCAAATGTAAACAAAGAAAAATGTGCCGTAATATCAGTTTGTTTCATTCACTTCCACTAGCAAAAAGTGTGCATTAATATACAAATATGAATAGAAACACTTTATGACATAAACTATGAATTTCGTAGGGCCTACATGCATAACACAGTAATTAAGAGGAAATATATGCAATTATGGCATAATATCCTTTATAATGACACGCCCGATACACCTAGCTACATGGAATGACAACCGCCTGATTTGACTTTGTATGGAACAACACCTTATAGGAAGCTGGAAGGATGTGTTGCTGAAATACATAGATGCTGATATACTTCCGGTTCACTGGGGTGGAACTATGACCGACACTGGAGGTAATCCGAACATGTGCCCCACAAAGGTGAGAGCGACACACACACACACACACAAACACACATGATTGAAATGGAATACAATCGTAAAATGTGATTGTATTAACATGAAAATAGAAAATCTATAATTTTCCCCTTTTCTCCCCTTCCTCCCTCTTCATTATCATCATCAGGATGAGGTATGCATGGCGAAAAAATAATTATTTAAAAAGCCACTCAAAGGCAGAA
Organism: Diadema antillarum; assembly: GCF_040938485.1. Lineage (NCBI taxonomy): Eukaryota > Metazoa > Echinodermata > Echinoidea > Diadematoida > Diadematidae > Diadema > Diadema antillarum. The sequence continues at coordinate 302,692 of NW_027270997.1, read as the reverse complement.
AAAAAAAGAATCACCCATTTTGAAAACAAAAACAAAAAATTGAGAGTATGCCCCTGGTCGTAAAGATCAGCACCTTCCTATTCTCATAACGACTCGACAGAAACCATGATTTCCCCTTCATTCCTATTCGTCTACTAGACCATCAGTCTATCAAGGGTGTTTTAATACTGGTAACAATCCATTCTCTTATCAAGTCCACTTTAACAGCTTGTCACGTTGCCAAATAATTTCGAATCATCTGATTTCAGACAATATTTCCAGGTGAAACACCCTCTTCTGAAGGATTTTTTTAAATACTTGTCACTCAACATTTTCGTTATTCAATGAACACAACATGATGGAGATGATGAAACTGATGTCATTTGCTGTTGTCCCATCATTCTTTGAAAAAAGGTGCACGGTTTCATTTAAATGAAGGCAAAATTTATGTGTTGGCCAGATAAACCTAGGAGGCAAGGTTCCGACGTTCTACTACCAGAAGGGCCGCGGTCTCGAACATGACGACATGATGACCACGCAAGAACTTCCGGGTAGAAGGTCAACAGAAATCAAGTTCAAGGTCAACACCCTTGGGAGCATATTCAGGTGAGTTTGCAATCGATCGTTCATTATTTCTTATCTTTTTTTTTCTTCAGTTGAAGTTAAGACATTCTAGATCAAGCACCATGAGCGCCCTTCCAAGGAGGATACCGGCGCTATATAAGAAGCCGTCATCGTTTTCATCATCATCATCATCATCATCATCATCATCATCATCATCAGTTGTTGTCATAATTGTGCTATCATTCATATCAGAAGTAATATTATTTGCTGAGCAATTTCACCATCATTATATCTGACATTCTGCTTTGTAATCATTATCATTACTGTTTTATCACTATCACTAACATACAGTCATGACGTATTATAATTGCTGCATTAACTGTCATTATTCCTTTTGTTGCCATTATCAAATCGTCATTGTTATCGTTGGAATGCATTAATTTCCTTTCAAACTGGCATTGTATCTTGAAGCAAAGCAAATATCGTGATATAATCAGCGTTTGTGTTCATGCCGTCATTACAATACTTCGTTGGCTGTCACGTTTATTTCCAAGGCATGGACGTTTTCATGCTTTTAGTAGACTGTTTCTGTATGTATGTATGTTTTGTTCACAAAACTCGAACTTAACCACCATAGAGATTGTCGGAGCTTTGCACTACCTAGCAACAGCTATGGAGCTTAATGGGTCGGAGCAGGTGAATGAAATGCTTCGGAGGCTCAAGGAAATGAAGCATCCATACAGTGTACTAGTAATACATTTAATACAGAAACGGTCTATTCTGAGTACTGTTCTTCCACTTATTACAATACCGTAGCTAATCTTGTTCGTTGTCTGCGACATTTGCGTTTGTTTGCGTGTAATCAGATCAGACTTTCTTCCAGAGGTATCCGAATCGGTAGAAGGAAAAAAAAAAGTCAAACAAAAAAAGAAATTGAAACTATACACAAAGTTTCTAGCCACACTACTTTTTGCAGTATTTTCATCGAAGAATTTTAGTATTTAACTAATTGACTTTTTGTTGTTGTTTTCTGATCGTGCTCTGCCATAAGTTAGGATTAAGCATGACTTTTTTTTCATCTTTTTAATCGTTTTTTCCCATCTTTTTCATCTTTTTTTGTCATCAGCTTGATACAATTTCGTTCTAAAGTGCATGTGTCATACCTGACTTTTAATACTAAATGAAGATCAAATTCCCTTATTAGGTACGAATTCAAGACGGAATCTCACGACATAGCTTTCGGCATCACTCGAACTACACACACGGGTGAAAAGGTTGTTATCATGGAGGAGAAGCGATACAACAGTCACATCGTACCTGAAGACGGTGAAGTTGAGTTCGAGGAGCCGGGATTATGTAAGCAGCGAATATATGATACTGCTTTCTCTTTACTTCTTGTTTGTTTATTTGTTAATTTGTGTGATTGTGTGTGTGTGTGTGTGTGTGTGTGTGCACGTACCTGGTTAGTCGTTGTTTGTTTCTTCAGTGGTTTTTTTTTTCTTTGTTCTTCTTGGTTCCATTCTTGGTTCTTGTTGGTTCCATTTTGTGTGCAGTTATCCAATTCGGCCTATACATATTTCAAATTAAAGGTTTTATGACATACAAATGCATGTTGATTTGTGTTGATTCTTGACACTCCCAACATCACTTTTGCAGTGAAGTGAATATCTGGAAACATGCCATATATTTTTAAATTATTTTTCTTCTATTTTTCTTCAGATTACTTGGATACGCCCACAAAACCTTCCAAACCAAGATTCTGGTTGTGACATCATCTATCAATCATGCTAAAGTACTAATTATGATTAACAAAAGACATTGTAATGCATCCTCCCTGAGACCGAGCATAGCTTGCATGTTCCCTCGCCATATGTCTTTTGTTAGTCGCATTAATATCACAGAAACATTCAAATTATGCTGAGTCGAGGGGAAGGTGCATTCCAATGTCTTTTGTTAAACATATCAGTACTTTAGCAATGATTGACAGATGAGGTCACAACCAGAATCTTGATTTGGAAGGGGTTTTTTGTGGGTGTATCCAAGTAATCTGAAGAAAAATAGAAGAAAAATTATTTTAAAATAATTATGGATTGTTTCCAGGTATTCGTTTCACTGCAAAAGTGATGTTGAGGGTATCATAAATCAACACAAATCAACATGCATTCGTATGTCATAAAACCTTTATCCTGTAAGCATAGCAATTAAACATTAATCAGTGTTACAATGTGGCATGTCATTGAGATACATTGATGATACTGAAGAGTGGACTAAAATAGCCGCCTACAGTAGCGAGGAAAGACTAGTTAATACGCTCATCGAGATCTATAACTCAGAGCAATGAAAAACAAGAGGAATTAACTTTCACATTATTCAGTATACATACTGTAAACATGCAGCATACAAAGTGTACATCCTGTATGATGAGAAAAAGAGTAGGCATTGTTGTATATGTCATCAACGAGAATCTGTTTTACTATGCAGTGTTATATATCAAAGCATCTTCTTTCTAGAAAACCATCAAATCGAACTTGTGGTACCCATGAGCCTGTTAGCGATTTGTATGCATTACACCCTTTTCCCCCAGTTTTTGACTGGTGGTGTCCAAACAGTGTGCATGAGGCGTGAGCAAGATCAGTTCGACGACACGTCTAACCATTATGACTAATACTAAGGGCTTCTGAATCAATTCCCACAGACATTGTTAAGTTTGACAACCACGGAGCCTTCCAGAAGACCAGGAAGCTCAGTTACTGGATGGAGGTCATCGAGCCACGACTCGAAGTCAACGCATCGATGCTCGGAGCCAGCGTGGACGACATCGTTCGAGACAGCGGCTATCATGAAGGTCATTTCCTCTCAAGAGGGCTCTCTCTATCAACATCAAACCTACCACAGAAGACTTCATCCTCTTCTAAGGGTATTACTCGATCGACCACACCAGTTTAAAAAAAAAAAGAGAGAGAAAACAATGGGGTCTCCTTTGAACAATATTCAGCCCAGGAATCGTACAAAAAAAAACACAAGATAAAGCTTTAGACATTGCGTGACATTCGCGTTGCCTACCGAAGAAAGCAGCAAAGTGTGTGTGTATATATATATATATATATATATATATATATATATTGATCTTTCAAGGTTGTGCTGTCCTTGTTTACACTCTCTGGCAAACAGAAGTGCTCCAATGTGGTGGGATGCAATACGTTCATGATGTTTTGAAAACCACATCTATACTACAGCGCCATCCTGTTTGTCGCCGAAGCATACTCCCTCCAAATGGCGACAGAGTCATATGCGGCTATACGGCTATATTCTTACAAAGTTGATAATAATTATATCATATCAAATTTATTGTTTAAATTAGCTGTACAAATGCTCATCGTGATGATATGCAGACACAAAAAATTCGGTTCTTAGATATCACTTCAGTGTAGCTAATAGCATTTTCTTAAAATGCAATCGAAATGCAATTTTGGTTGACATCTGCCTTCCATTTGACATTGAAGTTTGATTTGCAAAGAATGATTATGTACACAGCAAGATTATCATTTAGCATCTCATTTAGCCTTCCGGTAAGCACACTAAATTGGCATCACACATTGTCATGTGATTTTTGTTTTCCGTATAAAATAACAAAAATCGATTCAACTCTTGTAAATTACATTTAAGATTCAATATTGACCCCCAGCGTTACGACGTATTTCACTGAAATCGTCGAGGGGAATGGCTCTGCTAAAACTCTGCTTAGTAGGTAGACAGAAAGATCCCTCTGTCCGGAGGAGTCTTTTATTTTTTTGACGTTATCGCTCACCTCCGTAGACATAGGAGGGGATCCTTGGAGCCAGACGCAGTCTCCGCGAAACATTTCCCCGACGGCGAGATACAGACCGATCTTTCGGACAAGTTAGTAGGTTGCCTAAATAAATAATAGTCCTCATATAAAGGGAGTGCACGTCCATATTCTAAACTGGGCATCAAAAAGGACACATTTTGTACGAAATTTCATTCAATCACAGCTCACTAGCTGTTGTCACGCTGGCCTCCGTATAGGTTTTTATGGATTTCTCCTAACTTATCGCAGTAATTCATATTTCTTGAAGTTATGCGTAAGACATGTAACGTATACGCGTACTTAAGACATATAATAAGCTGTTGGGAAGGTCATTCAACCATTACAAACTATTTGTTATCAAGCTGGCATTCGCAATTTTTAGTTGCTTTCCCGTAATTTAAGGTAATGACTTCTATCGCATTACAAAAGAGCAAAACATCATCTAGAACGTCCTTTAGCACGATTCATGTGCAGTCCAGCTTGCGACCCCATACCACTGTCCACGATATCTTTGATACACGAACTAAACGTCATGCCTGTGTTATCTGACTTCACCTGTCTTACGCAAATTCGTCACAGATGCTTGGATTTCTGTTTCTGTCCTATATAATTATAATTATAAATAATTGCTCATGATAATTATGTGTAATGTCGTAAGTTACAAAGTACTTGTCCCCTTGCTGCTTACTCTCATTTGATATAATTCTTGGTATTACATATTGAATGTTAAAAAAAAACACTTATCGGTGATTAGTCATAGTTGTAAGATTTAGATTTGTAAGATTTTATTGACTCTATCGACCCCCTCTCGGGGTATGAGAGAACAAACATATTTACAATATAATATGAATACAAAAATATAAGTGATAATGTACATGTACATGTGAAAATAACAGATATGAATAAATATGTTTACAAAACAAGGCGTAAAGGACGTTTAACTACTCTACCACTACCACTACCACTACCACTACCACTACGTATTGTATTGTATGTATTGTGAGCAATGACGTCACGTTAGGCAATACAATGCAAGAATTTGATGGTTGCACACGGCACGCTAGAATTACGTGACGTGTATTTATGTAGATCACCGTAGAGTATAACATCATATCATATCATTGTAGCACAACATTTTGCAATCCCTCGTGAGTCATGTCTTTCTGGTTGAGATAATATATCTCCCGCCTTTTTTGTCACGTGTTATATTACACCTTTAAAGGTATATATTACCTGTATATTATTTGTATTCATATGTATATCATTTGTATGTTTGACGGTATGATAGCCATATATTGTTTTTTCTATGCGTCCTGCGCATTGCGGAACGCTGGAAAAAAAAATTAAATTACAGAAAACAAATATTTTCGATACAAGGATAATTGGCCTTCATTTCTCTATTGGAATGATGCGGTCTTCAATACACAAATTGTACTGAAATTTTAAAAAAGATATCAAAAATATTGTATTTATGTCTCCGTCCCTCACTATTATAGTTCATATTGATAACTGTTGATTATGAGTAATTTGGTTGAAAGTAACAAAGAACTTACTACTTTAGAGAATATCATATCAATATCTTTATCATTATATCTTAATCATTTATTGTTGGTACTGTAATTCCTCTTCCATTTCCATGGTCAACGAGTTGTCCGTCCTGATATATATGAAAAAGTCAAGTCATGAAACAAAGTCATGCAACGTTTTTTTTTTCTTTCTTTCTTTTCTGTGACGTTTATTACTCTCCGTATAGTAAAGGCAAATAAGAAAGGGGAAAACTGTAAATGGAAGTTAAAGGTTATATCGCGAATTTGAGAAAAGAAAATCTGGGAAGAATTTGTATTTCTTAATTTTTAAACAAATAATCAACATGGTGCGCATAATTTTCAAAGAAAAAAGACCGTGTTTGATGATCCTTAAAAGCAGCGCTATCCCTGCCAACTCGGAATCTGCAATTTTACGTAGAGATTCCCAGTGCATGGCATATTTGTTAAGTATCGTTATATTGACTCGTTTCCATTCATCTCTCAGTCCAAAATATTCTTAAAAGAGAAATTCTATTTTTTCAATATTATTTTTATAGCTGGTCTGAAACAGAAAGTAAAATTGGATTAAACATAAAGCATAACAGGAAAGATTTGATCACTGCCGGATAAAAGTCATGAAAGCTGAGAAAATTGAAGTTTCGCTAATTTTCACAAAACAGTTCTATAAACAGTCATAAATATGCAAGTGAGTATAAATGGATGATGATGTATCGCCTTATAATTTGCATAGTTTTTCCACACACAATATTTTAATTCCCATATAGAAAAAAAAAACTGAAATATGCCTGAATTCCATTCCTTCCCTGTTTTTATCGTTCCCGTTCCCAGTTTTTTTAATTGTTGTGCTTGTTAACGATTATTTTTTTCGTTTAATGCTAATTTTTAACTGGTGCTGAATTATCCTTCAATTTTCAATCTTTGATTTTTATTTCTTTTTTATTGTATGGAGTTAACCTCCCTGTGAGGTTGCTTCATTGTTTTCACTGTCATGGTCTACTGTAATTGTCATATAGAGCATATTATGATATATTATGATATTCCTGGTTGTACTGTTATCATACAGTTGTTTTTATAATGAAGTGCATTCCCTTGTATATTGCCATACTTATGATAATTTGTGTTATAGCATGATATTGCTGTCTTAAGAAATAATTTACAATTGTTTGGGATATTGAATATGATCACATACCTTTCACATACCGCTGACAGCAATAAAATTGGAGGATAATAGTAATCATATAGTGTTCGATGATAAGATCATAGCGGGTTCTTTTTTTTTCTTCTTTAGGCAATCTAGCTTAGTTTTATTTGTTACGTTGTCCACGAGGAGATGCAAATTACACGCTTTGCTTCTCACTTTCCAACAATTCAAATTCTAATTCGGTATAATAAAAAAGGCCACCGTATAATGATTATCAGTTCACAATATAGGCGTAATGATTATCAGTTCCCAGTATTTTTCTTTCTTTGTTACAACATTGTACCGATTCTGTGTTATTGTGTGTCCATAAATGTTTTATTTTGTTGGTAATGAAATGAAATGGAATGAAATAACATAAAATGAAATATTTTTTGATTGCGATCTCATTTTCAGGCACCAGGACTGAGTTTCCTGTGTTGGGGTTTACCAACGAGGGCCATCATTACATATGAAATGAGGGTTTTACTGTGTGTGTGGAGATATTGATAAGACATTTCAAACGTTATTCAATTGTGGTTTCATGCCTAGGCTTCTGGTATCTATAAGAGAGCTGTTCATTGCAAGACAGGCATATACGTAGACTGGATGTCGTTGTTGTGCTCACTTTGAGTGTCTAGGTCTGAGAGTGTGTGTTCTTTCAAAGTCTCAGTCTCAGATGCTTTATAATAGGGAATAAAATTTGTCCATGTTCAGAGTGTGTCATCTTTACCACACTTTTCTAAAAACATGATTACACTTCTAATGATAACAAGGATAATGATATAAGTAGTAATTATATCATATTATGGCATTGTACGTGAAGATATCGAGGTTCACTGGTAACGATAAATGCAAAGGAATTTCATATACAAAGAAATACTCGAGGCATACCAACGTGAATTCATTTTAATGTGCATGCACTGGATCCTCCTGATGCACTAACACCTGTTATGTATTACGGTATAGTTACGAATTTTGCACTTTACAAAGGGACGTAAAAATATTGATATCGTGGTTTTTTTTTTCACTTTGAGAGAGAAAAGGAATTTGTTTTCTTTGGTAAGCTTTGAGCCATTTGCAATTTCTGAAAATAGAAATAGTACTTTTTTTACTGCAATAAAATTGTTTATTTTCCTCTTTTCTTTACAGTGTGAACAAGGTAATAGGGAGGGAACCCCTTCTTAGGTGTGTTTGACTCCTTTAAAATTTCTTTGATATCAAATTCCTTGCTGACTTCTGCTAATGTTGATTTGTGTACTCTACAAGTTAATGGTGTGCATTGTTTACATTATCCCCCCCCCCCGCATCCACTAATGCCCGCCCCTAGAAAAAAAAAATGAAACAAGTAAAAGCCTTGCCTTTCTTTATGCCATCAACTGAATAAGTTCAGCGAAATAAGCATCGAAGTAAGATGCACCTAATATACTCTGATTCATATACAAAGTCACAATCACTGACAATGGCAAGACAAGTCTCACTGAATAACAAGCGTAAACTTACAATTATTATAGTCTTTGCTACGTAATTGAGTCTACGGTAAGAAAAGGTTGTTTTGTATAGATCCCGTATTGATATTGGGAGCTGATGCATCTAATTTTGTTCAGGTGAAAACTGTGATTACATGCATGCTCTGATTAAACAACATCAACATGTGTGTCTAAATGGATGGTGTCTTTGTATTTCAAGAAGCAAGTTATCCCCTATGATAATGGATACTACCCTTTCCATTCCAGATAGTTAATTTATCTAACTAGTCTACTGCTTTTAAATTCTCAATTTCGCAGGGAAGACTCTACGTATATATATATATTATATATATATATATATATATATATATATATATATATACATGTAAAATTATATATATGTATATATATGTATATACAAATATTTGGGTTTTTTTCTCTTTCTTTTTACTTTTGTATTTGGTACTATTCTATTCATTTCATTTCATTTCTAATGCAAATAAAAATTAACAGTTAAATACTCAAAGTTGTTTGAGTACCCAAAATCAGAAATGATTTGAAATTTAGGGATCTGCTAAAAAGAGCTTTTAATTTAAACAATAAACTAATAAGACAAATCGGGCAAAATGCCTTAAAAAGAATAAAGAAAGACAATTATTTTTATTCAGTCGGGCCTGAAAATTTACATTCTCTCTCCTTCGTTTACAAATCCAATTACTCGGCTTACTCGGTTAATAGATAAAGATGCTTTGTTTGACATTTTTACAACCTTGTACATAATGTTGAAATTGACCATCTACTGTTATGACTATTTTGTCAACTATTGCTATTGACAATGCGCACTTACATCGTTTACACTGTAACACTTTATGAGAAATATGAAAACACATTTGATTTAATGTCATCTACCACTGAAAAGGGGAAGTCTATTCCCCCCCCCCTCTCTCTCTCTCTCTCATTACATATTGATACGTATAACTATAAAAAAATTTAATCGACAGTGGGTCAAGTTCAAAGGGACTGAAAGAATATACAATGAATGACACAAAATGTCTTACATTAGGAACCAAAGAAAAACTTTAAGGTAGCATGCAACGCATTGGCAAGTGTTTATCTATGGTAATCTATCACTATTCTTACAAAGCATACATTCGTCTACCTACATGACCTGATTTACAACTTGAGCACTGTCATTAATGATCAATCTCAAAGCTAAAGCAAATAAATTGGATTAGTTTTAGTCAAAGTTCAATTCGAGCTGATATAGTGTCGGCGATTGTAAATTAAGGAAGGTTGGAGGTCGTGTGTGCATTTTCTGTTAACTCAGCCACCAAGAAAGCTACCAAACAATGCAAAAAAGTATTGGAATCTTTCTTTCAAGCAGTGACAGAACAACAACAACAACAAAATATCAAAATTATTTTTTTAATGAATTAAGCATTGTCAATATATATCTAGGCTGAACACTTCCATAGATATTCTTGGATTACAGGATGAGGACAGTTATCATTGAATGATATAATCATCAAGTTTGATATCGTCTTTATCTTTTGTTATCATTCTCAAGCCAAACATCTCGCCCTATTGCATCTCTCACACATACTAATCATTTTTATTCATTGAATATTGCAGTAGGTCCTGGTTTTTGTTTTCCATTTTTCTGAAGTTGATGTTCATATAAATAAAATTATATGCGGAAGAAGAACTTTAATGTCAATCTTAATAAAAGTAAACTAGTCATAATTGCACCAGTGTCTGCGCAAAACAAAAAAAAAAATGTATGATCATTCTGCATACACTCAATTTGCATGCAAGATGACCAGCATTGTATATATTTTTGAAAGTTTTGCCGCCAAAAACTATAAACAAAATAGAATGTTTGCGAGCAAAGTTAAAAAGGTCTGAGAATGTTCGTTTTTGCAGCACATTAAAAGGTACTGGAATTTTAGTCCCTTATTCGCCCCTTCCCATTCCCGCATCCCCGCCCCCTTGTCTGTCCCTTTGCCGTCTGTGACTAGGGATCAATGTGTACACACTGGGAATTTTTCTCCAGCGAGTTCCGCTTTTTCTGTTGACTGGAAGCGAACAACACGGCAAATACACCAGCACCATGTGCTACATACGAGGATCACACGGAGAGAGCGCACAGACGTGTAACTCGCATTCTCCTTCATAGTACACTCGGCTTGTTTGGTACAAATTGAGGAATATTCGGTGAATTTTGGAAATATTGCGTTCACTCTCTCGAGGCGAAAATGAGCGGACGACTCCATGACTTGAACGCCAAGCAAGCAGATGCCCTGCGATCGGTATTTACATTTTTTTTTATTAATTTCATAAAATGGTATTCAATAACCACTGGTAACAACAATTAATTAATCACTCGTATAATAATAACGTATAGCATTATTAATGGATAATGACGTAGACTTCTTAAAGAAAGACGCAAGCACTAGAGAGATGCCAAGCTGCATCTGATAATAGTCCATTTTTATGATAGTTATTTCAAATGTATCGTGTTTCCATGTGATGCAGAGAGACATAAATATTGAGCTTGGTTTAAAAAGACGAACTTTGCAGTCCTCAGATCTTACATTCTTTTGTTTGCTCTGATCGCTCTTTCACATGTGGTTTCGATGTACAGTTATCTAGTTTTCCTTTTATCTCTGAGAAGCAGATTTTTTTTTTAATTCATTTTTTATCATAGGCAGTCTGACGCTCGCTTTTTTTTTTAGTGAGTGTTGGAAGATGTTCTTGCTTTGCTTTTTGTTATCATCACTGACAGTGGTTTTAATTGGTTTTCAATAATAATCCTAATATTACTGATTGATTAAAGAATAATTTGGTGCTGCGATAGAATTATTCTAAAGTACATGTTCATTGTCAGACAGCAAAAAGAGTGGTAACTATTGTTTCTACTCATATATTATGAAGGGTTGAACATTGACTTTAGTAACATCTTATATCCATATCAAGAAAGCCTGTGTCCTGGTCAGTATAGCTTGTTGTTTAAAATAGACGAAGACTGAGACACTATTCGTATGCAAATGAAAGTCGGCGCGATGTCACCTAATTCTCGAAAGCTTGTCTTGTGATCAGAGTGCTGTTATTGTTCTTTCATGTATTTGTTCTCAATGAATGTTAGTTCGTCATCTATTCAGTTGCACAAGTGCAGTTAATACTTTTTCTTTCGATACCTTTCAACACCTTTCTTTCGCTTTGCAGACGTACTAAGGATAAAAATGGAAAACTAAACATTTCAATAAACAGTGTTAATAACTCTTTTGCTTTCTGGCAGATGTATCTATTATGATGACCTAACAAACAATACTGCTGATTTACATCCGATTTGAGTTTTCTTTTGTTTTGCTTTTCGTGGGTAATTGAAACAATGTACGCACGGTCTTGAAAAGAAAACACGAACAATGTTTACATATATAGGATATATTGTGACCGTTGCTCTTTAATCTATGAAATTACCTTGTAGTTGGACATGAACTTGGATATACATGTATCTGACAGATCAAGGATTACATACATACCTGTGACCATTTTGCAAGGTCAACATAAAAGTAACCATTATTTCAAGCAACTTTTCAAAAACCATTGCCATATTCATTCTTCAGGAAATCGCTTCATATTATCATTTAAATCTTATAAACCATATCGGTAAAATCAGACGAAGTTAGCAATACTTACAGTAGCAAGTGAAGTCTGAGGGTTTGTCCAGAAATCTATAATTTTATGACATGCCAAAATAAAATTATTCATAAATCAATTTGTCATGTCATGTCTTCTGATTGGATTTTAGTCATTATCATGCTTGTTTGATCTGTGTGGGATTCTTATTCATCATTTCCAGTTGACAACAAACTTGAGCGATGTTCTGGAACCTCGGCACACCGACCATCTTCTATTACGATTTTTGAGAGGTAAGACCAGGGTCCTGTTCAAACGGCAGGAAACAGCACAAAAAAAATCGACTCTGTTGTATTTCCACGTAAAATGTGACGATTTCTTTTTGTTTGTTTCCATTTTCCCCCTATATTCATAATGTCCCTACACAATAATGGTGAAAATAGATCTAGCTTTAAAGGTCCAGTTTACCTTTGGGAGCAGTGATCTAATAAATGTTCAAGATATCACATTTGATGCATATGAGTAGGTCTGTTGTACCACAAAACACCCTGCCATATAAAATTTTCTCAATAAAGCCTAAAATATAAGGAGATATGAGTATTTTTCTTAATAAACCGTAACTGTAGACGGTTTAATCAGTAAGCATTTTTATTATAACTATTGTTCACATTTTGTATATTAAAGAATACTTAACGTCAACTTTACTGATTCAAATTCTTACAGTGGTTATTTCTATCCCTATCTCACATTTTAGAACTATTTTAAAGCACTGATGCTGGGTTTTTGTTTCATCTGCAAATGGTAAATTATGCCTTTAACCATTAATTTGTCTTAAGTAGCCCCTTTGGGGATTGCCCACAACAATAATGGTAATTTCTTTTTTTGTTAAGACCCACAAGGCTATACTCGTTACAGGGCCGGCGCACTGTTTTCAAAAGTGTGGGGGCCCACTTCCGGGTTTCATGAGCTAACAAGCAAACAAACAACAAAAAAAAAAAGGTCCTCAGCTCATTCTCTCCCCTCCCATTTTAGTGCCACTTACGCACTTCCGGGTTGAAAAATGTGTGGGGGCCCAAAGTGATGACACGTTATGTATTCCTTTGTATGGTGCACAAAAAGTGTGGGGGCCCGAGCCCCCACGGCCCCCACGGCTGCGCCGCCCCTGCGTTACGCACGTTACAAGAGACGAAATAGTGACCAACGTACCCGTTATCTCTATCACTTATTCTGTTTCACCCATACCCTTCTAGAGAAGTGCTTTCAACTCAAATGCTCGGCTCTTTCTTTTCCTTCGTATTTCTTCTTTTATATTATATCCTTCAGTGTCCTTTCTGCCGTTTCTCTCTTTCGTTCCCTTTCTTCCCTTTTTTTGTTTCTCTTTCTTTCTCTCTTTATTCTTTTTTTTCTTTTTCGTGTTCTTTCTTAAGAATAGTATAGGTAAGTACGGATAGATCATGAGTCAATAATGGTATCGAAAGTAATGTTTACATAAAATATTTATCTTCATAAAAACATTCGTTTGAATGTGGAACTTCCTCATACATAAAGTCGTTGTCAACACTATATTTTGACGGGTTCTCCCAACAAGAACGTCTATTTCGGGTTCTTATCTCCTCTTCTTTTCAAACGTTACAATATATATACATACATACATATACATATACATATACATATACATATACATATACATATAACATATAAAAACAAAAACTAGTTGAACAATATAGTGGAGGAATACATCGTCTTTGATACTGTTAAGTTGGATTAAGTGTGTAGACATCTATTCACCCAATCAGCCATCACAGGGCAAGATTTTGTTATTCGTAATTTAGCATTACTAAACAGAGTCAATTCAGCCATCAAAATTATAAACTCTGAGATTAGACTTTGAGCTGAATGTCATTTTTTAAAATCAGTTTTCATCTCACCGTGTCTCCTCCCCTCTCCCTTATGTTCAGATTCTTCTTATGTTTTCTCTACTAGAAAGAGAAGAGAGACATTTATTTATTGTGTGTATGTGAGTGTCTAGTGTGGTTCACGATATATATAGATGCTTGATAGCATTAAAGAAGATTCATCGAAGGAAAATATGGTCAAATATGGTTATTGAATTTCAAGTGTTGTTGTTGTTTTGTTTTGTTTTTTGCAATGAAGCACTTATATCGTCGCAACCACATGCGCTCTTTGAACACGAGGCCATTATGCCATTTCCACTCAACTTCCCAATCTTTTCGTTCACAGAAATATTCTAAAAATCATGTTGTTGTTGTTGGGTTTTTTAAGATAATTTTAGGAGAAAGGACAAACCCGAATCCCCCCGAAAATCAATGTTTCCAGGTTACGTACAACAAACCAATTATTATTATTATTATCAAATTATGTTTCTCAATTCATAATGTGAAGATTCTTTTTTATTGGCAAGTCGATGGCAGACTTGGGAGAGAATAGTATCATTACTTCACATTATTTGCATAATGCATGGTTCCTTCGGATAACGTGGCTTGACGAGAGAATCGGAAGCTTAGAATTCTATAACCTTATCCCCTTTACAGTCCTATTCTAGTAATATTTTTAGTTCTCTGTTTGGTTGGTATAGCACTATAATTTGTTTCAAATCAACTTGAACATGGATTTAGAATTTCACCTGAGAATATGGAGCTTTGTTGTTTTATGCTTTCAGCGCGGAGGTTTTCAGTGAAAAAGGCTGAGGCGATGTTCAGACAGGCGAGTATACCAACGATATTTTACTCTTCCGAAATATTTGGGTCAAAGTTTAATACTTTGCTTCTTCCTTCTTTTTGTATTGTCAGGTGTTTTCTTCTCTCGATCTCGCTCAAATTCCTTTCCACCTTTTCCTTTCACTCTCGTTTTGTTGTTGTCCTATGAAGATATTGTTCATGCTCTTATGAATACGTGTCCTTTCAAACTAAGATGACAAAGCACAGGGCTGAAGGAAGTATAACTGGGAGAAATCATAACATTTTGTAACATTTAGTCACTGAAGTCGGCTTTGCAATAACATTTCCATTGAATTGACTAACCACAGTTCAGCAGAGAGAAATTATTTTTAACACTACTTAGCAATTTCGTAAAATCAATATGACCTAATGAAATTGCCATTGAACTAATAGACCATATACACATAGTTCGGCACAGAGAGGCATTGTTCAGCCAGACAGAGTGGAATTATGATACAACTCCTGACACAATGACATCATATTTGTCTCGAAATCCTGGGATACAATCAAACACACACGTAAGCACTAAAGAATGTAATTCACAGAATTTCTTTTATTTTCATGAGACAGATTATGTATAAGTCACAAGCAGATATGTATAAAAATTGAAGGCAATTATGTTAGTCCCCCGCACCCCCCAGCTCCTGCATTGCTCTGAGCTGATTAGTAAACCTCAAAAATGTCAACTATTTATAGTATATCAACTTTGAATATAATGCCCTTTCATGAAGTCAGTTTAGCAGATAACAACTTTGCCCTTTAGACTAACATATTTAACAGTTTAAGCAAACTTATGCCACTGTATATGCTAAAGCTAAACTGGGATATACTTCATACGAGCTGCTTGTGTTTCTCTTTTATATGTAAAGACGAGAATGCTGCATCTAATAGATAGCTGATTATTGAGCAACTGAAGTGAGCAAAGTCATAAACAACAAATAGAAAAAAAAGGAAAACCACAACCCGGTTTATTCATGTAAGGCTGTTCGTCTCGCTCATGTCTTTTTGGAGGGTATTCTTTTCATAAATGTCTGTTGATATTTTAATGCCACGTTATCTCTCTTTATCCAGGATTTAACATGGCGGAGTCAGAACCGCGTGGACACTCTACTGGAATGGTATGAGATACCCGAAGTAAGTAAACATTAATTGAAAACATGCAGATGTGGAAAAAGATGGTATATATATATATATATATATATATACATATATATATATATATATATATATAAGATAGAAAAGGAGTTAAAAACATATATATATTTTGCCTTTTGCATAACATTTTTCTACTGGTCGAGATTTGTTTTCCAAACTATGTCTAAACTCATTTATAGGCAATGGATTACATAATGGAGATTAAGTAGATTGTTAGATACAAAGGGTTAATTATATAAGACCACTCAACTGAGCTCAGCTAACTCAAAGCGGAATAAAACAAGATATCTAAGGTTCAGTTCAATTATTTAAAGTTTCAGTTCAATTCCATTTATTTCATTCAGAACATGAATGATATTGTTAAGATCATGCAGATAAGATACAAATACATGACGTCAGTTTGCCAATATTATTCCTTTGAAGTGAATGTGCTTGATATTTCAATAAAATCATGGTTAGTTTGAAACATATTCAGCGAAAAATGGAGGGACCCAGTACAGGGCAGCGCTTGTAATGTGCTGGTCTTTCAAGTGATAAAAATTGATGAAAAATAAATGTACATACAGATATTAGAGTTATATATATAAATATGCAATAATATAAATATAAATAGTAAACATAAACATAAACATGAATATATATATATATATATATATATATGAATATACATATAAATATTAATATAAATATTAATATAAATAAAGATAGAGGTAGAGATAGAGATAGAGATAATAGATATACTTAAACCAATATATATATATATATATATATATATATATATACATATACACAAACATATACATCTAGTTATATGAGGAAAACAAATTCAGGACAGGACATGGACAATGATAACATGTGACATAAAGAGTGACAAGACAATGCTTACGAGAGAGAGAGAGAGAGAGAGAGAGAGAGAGAGAGGGAGAAGAACGAAGACAAGGAGAGGTATAAGATAGATCTTAACCCATGTGCTACATAACCTCCTGAAGTGGTATAATACATCAACGATGTATATATGCATGACAGGCATAACCTAGTTCTGGGAATGGTTCTGGGACTGTCCTGAAAATCCCTTCACTTTCGCCTTAAAAGCCTAAGTGGCGAAGGCTTGTCAAAAGGCCATTATTAATGACGAGATTAATGTGCACGAATGACTTTCAGTTTAACAGCACCGTGCTGAAACCTGGGGTGTTTGATAAAGCTGTTCGTAAAGTTCCGAACAACTTACGAGCGACTGGTAATCAGTTCTGATGTGATATACTTATCAGAATTTCCATAATTCAGCACAAGAACTGATCACCAGTCGCTCGTACGTTGTTCGTTTACGAACAGCTTTATGAAACAAAGTCATCCTCACACACGTTCATCGTGCTGTAGCTGTTGACATAATTTTAAATTTGCGACGGACAATAAGGCTGATTTGATTAATGAGTGTAAATGAGAGTCATTTGTATGAGATTGCTTCTTTTCTAGAGAGAAACTTGTCCAGATTATCTCAAAAGTGGAATACAACCTGTATATCTTATCATGTTCTACATCTCTTGCCCATTTTCTTCAGCGAGCGTACTAATTATGCTGGTACGCTAGTCACACAAAGTAACAGCTGATCATAGGGACAACCAACTGACCGATCAACCAACTCTGTCAATCTTGAGCCATTGTGCTGAGACCAAAATTCCGATGTAGACATGATGTCTGCCTTAGAAACTCCCCAAAATTAAACAATGCTAAATGTATATGTATATGGGAATCAATGCAAATTCTGCTATTACTGGCAGGGTTCTTCAACAATTAATATTTTACTTTGCATATACTACATGGTACTATACTACTATACATACGACTATAGCATACTTGCATTATTTACTTCATCGCTTCTTCCCTGTTAAAAGAATTGATTACGGTGGCGGAACTTCTACAAGCACAGCTTGAGAGCATTATTTCTTCAGGCATTGTTTCTGCATTGAACGGATTTAAAAATGCTATTCTACGTCACATCCATGCCACCATCGTCTTGTTACCGGATTTATTTTGGCCGGAAAGTGACTGCATCATACCTTTTGATTTAGGCCCCAACTTCTCTTTTCTTTTCTTTTCTTTTTCTTTTTTTTTTGAGGGGGGGGGGGCTTTTTTCTCCTATCTTTGGATGTCAAATGAATGTGAAATAAAACAAGGTGCACAAGACCATAGTAGTTGTGTTGAGTTGAAATAAATGTGAGCTGAATTTTAAGGTAACTGTAAAAGAAAGTTGAGTCAGTTTGAGTGTCGTCGGAATAAAAGTCCTCCCCTCATCATTATTGTCCTATCAAGGTCTGCCTGAAATACTGGCCTGGAGGCGCCATAGGACTGGACAAGGAAGGTCACATCGTTTGGATTTCTCCCCTTGGCAACGTCGACCCGAAAGGTATGACATTTTGCATACTTCGATCACACACACACACACACACGCACACAGTACACACACATTTATATAATGATAGCATGTACATAATACCTGATACAAACAAAAAAGGGTAAAATATGATATTAAAAAAAAATACAATGTTTGTCTAATATACTAGTTTCATATTTGAACTACAGCATGCCCGAATTTAACAGTAACAATACGAAACTCTTCTAGAGTTCTGGAACATGCAGCTGTGTTGTTTTGAATCGGTCCAGTGAAGTTTGTTTAATTCTTTCTGTACAAGTAACGTCGGACAGTGGGTACAATGCCATTTGGGTCGGCACTCAAAACACATAGAAGATCAAAGTTCATCCACAATGTTAAAGTTAGCCTCTCTCAAAGGTCTGTACGTTGTTGTTTTTTAAACACTGACGATTTAGCAAGTACATCGTACAAGCAGTCTAAAAGTAATAACTGCTAAGCTCTACACAGTAACACAAAATATTACACCGATACTACTATGGGTGACACAAGGAAGGATATCACCCCCAAAAGCGAGAAAAATACAACATGATTTCATAACATGGATCTGATGATAGAGTTGTTAATACTTAAGATATATTTTGCGTATACATGAGTACATACAGTGTACATACATTCATACATATGCAATTATCGTCAAAATGGATGTTTGTGTGCTGCTACATTATCATTACTATCTAAACTAAATTCTATTCCAGTATCATGGTGATAAACAATATGGTTCACACAAACAACTTGAAAAGTGTTCAAGTTTCCTCGAGTACAGTGTACCTAAATTTTACTCAGATACAATCATGTATGCCTCCGTTGCTATACCGTAGGTATCCTATTTTCCGTGAAAGCAGGGGATGTCGTCAAAACACACATCCACATTCTAGAACGACTTACAAAAGAGCAAGAAGCAGTATCAAGAAAGGTAAGTTAAACTGCTTGAGCGTGACGGTTCACTTCAGCTCTTTTCGCCTTTTGATAACGGACGAATTATCGCTCTTAAATCAGAAAATTGTACAATTACTGCTTCTCAAGTATGTTTACTTGCTCGCTGAAATGCTAAAAAGAAAGAAGAAGAATGCTGTTATCTTCGCCAGTCAGTGGTTGTACCATGACCGTAGACTAATCACAATGTTCATTTTTTATACAATCATGGTTGAGGCGTCGCAACCGAATCACATGTAAATGCATGCAGCTGAAACTACTCTGGACGAGATCAAAGTTGACTAAAGTACAAATAAAAACAAGCACATTACTAACAGGAGTACGTGGGATAAATCGAATCAGCAAACAAATATTTTAATATTATACGCAAAAAAAAAAAGCGAAGCACATGCGAGAAAACGTGCTGGAATGACAGTGCGCCTACATAAAAATTTCTCACTTTATGATCTATCCATTTTACACAAACAAGAACGCTTCTCCCATGCAGAAACATTTTCAATAGCTAAAGTTAGCAAACGTGAAATTTGTTCCTTAGATTTATGATACTGCAGGGACAAATTTGTGCGCATGATGAAATTTTGCTATTCTGAGCGATTGTGTGATTTCGTCCTTTCTTGGTGTAATATTTTTTTACATGAGTTTTATGATATGAACCTCGTGATTAAAAGTAGCAGTTCTTCAGATATTAACATTATTGCCACCCTATGAGTCCCTAAATAATGTGCTTTGTTTGATTGATAGATTAATTCGTTGATCGATTAATTGATTAATCAATCAATTGATTCTTTAATGATTTCAATATCATGATTAAAATCGGCAACCCTTGCATAAATGTCACCATCATTATCACCATGATTACAGTCAGACCGACTATCAAGCTGTTCTTTCTTTGATTGAATAACAAATGATTGCTTAATAGAGTGGTTTAGTTATTTGAGCGATTGTGTAATTGATTGAATAATATAAATTGATTGACTAGTTGTTTGACTGACTGATTAATTATCTGATTGATTGATTGATTGATTATCCAGCTTGGTCGTCATATCGAGGGCATCACGTGGATTGTTGATCTCGAACATCTAGGCACATCGCACATGTGGAAACCGGGCATGAATGTAATGACAGAGGTGAATGCACTTTACTCACCTTTGGTTGCTTTTATTGTTACATATTCCTCACGTAGGCCTATATTGTATTACACACATATGAAAAATTAGACTTTGCGAATTGTCGAATACAGATACGTAAGAGAATTGATACATGTGAAATATGAGTAATTTACACCAAAATTATTGCCTGTAGGCCGTGAATTAATTTCCACAACATTTGGAAATGCCTATATACACGTATGTTCACGAAAACAAAGTTGCACAATCATCACACTGTCATGGTTACTACCATACATCCACATTCTATGAAGTAAACATAATGAAATATATACTCCATCATGTCGACAGAGCACGATGTAGATTAACACATCGCTTGTTGACACTCTCTTCATTAGCGTCCAGGGTGAGGTAAACATGGTAAAGGAAGTTAAAGAGTAAAAAACAAAATTCTTTTCTGTTTCCTTTTCTCTAACTGCACTGTATAGCCACCATCAGCAAGTAGGACAGTATAACATGGAAAACTAAGAATAATATGTGACATTTTTCTTTGCTCACATTTTACTTATGTGTTATTTTTTCTGTATTTTGCTTGCATGCTAAGTTTCGTACTCTTGCTTCATTAACAATTTCTCCCTCAAAAAAAAAAAAAAAATAAGATCGCTGGTCTGTTTGAACAACACTATCCGGAAGTGATTCACCGGATGATCATCGTCAGGCCGACGAAGATTTTTCCAGCTGTCTATTTCATACTGAAGCCTTTCCTCAGCGAAGGGACAAGGGAGAAGATCAAAGTCGTTGGAGGTAAAAGGTTTATTCTGCTGATGCACGTCACGAACTCGGGTCATTCCACGAGTCACACAGCCCACGAGTAGCATGCCCACGAGTCACCCTAATTACGAGTCATACAGCCTACGAGCTGAACACAAAATGAACAGATAAGAGCACAATACCTGAGCTTGACATCAACTAAGATAGGCCCACAAGCTTTGCGGTCCACGAGCGATACACTAGCCAATTAAGGCCCATGACCTAATATATCATCAAGAGGCCTAATTATGTACGTAATAGTGTCGAGTTCGAGGACCCAATACTTACATGTATGGACTTATTGTACTTAGTGTCTAGTTAGTGAGCCTGTTTTACTTGGTGTTTAGCTCCTGGGCTGCGTGAGCCGTTGGTGTATGATTCATGGACCTTTTTCCAATGTCTAGCTCGTAGGCCGTGTAACTCGTGGGTGTCGAGCTCGTGAGATGAACCCTACTCTACATATTCAAAAGGTTTTAGCGTCAGTCTCATTTGAACGTTCGTTCAGACCTTTATACGTATTTTGCACGTCAATCAGTAGCATAACTGTCGTTTCTTGCTTTCATGGCATTCGAGTGTAATCTCATAAAACCCCCTATGTCTTTGAAATCAAAAGAATGCACTCAACAGGGGAGCATAGTATATTTTCATTAGAATGATCTGTGTGTGCTATATGTTTGCCCTGTGTGTGTCCTGGAAAAACAAACAAACAAACAAACGAAAAAGTGCTGCAAAAGACTAACGCAAATTCGAAAGGCATTGTACTTTAAGATCAAGATGAGCTTGTTTCCAGTTAATGTAATGTAATATTATTATATTATTATATTATAATTACATTATCATATTATAATAATGTTAATGTAATATTTTGCGAATACACCAAACTCTTGAACTATCTGTCTGTGTCAAAATAGCCCTGCTGAAAAGAACACAGTATGAAACACAGTCTTAACAAATTCGGACGCCAACAGTGTGAACATAGTGTCTCACAGTGTGTTCCCAGTGTGCTCCCAGTGTGTTCCCAGTGTGTTCCCAGTGTGTTCACAGTGTGTTCACAGTGTGTTCCCAGTGTGCTCCCAGTGTGTTCCCAGTGTGTTCCCAGTGTGTTCACAGTGTGTTCACAGTGTGTTCCCAGTGTGCTCCCAGTGTGTTCCTAGTGTGTTCCCAGTGTGTTCCCAGGGTGTTCACAGTGTGTTTCCAGTAAGTTCTTCACAGTGTGTTCACATCTTTGACTCTCTGTGAACACAGTGCCTTAAACAAAAGGTCCAGCGTTCTTCACAGTGCATGCAGTCACATTCTGTGTAAACACACAGTGAGACACTGTGTTCTCCCAAGGCAGGCTGGGAATACCTAGTGATTCGTCAACTTGTTATCCGGAGGAAGTCGAACACCCTGAAGACATGAGACGCATAAAATTAGGAATTTTGTTCAATGTGAAGATTACAGCTCGTAAAAAAAAAATAAATAGATAAGAAATATGTCGGGGGGGGGGGGGGGGTGGGGGCGGAGTTCCAGAAGAATATGTTGCTACACTTGTGTTTTGCATTGAGCGTTAATGGCGGAATGGTTTATTTTCTTCACTCTTGACTTCGGCTCTCAAACGGTATTTTATTGTATTGTATTGTATTGCATTGTATTGTACTACATTGTATTGTTTTGCATTGTATTATATTGCATTATGTTATATTTTATTGCATTATATCATATTGTAGTATAGTGTATTGTATTGTATGTAGCGGCCAAATTTCATATCGTTGCTGTGGTACACGTTTATTGTTGCTTTTGTTTGTTTGCTTGCTTGTTTGTAGAGTAGAATCGGGACGATTATGTAATTGCAAGCTCAATGTTTGGAGAATCAAATCATGCCGAAATCAGGAAATCGATGTCAGTCGACTTTCCAGATCAAACTTTGGGGAAGGGTCACTCTTCAGTGCTGAAACTACACCTGGCTATACATACTTATAAACACATCTATCTCAAAGGCAGACTAATGTGTGATCAATGGACCGAAACAGATCATTGAAACAAATGACAACCGTCATGTTTGACATGTATGATTCGTTCAGGGAACTGGAGGGACGTCCTGCTGAATTACATCGACGCCGATGTACTTCCGGTTCACTGGGGTGGCACGCTGACCGACTCGGGAGGCAATCCGAACATGTGCCCGAGCAAGGTAAACTATTGAGACAAAAATAGTACAATGTAATAAAGAGTCTCTGAAGAGTACACATCCAGATGGCAGGAAGTAATACACTCGTAGACACGTGGTGGTGTGCAAAATCACAATGGCAGTCAGCTGACAGTTTTTTGTGGGTTTTTGTTGTTGTTGTTGTTGTCAGGAAATGCTCAAAACGAACATGCACATTGAAAGCAGAATTTTGACATGTGCTCTTGGTATTTCGTCAGAAAGAGACAAAAAAACAAATCAAAACAGACAAAAATGATAAGAGCAGAAATTAGATATGAGTGTGACCTTTCGATTGGAGTTTCAGTGTGTTCAATAACTGTGCATAATTTAGTGTATTGCCCACATACTGGGTTTCATGCTGTGTCGTTTGCACGGGCCAATACCAGCAACCGCATAAGCGGGAGCACCACTTTAACGGGGAAAAAACATGTCCCCCCCCCCCCCCCCCCCAGATTAAGCGGTGACCACTGTATCTGTTGAGTGATAAGAAGTAAAGGAATAAACTCTAATGTCTTGCTGATGTTGTTTTCGACTGGAAGTAGCGTGGGCTGCGAATCATCGAAAGTGGCAGTTTGTAAAGAAAAAAACACCTTATCATCTGTACTCATATTTATTTCGAGTACGACACTTTAGCAGTGATTAATCAGTAGAGTAGTAGTTGTAGTAGTAGTAGTAGGAGTAGTAGTACATAATAGTAGTAGTAGTAGTAGTTGTGGTAGTGGTAGTAGCAGCAGCAGCAGCAGCAGTATGTAGGTTGGCCTATAGTAGTAATGGAAGTAATGATGTGGAACATGTAGTAGGAAAGGTGAAAGGTATTGGTGGTTGGTTTTTTGTGTGTTATTTTTTCTGTGTATGGAAATTACCTTCATTATGATATGGACTTTCAACAATATCCTCACATTGATATTAGTGTCTGTAACATTGAAATAACTTCTAATTTTTACCTTTATTGCTAGTATGAGAAGGATTTTTAGTCATTTACTTATTTTTACCTATTGATGTTTTATATTATAAATGTTCATGGTCCCTTTAGTAACCAAATTCACTGTACATCCCTTTGCCAATAATCTTGCATTGTCTGACGTCAAATTATATTGTATTCGCGTTTGAGAACAGAACCTACCGTTCATTTGAGATCAATTTAACACATCTGGCATGTCTGGAGTTTATCAATGTTTATGTGGCATAGAAATTTTCATAGGATTACTTTTTAATCTCTCACTCAAAACTGGTGATATCAGTTTAATCTGGAACTTTACCACCGCCAAGTATTATCTTTCCTGAAGAAAAGGTTGATTTCTCTGTCATATATATCATTTAAAACAGCGAAAAACAAATCAAACTCGTGCGCCTGAAAACAACCGCTACTTCCTGTCTGACGCTTGTTATTTGCAGATAAACCTAGGAGGCAAGGTTCCGACTTTCTACTACCGGAAAGGTCGCAATCTCGAACACGACGAAATGATGACCACGCAAGAACTTCCGGGTAAAAAGTCAATAGAAATCAAGTTCAAGGTCAACACCCTTGGAAGCATATTCAGGTGAGGTTGTACTCTGTTTACCATTGGATCTTCTTCTCTTCTTTTTATCCCGTTCATTTTTGCCCGCGCCTCTTGGGTCATGCATGATATACATTCTTAAAGTGCAGCTCGTTATTGTTTTCTTTAAAAGTTAATGTGCTCAGTCATGCATGACAATTTTCAACATGATTAGGTATCAAAGAAAACAAGAAGAGTTCTCCTTTCCTCACAACCAAGATCGTGCTCTCCATATTTGACAATTATGAAATATTAGCCCTCTAAATTTGGATTATCCTTTTCTTTCTTGATGCGTACTGTGACTTCACGATACCACGACGCTTATCTAGAAAGCTTGACGTCATCATAACTTGTTGACATGGAGTTGACCCTGTTAATTTACCGAGTATTGAATGCCCACATTGTCTTTATTTGAGTTCCTCAATGCCTCGTATCATTTCATTAAAAAAAAAGAACAATAGCAGACATAGTTGTCCATGCAGGTTGCATTTTGAGCATTGCAGCGTCTGTTTGTTTCCGCTAATGATTAATGAAATTATCTTGATCAATCCTTGGCTACTGCTTGAATTCCCTCTCACAAACAGTGAAGAATGATGAAGGGAACTTCCCCTAAAGTTGTCGCTTTGCATTTTCTGCATCTTATAGATAGCTTTTATCGCGTTCCGTACTCCGCTGCGTCGTGCACCAGGTACGAAAGAAAAGCAATAAGATTGAAACGACGGCCATCATCTCAAGATTTGATGTGCACAAAGAGGTTATCGATAACAATGACAGGGTAAACATATGAATTGCCGCACTAAGTCCAAGCTGGCTGTAAGGAATACGGCAACATGGGAACAGAAACGAATATGCATGTAAAGACAGCATGTGGGTTCCTCCCCTCACCCATTTCCATCTTCTAATTTATTCACTCAAATGTCTCACTTCTCAAATGCTCATCAGAAGTATACCCCCTTGATTATTTCTTTACTTTTATTCACATTACGCGGTTGTGCGTATTATGTTATCGATTATGTAGAGACGGAGTAAAAATAACTTGAATTTTAAACTAAAACTATACTGGCAGAGATTTTATCTAAACTGATGACACTTCAATGACTCAATGACTCACACGTTTTCATTCAAGTAAAATGAGATAATGTTGTCATTGCCTCACAAATCAATCAACAATTGAGACTCAAGCCGATGAATCTTGTTTGTCGTTGTTGTGATTATTCTTGTTGACAGTGTTGGTGTTGCTGTTACTATCGCGAGTTCAGTTTATCTTAAGTTAATGTTTGATATATGTACCTATTAAATGCATCGGATAACTGTGTGCAGAGGTCGTAAAGATTGACTACTAATCGGTTGCCTATAATTCATTCCATAGACTATGCATTATTATTGCGATAAACTGAGGCATGGCATATGCCAAGAGACATCCATTACTTGAACACAAGCTGACGCGCTGAGGTGAAATTTGTGTATAATAAATTACGTTCCTCTTTTCAATATAACAACCTCTCCCTCTCTCGTTCCCTCTTTGTTTGATAGAAGAGGGACTATATGATAAAACCGCAGCCGATTCGTTTCAAAGATTATAATTTCGTTAGAGAAGTGTCATCATTAAAAAAAAAAAAAAAACAATGACACGAATTTCTGAGCCGTACAAAAATTTGCGATGATGTTACAACAGAATATCAAGATATATGTTTTTACGCTTTATTCAAAGTTTGAACTACTTGAACTACTACTGTTGAAATACGTTTGTTGAAACACGATTTAAAGCAAAATTGGAGATAGGTAAGATTTCGTTGTATATTTCGTGCGCTGAACCCGACTAGCAAATCTAGATCAAATTTCTTTCTTATATCCAGGTACGAATTCAAGACGGAGTCTCACGACGTGGCTTTCGGTATCACTCGGACCACACACACGGGAGAAAAGGTTGTTATCTTGGACGAGAAGCGGTATAACAGTCACATCGTAGCTGAAGACGGGGAAGTTTGGTTCGAGGAGCCGGGATTATGTGAGTTTCGAATCGAAAATTCGTTTTTGTTCGTTTGTCTGTTTGTTTATCTGTTTTTGTCTGTCCCTTTGGGTTGGTTAGTTGATTTCTTCTTCACTGTAGATTTTGTCCTTCATTTAATAACAATGATAAGTCACACCTTTTTGCGTAATAGCGATATGTATGCATGGCGTGTCCTTAATTCCGGAGGGGTTGGGGCTGTCACCATGGTAATGTAAAAATAGAAAAGATTCCCGCCAGATGCTGCCAAGTGCTTTCGTTATTGGACGAAATCTTGTTAACCACAATGTCCCATTCGACACGGGTGTACGAAGGGTATAAACTTGGGATTGCTGGGGGTATAAAACACAGTGATAATGGCAGGGCCCTCTTGAAAATTGGTGGCAGCACTGAAGAGCTCACTAATAACATCATGCATGGATGAACAAAGACATTATCAAAAGTATATTCTATTTACTGCTCGTTAAAAAAAAAAACAGTCCGCATAGTCAAACCAAAATTAGCTCCAACCATAATATGACTTCCTGATTCCGTTACTACAGACATCGTGAAGTTTGACAACCACGGAACGTTCATGAAGACCCGAAAGCTCAGCTACTGGACGGAGGTCATCGAACCACGGCTCGATGTCAACGAATCGTCGCTTGGAGCCAGCGTGGATGACATCGTTCGAGACAGCGGCTTTCAAGATAGTCACTTCCTCTCTAGAGGGCGCTCTTTATCGTCATTAAATGCAAGCCATGATTCTCCCTTCTCCTCGTCCACATCAACTTTACCACGATCCACGGCGCCCCCTAAAAGGAGCGTGAGTTTCTACTGAACTAAACAAATTAAGACACATCAAGCAAAAGAAACAAGAAAAGGATTCCGCGGAAATCGGACTACGTTTGCTTTGCCAGCCAGCGGCGGATTAACCTGTTTTGATATTATGAGGACATGCATCCGATTCGCAAAGGGATATAATAGGCCTATATACAGTAATACTATTTTGGAATTATTGGACACACCGACCCTACGGTAGACACGTGTCCATGACAGTGGTTCATGAAGACAGCTCAGGCGCAGCTCAGAGAGGCGAGACGTTTTGGCAACCGTATATGCTACTCGTCTAAACACACACAGTCTTTGACAGTAGTAAGGTGCCGTAGTGCGGTGATATCAATTCCCTGAGAGTCCGAACAGATTTATTTAGTGTAATAGAACAATTGAAACAAGGTCGACTGTTTCACGGAGGAAAATGTCAACATCTTTGCAAGCCGCGTTTACCCGGATTCATGCATAGATAGATTTGGAAATATCATCCTTAATGTTGTTATCAATTGTGTATTTTTTATCACAGTAATGATAGTAATAACTGGAATATTTATCTTTGTTATCAATTGTGTATTTTTATATAATGATAGTAATAATCAGAATCTTGTATTAGTATGAATATCATTAGTGTCGTTGTTATTGTTGTTTAATTTAATCTGGCCCATGCTCCTTTTTGGTATTGGCACTGAGAGCAATGAGCGGAGGCAGAAATGAAATATATTTTGGTTGCCACCAGCCCGCCATCCGTCATCTCAATTCCGTAGACGGCAACCTTATCATTTACTCTTCCACTTGTAATTTATCATTATTATTGTCATTATTATCATTATTATTTTTTTTTCTAATGTGCATACTTTACCTGCCCCGAGCCAACAAATCATATTGTTGTCATGACATGGTGTTTATATCATTCACGCCCATCATATGTCTTGTGGGTGAATGAATTACAGTACATCGACTTTCTGCTAGAAGCACACACGTGCGCATTTACGAACACAATCTTACTCATAATTATTAACCTGCGTGGTACACTTTTGTTTGCTCGCTTTGTTCTTTGCACCCCTCGAAGTAGCGTGTCAACGGACACACTTTTCTTTCCCTCTCTGCGCGCACATACATACACACATACATACAGTTTGTGTATATATGTGTTATGTTCAATAACACATTTATAAAGTATCTTATATAATCCCGGCAAACTTATGTCTCTCTTTATGAAGATAAAGAGATTATTACAAGAATAGCCGTTTTGTTGTCTTTAAAACAGCAGTTGGAAAATAATTCTCGTGATCCCTACACCAGCGTAGCATGCAGTTGTTGTCCATACCAAACTAGGGTATAGGCACTGTAGGTTTCATTCAATATTGTCTTGTTAAACATTTTCCTATATGATAGAAACTAGTGTTGAAAACATAAATCAAGTTCAACGTCTATGAAAAACACAAAAAATTCATTAGTTGGAATGCAAAGATTTGAACTTGTTTCACTTAAATTGCCAAACGGGGGAGGAGGGTTTTTTGCTCAAGCTCCGCACCGAGGTCTTCATAGTCACACTGCAGTTTTACCCCTCAAACGATGAACACGTTTTGAAAATCTAGTAAAATGCCAAAAACAAATGAATCTCTCTGAATAAAAAACAAACAAAACAAACAAACATATCAATTCTCTAAAAGGGACCATTTTGTACAGAATTGTTTAAACGTAACTACAAGCTCTTTTCATGCTGTCATTTCTTCTTTCTCTTTATTTTTCCTTGTTTATTGCGTTGATTATCAATTCCATGTATACTGTAAAACGAGGAATGTTCGCGTGCATTTTAATTTCGCGAATTTCGCGAGCGCCAAGATTCGCGAAATTAAAATGCACGCGAAGTTTCTTGTCTACATTATATGCATTGAACGCCAGTGGCAAATCGCGAAAATTTCGTGCCGCGAATATATCATGTTTTACAGAGTAAGCGGAAGGCATTGTAATAGACTGTCATATTTGTGACACCCACATTTATAAAAAGGTACACTTATTGAAAGTAACAGTGTCTGATTTCACTTTGATAGCTAACAGTTTGTCCGTATCGATTGCCATCAGTCAGAGGAAAATATAAGTTGCAGCTGATTTCAAACTATTGCATAAACAAACAATGTGTAATCGTAGATTGTTTCACTTTGCATAATATCCCCATTTCTCTTTGATTTTTGGAGATGATAGAAACCTCTTATGAAATATGAAAGAGCATTTAATTCTAAGAAGAATTCAAAGCTTACTTGATGAAAATTTGTTTTGAAATGGCTGAGATATCTAAAAAAAAAAGAGCTATTCCAATTCCACCCGTTTGATAAGGATCCCTTTGTTTTACTTTCTTTTTGTATATCCCAGCCATTTCGAAACCGATTTTCATCAAATAAACTTTTAATACCTCTTTGAATTGTTTACTTTTTAACAATTCATATGGTAGTTTTTAAATATCTCACACACAAAAAAAAAGTTATAAAATGAATTCTCACCTCAACCAAATACATATACCATCCCTTAAATTGATATCTGATTATGTTTTCACTGTTTCACTTTTCTTATATTGTTTGTATGGAGCTCGGTCTCGAAAGGTTGATGGCATATCAAGTTTCTCTTCAGTACTCTCATTTCCAATTCTGAATTACACAATTTGAATGCTTATGTACAGTAAATATGTCAATGATTGCTTCATTCTGTACATAATGCAATACTTTGCAATCTTACATTGATTTGATATTTTATGAGAAGTGGAAAATAAACTTGAAAGTTGTAACAAGTTCGTCACAGATACTTTGATATGTTTATTTTTGTCTTTCCCCCTTACCTGTTGTAATAACTATATTATTACTCATACTTATCACGAGTTATTTCGTTGAAACTAATGACATTAATGTACTTGCCGCTTTTCTGCCATTTCATATTATTCTTCGTATGTATATTATTATTCTACTTAATAATGTCCCTCCCCAACTGTTTGGAGTGACCGAAATGAATGAAAAGTTAAAGTCGACAAGAAAGCTATTGAGCTTGGGTGCTCGCTCTCTTTCATACTTCCCACCCCCCCTCCCTCCCCCCCCCCCCTCTCTCTCTCTCTCTCTCTCTCTCTCCCTCTCTCTCTCTCTCTCTTCCCGTCCCTCCCCCTCTCTCTCTTTTCTAGAATCCCTTTTGTAACTTTCTCTTTTCGGATATGCCCAGCACTATACTTTCACTTCGTCTCCGTGAGGAATGATGCGGATTTTCTAGTTTGTTTGTTTGTTTGTTCGTTCCTTTGTTTGTTTCTTCAATTCTCTACTCGATTCACTCCTTTCATGTTCACTGTGTGAGTAGTCCAAATAATGAGACTAATGACAATACACAACATGAAGAATCCAACCAATTTCACATTATAATCATGCTCTATTATTTCCGTGTGAAGTAAATAATGATTATTTGCTGCTTACGAATGATACATGTTGTGCATAACGTCAGAAGGTAAATCATGGTCATGATTATTTGCAATAATGTTGTGCCAGACACGTGGTAGTTTCATGATCTCCTTCACTTTGAATCTATCAAGTCCATTTATTTTTCGATGTGTATAAAATGTTGAAAAAGCAGTCATGCATCATGCACTGAGCTCAGAGCAGTGAGTGCATGGACTGCCATTTTTTTCATGTGATTATAGAGTACACCAAAATAGAAGAACATACTAGAAGAGGAACCCTGAAAAATACCAGGGTCAAACAAATTGCAGTTATGTTAGACATAATGTGAATTATGGATTGATCTCGTTATAGAAATAAGTGATACAGTCTAACTCGGTTCTTTATGGTGTTGTACATTTTCAAGGTATCTGCAGTGCTGTTATGCATACAGGCTTGCGTCTTAAATCCCTGTCTCCTATAGAATACTACACCTTCCAGTTATGACAAATGCGGCTTCCGTGTGTGCTTACATTGTTAATGGGCTTAGTGTTTTATTTTGTGGTGTCATGGGAGCCACTGTGATGAAGTGTGTTTCACAAACTATTATGCAAACTTTCCGAAATCTTCCGAAACCCCCCTAACTGTTTCCTCATGACTATGCAAGCCTCGCAGATGAGTTAAGTTTCTTCATTGGTTGATGTCGTCGGAATGTCATGGTGCGAGTCGTTGAAGGACTTCGTTGATTGGTAGTTTGAAACTGACGTCATCAAGGCGGCCTGCAGCTCTGCCTTTCGAAGTGCGCGCTGTATCTTCGTTGAGCGGGATTCGGTATTTGACGGTGACCTGCGAAAAAACAACAACACGCTAACAAGTAATATTGGCAGTACGTAGTAGTAGTAGCAGTAGTGGAAGTAGTATAGTCAAACCTGTCTATAGCGACCACCTAAGGGAGACGGAAAAAGTGGCCGTTGCAGACAGATGGCCGTTACAGACGGGTTCTTTCACGTCATTTTTCTATTGGCGGAATAAAGTTTAGTGGTCGTATATGGCAGGTGGCCGCTACAGACGGGTGGCCGCTATGGCAGGTTTGACCATCGTAGTAGTAGTAGTAGTAGTAGTAGTAGTAGTAGTAGTAGTAGTAGTATAGTAGTAGTAGTAATAGTACATTGTAGTAGTAGTAGTATAGTAGTAGTAGTAATAGTACATTGTAGTAGCAGTAGTAGTGCTAGGCTGGCAGTAGTAGTAGTAGTAGTAGTGGTAAATAGTAGTAGTAATAATAATAATAATAATAGTATGGTATTAGCACTTATACGTTTACAACAGAAATGATTTAGCAATTCTACTGTAGGCCTAGTGATAATGGAATCTGTAATAATTGCACAAATTCAAATAAAGTCTTGTAGCGCTCACAATGCGGTTGTGGTGATGAGGGTGATGATGACAATGATAATAAGATAAGTGTAATTTTGATCGCTGTGATAAACACATTTTGTTACTTTCATCTACATTTTGTGCTCTTTGTGAAAGCGATAAACCTTCGTTCTACGTTAACTTTCATTATTCGCTTTCCTCAAGATTTAATAATCTCTCACCCTTTTCAGGGAGAATTATGTCGGCTGTGGTGAAAAGCTGAATATGAATAACGAGTCAGAATGCACCCTGGATAATGATGTCATAATTTACTTACGAGGCGACAGTGTCAGTGAATGCTGGTCGCTGCCTCTCGGGGG
Organism: Diadema antillarum; assembly: GCF_040938485.1. Classification (NCBI taxonomy): domain Eukaryota; kingdom Metazoa; phylum Echinodermata; class Echinoidea; order Diadematoida; family Diadematidae; genus Diadema; species Diadema antillarum. The sequence continues at coordinate 269,625 of NW_027270997.1, read as the reverse complement.
TCAACAAACTTTTGAGTTCGCCCAGATCTGCGCACAGTTCGTCGATAGTCATGCGGTCTGTATCTCGGAATGACTCCAGTTTACAGATCTCTCTTCTGAGGCCATGAATCTACGGAAAACGGAACAGACATGGAAAAACCACACACTGAAAACAAAGTAATGCCCTATTTACCCTGCCCTCTCTAATGCGTGATTTGCTCTCGTAAATACGTGTCACCCTCTACTTACAATCGCGCATGAAGATGATAAATAAACTTGGTGATACGTAAATATGGAAATATATTATGTCTCTCTGTATTCTCCTCACTCTTCCTTGTTACCTTTTCTTTAGGCATATGATATCATTTCTCTCTTCTACTTCTCTCTTTCTATCCTCCCCCTTCCACCACTCCACCGCCCCCTCCCCCTTCTCTGAACGTTTCATGATACATGTACTGATACTCATATACACTGATAATAGAGATGCAAAACATCATCATTATGTCTGTATCTGTTTATTCATCTATTGACCTATCTATCTATCTATCTATCTATCTACTACTACCTATCTATCTATCGATTGATTGATCTATTTACCAATCCATCTATCTTGTATATTCCTCGATCTATCTATTTACTTATCTATCTATCTTATCTCTTCTTCTGTCCCTCCTCGGTACATACTTGTCTTTGATCATCAGAGGCGTTAACCGTCTCGACCGGCCGAGCCTTGATGAGGTCCTCCAGCTTCGCCAGCCTCCGATGGACTTCAATGCTATAATGGGAGATGATAACAATGGATGCAAACAGAAATATATATGTACCTAAAAACTCTGTTCACAGAAATATACGTATTTCTATGTAAAAAAAAGTCGCATTAACGACTTTATTACACTGCTGCATTGTTCAAATATTATTCTCATATTGGGCTTATTATATCTCGCTGGAATATTACTATGATAATCAGGGGAACTGTTCTTTTCCAAACATCTCGTGTCCAGTGACATAAAATTAACAGATACATGACGAGGTCATGGACGTATAACTTCGAAGACTGAAATGACGATGAAAACGAAAATTTGTCATTATATCAGTCTTTGTTGTATCGACCATATTGAAAACGTCGACCGAGGAAGATGGTGATGATGCTGCTGCTGCTGCTGATGATGATGATGATGATGACTGATGATAACTGATGACAATCATATCTCCATAGGAAACAGATAAATTGCACAACTATTTATTGACATCATGAGATCATCACAAAAGGTCTTTCTCACATTCACGTTGAAACAAAATTGATATGTAATAAAATGTACCTAAAATTTGACTCGCTCCTCTGCTCATCCTGCCGTGCACTCGCCCGTGACCTAGCCTCGCACATCTCGTCATCATGTCTAGCGAAAAGAAGTTGCAAGAAAGATTCAATCATAATATCTAAGGACTTATGATATCATGTCACGATCAGAAAATAATCAGACGGGGCCCTTCCAGCATTCACTGTCCAAATACCTTCACACAAAGTCAAAAGTATCGAGATTTTTGATAGTTGCAAATGTCATGACGATAGCTTTTATTAGTCTCATGTACTAATAAAAACAAATTGTGCTAAAAAATGTTCAAAATATAGTATAACATTTTTAATATGATATGATTTTATTAACAGATAAGAATTCTCCATTACCACAGTAATATTTTTACTGTTTCATTCTAGCGTGGACATCATAAATCATATGGTCAATATCACTTGCATGTTGCTTTTCAATGATGAATTACTTACTCATCATAATTCCTGCTCAAATTCTATCTAAAAGGCCAAGAGATGGGGGAGTACCTTTAATCAAAAACACACAGACGCATGCGCATAAAAACTCAAGCACACGCACATACAAACACACGGGACACATAAGCAGTGATTGACAAAGAATAAGCTTTAGATTATGCAGTGATATTCTCTGTTTTTACGTGAAAGAATGTGATCGCTCAAAAGATTTTTAAAAATTTAATCTATCAATGCTTCGTCCGAAATCCAAAGATGTGGCTGCAGAAGGTTAGAACGGCATCGACATTTTTAAGTAGTTACCGTTGTTGGAGAATAACGCGTAACTGTTTCTCGGTTTGCAATTTGTGCTTGGCGTCGTCGAGACGGCGGGTCAGATCCCAGACTGTCTGCTCCTTATCGTAGAGGGCGGCTTGAAGACGACTGCATTCAGCCTTTTGGTTTTCCAGAAAATCACTGACAAGGAACAACAGATTTTTTTTTTTGTTTAGCTAATGCAGTACGAGGGATTAAGGACAATACGTAATACCATCATTTGCACAATTCTGAAATGGGCATATAATGTCGATTCACATATTACCATTCTAGTTTATATGCATGTACTGGCACGATGATCAAGCAAAATCTCTGTTGCATAAAATAAGATGTTCGATAATTTCATAACACAGGAGCAAACCAGCTACCATCACACTCAATCAGAGGTCTTTCTCAAAACTTCATATTCGATAGCCTTTTCACATGCAAAGTTACCATTGCTAACTTATTGCATCGCATCACCAAAAAAAAAAACCTGATGTGAGCAAAACGGCAACTTTTAATTTCATGACGACGACAAAGATTTTTTTTTTTTGAAAGCCATGTGTGTACGTCAGAGGGAGTGGGAAGGAGTGTTGTGGGGCCATGATATAGTTATCTAGTTTGCATACAGACTTGCTACTATTATAGAAGATTCGATAAAAATGTGGAAAATTTGAAATTCTACAACTTTTTTTTATTCATACGTCTGATTTTGATTAAACCCAGCTTTTCGGGGAATTCATTTGCTCGATTTTACCCCGACCGTTATAAAATAATTTTGAAGACGATTGGCGTTGAACTCTAGGCCATAATTCTCACCACTTGACTTGTAGATCGATGTTGAGTCGACAGTTTATGACTTTGATGGATCGTATTTCGCTCTCAGCTGCAACTCTATAGAAAATGAGAAATTAATAAACATGTGTTGATAGTTTTCAATATTCTTTTCGTCACAACGGAGTATCTAGCACGGTATCCTATTCAAAGAACCGCATCATTAGCTGGAGAAAGAGAGAGAAAGAAACACAAATTTAATTTCTCCGTGAAATTCTGACAGATTTTCTTTGCAGAAAATTGGCATTTCTATGCAATCTACGCCCTTGTAATTTGTTAGTAGTTTGGAAATGCAATGGAATCTTAATTCCTCTTTAGAGACTTTAGGTTTTAATGTATACATCTCTCAGAAGGTCGACGAACAATAGGTCCTGGCTAAATTAAATGACTCAGACGATTTTTTTTTTTCACTTCTCTTTAGTCAAGTCATGTTTCTGACATCACAGTGTAATGTGGGATGCTATCTTGGTGCAATCTCATATCGGGTATAGAATGTCCCCGACTCTTGGAATTAGTCCAAATCAATGTCGTACAAGAGGAAAAGTTCCAGAACACTAGACCACGCAGGCTCCATCATGTCAGAAACAATGTACAGTAATTTGATAGCAATTAATTCATGTTGTTTTTAGATATTCATCCTCGCTATTGAGGCTGTTTATGTAATTGTTTTGCTCTTGCTTCCGAGTCGTTATTGCTCATTTCTGTACAAGTTTTACCGAACCGCACTCACAGTTTTTTGGTAAGGCTTTTAATTTCTGTGTCATCTCTTGGTTGAGAGGTGTTTGTCGTCTCGCAGCAGACAGAATGTTCTCTAGCCTGGAAAAAAAAAAGCAGAACATCAGAAAAACTACAGTTTGCGATTCAACAAATACGTATGACAGTAATAGTTCATAATTATGTTGACGACATGAAAACAACAATTAGCGACTGCACCTTCTTAGTGCTTCACTATTCTGACGTCAAGATGAGTCAAACCTTGTTGGCAACATTTTTCTTACGCCTCATCACAAATCGTTTGACGATCAGCCAAAATGAGGTTTTTGTATTTTAACCCCGGCAATGCCACTGGGAAACTACAACACACGGAATGTCAAGGTTACTCACAAGAAGTGGTGTTGCGAGAGTGATGACACATCCGAACTTAATATGTTAAAGTTCCTATTTACCTTTGGGAACAGTGATTTGGAAATTTTCAGGATATGACATTTAATGCATATGTTTAGGTCTGTTGTATTACAAAACCTCCTATCCTTTAAAATTTTCGCGATAAAGACTAGAATATAAGGAGATATCTGTATTTTTCTCGATAAACCGTAACTGTAGAAGGTTAAGTCCAGAAACATTTTTATCATAACTATTGTTCACATTTTGTATATTTAACAGTACTTAACATCAATTTTACCGATTCAAATAGTGACAATGGTTGTTTCCATCCCTAACTCATATTTTAGAACTATGTTAAGGTACTAATGCTGTTTTTTTTTTCCATCTGCAAAATGGTAAATTATGCCTTTAAGAAAAAAAAATGGTACGCAGGCAAGAGGGTACCTCTTCTCCGTTCGTTTTGAGGATGGCCTGCAAGAGTTCGATTTGAGTATCCTTGGCCTGGCAGACCGCTGCGAGCCGGGTGTTCTCCTGGCTCAGCTCGTTCCGACTCGACTCGGCTCGACTCAGGGCATCCATCACCTCCTTCAATCTCTTGCACTGCTGCTTCTGGACCTTCCTTGCTTTCATCTGGAAATAGGTGCGTCAAAAAAAATGATAATGATAATAATAATGATAATAATAATAACGACAATAATAATAGTAACAATGATAATATGCTATTAATAATGATGATGATCGTAGTAACAATAACAATATTTCTTATCATCATTATTATTACTATTATTATTGTTATTATTATCATTATGATGATGATGATGATTGTTGTTATTATTATCATCATTATTAACTTATTAACACGTCCACAGTAATAAATGCCAAAAACTCTTTCAAAAACAAACAATATATACATAAACTCTTGCCACTACTGCGCTTGTATCTAAACATGGGCATTTCCATAGCCTACATAGTTGAAGAAAAAAAAATGTTTGAATAAATGGAAATACAGTCAAACCTGTCTATAGCGGCCACCCAAGGGAGACTGAAAAAGTGGACGTTATAAACAGGTGGCCGCTTTGACAGGTAATCCAACTTTGTGTGCATTGCTTACATGTACATATATCATCGTTGTATCCTTATGTACATATATGTGTGTACGTATATGCACACACCGTGTGTTTCATGCATTTAACCATGCCGGTGTATAGGAAATTTTTGCACAGTATATAGTATGTGTATTATCGTTATGACTGAATGAGGGATGAATGCAGCGATAGCGATCACTGAACGTTGCCCGCACGGCTAAGAGCAGAAAAACACTCTGAATTATCGGCTCGGCTACGGCTCCATTGGGTTTTTGGTCGCTATAGACAGGTTAAAATCTACCGCGGGAAACAAAATTTGTGGCCGCCGGCCGCGTTAGACAGGTGGCCGCTATACACAGGGTCTTCAACAGGGCTTTTCTCTCGGGGGGATTTTGCAGTGGCCGCTATAGACAGATGGTCGCTATAGACAGGTGGCCGCTAAAGCAGGTTTGACTGTAACTACATTCTACTCTACGGTAACCGTCTGTACCTTTAAAATGATAATCATGTGTCGAAGAGTTCATGGGAGAATGACAAATGTTATCATGAATAAGAAAATATTATGTCTTAAAGCGGATATCATTAGGCATGAACAGTATTCGAACGAACAGATATGAGCTCATCTTATCAACAGTGTAAGAGATAGCTAGGTGTGCATTAGATCTCAAACTTCCAGTACTGAATTTAATAAAAGAGGCGCAATTTGAGCCTTGCTTTGTGTGTTATAGGCGTGACTCTGCATTCGTGCATTCTGAGCGAATGAATACCGGCAGTAAGCCTCGAGACTAAACCATGCTTTTCTTACTTAATCCGTACATTGATAGAAGACCCGGCTTGCATTATCCATTGTCCACACTGGTCAGTCTTTTGAACTTCAAACCTTGACCATACTTAATTGGGAATACTTGGTGTCCATAGTTCCTTTTCATCGACGGGTAAGGTATACTTACAAACGTATTGAAACTGCCATCACTATTCACAACCTATTGTATAGAGAATCTCTCGAACTCTGGGTTGTGGTTTCGAGGGGGTTATGTCTTATTTTGTAGCTATCGTGGGCACTTGATCCGGACAATAAGGGGTTTGGTCTTCACACGCAAGTCTTTTTCATAGCACCCTACATAATGGAATTGTTCTCTAGGACTTGATTGTCCTCTCCGCATTTCTGCAAAACTGCTGGAAAGAAGAGACTAGGCTATTCGTGCTGTTGGACACTGTGTTCTCTAAATTTTAGAGAAAGCGGCTGGCAAGAAAGACTAGGGTACTCGGGATCATTCATGCAGAACACCCAGAAGTCAATAAAAGAGATGCAACCCCCAGATGGTCGGGCGGAATTCTCCCTGGTGGTCGCCGTGACTGGACGTGCGGCACAAGCTCCTCACGCCACTGTGGACACACCCATCACAGGAACAACCAGAAAATCAACAGCAACAACAACACACACACAGACAGATACACCACCAACCCCACCACAACCACCGCCCTCACGCACAGCAATCCGAAGCCAAGCAGCCTCATACATCACCCCCACAATCAGGAAACAAAACCAACAGGGCGATCGCAAAACTGTCCAGATGAGGGACAGGAAAAGTCTTTGTGGCACCAACAAGCACAGCAGACACTCTATACCGCTGGTTAGTTCACCTTTCATATACATTTCTCTCCGACAATAAAATAGAAGTATAATTATAGTCTAGGTGCCAAATCAAAAATTAGACCTAACCTTATTTTGTCGTCTTGAAAGGTGCTAGAATCCTAAATCTGATTCTGGATAATGCAACTCTTGCATCATATTTTTTTTCATATATTCAAGATGGCCTCCAAAGCGGCCACCAGAAACGTGTAAATTCCCATAATTCATGTTTTCACAATAAATGGTGAAAACTGTGAAAATATTATGGTTTACCGTAGCGTTTTTACAGCGACTGGGCTGTGTATAGTTAGGTTTATCGTATTGACATATTCCAGCTGGCTGCCAAAGTGGCCGCCAAAATCAGAAATTCGTTTTTATAATCTATCTTTAAATAACCAAAAAAAAAATTGTTGAAGAAACGACAAGACAAAATCTAAAATTCCTACATCTTATAAATGAATGGTGCAAAACTATACATACAAGATCAAGGAAATGTGGGTGAAAATCAATATTCCGTATCTTTCTTTACATGCCAGCCACAACAGCAATATGCAGTAAAGAAATCTCAATAATGTATGTCTCAAATGTTTGCACTCTTACAGAAAGGGGAACAACTTATCAAAAAAAAAAAGCCCGCCACTTAGGCCAAACAGACGTAAAAATTGTTTTAAAAACGATTATTCTACTAATAGATGGCATGTAGGATATTTGTTGGGATACCGCTTTGTATTAACTTTATGGCACTTTAAAACAGACTACTATAGTATGAGACTTCCAACTAAATTTCTGCCCCCCCCCCCTCTTTCTAAAACGCTGATAACGTTTACCTCCTAGTTCTATTACGATGAAGGTCATTGCTTACCAGCTCGATTCTCTTTTGCTTCAATTCTCTCGCCACGTCCTTCATCTTCTCGACGTCGTCTTGATGCGACGTCGTCTCCTCCTTGATCGTCTTGTTTGCGGCTTCGAGCTCGTGGACAAGGTGTTCGTTCTCCTCGCAGAGAACGTGGTGGTTGTCGTTCAGCTGGTCCAACTTGCAGCGGCTGTCCGTCAGGCTTTCGCGAAGCTACACCAAAGGGAATGGTAAAGATGAAAGGGAGTCAACTTTCTTGATCCTGTTTTTAAGCATCAGAATATGATGCCTCGTGTCAGGGAGGTGAGATGAAATCCTCTAATGCTCATTTGTATAAGGATCACATGGGACATTGAAAATAATGTTGTAAGGGCTAACTGACGAATCTTAGAGTTATCAGCTGTTACATCGGGGTATTGACTGTGAGTGGGGTTTGCTCACGAAATTAGTCGAAGGAAGCAATCATTCTCTTCTTGGAAGCAGTTTGCGTACCAACTCATAATTTTGTTTTCACAAGAACTGTTCACCATCGGGATTTCTTGATTGACCCATCCTTACTGTACGTCGGTCATAGGGTACTTGAAATCATATGAAATGTATGGTCATACTCTATGCGGATCAAGGATAATACCATAGAGTTGGATTATTATAATACAGCTCTATGGATAATACCAAGTATCATATCTCAACAAAATGCGTGTATCATGCAGTCAAACCCGCGCACAGCAACGACTGGGAGCAAGAAAAAAAAAATGATACTGTGAATTCCCACTCTAACGAAGTCCTCAGTACCGGCGATTTTCTTTCATCATGTCGAAATTTCGTTACAGCCGAACAGTACATTATAAAAAGATACATTTATACTATTATTTACTTCGTTGTAATGAGAATTTCGTTACAGCCGTGTTCGTTACAATCGGAGTGCACTATAATCATAAAATTATCATATCAGGTATCCAATATGGACAGGTTGGCAGTCAGCTTGAATCACCAGAAGTTCTCAGTAAAAGACGTCACGCGCATGCCTCCCGTATTATACGTGAGTGCAAGGAGTATGTATATTAGGCACACAATAGCTAGTAGCATGTTCCTATCTACCCAAGATAAGGCCTAGCTCTTTATCATGAAAACACTGCTCTTCCAGAGGGCTCTGCGACGTTTATTACCGACGTGTTATCAGGTTCCATATCCAAAACCCCTGACTGAAAAGTGAAGTTGCGTGTTTTAGGGTGTACGCGCCAGGCAGGATTCGAACAGTGTCAGCGGACCACAGTACGTGTTTCCTTACCTGAGATATATCCCTCAACAGTGACGATACGCGGTTGTTCTGCGCTTCCTGCAGCAACATCTGGCTGAACTGTGGGTGCTGTTGCGGCTGCTCCTGTTGAAGTTGTTGCGGCTGTTGCCCCTGTTGCTGGTCTCGTCTTGTCTGCTGCTGAGGATGAGAATCCTGCGGGGTCTCTCTTTCCTGCGTCCTCGCTGCTGCCGACACTGTACTTGAGGCCCTGTCGGCATTAATCTCTCGCGAGCTGTTGAGCGTGGCAAAACAGCATTGATAATTATAATGACACATACATAAAAAGATGCTGGGCGAGGACAACATTGAGCTCACGTGTAACCGCTTATAAGCAAATTTTCCTTACCGTTTATGTGTTAGATTGTGCTTTCTTTCTTTTTTTTTTTAAATCCAGTATTAGGACGGAGGGAGGATAAGCTGAACCATTAGAACAGAACATTAGTCTCTCTATATACAGTTCGCTGATGTCTCTGTATCGACGCAGGTATATTCCGCCGAGGACTTTTTGTATAGTTGCGAAATGTATAAACTGTTTGCAATTTTTGCAAACGTATATCAGCCCCTTGATAACTCAAAAGATTCAGCTTGAGTTTGATATATTCTATAAGGAGGTTGCGCAAACAGGGTCTGATAATAAGAACCAAGTTCTGTCTGTATCATTATTGCTCTGATTTTCGTTCCACTTGTTATGAATACGAGGACATGTCTTTACCCACCAACTCCGATCACTGAGAGAGAAGCAAAAAACGATAATTAAGTTAGAAGACATCTATTCGAGGAGGATTTTTCTTTAAATCTCTGCTTACGCTATCTCTTTCTTCAGTTTGGCCACCCTCTTCTTCTTCAGTTCTATGGTCTTCAGAAGTTTCTCGATTCTTTCTTCGCTCTCACGCAACCTCTGCTCCAGCCCGTTCGTGCACTTGCAGGCCCGTTCCTGCTCTGCCTTCACGACGTCCTGATGAACCTGACGTTCACTCTCCAGCAGTCTCTTCAAAACATCGACCTCGGAGTGGATGTCGGCTCGCTGTGCTTGGACTTCTTTCATCTCTGACAGAATCAGATTAGTTTATAGCCTTACTTTGTTACTCATCCGCAATATCGGCATTGCCGTTCTCTTTATTATTGTAACTATTGCTCAAGCCTTGATTATAAGATTTTCTTTAACCTATACTTCGCAGTTGCAGGGTTTGTTCTATATTCTTTTTTCTTCTTCTCTTTCTTCCACAAACCTCCGAGGATCGTCATCTGTGTTGCATATTCCTGCCTATTTTGTTACCTCTTTATCACGCTATAGTCTTGTTTCCTCTTGTGTCGTCAAGTCAGTTTTTTTCTTGTTTTTCCTCCTACAAGTAGTCTTGTTGCTGTCCCAGTCCTGTTACATGTTCATTACTCTGTTTGTTGTTGTTTTATGTATAACTGTTTGTTCGTCTGTCTCTTGGTGGGCTGCCAAACTATTTTGTGACGAACTTTTTGTGCGGATTTTTTGCTGTTTTCAATTCAATTTTTACATTGGACTTCTAATAAAAGAGGGGCCCACACTCTGCAATCTCTGTCTTTTTAGTGGGTCCCTCCGTTTTTTTCACACAGTGCATATATTGAAAACTATCTCACTTTCGTTATCTTAGCAACTATTGCAATGTATCGCAACTGTTAGTTGTTGTTTTTTTTGCTATTATTGTTGTTTTCTCTGTACAATTGTATGCATTGATTTTGTCACTTAAGAAAGTGAGATTTATGTTTATGTTTGTGTTATATATTGTGGAAAAACGAATAAATATGAACTTGAACTTGAACTTGAACTTGAACAACGGTGAGAAAATCAATCAGTAGTGAAACTGGGGATTTGGCATCACTTCATACACGTCCATTTTTTATGGTTTTTGGTCTTCTTCGGGAAATAATTGAGTGCTTTTCTCTCCATCGAGGTTTACTGCAGCTGCGAATCGTTTCTTGATATCAAACCCTCTCAAGATCAACGTCTCGAAACGCAAACTGACATTGCATACAATTATGTTTTTACTGGTAATGTAAGAGTTAAGTCTGGCCGGGTCAGTCATGTGTTTGAGGTTCGGTTGAGGACAAAAAGTGTGTGCTTCGTTATTAAGCCAATATCAGTTAGCGTGCTTCCTCTTTCGTATGCTTTATCAATGCATATTCCACACGTTTAATACGTTTAAATGAGAAAGGATATCTATAATCATAACTCCGTTCCAACGCCCTATCAGGGCACACTGGCTCCGGCGATTAGCGGGTCAACTTGTACTAAATCTTTTCAGGCGACGAACAGTGGTCCTGCTCATTACTGTGAACCGCAACTAACCGAAGTCATGTCCTAACAGCTAGGAATCGTTAAGAAAATTTGTTGTCAAATTACTTACTGAAAAATCTGTTTGCTTTCTGACGGCATAAAGAGTTTCTTTTACATCGGCATTTGTTACGAATGCTCACCATTTTCCAAATGTTGGTTCTGCTCCGTCAGTGCCCCAACCCGATTCGATTCGCTCTTCAGACCTTCCGAGACCTGAGCAAGATCCGTCTCTAGGCAACGGATGCGGTCGGCTTGCTCCTTCTTGGTATCTTCGGAATTTTGGTGAAGTGTCTGCATATCATACAACGTGGAAATACCACAAAATAGTGTAGGCATGAGTAAAATGACTGTTATCAATTCACCTGTGTTCTGCGAGATTCTGAAATGATTGTAAACATTGTAAAGAACCTATCAGGGTACCTGTACGCAGTTGATTTATAACTTTTTGACAGTAAAAGGACAACTCTCCCTATTTCTTGCCGTGGTCTAGCGGATTGTGCCCAGCGCTCTTAGTCTGAAGGTGTGGTCTTCGAGTACTGCCATGGCAATTTTGTGTTCGTGGGCAAGACACGTTTATTCACGGCACTCCTTCCCTATACTTATACATTGGTAGCCGAGTTAGAAACCTCCCCAGGGATTGGAGATTCCAGTGGTTGCAGTTTTCAACTTGCAGTCATTTTTTTCCATATTCATTGTCAAGGGATCACAATTTATTGAAGCATATACCTTTCATTGCGGACACACTCCTTTACATGTAAGATGCATATTGCTTTTATGAAATCATTAAAATGACTCAAATCTAAAAAAAAGTGACTGACACTTGATATATATATATATATATATATATATATATATATATAATGTTAAAATCTGCCACATTTTGTCCAAGATGAAAATTATAGGAAAATGTAGAAATAATTCACAGTACTGTAAAACAAAGAGGAAATAGTGAGAGGGATCAAGCCTACCTTAAGGAGTTGATAACTATTCATCTCACAGGAAAGGCGTAAATGTAAATCATTGACTTCCTTAACGAGCTCCTCGTTCTTGACTTGACTCTGTCGCATTGATTCCTGCAGCTCGTTTCTCTCCTTCTCCAATGCTTCAATCTATAAGATACAGCAAAGGAACAGTATTGAGAGTCGCGCACTTATTTAGTTGTTAGTTAGGTGTTTGTTTATTCTAAATGAGAATCAAACTTTTACAACTTAATGAATAACATTCTTATGAACAGTTTGAAGTTTCAAGAGGTAATATCATTACAATGTAAAATGACAAAAGACAGCTAAGTATAGTAAAGTAAATTATTCTACCTAAAAAAGGCTGTAGTGACTGAAAACGTTTGGAAAAGTTGCTGCTCATTTCCTTTTGATTGTTTTTTTCTCGCGCAGAGTGACTTGTTTTGTTATAGCGTAAAACCTCTTTTAAAAATAAAAAAGTACAATTGACACTGCCAGCAACTTTGCAGTGTTCGCATCATCTCTAAAATAATAATAATAATAATAATAATGATAATAATAATAATAATAATAATAATAACGTGTACATGTAACTCTGGTATATGCTCTACAAGAAAAAACAAGTAAAAAGACTTTTTTTAAGTCGAAGTTGTTCGCTGCGACTATCGATCTTTTTCTATTTCAATACTATAACCTGCTGTATGGCCACATTGCGTTCGTTGGTGATCACGGTGTTCTCTGCGACCCTCTTGCTGCAGTCACTTTCCAGGCGAGATATATCGGCGATGATCGATCGCAGCTCGCCGTCTCTTTCTGCCAGTCGTCTGCTCTGGTCTTGGTTGTGGTCCGAGGATTGACGAAGCTGGGACAGGACCTGGTCCAGATGACTTGAGGCCGCCGACAATTCGCTCTGTTTCTGATCCAGCTATACAAGGGCAAAATAAACATCGAGTTGTATGTTTTGTTGTTTTGTTTGTTTGTTTTGTTAGGGTGATTTCTATTCTTTCTTTTGCTGAGACTATACATAGCATGACTAGTTAGTAACGTTACGAACTTTCCCACCAGGCTGTTCAGCCACTGGCGAGCAGTATGCATTACATGAATCTTACGATAATGTGGCACCATCGACGGAAAAACCGTGAGGTCCTTGCTGAAAGATGTCACTGTGCCAATGTGTACTGAATCTTTCTTTCCATGTCGATGGTTTACTTTGGGGACTAATTGCTAAGACAATAACGTTGCCAATACTTGTAATGGCAATAAAGATATTACACAGTCATTGCGCTCTCAAACACTCTCAAGGTCCGGAAGATAAGGAAAGAGTGCATCATTATTTACCGACATGTGACTTTCACAACGAGGCAATCTGCATCCAAAGGAATATTTTCCCGTTTATTACCACTTGTCAACAAGGTATATAGCTGTAAATATTTCCCAGTGACTGATGGAACACGGAACACGGATCAATTTGGTAAATAGGTACAAAAGGACTTGTTGCGGCGGTGCTGTTTCCCAAATTATATCACGTGTATTCTCTCACCTTCTGAGAGAGATGATCGACCACTGTCTGGTGTTGCTCTTCAATCTTCACACGGTCTTGCTTGATGCAGGTCACCGTGGTCTGTAGGTCGCCATTTTCAGCTTCCAGCCTCTCCTTCTCCTTCATCACGTACGTCTTGAGCTCTTCGGCTGCAGCTATCTCCGTCGCCTGGTTTGGGGGTCAGAGGAGAGTTTGGTGGTCGACATATATTCTCTGCCCACTTTGTGGTGGTCATCTTGGTTCAATAAATACATTCTTACATGTTCTCTACCACGATAGCGATGGTCATCTTGGTTCAACAAATACATTCGTCTACCATTACACGTTCTCTATCACTTATATCATGACGGTGTGGTGGTTATTTCTGTTCCACATTTTTTTTCTACCAATTACAATTCTACCAATTATTGGTCAATTGGCATCGACAGTGATGTCCATTCTCTTCTTTGTGAGTTTACTTTGTCAGCTATAGTCTTCATTCAATGCTTACAACTTATTCGATCAAAGAACTGCATGACAGATGGAAAAGAAAGAAAATAATCTTACACACCAGATTAACTTTAACTGCTAATATATATGCTTATTAATTATAATTATTGTGACTTAGTGTCTGGATACATTGACACCACAGAAAGCAATCGTTTGATTGCTTGTGGTTAACATAATACTCTCTAAAAGTAGTCACCGTATATTTACGTGTTGCCAACGATCTTGAACATGGAAAATGTCAACGGTGGTGGTGTTAGTTACTTCTTTCTTACAAACGAGTTTCAGAGCAATCATAAAGGGATAAGATGGATTAAAACTACTACACACAATTCGTGTAAGGCTTTGACGAGTTACCTGCGAATTAGCATTGTTCCCGTATATCTAATACATGACGCATCCACTACCCATTAGAAAAGAATTATCCCCCCCCCCCTTTGCAATTTGTCTATGTAAGTGGTATTGACTCACCATCCTTTCGTGTTCGCTCATGACGTCATCAAGGCGAGTCTTAAGTTCTGTATTTTCGGCTATATAATGCTCGATCAGGTGCTCAGAATCTTTACGGATTACCTGTTGCGATCTATTAAAAAAGGCAAATAGAAATAAAAACAGAAAATTGATACATTATGACAAATCACACAATCATAATAAATAGTTATTAGTGTCTCCCTCCGTGTTTCGAAAACCCTGACTCTTCTCCGAAAACACAGATCTCCCGAGCGAGGCAATTCACTTTGGGAAAATTCTGGTGTTTAAACGAAATTTTGTGTTTCATTTTGTCACTACTCGGAGAATAACTCATCAGAAATTTTGCTCACCAAAATCTACCTGCTTCCATTTAGCTTTTAGACAATCAAAAGAAACATATTTATCTCATTACCAACAATCTTTACGGATTACCTGTTGCGATCTATTAAAAAAGGCAAATAGAAATAAAAACAGAAAATTGATACATTATGGCGAATCACACAATCATAATAAATAGTTATTAGTGTCTCCCTCCGTGTTTAGAAAACCCTGACTCTTCTCCGAAAACACAGATCTCCCGAGCGAGGCTATTCACTTTGGGAAAATTCTGGTGTTTAAACGAAATTTTTTTGTTTCGTTTTGTCACTGCTCGGAGAATAACTCATCAGAAATTTTGCTCACCAAAATCTACCTGCTTCCATGTAGCTTTTAGAAAACCAAAAGAAACATATTTATCTCATTACCAACAACAACAACAACAACAACAACAACAACAACAACAAAAACTCACTGACTGCACACAGTTGATTACTGCCACTTACCATTTTCCTCTCCACGTTCATACTTATCATTGTTATTGAGGGGGGAAAAAAGAGTTAAAAAACTACATGGTTGCATCAAGGTATATGTAGTTATTTCACTGACAGAAGGGTGACAGTATGCTGGGGGAAAATAGTATTTTGTCTGATAGGTTTTATTTCTCTCTATCCACCAATGAGTGCATGCAACATGATAATCTTGTCCATCATACACATGGAGGAGACGTTTCAAAGCGACAGTGGACAAAGAAAAACACCAACAACGGGATAATATCTGTTCATGATATAACTTAGAATCGTAAGTGATCATAGTCTCATAATCGTTACTAAACATGCTGATGACAGGACACTGCTATCTCACACATGACTTGTTCCTTTGTATCAAGAGGTCTCTCGAGCGCAAACTGAATTAACGAGATCATGTGATGACAACCCTAATGGAACGCCAGTGAAAAGCTACTGAAGAATGGGGGATGAAGTTAAACCATGTTCTATATTGCATGGCCTTCTCGAGACTTACTCCATGTGGTTCTTGTAGCTGTCTACCAGGGAGGAGAGGTTGGTGATCTGTGACTCGGACTGCCGTCTTCTCTCCTCCGTCTCCTCTCGGAACTCCGCCGCTTCTCTTCGGCTGGCTTCCAGTTCTTCTCTCAGCGTCTCCATCTCCCCTGTCGTCTGCCATGACCAAGACAAGTCAATACAAAATAAAATGAAATAAAAAACAACGAAACAAAACAAAACAAAAAACAACGAAACAAAACAAAACAAAAAACAAACAAACAAACAAAAAACAAAACAAAACAAATTCAAAATAAAAAGCAATAAACAAAAATCTATCGCATTAATCCTGAAATTGGAGCCCCTTATCATAGCTTCTCATTAAGGCAGCCTATGATTTTCAAATGTTATCTATTCGATACGATGAACTATACCTGATACCACGCCTATAACGCCCAGGCAATGTATAACTTTAACTCAATGCAACAATTTTACCAGCCCCCAGACGTGCGAGGACAGCGTCGATGAATATGACATGTTTTGATTAATCACATGGTGGAAAAGAATGCCACTAATAAAATCTTTTCTATGTTACATGTTGAAGTGATGTCTCCAAAATATACACGGACGAGTAAAAACAGAATAATGATGATTTTGACTAGCTAATGCAAACTACCTAACCTAGAATAACTAATGATAATAGTGGCTAAAACTTTGGACAGCGAGACGTACGAAATTAAAAAAAAAAACACAACATACCACCAATCACGATTTTGATTAGAGAGTGACTGAACTCTCCGATTGGATCACAAGAGGTATTTTTGCCATAACAACGTCATCAACCCTACGTCATTTCAAGTTGTACCTACGGTAACGCTGTCGACACAGCACTATATCATAATCGAATCGTTTCGACTGGAAGCGAAGCTATAAACATTTCTTACCTCGTCCTTTTCTTGTTGTTTCATCCTTTCATTCTCTAGGTCTACCTCCAGAGATCGAATTGTGTCCTGTAAAAAGGCTATTTGGGCAACCATTTCATCCTCCCTCTCCGCACTTGTCGACTGGTCCCTAATTGTGCATGCGAGAGTAAATTTTTAGATTGATTATTGAATAACGTCTGTCAGAATTACATTGACATATCATGAATAGTTGATAAGATATGAGAGAGATATCATGATTTGTACAGAGAGAAATACACAGGAAATTACGTAATTTAAGAACATCATAATTACAATGTAACTGCAGAGATCAAGACAGTCCGACGTTACTTCATCGCTTTCAAAGGACGATATGGGGGCTGAAAATCAGGGTGCGATCGGTGTGTGTCAGATCATAAACGACTCAAGTGCTGTTTAGAACAATGCTGATACTACCAAAAAAGTCGCATCGTACAAAATGAATATATACATTATATCTGGGATTATCCTCGTCTCATAGTTGCATTTCCAACGTCGTGATAACTTCACTTGTAAGTGGTCTTGTCCATTTGTTGCATGATACAACTTGAACGTTTTATCTCCATCGCAAGCAGCAAATGTCACACTGTAAAGATACGGAAGGTCTTACCTTTCCGGGACCACATCATTCTCAGGTGGTTCCTGGCAACCGGAGCACGGACTGCTCTGTTGTTCCAGACGACTTCTCAGTTGCGCGTTTTCTTCGTACACCCGCTTTAATTCTTCCTCAAACCTGGCGGCCATGTGTTCCTTGATCGCCTGTACACGACTGTCAGCCTCCAACGTCTGCTGTTTGAGGAGCTTTGAAGTCGCAACCAGATAAGCCGAATTATTTTTCTCGTACATGTCTTCAAGTGCATGCGTCTTCACCATGTCCGAAAACTAACATGAAACTCCTTAAAAAGTTTAAAATCACCTATGAAATTCATTATTTCAGGGAAGACGTAATCAGAACTTCCCTTACAAAAGCAATCATTATAGCGTCAGAATACCAATTTATATAATAACAAAGACATAGAAATGAATTATCAAACAATGTGAATGATACCTATACATATAGGCCTATATCTCCCCTCAAAAAAGCAGTGATATTACTCCTCTACCAGAGGGCCCTATGATTTTCAATACCCTACCATTGTTACACCTGGATTGAGAAGGACATGGTGGGTAAAAACATCTTGTTCAGGGACGTAGACACTTGATGAGATTAAAATTCGGGACCTTATCCACTATAAATGCCACAGCGCCCCCATGTAAACATTGGGTTGAGAGGGACATTGTCGGTAAACATCTTTTTTCTAGAGTGAACGCACCGATAGTGAATCAAACCCATGACCATGATGACCTACTGTTTAAAGTCCAGAGCCTTATTCACTATAATAGACAGGGGTCATGCTTGTAACCGTCCTGCTCACCTTCACCCGCTTTTCAAGTCTGGTCATCGTCTCGTCCTCCTGCTCCTCCCCGCAAGACTGGTCCGACTGCGAGCTACCGTCCAGCTTCTCCGAGGCCGCAGGGGACGACGAGGATGCCGCCACGTTCTCGCAGCCAGGCGCCGTCTTCGTCGCCTTCGAGGACGACGACTGCCTGCGGAGGTCCTTGAGCAGGGCCATGATTCGGCGATCCCGACGGGAGAGGTCCGAGGCTAGCTGCACCATGCTCCGGTCGCGGCTCTCCAGCTGGGTGCGGAGGTGGCTGAGCTCGGTGCCCTGGACCTCGAGTTGCTCTCTCAGCTCATTCTTCTGCCGCTTGAGTCGGCGGCAGGTGTCGGTGGCGTCCTGCAGGTACTGCTCGCGCTCCTTCACTGCGTTCTCCAGCATTGAGAGCTGGACCTCGTGGCCTTTCAGAAGACTCTGAAAAAATAAGAGTTCGACAGGAACTTTCTGAACAAAATAGCCTTTCCAAATTTGCCGAAGGACCTGAATTCAGTCTTGAAGGCATTATAGATTAGCACGTATTTTAATATGAACTGAACGCGTTTGTCCAAAGAATGACTAACGAAAAGCCAGTGGCTCTTTCTGACAAACTCTGTGTTCTTTACACAAAGGTTCACAATGTGGATGCAGATTAATTTCTAACAAAACTTCCGCACATTCTCAAGTCACTGCAGCACTATTACATGACAAGATAATGACGAGATGCCGCCTTTCAGTCTTCATTTTATCATAACCAACTCTTTCCGACTGACGTACGTTAACACGTCGCTGCGCCGGCGAAGGCAATATCTAGAGACCCTAATAGCCTTTAATCACCTGATAGTCGACCACCTTTTTGTTCTCCTCGGTGAGGGCGCTGTGCAAAACACGGATCTCGCTCTCTTTGTGGTGCAGAATTTCTTGCAGCTCGGCCTCGGTAGGATCTTGGCTTTCGGCCTTGTCGTTGTGGAGCTGGTCGTCGTTGTCTGCACTTCGAAGTCGCCTTCGAAGTTCCTCGATTTCGATGTCCTTGGAGAAGATCTGTAGAAAGACAGAAAAGACAACATTTGTGGTTCAGACCCACTAACGAACAGAATACCGAAATAAAACTTTGTTCTGCACAGCTGACGTCTTGCCTAATTCTGTGCCGTTAGATGTGTGTACACAGATCGACTATCTCAAATTAGGCACAACAACAAGTGTACAGTGGCCCTCATATATATCAATATCATTGATCAATCAGTAATCAAATTTTGTGCATTTCAACGCTGTTGTAATTTTGACAATATCATTATAATTATTCGTTTTATGTACAGCCTAATAATAGTAGGCCTATTGGGAATGATTTGAGAATATACGTGAAGATAATAATGTTCTCATTACTGTATTATTGTTGTCATCGTTATCGAATCATCACTATCACCATTATTAGCACTATAGTTATCTCCATTATCATAAAGTTTTTCCCAACAAACCTGTGCCTCCAGCTCTCGCCTGATGGACGTAAATTCGGCCTTAAGGATCTCTGTGGTCGAGTGTTCCTTGGACAACAGCGCGGTCTGGATACTCAGTTTGCTCCTCAGCTCACCTTATAGAAGCAAGAACGATTCGAGAGAATGATGTTATTAACCTCAAACGTCACAATCCAAGTTTATTGATCCCTATTTTGTAAAATATTCACCCAGCCACTATAAAGCTCGTTCTATTGAAATTGTGTCAAGGCTCGGACTGATCGTGAAGATAACACTTGATTGCAATTGACACCCACCGACGTAACAAGTTGTAGCCAAAGGTCTCTAATCATGATGCTCTTATCATGCGTTGAGGGCAGCAAACCCATTTCTTTCAACATGTTCAAAGTGTCAAACATCGCAAACTCTTCACGAAAATAACTTCACGCGTAAAACAAACAAACATATACAACCCTTCTATTTGTCCAGCATACTCACTCGATTTCTGATTGAACTCCTTTTCTTTCTCTTCGTTCATCCTCTTGCGTTCTTCTTCCCTTTCCATTTCAATCTTCTCGATTTCCGAGAGAAGTCTTGAGTTCACCTCTTTCTGGCCCACCAGTCGGTCCTCCAATCGCTGGACGGATTTAATCAGTTCTTGCTTTTCACTCAGGAGCTGTTCCACATTTCTATGGATTCGAGATCAAATTTGTTAATATTCATCAATAGTTAGTGTACTGCCCTCGTCAATGTGCAATAGCTAATGAAATACAAAGCATGTAAGTACAACAACAGATACAAAACAATATGGGAATAATATTGACAACATCAAAATCACTGTCGTTGTAACGTAAAGCAAAGTGCCATAAATAGCATCATTAAGAAGAATGGGAAAAATATAAATACAATTATATACATGAGACCGCTACTAGCACAGCTTGACTTTGAGCTGTCCCCTATACAATGAAGGAAAGATGGTCATTTACTTTTATACTTTCAGATGTGTTCACACTTGTTAAAAGCGAAAAGAGGATGAATAATATTTTTTTTTTTTTTAATCTACGTGGCTGCGCAGGATTTTTCACCTCATCTGTGTGGACACTAGCACGCAGTGATTTCACATTGCAAATACTTTCATTTACTGGTATGAGATCCTCTATGTCTTATGAAGCGGGTTTTTCATTATCATTTGACACGATTTAGCCCAAAACAGACTGTTTTATTGCCATGAGGATGGAAACATGATCGTCACCGTTATTCATCGCCAGGCTTTCCATAGCTTGAACCCTTTATATTACTTATGTGCAAGGTGTTTTTAGGTTTTGAAAATGAGGAAAAATTACATTCCATCTAGTCGGAGAGTGTTATGATTTAAAATGCTCGTTCAAGCGATGCCCCCATATAACGTGGTTGCTGTAGTTTGACTATTAATGGGTGCCGTTCCTAAGTAAAAGTTCCGCTTTTCGGGTTATAAGTAACTATGGCTACAAGTTTTTTTTATGATTTTACCAAGTGACGATGTTTGTCATGGTCATTGGGCCTGACGAGCGGTTTTCATGATTATTCTGATCCTACAAATACACACATTATTATGTTTCCTTGCTTATAGAAAGTGAAACCAAT
Source organism: Diadema antillarum (assembly GCF_040938485.1). Classification (NCBI taxonomy): domain Eukaryota; kingdom Metazoa; phylum Echinodermata; class Echinoidea; order Diadematoida; family Diadematidae; genus Diadema; species Diadema antillarum. Next base: position 248,235 of record NW_027270997.1, on the reverse strand, counting down.
CTGGGTTTTTTTTTCAAACATCAAGAAAGGATTAAGAAAAAATTATGTTATGCTGAGAAATCAAGACGTAGAAAAAAGAAATCGCTGGTTGGTCTCGAAGTTTGAATTAATCATGAGAAAGACATCAACCCTACCTACGGTCGTATAGGCCTAAATGTGATTAAACACACACATACACACGCACATACACACACACACATACACACACACACACACACACACACACAGAGAGAAAAAAAAGTCTTAAGGTACCGTCCGCTAGAATCTTCTGTCTGTGGACCTTCCAGCTGCTGCTGTAGTTTTTGTATCCTATCTTGAGCATGCTTTTGGTCCCTTTCCATAGCCTGGACAGGAGATGAAACATGAGGGCAGTGAAAGAAAGAAAACAAAGAAATAGACAAGGTTGATAGATGTACAATGACGTTAGGAATGAAAGAGAAAAGAAATAGTAGAAGAGGTCTTAACAAGATGCTAAGTATGAGTGTAAAGATGGCGCTCTCGGCAGAATGAATTTCATTTCTCAACGAATGTCTATACAAGTATTATTCATTGAGTTTGTTTAGTTATCGTCACGCTGTGCGTACATGGACAGAAAAAAAAAATGAGTTATCCAGCAAGCCCTGTTACAATTGTATCCTAAATTTGCAACTAAGCTCTTTCTGATTTCCTTTTCTAATAAATTTTAATATATACGTAACAATATCCTAAACCCCAATACATCTCTTAGATCAATGTTATTTCTATGCTTGAGTAGAAATGGTATTCCTCCATTCGGGTTAGGGTAACAAGTCACAAAAGATTGGATTTCGTTACCACGGCAACGGGATGACAATGATACCTTCAGTGTGCTCAGAGCGTTGTGGTACTGTACGGCGATAGTCATGTTGGTACGTTCGAGCTCCTGCATGCGATTGGTGGTGTGGTTCACTTGCTTTAGGAGAGATGTGTTCTGTTTAACAGGCGAGGGAGGAAGAAATGTTTGAAACCAGAGTCTATGGAAACCATATTTGTCCTAATCAAAGTTGATGAAGTCGTGTAGGAACTGATTGGGTTTTTTGAATAAGTATACGAAACCACCGATGAGTTTGACAAAGAATTTCCCTTCCTTGACACTCTTCAATAAAAGATTGATTCAACAGGTGAAATTAGAGTTTTCGTTGGGGCCTGATATTACTTCAGAATCAAGATATCAGTTCAACACTCTAATCTGTCATACATTAACTTACCGATTTATCAATCTATCTATTTTTCGGATAGAAAACAGGACTATATTTTTTTTTTTTTGGGTAGAGAGCAGGACTATACATTAAGCACAACGATGCCTTTCTGCAAGCATTTACTGGTTTTTGAAGATGTTGGTCTCACAGCGAGTATAAATACAAGATCTAACTTGGGTGTATAATCTCTATGGCTCTAAGACTTACATCTGCAGTGAGACCCTTGATTTGCTGATTGAGTTGCTTCTGAACCATCCAGGACTGGGTGCGCGTCTCCTCCAGTTCACGTTCCAGAGATTGCCGAATGGCGATCATCTCCCTGGAGACGTCACGGTCACGTGTCGATCGCTCCTCCTTTGCGCGCAGGAAAACAGCCAAATGATGACGTCATCCTACAACTACATGATATCATGTTCAACCATGGAACCTTGCTTCCTCCCAAAAGAACTTGCCATTACGTCATAGTGACATTTGGAGTGCAGTCCCTAGGAAGCAACCCCAACTTGGAAAACGTCACGACAAATTGGCTTATTAGTTACGTCGTGACAGGAAGCAAAGTGTTTAAACTTTTTGTTAATAGATGGCATCATGCATTTGTAGGCGTCTGGAAGACACTCTGAGTATCTAAATTTATCGACGTGGATTGAAATTTTAATACAATTTGTGTAAATGAGTTTTTGGGTGGGTTTTTTTACCTTGCATATGCAATTGTCAAGGTACGCACACAGAGCTTAAATTTGACAGACGGTATATTCTGACTCTAACCGACTCTGACTATAATTTAGATGAAATTTTGATAAAAACAATGCGAATGATGTGAACTAGTGTCCATGATAACAGACGACACGATATACTAAATCAGGCTCATGCTTCAAAGTCATTGTGAAAGCAACACGATTTCAAGAAACCAGATCATGTATCAAAGCAGTTAGGTTAGGTTCGATGTGTCGTTGTGTCAGAATAAACAAAACAGCTCTAGTGTGTTAAAGAGATGTCTTCGGGATTTCTTGCCAAATAGGTTACATCAATGAACAAGGATTATTAAAAAACAAAATTAGACAAGGTCTTAATTTTAAAAACCTGCCCACCTGAAGCAATGCGATTTGTTTGTTCCCATCCTGAACCATGTTCTCCAGTTGTTGAATCTGCGCCAGGTATTGTAGTGATCGCTGCAACACGACGGGCGCGGCGGCGAGGCCCTGAAGATTCGTCTCTGAAGACAGATTTGATGCTGTATCAAGAGACGTTTGAAACTGATCTGTCAATGGCAGGCTCTCGCTCGAACTGGCGGGAATGACTTTCATGGAGCCAGAGCTGCAGCGGCTGGCAGACGCGTCATCGGAGTTCTCCCGAATAGAATTAATAGCGGTTGGGACCGCCATGGGGAGATCGCTGGCCGAGAAGGAGCCGCGATGGTAGGCTTCATATCCCAGAAGATGGACGCCGGTATGTGGGTCCGAGTTGTCATGATCGAAGCGCGAAGGTTCGTTAGAAGAGCCCTGCATGGTACCCTGTGGTAGAGTATCAGAAACTGGACTCTGCGTGTCCGGAAAGTCTGCACCTTGCTGCTGCGTCTTTTCTGACGCTATTGCTTCTCCTTCACCTAGACTGTCCCTTGCTTGTTCGATTTCTGAGAAGTATCGAGCACATCCGGTATCGCAGGTCGGCATTTCGAGAGCCGGAGCTGCGAAAGCGTCCATGAGCTCTTCGAAGGATTGCTTGGACTCTTCATCGTCGGAAGATGTGGAGGAACAAGCAGATAGCGGAAGGATGCTTTCGATAACTATCTCGCTCGGCATGATATCCTCTATATCGAAGACTTGTTCCTGGTTTCGGCACTTTATCACAGGAAGGTCCCTTTCGGATAGCAGAATTCGTGGTGATGTGCCCATTGCCTTAAAAGCTCTACACGTGGCTCCAATGGGGTCATTTGGATCATGGGTGTCTGTTTCTTGGAATTCCCCTCTCTGATCGGACGCGGGAAATTCGAGGTGGCATCCGAAAGATGAAGAGGAAGACGATGACGATGATGATTCTGGAGATGAGAGAATTCCACTTACTTTTTTGGTCAGACTGTCTGACGGAAAATCATCGTCAGCAAGAGTGAATCTCACTGTTTTACGACCAGTGCCGCGGGAGGGCGTCGCATTATCTCGGGTGTCGCGCGAGAAAGTGCGCATGCTACTTTCGTCCTTGACAACATTAAGGTCAGTGCTGCTGACGATTTCATGATCAGAGAGATCTAGCAGATCCGTATCCTTGGGCGAGAGCAGCTCCCCCATGAATTTCCTGATTGTCTCGCACGGCGACTTCTGCGAGCCAAAGGGGTGAGATATTATTGGTTGTCTACCTCTGCTCTCTGCATCAACAGGTATCCTACCCTGTTCCAGGATTTTCTCTGTGTCATCACTTATTTCCAGAGCGTCATAGTCTGTTACCATGGCATCGTTTGATTCAGTAGAAGACTTCTGTTGCCCCGTTAGTCCGTGAATTGGTATGGACCTCAGTAACGTGGCGCCAACATTTAGAATATCGATTCTCTCCGGATCGAGTTCCTGATTGGCAGAAGGAGCTAACCTTGAAAGAGCGGAACTCGTAACTTGGTTTTGCCAATCGCTCAGGGCCTCCTGGAGGTCTGCAGTGGTGTATGGCATGACGTTAAGATCGATGCTGATGTCGAAATGTTTGTCGGCTGGTGTCTCTGATACGCGAGAGTTCGATTGCTGACCAACATTGACCAGCGCGTCATCAACCTTCCGGCAATTGTGTTCTTCGTTTTCATTCTTAGCTTCGTCGTCAGATGATTCGTCAGCGTTTCTGGAATTCAGTAATTATAAATGGCTTGCAGTGAGTATTTCCCTATTTTTTTTTTAGCAAAATGAGTAATCGGTGATTCGCAGCACTCTCTCCCTTTATAATAATGCCGGTAATTGATGGTGGGATTATTACTTCGCAAGACAGTAAGAAGCAAATTCGAAAAGAAAATTACTTAATTGGTCATCGTAATGGCGATGTCGTTATCACACATTAGGAAACAAAAATACGAGAAAAAATGCATGAATAATATGAACGAAATAGATGACTTGCACGAGTAACAGAGGAAATCTGTATTGAGTATTATGTATGCTAGGTCACGTAGGTAGTGTAATAAAGATATCTAAAGTATGATATCCCTATATTGATGATATCATATAGATGATGACTGGCGGGGGAGGGAACATACCGAACGTTCCACCCGAAGGGTTTGAAATGCTATTGAGGGAGGTTATAAGTCCCGAGACGAAGTCGAGGGACTTATAGCCTCCCAAAATAGCATTTCATATCCTGAGAGTGGAACGTTTGGTACATGTTCCCGACAACAAAAGTCGTCATCTGTTATATTATATGGGTTAGTCATATACGTCAAATACGTCAACGACAACCACCAGCACAACGCACTTGATCGCTCCCTCGCGCAGAGCCAAATTCACTGTGCACGCGCGGTCCTAGGCCTTCTGTCATTTTTTTACGTGAAAATGTTTTTTTCCAATGGGAGAACATTACAAGAATGTTCGCCCATGGGCGAACACAACGAATGTACCTCCATCACATGACTGTGTTTGGCCAATCACTAACCGGTATTTGACTAACCCAATCAACTATGTACATGCAGTATATTAACAATAGATATAGCCACATCCAACTAGTATCAAACACTATTATTCCAAAGTACGTCAAAAACATTTCAGTTGCGTCCAAAAACGGGATGCCAGCGACCAACAATACAAACCTGATTCTTCGCTTTCCCTCGGAGAGAGACGATTTCTGAGATGTTGTGTCACCATTTGTTGGACGAGCCTCGGACTGGTTTTTGGTCTTGACGACTGGGATTGAGTCTATTTCCATCGCGTTGTCCGCCTTACCTTCTACGAGTAGCCATTGATGGAGGGTGGAAGAGAACATTTTATTCGAGCATTTCCCAAGAAATATCGCAAGACAAAGAAAACGCCATATCACTGAAAAAGAATGGTTTTATATTCGTGGACCATCAATTACAAAGATAATATTCAAAACACCAACTTGTTGTGACAATGCTTTGATACTGCTTGCGTGTGTGATCTATATTCGGCTATAATAGCGTTTATTTGTGTGTGTGTGGGGGGGGGGGGTCTTTGACTTTACTTCATGTGGCCCTGAATGAAGATTAAATGCTTGTGACCAAACTATATAGTGGATAATTATCATGATTATAACGAGTTTTTGTCTCCTCGTGTTGTTGTGACTGTCTTAAATGACAATACATGTACAAGTTTGTAATATCATTTCTCACCACCATTAGGCACCGTATATTCAAAACAGGCAGACATTGAATGCGGCCAACAGAGCAATACTTAGTCTCATGCCAATCCTGGTATAAGCCTAAGAGTCAAACTCATATACCTTCTGAAGTGAGGACAGAGGTTCCATCTTTATCCACATCGTTCTCGACACGTTCTGGCTGTCGATCAGCATCGATCGGAGAGGCCGATCCGGAAACAGTCGCCTCCATCAGGCCGACATGACTTTGGTCGTTAACAAAAGAAGAAAGACAAGAGGAAAGAAAAAAAGCAAAGCAAAGAAAGAAATCAGTTAATGAAAGATTAAGAGCTAACACCGTTTTTTGCCTGTGTTCATTTCATGAATACAGGGTGTGCGGGCTTCGTCAAACTCACTTCAGCTTAGTCGTGTTAGTAGTCATCGAAATAGAAAGTAGAGGAGATAAAGAATGGTATATAGGGAAAAAAAAGAAGTATAGCAATGAATGACAAAAGAGTAAAGATAATTCTTTATTGCATTAATCAAGGAACTTTATCAGATCAAGATTGGCTCAATCGGGTCGATAGATTAGACAGACTCAGCAAGAAAGAAACAGAGCAGATTGTCTGAAGATAATATCTGAACACATTTCAACTTATGAAATGTCATCACTTTGAAGTCCAATTCTAGAGATTGAATGCATCTACTTTTTTTCTGACTTTTTTTCCTTTTTATTCGAGTTAATTTGATGATAAGAGTTGAGTTTTAAAGGCAAGCTTTTTAACATTTTCACGTTTAAAGGTCTGTTTACCTTTGGGAGCAGTTATTCTAAAAATGTTCAAGATATCACTTTTGATGTATATTGTGTAGGTCAGTTGTATCACGGAAATCTTACCATACAATTTGTTTGCAATTTTCGTAAAGTCTAGAATATAAGGAGATATCACTATTTTCTCATTAAACCATAACTGTAGACGGTTTAGTCCGGAAACATTTGTATTGTAACTATTGTTCACATTTTGTATATTTAACAATGTTTAACAATACTTAACATCGATTATACTGGTTCAGATTTTTACATTGGTTGTTTCAATCCCTAACTCACATTTTAGATCTATTTTTGTTTTGTTTCTTCTGCAAATGGTAAATTATGCCTTTAACACTTTGATTCAGAAGTAACCGTGTCGTTCTCATAATTATGGAGTTAATGGTGCATCAGACGTAGTAGAAATACACTGTAGCCTATCTGGTGAAATGAGTGAAATACTCCCTCCATACAAGCGAGTGCTCACCCGATGGCTGACATAGATCTAGTTGTGCGTGTGTCGACACTGGGTTGTCTGTCCGCATCCCGCAGATCCACACTCGCGCTGGACTGATCGCACGCTGCTGCTAAGCCGGCGGCGGTCTTGTGGTGTGCCATCCTGCTTCCTGGGCTCACCAACTGAATAAGGTAACATCGACGAGATGTAAATTATACCAATGTCAAATTGGTATTTTCATATAAATGTACTATATGTACTGTATTGCATATGGTTGACATGTTGTCCTGTATTGTTCATTCTTTTTTTAACCAGTTGTACAAGTTGTGGAAATAAATGAAATGAAATGAAATGGAATGAAATGAAATATAGACATGCAATGATACTTTACATAACATTATTCAAACTAAGGAGGTTCAACAGCCGTGGTCCCAACTGGCTATCAAAACAGCTGTCAGTTTTGTATGGATGCACAAAGAATTCCACCATTCTTTTTTTTTTCCCCACAGGTTGATTCGTGCCTTTGATGACCGGGATTTGAAGCTATCGTCTTTCTGTATAAGCAATCTGGACATTCATTTTGAACTTTACTATATAACCGGGAAAGTTTGCTTATTCATTGATTAAATGAAATGAAATTTCTCCCCATAAAAGTCAATCCCGCGGTGTGCAAAAGTGTAAATCAGAGCTATTATGTTGTGATAGTGTTTGAAACTGTGCCCCCCCCCCCACACGAAAGCCGATTTTATATATCCCTTCCCGCGCAATCCCGACAAATAAAACTGATTTATGAAAAATCTTCAAGCAGGACTATAGTTCTTTATAAATCAATAAACATATGACAGATTAGCACCCGGACATGTCCAATCGAGTAATTTTGATTTCTATTTCATCAATCTTTGCGCAATTTCCATTATTCGCTATCCCCCTGCATGTCTTTTAATGCCGTTATGTATCGCTCATATTTTATGCTATTACGTATGGATGGCGAAAAGGTAATTGCCATCATAAAGCATGTAAAGACACAGTATCTTCCCAAGTGGCTGGCCATGTAATGAGACATAAGGAGGAGACTGCAAAATACAAGCTTAGCTTTTTAGCATGTCTCCTCCATTTCCTGCAACTTTAGTTTTGATTCAATATTCTCTTGCTTTTTTTCATGCGTATTATTGTTAACTTCATGTATTTTTCTTTGTTACGACATTGTATTGATGTTGTGTTATTTTGTGTATGAAAATGTTGTTGGAAATGAAATAAATGAAATGAAAATGAAATGAAAAAATCAAAAGGCGGTTTTCGTAACATATTCAAAGTATACGCATACCTTTTTAAACAAAGGTTGTTCACAACCTGAGAGCTTGTCCGAGGCTTGTCCGAGGCTTGTCCGACATAGCAATAAGTAATATATGCAAACTGCATCCAGCAATTGAACTACATTTAAGAAGAGCAGGTTAGTGGAGTAGCTCGTCCATATGTTTCCGTAAATGAAACATCCAAACATTTTTGAGTGGCGGCTTTAGAGCATTAGGATCAAAGTGAATAAGACAGCTGTGACTCTGCACCTCTTGTAGTCTTGATGACGGAGTCACAACCTTGATCAAACAAGCAGTGGAACTTCCGTTGTGAAGTGATTGTGAACGACATTGCTGTTTGTGCGATTTTATACTTCACAACAGTTATGACAGTTTTATTTCTATTTCCATTTTTGACCGAGTTCAATGAACTGTTGTGCTTAATCTTTACTCTTGCTAACAAAGTCAAATTGAAGATAGAATACAATTTCCCTGGTAACCAAATATTTATATAAGCATGTCGTACTATAGACTAGTTATGTAACTTCCAAAAAGAGGGACAGGAGAAGTCAAGTAAAGAGACATCTATGTCTGCCTTCGCTACCTATAATGTCAGCACTTCTGATGTGAAACTTTATCCTAAATTCTCTCTAAAAAGTACGTGGGGAAAACGAAATCTCACCTGTCTGTCTGTCCCCCTTAATGTTGCGGATGAGGCTGCATACTTTGCTAATCAAACAGAACAAGAGCACACATGATTATTCAATATTCCCTCCTCTGTTTTAGTGAATCCTTTTTCCGCCTTTACTCTTGCGTAGACCTTGTCACAGCCTTGCCAACCACGTGTGTCGAGGTATATCCTGCGCATGTAAATCAGCCTCGTTTGTTTTCACTACTCACTGCCATGTCATGAAAACATACGCCTGTCGGGGGCGCGGCTGCAGCCAAGTAAAGTTTTTCTTTTGATTGTTACGTAGGCCTACTTGCTCATTGAAAGCGCGCTTGCGCGGAGGTCGATTGAAATGACCAAAGCGCGCACCTGGGCTGACGTCACAATGCATGATTATGCAATGCAGTCATACCACCGACCTCTCTAAATATTATAAGTGGTCCGCATATATGGTACCTTTACAATTAATGGTACCTCTGAAATCAGTGGTAAATTACTGTCATGTACCAACACTCTCAGTGGCGGATGTAGAAGGGAGCTCACCTGGCGCTCCCATTTATCAATTGATTAATTAATTAATTAATTTGTTTATTCATTCATTTATTTATCTATCGATTTATTTATTATTTTCTATTCTTTTTTTTTTAATAGAAGGAATAAATAGAAACTAATTGAAAGACGGCGTTTCCGCCGCCTTTGATTTTTGTTCTTTTTTAAACGAAAAACATTCTTGTCTATGGCCATTTTGTTTATTTGTTTGTTTGTTTGGTTGGGGGGTTTTTGTGGGTTGTTGTTTTTTTGCGCTTGTGAGCTATGGTAATCCCAAAAGTGGTACATAAACTGCTTTGCGCCCCCCCCCCCCCCCCCCGCCCCCCATTACGAAATGCCGGGATACGCCCCTGACTCTTTCAAACTCAATAAAAGCCAAGAACTTCCCGATGGTTACCACTGACTGCAGGGTTATCATGAATTGTAAAAGTTACCAGATTTCTGGAACACTGACCATTATGTTACACTGTGTACCGAGTTTGAAGTATTAATTGACCGGTGAACACGAACACGTACGGACACACACACACACACACACTAACACTAACACTAATATAAGACACACACTCACACACACGTGCACCATCACAGTGTACCGGAAGTCACAATTATATCAGCTCTTCCATCATTCTCATCAGAATCGGTAAGAAATGCATATCTAATCACATTCAACTGACTAAACCGAGTTGTTCCTGTCGTTACTGCTGTTTGTTTTGGTTTTTTATGAATACACTGTAGTTGGTACTTTCCTAGAATTTTCAGAAAGTATTCAAGCATTGAGAAAGAAAGGATTCTAGTAGTAGGTAACTCTACACATCACCACGTTACCGGTGCCAAGTTTGATTTGGCATGTATTACACAAGAGTCCTTAAAATGGAAATAATGATACACTGTTTCAAAATGCGAGCCTAAAATATCCATCAAAATCCTCCAAAATTAGTCCAACAGATTCTAGCGAGCAGAAGCAATCAAGCCATTAGGGTTGCGGCTATTTAGTCAGATGTTAAGTCTTATCGAGGACGTAAATGTTGTGCCTTGCTCCATGACCAATGCCATCATAACAGCAATTACATTTGCAGGTACATAATACTGACAGGTATATGGGGGAACGGGGTGTGGGAATTGATTACAAATACATGTATCGATAAAACAAGAAACTAAGTAGATACAGTGTACTGTAATTATACACGTGTAAGTGTAGAAAGCTTTTCATCGGTAAACAGTAACTGAAAAATAGTTTACACCACCAAAAGTGAATTACAAGTACACCTGTACTGTACATGTACATGTAATATCCATTCCTTTATACATTACTATGTACATTGTATACTAATCAAGGGATGGTGCAGTTTTGGTTGAGATGGGCTTCAGGTTTTCGTTTTTGATGATTTTTTTTTTTTTTTTTTTTTTTTTTTTAGACGAGAAACCTCTTGTATAAATATGAAGCGCATGAAATTATACAAGCAAAATTCAGTTTATTTGATGAAGATTGGTTTTGAAATGGCCAACATATCCAAACATACGCGATCCTAATAAAAGGTGGGACCCACCTTTTTTATAAGGATTACTTTGTTTTACTTTGTTTTCGGATATCTGGGCCATTTCAAAACCGATTTTCATCAAATATACTTCGAATTCCTCTTAGAATTGTATGCTCTTTAACGTTTCATAAAGTGGTTTTTAAGTACAGTGCTGTATCCCGCAAAAATTTAAAGACTGAATCCTCACCTCAACCAAAACTATGCCATTCTTTTATGTTCAAAACACACTTGCAGCTTCAGAGCAATGGGATATTTGACTTTAGCACTCGACAAGAAATCCAATTCTCTGTTAAAAATGAAATCAGCGCTAACACACTATTGACGTGTACTACATGTATACAATGTATGTACATTGTATTTTGCTGGGTTATATTTCATCATTTAATATTCTAAAGGAAAACAAATACAGTGACATCCCGTTATGACGAAGTCCTCGGGACCAGCAGTTTTCTTTTGTTATAAATCGAAATTTTGTTATAATCGAACAAATAAACAATAAAAATACACAAGGAAAAGTAGAAATTATGCGGTGCGTAATATATGTCCCCACCGGAAGTAGCATTTTGTAGCAAAATGTACAATATAGGTCAAAAATCAAGGTCAAAGGTCAAAGAAGTCAAAGGTCAAAATTCTGTGTACAAGTTTTGAAGCCCTCACCTAGTGTCATCACATAAAGCAAACGGAATCGAAATCGGGTTAGAAATGGCGGAGTAGCATTTTGTAGCAAAATGTACAATACAGGTCAGAAATCAAGGTCAAAGGTCAAAGAAGTCAAAGGTCAAAATTCTGTGTAGAAGTTTTGAAGCCCTCACCTAGTGCCATCACATAAAGCAAACGGAATCGAAATCGGGCTAGAAATGGCGAAGGAGTAGCATTTTGTAGCAAAATGTACAATATAGGTCAAAGGTCAAGGTCAAAGGTCACAACTGAAATTCTGTGTAGAAGTTTCAAAGCTCCTATGTAGTGCTATCATATAAAGCAAACAGAATCAAAATTGGCTCATAAATGACAGAGAAGTAGCAAATTGAACATTTTGATCACACACGGACGCACAGACAGACAGACAGACAGACCGACGGACACATACACGTACGGAGCCCGTTTCATAGTCCCCTGCTCGAACTCGTTCGGCGGGGACAACCGGAATTTCGTTATAACCATATTCGTTATAACGGGAGTGCACTGTACAAAAAGTTAAGAGTCAGAGTCATTTATATGATAAACTTGGAAGAAATCAGTGTTTGTAAGTATGTATGTGTATGTATGTATGTATGTATGTATGTATGTACAATCATACAGTAGGTGGATTTCTGTATTTTACAGACTGTAATAAGTATTCACACACACATACATTACATGTCCATCAGTACAAAATGACAATGCACACCAAACCATACAATGTAGCACAACCTTCATTTTTAAAAACACAATGACAGGTCAATTCCAAACTCATGGCAGACGACATTACTTTTTTTGCGTCTTTTTATTATCGACGAGCGATTTCGTAGTTCACCTGGGGAAAAAAGTCAAACCGCAGTGTGAAGAGACAGTCCTGGGATTCTGCATTACAACCAAGTAACTCCATTCAGGGATGGGCGATCCTGTTCACCATGTGTGGGATCTTGCGTATTGCCAATTTCATTGTGAGTCCAGTGGTTCTGCATATGCCAAGTTTTGGGGGAAAATGTTGGTTGATGGAGCCGAGATGAAAGCTGAGACTGGTGTGTTTGTATGTATCTTAGAATACCATCTTGTGTGGGTACTGCTTGTTGCTAAGGTAGAACGCCATCTGGAGGTATCCCTTGAGGTAATCCGTCTTCTTGATGAGGGGCAGGAGCTGACCGTCCACCGTCTTCTGGTCCTCCTTTCGCTCTTCAGAGACTTTGTACTCCTGGGGGAACCAACAGAGCCATATTGTAATCAGCATGGAAACTTTGCAAATGGATGAAGAATTCTCTAGATGGAAGCCAATCTCATATAACTACTCCTGCTAACACACTGAACGACTTCGGCAGACTGCCTACACAACAGCAACATGAACAGTTTATATATACCAAAAACTTTGGAAGTTGGACGGAACTTGGTCCGATTTTTTTAGCAAAGCACAAAGCTGGCAAATTTTTCAGGGATTAAACTTTGATATTCACTGGATCTCTCTTGGTCTAAACCATAAAGCTGCTCAGTATCAACATGTTTTTGTTTGGTTGTTTACCTTGTTAAATCTTCAATGGATCTAATCAATTTTGGAGAGGCACTCTATAGATCGTAAAAAGACAAATTCTTGTATTGAATCCATTAAAATAATTGCCGACGTGGGTAAGGTGAGACATTCTAAACATTGTCTCTGACTCTTACCTCACAACCCAAGAGTCCTATCACTATGTTTTTGTACAGGCATTCCAAGTTTCACTGGGCTTCAAGTTGCAGTCACTTTGGACAGAATGATTATACTTTGATAAACAGCTAGCCCTTATGAATTAATGCAAATTCTTTGCACTATATGACACAGGATTATTTCAAACTAAATGTTGTTACAATAGGATATAGATGATTCTTTGGAACACAGTTGATAAGAACCAAGGATGACCATGGAAACAGAACAGAACAATAGAGAATTATAAACCCCTATGTGAAAAGAGAATGCACTCTGTTTGATAAAGAGCTTTAGGGTTGCTCGAGTGGCAAATGTACTCTGTCATCGAATTCCCCTCAAAGGACCAGCCCTGAGGTATGACCCATTGACTATACCTGCTTCTCGGACTCGAACATCTCTCCTTCCTGGCCACGTGGCTTCTTCAGCTTCTGGCGCTTGAAGTAGATGTCGTTTAACCTCTCGGGCAACTTGACCCCACTGATGTCCACCTTGGTCTTGGTGGCGATGACGTAAGCCTGGTTGATTCTGCGCAGTGGCACACCATTCAGATCAAAGGGACCTGGACAGAGAGATATGACCACAGGAGATAAGTGGGGATCAACCAAAGATTCATTCCAATCCTCACTATGACTGAAGGAGGCAGACTGAACCAGAAGAGGAAGAAAAACAAAATAAGCTCGCCCAAGGAAAAAGGGTAGATCATTTAACCTCAAGAGGAATGACTCTCTCACTTTTACTAACACAAAGAAAGACTGTCTTTTGCCAATCATTTCAACTCTTCCCATTATAAGGGCTTCAACACTCTTGCTGTGGTGTTGGGTCACAAAGAATAATATGACTAATGAGGATATCACAGTTGTGACATTTGCACAGACTCCAACTCTCCCGTTTTTGACGGGAGATCTCCCGCCGAAAACCCATTTTTGCAAAATCTCCCGTTCTCCCGCTGGAGATTTGATTTCTCGCGCCCTGGCTCTGTGTCTCCCGGTGGAAAGGATTTCTTACTTATTGCTATGGTATGTTGAAAAAATAAGCCTTAGATAGCACCAGAGAACATCTAGAACCCTAGGAACGTCGTGCTTCACACACATCAACTTGGAGTCTCCCGTTTGCTTGGGGTTTCGGGCGGGAGAATCTCCAGATCAGAAGGTGCTTGGGGTTGGAGTCTCTGCATCTGAACAGCCTCAGCATTCAGATCACTGTGCAGTGTAGAGATTTTTTTTTTGTGTGTAGCCATTTGTGTGTGTGTGTGTGTGTGTGTGTGTTCACTGACTATTCAGTAATTCTTTCAGAAGACGACGATGCAGCGTCCTGCAACTTAGCCGCATTCCACCACTATGAAGTGGCTGGCAAACTGTACCATTCACACTCCCACCCCTCCCTACTGCTGCCAATGACACATTCTGCAAGCCATCTTTATGTAATGCATCACAGAACATCAACACCTGTAGGTATCTACTTGTATGCCACCTGAAACGATGTAGGAAGAAAGGAGAACATCCAACACACTTATCGTCTCAAACGTCCGCACCGCAAATCTAAAGCTCCCTAGTGATGCAGCGTCCTGCAACTTAGCCGCATTCCACCACTATGAAGTGGCTGGCAAACTGTACCATTCACACTCCCAACCCTCCCTATTGCTTCCATTGACACATTCTGCAGGCCATCTTCATGTAATGCATCACTGAACATCAACACCTGTAGGTATCTACTTGTATGCCACCTGAAACGATGTTGGGTGGTATTGTGTTGTCCCTCTAGTAAAGGCAAAATTCTCTGTCCCTCAGATAGAACATAAAATGAAGGTCCTGTGTGTGAGAGTCACACCCAACCACGTAAAAGATTTGGTTTCATTCATTCAATGCGAAGAGCAGGGTATAGGATAACCCAGTGATGTGGCCAGCCCACAATTACAGAGCACTCCCATTATAACGGTTAAAGGGATGGTACTGTATTGGTGGAGATGAGAATTGGGCTTTTAACTTTTGGATATCTCAGCCATTTCAAACCAATTTTCATCAAATAAATGTTGAACTCCTCATGGAATTACATGCTCTTTCATATTTAATACAAGGTTTCTCATTATCTCATCAAAATATGTTAGAAACCTCAAATTAGGTCTCAACCAAAACTATACGATCCCTTTAAAACAAAATTTTCATTACAACGAAGTTATCATTTAGGTAAAAAATCATAGTCTAAATATTATCTTACTGTACTTTACTGTTTGGCTGAAGCGAAATTTCAATATAATGAAAGGAAAAATCTGCCAGTCCCCAGGACTTCGTTATAATGGGAGTCACCTGTACTCACAACTGAACCCTATGGAAGACCAGCTAATGCAGCACAATATGGGTTATCATAAAGCATTATTGTCAGAAGCACAACAAAAACAAACAAACAAACAAACCTGTGACGAGGAGGAGTCCGGAAGCAAGCTGCTTCAGGAACACCACCCTCTTGCCCTTGTAGCGTCCAGCCAGGAGAATGAGGACAGCGCCCGGTGTGATGGACGGCCTCAGCTTGGACCTGTGCTGGCTGTAGGGCTTCTTGCGATTGTTCAGCTTGCGTGGAAGGTCCTCAGTTGGGTAGTAGCGGGGCTACACAAGCAAATGTGAAGAAGGCAAAGTGAAGTGAAAGTGGCAGCCCATTGCAACAACAACAAAAAAGTTTTCCCAAAATATGCATAAAAGTTACACCTTCCATGACTATCAACACAAAATTTAAAATGTTTCTGCCAAAATAATTACATTTCCCTGAATCCAATACATATAAAACAACCATAATTTCATTGTACCGAAAAACAAAAAGACCTAGACAAAATAAAACGTCACGGCGCAATCTACTCCTGCAGGGTCCGAACATATTTTATGGCACACTGCTCTGATTTGCTTGTAACATGTGTACCATGCAGCACTCAAGTCACCTACCTGCCCCATAACCATTACTGTGCACAAAATTCACATACAGCGTACATCATATTTACATTGCCCCAGTACAGATTATGTGTCTCATACAGTGGCATGCATAAGCACTGCAAACTGGCGCTCTGATGTTTCATGCAAGAAGAGTGCCTTGTTCTAAATATTTCCAATTTATGTAACAATGTCTCATCAGATTTTAATCAGAGCTCATCTATTCTATTTACTGGCAAAGAAAACTTCATCATCGAATGCAATTTGGGGGGGGGGGGGGGGGGGGGGGGGAGATCAGGACCATGGCAAAGGCCTAAGACCAAGCCTGTCACAGCAGACAGGGTTCCACTGTAGTCTCATTCAGTTTGCAACACACGCAGGTAAACCAGAACAGGTGAGCCCGGTCCACATTCCCACATTTATGATGCCTCCACTTACCAGCCTGTTGACGCGCACCACACGCTTTCCTCCGTTCTTCTCACCGCCGATCTGCTTCTCCACCATGGCTGGCTTCCTCTTCCTCTCCTTCTTGATAACAGCCTGAGGAGAAACAGAAGAGAACTTAGTACATTTACACAGATGTCATCTTTTGCAATATCATTATTTGACTAAAATTTAAATTGACTATTCCCTTATGGCTGGGGTCCATCACTGCGTTTTTACACTTTTAGCTGGGTTGATGCTCTGTACATAATGCAATCTCTCAAACTACAGTGTAAAGCAATATACAAATGTATAAATGTACTGCATGTGCATGCAAGATGATGACACAAGTATACAGTAGCTAATCTATACATACTGTACAATGTACTTTACAACTGCTTTACTACTATAGATACAGTGGACCCAATAATCTATAGGAAATCAGTATCAAATGTACATGTACAACAATCATTAAAATGCACAAGCAGACAAAAGTGTAGAAGTTCTACTCAATAAATGATTCTTCCTTGGTTTCCTCTTCAGAGAAATCATAGCTCTACTATTCATATTTCATTGATATGTGTTTTGAAGGCAAAAGCAGATGAACAGAAGCCTTGCTTAGCCTAGCACGCCCTCTCATAATTTGGGAAAATGAAATAGAAAACAATGACACTGAAAGAGATTGATTATTTAGAGGGGTAAATATAAACTACAACAGTTTTTTTTTTTTTTTTTAATCAATACTGCAGCAACCTGGTGGTGTTGCTACTCGGAGGGATAACAGCTTCAAATCTTATTGGTTCCTTTCTGACATGTTTGTTAAAAGGTAGACTGGCAGCTGCGATCTTACAAAATACATTTGCACAAAGGGTGACAATTGATAAAAGAATGCTACTGCCAGAAAACTTGATGCTTCACATAATGCATATACAGTGTATGTAACCGGATAACTTACAGGGCATGATAACTGAAACCATATTTGTGCATACAGCTGTATATTAAGTAACTGTGCGTACCTTCTTCTTCTTGTACTGGGCTGTCCTTTTGTACATCTGTGAACGACTGTACCGTGGAATGCCCCCCGTCATCCATTTTTGACGGGAAGTGTGCCCCTTCTTGGCTTGGTCGTCTCCCATGCTATATGAAATATAAATTACACCAGCATGAAAAATATGAAAGAAATTTGTTGGGAATGCATACTTCCCAAAATACCACAGCTTCTTTGCCCCTCATGCATCTGTTAACATACCAGGTATGTCCTCATCTCTTCTACAATCACAATTGCAAGCACTATGACAGTTCATGTGCAGTGAATATTTACTTGAGCTCACACATGGTGATTGACTTTCTAATGTAGTCCAGGGTTTGCTACACTGCAAGAAGCTTTACTGTGGGGCCTACTGTGTGACATTTGTAATTGAGCTTGAGCAGTCCTGTGTGACCAGACCGTTTCCATGTCTGGAGAGGTTGGATACAGCCACACCAACTAGATACTCTACTACCACATCAGACTAATGGTACCTCGCAAAGAAAAATGACCCAATAAATAAAAATATTATAAATATAATGGGAAAATAACCCAAGTTTTCATACCTTTTAAACCAGTCTACATAACTTTACTTACCATGGTTTTCAGCTCACTCCATTCTTTTTTTTTTTAAATGAATAATGCACTTGTCAATGTAATGACTCACCCCACTACCCCCGGACATGGGTGCGTCATTTCCTCGTTTGGTCCGTCAAATTTGTGACCCAGGTGTGCGTCATTTTACCAGCTATGTCCGTCAAATTTTTGACCGAGAGGTGCGTCAAAATCCCATCATTGTCGTCAAATTTTTGACCGAGGGGTGCGTCATGGTACGTCACTTGGCTATGGAAAATAACACGCATTATTCTGAACCGAGGGGTGCGTCATGGTATGCACTTGGCTATGGAAAACTGCACGCATTTTTGCACGCTACCAGTACCGGATACACGTACGTACCGCGAGTGAATTTACAGTGAGCGCTTTCCCGCGGCAAGTGAAAATCAAAGTCGGGAAGCGTTTTGGAGTAGGCCTAAGAGGGAAAAATGCTTGCCCGAATCTGGCAAGCAAATGATTTAAAAGCCACCCTTTCTCCTCACATTTTCTTTCCAACAAACTCATGAAATCACGCATACTCAATCTCAAGCCAGACGGACTGTTTAGCGATATAACGATTTCAACCTCACAGTACTAAATAGTAAAATCAAAGATCGTATACGGAATTCCGTATACGATCTTTGGTATACCGTTGCGTGGTGCGTACTGCGCGTACCTGCAGTATAGTAGCAGGCAAGTCGAGTGTTAGTGGTGCGCGACTCGCTCGCTAACGCTGTGCAAATCGCAAGTGAGCAGCGTGCTCGTTATTCCTCATCGAACGTACATCGTCCATGTGTTGCATTCAACCGGACTAGAAATGGCCGCGCACATACAGCGCATCTGCAGACAAGTCATGGCCAGGTGACTATGCAATGGATTGCATGCACATACATTCGGAATATCGTAGCAGCAGAGTGATGTACGGTGAATGACGGTACGGTGCTTACAGGGCCAGGGTAAGGGAAACTTGCCGAAACTTTGACAAATTGTGTTTACGAACCGAAAGAAAATGAAATTGCGTGAATATTAAAAGCGTATGCAAAAATCCTTTCAGTATTTACGGGGTGCGTCAAATGTACCGAGGATGTCCGTCAAGAAAGTGACCTAGGTGTTCATCAAAAACCCCTGTTGTCCGTCAAAAAAGTGACTGTGGTGTTCGTCAAACACCCCGTGTGGTCCGTCAAAAAGTGACTGTGGGGGTGCGTCAAAAACCCCGTGTGGTCAGTCAAAAAATGACCATGACGCACCCATGTCCGGGGGTAGTGGGGTGCGTCATTACATTGACAAGTGCATAAGATGGATTTGAAATCAATAGGAAAGTTAAGATTGATTGGGGAACATGTAAAACTGATTTAAATGCACAACTAATAAAATAGAGGTCTACCTGGTACTAGAGACTAGTAGAGTCTACTATACTGTAGTACTACTGGTATTGGTACTTAACTCTTTATGTGCCATGGTGGAAACCCCCTGTGTGCCACATTGTGATTATTCTCAGACACGAAGGTAGTCGTACTTTGAGAAAGAATTCAGTTTTTCCAATTTGTATAACTTCTATAAATTTCCTTGAGCAAAGTTAAAGAGGAATGCCAAACTTTGCTTTGGTATAAATTGTGTGACAAATCTATTTTCAATATTTCTTTTGAATGACACACCAGTTGCAACAGTACTGTCAAGGCATGACTTTTGCACATTAAAGTGTGATAGAAACTTAGAACGTACACGCAAATATTGTTGGGAACACCGCTTCATAGTCAATCACCACGTAGAACGCAAGCCGTGGTGAAAGGAACAAAAGTGCGAGAAACGCTTTCATTGTACCGTACCACAGGATTAGCGATTTATCGCTCAGTTTTAATTTACTGTCACTGTGACGCCTGTGGGTTGTGTGTAACGTTAGACTTCAAGGGCCTGTAAGTGTAATACTGGAGTATGATGGTGTTGCTGTGTGATGTGGTGTGGTGTGGTGTGGTATACGTGGTATGCAGTGACTGTGGCCGGCTGCAGGCTGTGAGCTGTGCTATGACTGCTTGTGTGCTGTGGAGCGGTAGTACGGACGGGTGCCAATCAAATGGTATGCCCCATCAATGCCGTTTCAAAAAGATACCAAGCTTAAATTTTATACACACCGATCTACAACCTACAAGTCCAGGTTGTGGTTTCAGAATGTCACATATTCAAAGTCTACTAACGACAGCGGGATGTAGCATAGATGCCTACGTTTTTCAGAAGGCCCTAACATTGTTAGACGTTGCAATACGCAACACGATGCACATTTGTATACACTGCACTAAGTAGTACACGTTTACACACAGATGATCCGCTGATTTATGTATCACACTGCTGCCGAAGCTATGCGTGTAAGAGACGTTGTCCCGTGGTGAATTATGACGATTACAAAATTGTCACGGTTTTTATGTTGATAATGTATGTATAATCTACATTGTACATATATGATGAAACATCATTGTGAACAAAGACAAATGGATCATTATCATTTTTCTGAGATTTTTGTCAGATTGTACAGAAGACAGAGCCCAGAAGAACACTCACGTTATTGTCGGGATAGCAAAGAGGATGTGGGAGGAATGATGGGATACCAACTAGACTCGCTGCTAAATCTTTGAGCGCTCGCTCCAGCTCAGCAGCAGTTGTGTACTCCATTGACTGCGAAGTGCGAATGCACGCGAGTTGAGCATGTCGATGATGAGTAAAAGCAGGGAGGTGGAAAAGAGTCCATTTCGTTACAGTCGAGCATATTTTCAAGGTTCACATTTTTTAATAAAACGGCATGCTAGTATAGGCTATTGGTGAAAAGTACATAATCCGCATACTGGGTCATGGCCCTAATTCAACTCTCCCCTAATTATTGACCTACACAAAAATCTTCGCAAACTAGACTTATTGTATCTTCGACATAAAGTTGTTTAATTACAAAAGGCAAATTTGTATCATATTTTTCGAATTATTTAGTGTGTGTGTGTGTGTGTGTGTTTGTGGGTGGGTTTTTATTTTCTATTATTTTTGAACAAAATGTTATGGAAAACACCCAGCAATTATTATGACCTGTGTAGATGGGAGTCCCGAATAGGAGTAAACGGGCCGTGGACCCTATAGCATGACCGGCGCCATACGTTTTCAAAAGTGTGTATGTGTGTGTGTGGGGGGGGGGGGGGGGGGGCACTTCCGAGTTTCATGAGCTAACAAACAAAAAGGAAAACAATAAAGGCCTTCAGGGCAACTTCTGGTGGCACTTCTGGGTTTTTTCAGCTAACAAGCAAAAAAAAAAAAAAAAAAAAAAAGGTCTTTAGAACATCTTTCTCATTCCACTTCCGGTTTTTGTTTTGTTTTTGTTTTTTTTCAGCTGCCAAGCAAAAACAGAAGAAAAAAAAAAGGTCTCCAGCGCAAAATAAAAAAGAAGGCTCTACCGCCCTCAAAGATTTTATTTTACTATATTTTTTTCTAGTACCACTTCCGGGGTTTTAAAAAAAAAAAGTGGGGGGGGGGGAGCCTAAGTGATGACACCCTATTGTGTACGGGTGCAAACCCCCCCCCCCCTCCCCCCCCCCCCCCCCGGTTCCGCCTGCCCTGTAAAGCTTTATAGGCCCTACAGTTTTCTACACCATCGACAAAATGGTATATCTTCATGATATTCTGTGCATAAACCGACGGAAGAAGAGTATGCAGTTGAAAGCAGAAAGTAATCACCGTCTCTGCAGTATCTCCCGATGATAAATGTCTATGTGGCTGCGACCAATTTTACTTTTCAGTAAAGAAATAATTATAATGGAGTCTTACTTTCCATTGCAGTATAATGTGAGGTCGGATTTTAATGAAACTTCTGATTTTATGCTTATTTAGGGCTTATAGAGATCTCCCGCATGTTATAGCAAGTCAGCGTATCTCGCTAAAAAAAATCAAGTGAAAATATTCATTCTTAAAGGAGTGAATACAAAAAAGAGTGAATTTAGAGTGAATCTGGAGTGAAAATGTTCATTTTCACTCATTTTGGAGTGACCTCAGGGATCACTCGAAGATTTTGGAGTGATCCCTGAGGTCACTCTATAAAATGAGTGAAAATGAGCATTTTCACTCCAAATTCACTCTAAATTCACTTTTTTGTATTCACACCATTAAGAGTAAATATTTTCACTCGATTTTTTTTTTTTTAGAGAGATATGAATATTGCGTTGAGAGTTGCGTGGAATTGCTCTGCAATCGCAATATTTATCCGTGATAATGTCCACTATTTCGAGGTGCATATTTTCTGGCTGCTTCTCTATAACAAGGAGGAAGTTTCTCATGGAAATTTCTTTCATTTGAGTGTTAAAGTAAGTGAAAAAAAAATATCACATCTGGCTCCACATGTATAGTGAAACGAAATACTTGTTCTTGAGAGAGTTGTAACATTGAGTAATATACGGCCTCATTCTCCGCACCCATTCATGCAGACCACGGGTCCCTCCCCCATTGTGTTTTGTTTCAGTTGATTCGGTTGATTCAGTTGATTCAGTTGGTTCGGATGAATTCATGTCTTCATTTCATCCTCAGCTTAAATGAGACAATTCTGTGTTGACTTGCATGATGGGGAGCTATGGGTTATAGTCAATCATGTTGATGCTCCAGAGGGCGAATTACAAGTAAGGCTCTACACGGAGATATTGCGAAATTCGAAAAGTTAAAAGCTATATAATGCATACAAGCTGACATTTGAAAAAAAAAAATGTTCACTTGCAAAAACTTGAGACCCACGTGTTTCCTCAATACAGTGACACCAAGTTATTAACCACAATGAAAAAATGTAAAATCATTAATTTTAACAAAATGAAGTGCATGGTGATCAACAGTCACCGCCTCACAATCTCCCCGTTGATTTAATATGGGATGACATTTGAAAAAAAAAAATGTTCAGTTGCAAAAACTTGAGACTCACGTGTTTCCTCAATACAGTGACACCAAGTTATCAACCACAATGGAAAAATGTAAAATCATTAATTTTAACAGATGAGGTGAATGGTGATCAACAGTCACCGCCTCACAATCTCCCCGTTGATTTATTGGATTATTCTTGTAAGTTGCAAGTACGTTTGTTAATCGGCGTAACGTCGCATGACGCAAATTTCAAGTCCAGTTTCTGATCTATAAGAAATTGGAGATTGTACTTCTGCTGCATAATATAAACATTAGTTTATTGAAAGTATGTTTTATTGATGGATTGTAAACTCGGACTGAACATTTTTTTTATTGTTGTTGTTTCATATATGTGTGTATATGGGGTGGGGGAGAGCTTGATTGATTGAGTCCTTCCCATCCCCCCCCCCCCCGAAAAAAAGAGTATATCACATTCTTGATAAAGTATTATTGTAATTGAAAGAATCTCGGAAGTTATGGGTTTTACTGCGTGTTTTTCCCCATGCTTTTGTTGTTGTTGTTGTTGTTTTTGTCTTTTTGTTTGTTTGTTTTTTCGTAACAAAAGTGTGGGCCGTGCCACTCGAAAGGTTAACACAAAATAGGAATAGAACGTATCAATGAGAGAAACGAAGATCAAGCATGTCAAGGGATCATAGTTATAATATACTAGTACACGACATTCATTTAATGGATGATTCATAACAGCATGCAGTTCATAACTTCGTAAGATGCGAGGAGGTTAGATATTTAATGGCCCCCTTCACAGTTAGGATCAGTTGTTGAGCCTGACAGTCACTATACACTGATAATCCTGACAACATCAGACTTGTTAGAATAATAAAAATCATCACAAATCCGTCTATAGTCTAAAGTTGATTATGGTATATAGCCATGTCAATAGCGTAGTGTACCTTAGTCAAACCTCTAGCGGTTTGGAAAGAATAAACACAATGTTTCAGACTTATCATTAAAGAAAATAATAATGACGAAGGGCAATAATCACTTTATGCTTTGTGCTGATAAGTGGACCAGAGTGGCAGTCTGCAATATACAGTATGTATTATAACCGCAACCTTGTTGCTGCTTGACAAGAAATCTTGACATACAAGAGTAATCCTATAAAACATCTTATCCCAAGTTATGGGGTATCCCCTCATCTGAAGATTTTGTAGTCCGTGCCGTATTTTCTTTCTCTTTATAATTCTTCACATTAGCAACATGGATTTCGATGCTGTTATTCAGTAATTACGATCGAAAAACGTCTTTCCTATCACATTGTGACGTTCTTAGTTGAGTGCGCGATGGGGAGCGCGATACTCCAGTGGGAGTGGGAAAAACATAGGCTCGATGACGAGTTCGTACATGAGATCGAATCGGGAAAAGACTGGACGGAACTCCTCGATGACAAAGGCCTCGTCTTCGTAGGTTTCCAGCGGCGTGCTCGTCACCATCATCCTCAGCGTGGTCAGCGTCGGACAAACTCCCTTGCGGACGAAGTTGACGTCGAGAAACTCAAAGACGTCGCGAATGACGTGCCACCGGATTCGGCCACGAACCTCGACGTGGCGGAGTCGGCTGCTGTCGCGGATGACGTCAATAAAGCCCCTGGCGTACATCTTGTAGCAGGGTGTGACGTCCACCGTCAACTTTTCCAGCGTCTGTAAGTTTACAAAAGGTTTGACAGGGCAAATTGTTTGTAGGTTTACGAAAGGTTTGGCAGGGCAAATTGTTTGCAGGCAAGCTCTACAGTGTATAATAAGTACTTGTATGATATACCCACTACGTCATACAATATTGCAAAAAGCAGTAGCACGAGCTTTGGAATTGAAAATGATGTCACTGTTTCAATTCATGTTGATTTGCATCGAAATTCGAATTTAAAAAAAAAAAAAGGTAAAGCATTATTTCTTTCTCTCCAGTACCAATTTTAAGATCATGCGGTTGGACGTATATCGGTTACAAAGTTAATTACAAACTACTCAAGATGAGGACTAGATCTTGTTCATACATTCTGGCAGCCCGTGCAGTGATAGCAGCAAACTGATCATCAGTCATAAAGCTATCAGGGGTCAACTTTTTTTCTGTTTAACACATTATGTGTGTTGACGAACAGAATCACGGTGATATTAAAATGATTGATCATGGCAGAAAAACATAAAGTTTTAAGCATGAAGCTCGGACAGATCAAATGACATTTTGTATAATTATGATCATTCCTCTCATTCATTTAGTTTTCTTTTCGGGTATTTCTATCCCTCCAGTGGAACTCGTCACCGTGTTAATGATATTCAATATACCCACCCTCTTTAGATATCGAGAGATATACTTGAGAGTTCTGTCCGGTTGGAAGGAGTCGTCGTTATGTCCCAGGATGCTGATGATGTGAACCGGCATCTGAGGGGTTAATACTCTCTGGATGTCGCTGAGACGAATGATGCCCACCAGGGAAAACTCCAGTGTGCAGGCTGTGAACGTGTTGGCGAACGCTCTCCACGCGGGAGTGCCGATGATGTGACCAATGTTCTCACCTCGTATGCATCGCACGTGGAGGTACTCTAACTTCCCTTTGGCCGGCTGGGCAGCCATGTTATAGAGTAAACTATCAGACAAAGCCGCATAGTTCAGAGTAAGCTGAGTAAGGTTTCTGAAGCGCGGAAGAGTGGAAGAAAATTCGGAGTTGGTGTGAATGGCTTCTCCTGGACGAAATAATTCTTCGATGTCAAGCGCTTTCATGGACGTGGCCGACTTGTCGGAGGCCGCTACAAGAAGTGATGTCCCTTCTTCACACGTCATACCTCCGTAGTTCAAGTCCAGATAGCGGAGCTTTCGCTGCTTTCCGAGAAATCGACGGGCTGAGCGAATCACGCCCTTGCGAGCGTAGCCGCCGGGCGTGCCCCGGAAGTGGTGATGAAACTTGAGCTCCGTCAACGAAAGTTCCTCCAACTGCACGTTCTGCCGATAGAGCTCCGCCAGGATGGTCGTGAAGTTTCGCTGGAACTTCCTGACGTGCCTGAGGCTGCGCAGGCCGCTCGACAGGTGGAGTCGATTCAGATACCGACCCAGGAGGGTGGCGAAGTTCAAGTGATGTCGATCACGATGTCCTCCACGCAGTCGGATGGTGCGGTGTCGCCACAATCGAGGGGCGCAGAGAATCACTCTGTTCCAGTGTTTGCACACCTTTTCAATCACAAACACAATTACAAAACAAGTACGGTAGCAAAAGCACATGATAATATATGCCTGCCTATCATGGGCCAATAACCATTATTGGTCCATTGCATAAGGAATATTACAAAATCGTTCGTTCGTTCATTTATTTTTCATTTCCAACAAAAACATATAAATATATTACAGATATTGAATACAGTACATAAATTTCATCATAATACAAAATGAAGGATAAGTTTACAGAAAAATTGTAAGTATACGAAAATGTTGGAAATGGGGAGGAATGCTAAAAGCTGGGCTTGTAGGGTGCATTCCCCCCACACGTAATACAAGAAATTTTATGATCGATTGACTGATATACATTGAAAATGGATGAAACTAAGAAACTAAGACAAAAGGACCTATAAAAGTAACTTATCCAAAACAAAATCGTGAACAGATCAACAAAATAAAAAAATATTACGGGTTTTATGAAGATGCAACGTATAGTCCTAATTCATGCCTGTGTGTTTTCGAGGTTTAAGAATGAAAGGAAGAATTTCCATTCCTTTCCGATAAGAGACTTTTAGAAAATGCGCCGTTGTCGAATGGCCCTTTTATTTGTGCATGTTTAGCTAGTAATAGCAATATGTTTAAACATTCAGACAAGAAATCAATCGTATCTATGCAATGCAATGGGGTTATTTTTATTTATAATAACTGATAATAATGATATATTCATTTATTCATATATTTATACATTCATATATTAACATATCTATATATTTATATATTGATATATTGATACATTCATATATCTTATATATTTTATGTATTTACATTTTGATATATTTGTATATTTATATACTTTATATATTCATATATTTATATATCTATCTATTTATATATTTATAATCATACATCCTTTCACTGGTAATTTTTCGATATGTTATCCGACGGGAGATACAACGTAAGGACTCAAGATTTGCGGTGGCCCGGGTGGCCGGGCCATTTGTGTCGGGGGCCGGGGGGGGGGGGGGGACAAAAATGTTAGCTTTAGTGGCCCAATAGGGCAGATAACTTTCAAGATGTGAATTGTTATACTTTCTTTAAATGCGTGTGACTTTTTTTGGGAGCGGCCAAAATTTCGAATTTGAAGATTTACGTGGCCCGAATGGGCCACCAGCTAGAAAACTGTTTAAAGGGGATGGCTAGTAACTGATCAGTGGGAATTAGTGGGAATTCTGGAGGATGATTGTTCCAATCCTTGTGGGATTCATTTAAGAGTACATTGCATATCTATTGTTGTGTGAAAATTATTTGCTTCAGAATGGTCTCATATTCAAGTAATGTGCAGTTTAATGTTTCCAGGTTAGCGTGCCTGGTCAGTGTCGGGGCATTAATCTGCACATTACTTGAATATGAGACCGTTCTGAAGCAAATAATTTTCACACAACATTAGTTATATAATGCACTCTTAAATGAATCCCACAAGGATTGGAACAATCATCCCTCAGCATTCCCACTGATCCCACTGATCGTTACTAGCCATCCCCTTTAAGTGTCGAGACTTGCTTTATCTAAACACAACAATATTCGACTAAGATCGGGGAAAACAAAGAAACGTGATCTGTCAGAATTCCTATGATATATAATTTTAGTCGCATTTCATATCAGTTTTACGAAAAAAGCTCCCATCTTATCAATAACTGAAAAAATATCAGCACAATTTTGTAACATGGGAGAAGTATCTATTGCGTATAGATTTATTCTTCTGCAAGTGAGATCAGATGAAAACCTACACTAGAAATACTGCATCAATCGGAGTCGAATCAAAAAATATAACGATTATTGCACTCTTCCTACATCTTACCAGAGACATTTCGGATTTGTCCCACTCTCTGAGATACGAGGCAACATTAGCCAAAACCAAGTCCGGGAGAAGATCCCACCGAGTGCTTTCTTCTTCCTCCTCATCATCATCGCAGACGTCGTCATCATCTACCTGATCCACGGGATCGTATGCGACTAAGTACGAAGTTCCAGGCGAGCTTGGCGCTTTATCTTGAGTCTGAACGGTCACTTCGGTTACCATGATATCGGGCAAGTCAATAACCATGACGTCGTTACCCGGCGGGTTACCCGGATTGTCTTCCATGATTTCAGATGTTAGTTTTTTCGTTTTAGTGTAATTTTGTTAATCATAATACCCACATTTCATTAGATAAAAATAGCGATATATTTTACTTGCATGTGATGTCTCAGAGTAGAGACTTTTGTCCACTTCAGAGCCGGGTGTGTTTATCGTTTGTTATATGTCACATAATCCTTAGAAGTAATGTTAGTAAGGATCAACAGGAGCTCAAAAACTTCAAGGCAGTCATTGGCATAGCAACTCTTCGTAGTGCCTTGGGTTCATTACACTTATCGCGCGCAGTTGTGATATGACGTCACAGTGCTGAACGCGTATAAACTTGGCTGGTTGAAAGCAGTACGCTTTGTCCATCTCGGTCTTCATGTCCATCAATGATGGGTATGTGTAGAATCTGTGATGTCCATCCTGTTCCAAACGGAATGTCATATCATACAGTCCGTCCGGGATGTCCGTCCGAATGTCAACTGCTATACGTCCTGTCTTTCACTGATTGTCATGACTATACATTCTGTTACTCTCTAAGTGCCATTACTAGTAGGCTACGCCTTGTTAAAACCAGGTTCGTTACCTTTTCTGTTTGTTTGTTTGTTTGTTTGTTTGTTTGTTTGTTTACTATAATTAACTTGCAAGCATGCTCGTTTGTTTTTGATGTTGTTTTCCGTATTCTTGTTACTTTTTTTTTAATCCAAAACTCAATGTTTATATCGGATTCAGGTTGGTCTCTCCATTCAGTCCTTTATCTTGTAGGCCTTCACATTTATTTTTCTTGCGACATTTAGGTAGTTTTGTTTGCTTATTTATTAACTGAAGCGACACATGTTACTGCCATTTGTTTGTTTGTTTGTTTATTCTCAATCGTATTTATAACTGTGCCAGTTTTTATCGTGATTCCGTGTGCGTTTTTGTCGTATGATTGAGAGTGATAGTATATTCGAAATGAAGTAGCAACGTGCAGCATAAAGTGATGGAGTTCACTGTATCCACAACTTTATAAGATAATTTGTGAGATTCCTTGATAATAGAGAAATGACTGGTGTGTGTACACCCTTGGGTGTGTAGGTCTACAGTCTACCCAAATAAATATCAATCATAACTTAGCCTCGAAAGCCAGAACATATCAAATTGACGCCTTTTATAGGCCTACATAATATCATATGCAATCATATGCCCTGTGGTTCTGCCATTAGGAAGACGTTGGATGTCTTATAAAGTGTGGCATGCAGGTATAATACCCGCTAAACTAAAAATCAAGATTTCAGGTCAGTCTATTCATGCGTATTTCTATGGTTCATCACGGTTCTGTCACCTGATGGGCCTCATGGCCAAGCTAACACACTAGGCCTACCGTAACCTCCTTGCTGTAGGGCTCACACCTGTTAATAAAATGGAATGTCCCTGACAGCTTCACAAAATCGTACCAAAGATACTAAAATAAATGTAGAAAAAAACTATTGAAAAATCAGAAATGCAGTTTGGCAAAAAACTGAATAGCTGCAGATATTGAGAATGAATTCAACTATACAAACTGCATTTTGGTTGGAAGATGGAAGCTTTTCTCACGGAATTTGAAGAGACTATTATTTGAGTGGGTGCACGTACAGAAAACAGGTGATTTTTTTTTTTTTACTTATAGTGAAAAGAACTCGTATAAGTCTGGCTTTGCGAACCCTTGGACAGAGTTTGAGCTGAAGAGCCCCACTTGGAAATTTGATGGATGAATTGGTATACCTCACTTTTTCAGGTTACCGAAGATGAAACACCTCATTTCTCCCAGATAGTTTACAGAATTTTTTGAATTTTGAAATTTAGCACTCGTCTCTATGGGAAAATATTTACCCGTGTAAGCCCTGTTACCATGCAGAAAGGGTCAACTCCTTGACCGAAAGATCAGTCTGTATACTGGTCGTCGGGGATAAATATTTATGTTCCGCGGAGACTGCGTCTGGCTTCACGGAGGAGAGTGCATGAGTACGTCAAAAAAATAAAAGACTCCTCCGGACAGACGGATCTGTCTGTCTATAGTCACCTCCCTGCTGTAACTAGCTAAAAGTGCTGTTTGTGCTGCTTACATCGAACATGATGTTATATTCTACAAAGTAAGATTTAACCGTTTAAACATTTTATATCTCATGCTCGGACTTCTACTTTTTCTTTTCTTTGTGGCTTTCCATGAACGCTGCTGTATAAGAGATATTTTACCACACACACACACACACACACACACACACACACACACACAAACACGGCACACACATGTAGGCCCTACACATTTGCACAAAGTGAAAAACTGCATTTCATAATCATGGACGCATTTATACAAACAGTAATTACAAATTACTTTTGGATAACAACAACCATAGAGGATGAGAGAGAGAGAGAGGGGGGGGGAAACAGGTCATTAAAACTCCCGATGGTTCTAAATGTATTCATATTAGGCCTAAAAAGTCGATCTTTCTTAGTCATTCTGTGATATTTCGGTATTTTGGGAATGTGGGGGTGGACACTACATAGTAGCATACAAAACAATGGCGTACAGATGTTACATACATTTCCTGGTTTATAGCAACTTGTCATTCAATACTCAATGATTTGCGTTTCTTTTAACAGTTTTTTGTTTCTTACATCTTGAATATAGCTTTATGTTGTTGTTTTTCGGGTGCCGATTTTACTTTTGTTATTCATCATTTCACTAGCGCATTCTATTCATTCAATCAATGAATAGAATTAACATGACCTTGTACTTGAGCAGGTGAGTAAGTGCAGTCTATACCTACCTCTCTCTATTTGGTATGTTTCCATGCCTGCTTCTTAAACAGCAATTCACATGAATTCCATTTGATGATGACTTGCAGAAAAGGTTTATGACCCCGGCTCTGTTTCTTCATTAAAAAAAAAAAAACAAAAAAAAAACAAAAAAAAAAAACCTCATTGTATGTCAGCCTGACACACGTGCTTGCTATTGTTGACTGCCAGGAAATTGTCGACAACTGGTAGACTGTAGTACGGTACTAGTCGTAACGACGAATTCTAGTTGATATAAGATCGTCATCTCGCAGTGTGTCATTGCAATCGCATCGGCGATCGACGACGCGCACTCGTACTCACTGCATGCGTCCAATGCACCTGCCGCAGAAAAATCCTACAGCATAATCATAGCAGTCTCCAGGCAGTCGCACCGAGCTCGATCTAACGATACCAGTGAGGGTGATTTCTTTGTTTTCCTCGTAGATATGGCTGGAAACGGTGATTCAACGATCAGTCGGACAGCAATGTTTGTCCCCAGCATGGAGGAACTGGCAGAAGGTATCGTATGGAGCTCTGGCAAACTTTGATCAATATTTTTGTCATTAATTGCGTTGGAATTGCGTGCACTACACATGTCCTCAGTCCCACACGTTCAAAATTGCATCTAGTTGTCGTATTGCTGTTTTTATCTCTTCGGGCGCGGGCTACTACTGTGGAGTGAGTAAAATAGGGAAGGGGTGTGTCATCAGAACAGATTAACGATTGCAGGAGATAATGTGGAGATACGTGGGATGACCAAGGGGGTGCCATGCGTACTAAAAACTTGATCTTTAAAGCCTTTCACATTGAGAATTGATAGACTGATTGTCCTATTGCATTGGCATTGCATTGGTAATTGTGTCTCCCCATACCCTAACTGCTGCGACCGACAGCCGCCGCACGCACGCGTTGCGGCGCGGTCTCCGGGGCTACCCATACCCCATCATCAATCAATGTCTTTATATACAGCCCTGTCGCTGTAGACTTCTAACATGAGTTACTTGCACACAAGTGTCAAGTGTCGTGTCAGGGCTGTACGATACCAGTCAATAACTCAAAATCCAAAATATCATCACCCTAATCTGGAGTGATGACAAGATTTTGAATTTATTAGAGCTAGATCTACACCATATTTCAATTTTGTTATACAAAATTGAATACAATTTACAAATGTATTCACTATCTATCTTGATCACAGCATCTGGTCGAACTAAATCAAATGTCAATGATTGATGGCATCATTGCCATACCCCACTACACCCTAGTACCAGTATTATAAATTAGCTTTTAATAGTAGACTTTGCTCTTGGGTTTCTGTTGCCATGATAATAAACCGTTTATGTAATATAATACAGATTTTATGCATGCTTTGTCCACAAACTTCCGCAAAGCTTTCCAGAGGCTTGCCCTACCTAGCAACAACTAAGTGAATTTCTGCTCAATATGGAATGTATCGAAGGGAGCAAGTGAATCAAATTCCTTCATTACTAGCTAGGGCAGGCTGTAGGAAAACAAACATCCATGATTAATTGTAATAACAAAAATGGTCTTTTGGTTACGGTACTGGGCCTGGGATGTGAATGCAAACCTTTGTAGTAGTCTAGTTTATATTCAGTACCTAGTACACTCACACCCTTGAACCTTGAACCTTGAAGTAGTAATCCCTTTCAGCAGTTCCTTGAAACTATCCTGGGATGGTAGAAGTGTCGTGCGTCAGTGAGAGGTGACATGGTGAACAGGATGATTTTAAATGTCACTAATGTACAATAAAAGTGATGGTGCATAGTGCTCTTTTCTTAGAGCATGTGTGACCCAACAGGAGGTTGCATCACTATCACTCGGATGACTGGAAGAGCAGCCTCTCTGAATGTTAATGGGTTGGTAATTGTGACCACAGGTCCTGGCAGATGGTTCCAGGTTCTAACAGCTCGGGGAAAAAAGGAAAATTTAAACACATCTGTGGTCGCGGTTGGGATTATGTACTTGAACTTATGGTCATGCCTTCCTATGTAGGTAGCTGGGAAAATCACATGTGGTAAACGTAGAAGTTGACAGTAGTGTATCTTATGAAAGAGGGTGCACTGTGCAAGGAGGCGTCGTGTGCGGAGACTATCCCAACCAAGAGCCGAGACCAGCGTTGAGGAAGATGTTGAATACCTGTAGTCTCCATGTACAAACCGAGCTGCAGTTTTCTGCACCTGTTCAAGAGAGTTTACCATTGTAGCTGTGTGTGGGTTCCAGGCCTCTGATGCATATTCTAGTTGGGGCCGGACAAGTGCGGTATAGGCACTAGAAACAAAGCATTCCCATTCTAAAGTAGACCTTGCTTCAGTATTTAATACTTCAAACATTGGAGTTTTTTATACTAAATTAAAGATAGACATGAACAACTTAAAGTGAGGCAGTCCTCACGAATTTCAAAAAAAATATGTTGTTGTTGATACCTCCAATGAACTACTTTCACCAAAAACAAACTTTCAAATCATCAAATAAGCTCGTAAATTTTGATTGAAAAAGTGTGAATCTGCATGGTGAATACGCTAATGAGCAAGTCATCGTGGAGAGTCAGACGTCACCGAGACACAACTCTTCCCAGCCGTGTTCTGCTCGTCATTAGTACGCTCCCTAGTTATTCATAAATACATGTTTAATATTTATTTTTATATTAATTGTATATATAAATAAGCTTGAAATATTTTGTTTGAAATGATAAAACCACATATTGTCACATTTTACGACAAAATCGGATATGATCATTTTGAACACTTAAATTGATTTTCTGAGGCACGGCTGTCAACTTGAGAGTAGGGCATCAATGACGTTGCACCTTTTGGCAGGCTCTTACACGATTGCTGGCAGGAATTATTTTTTAAAAATCGCGTACAGAGACAGTGTTTGCTTTCCACGTGTATAAATTGGTGAAAGGTTATATTTTTTACTCTTCTTAATTATCATACAGTGAAAATTCTCAGGACTTCCTCCCTTTAAGAGTCGTGTTGGAAATGTTTTATGAGCAGTAATGTCCTCCAGTAGAGACATGTGCATGATTCATGTGAGATTGTTTGTGCTTAATGGAATAGAACCCTAGCCTAGCCCTATCTGGAATATTAAAGTAAATGCGATGATGTCTGATATTTTGTGCATAAACTGAATTGAATACATTGTAGTATTAGTACCGGTACATTATTATAATTCCAGAGATGAAAGTCACTGTTATCGATGACAAAATAATTGATATTATTTTAAGCCTGTATTTTCATTTCATAGGAAAGAATGAAAGTTGAAATATAATAACATGAAATATTGAACAGCATTTTGTGTCTTTTCATTTGACTACACATATGTTCATTTTGTATGCTCTGCTATACAGTCAGTTTTAACTGGTAGGATTTTTTTTTCTGATGTATAGGAATCACTTTGATCTTTTGTAACTGTATACAAGATGAATTATTAGAGACATTTTTGTGGACCTATAATTCTTAACCTTAATTATTTAAATGATTTACAGTTTTACACAGTGTTTTTATTCTTGACTTGTGTCTAAGGCATGTAGAAAGATGAAATTATACCATATGTGGCATCACTGTGTCTCTATAACGATATTTAAACATGAAGTTTGAATTCTTAGTTTTATGTTTTGATATTTACTGCTATTTAGTGTACTTGTAAACTAATATTACATTATCATGTTTCATATGGTAATGGAAGGAGGTTAAAAATTTCTTTGAATTCTATGTGTGATTATTTCAAGAGTGTGCTTTCTAGCTCTCCTGTCATCTATGCTTTCTCCCTCTGTCTTTCTCTTTCTCTCTCTCTGTCTTGTAGTCCTTCAACGAGGTTTGCGGATCTGCTACGAAAATGCTGATGTCAACGTTGTGGATTGCCCGGACCTAACCAAAGAACCATTTCATCAGGCATCAGCAGGCTAGTACACATCAAGTTACACTCTATTTCTTAAAGAGTCTAAGCTAGTTTCAAAAGTGACTAAAGCCCTGTTTTAACAGACCTTACCATGACAGCATCCTGTATCCAGAGAACAAATTTTCATAAATTTCAAAATTCCAATAAGATCACAGGAGAGAGTAAGGGGTACCATGTACATTTGCGTAGCAAAAGCTAGTGCAGAGAATTCTAGAATGAACACTTGTTGTTTGTACCAGTGTGTGATATGAAGCACAACATGGTGTATACTTTGACCATTTTTAGTGAAGAATTCATTTTTATGTCATTCAGATTCAGCTGTCATTCATGACAGTTAGTGGAAATCTAGCTTTAAGAATGAAAGATTGTCTAATATAGTATGTGTACTACTTCTAATAGGCCGTGATTCATAGCAATTAACACTCACAACTACTCCTTTTGTTGGCATTCTGTCAAAAGCAGCGTACTAAAATAGATGTGAAACTGAAAGTGCAGGATCTTGGCATAATTTTCTCACTCAGCTGGATGTGCTCTGACTTTGTTGGGTCTGTGAAGGATTATTGTATGCAAGTGAATGTAGTAACCATGTTATAATGTAGAATTGTACCTTAGAATTTGATGTGAGGGTTTCCTTTTCTTCTCTTTTTTACCAAAAGCTTTTGATTTTAGGTAATATTGTTGTTTTGTTTTGTTTTGTTTTTTGGAGGGGAGGTTACAAGTATTGAACCATTGAAAAGAATGTGTTTGTTTGTGTTTTTCTTGATTTTGGGACATTGCCATAAAGCTTTTCACTTTAGTGAAAGAAGACAAAACAGTTTGAAAATCTTTTAGTCTTCTGTGGTCTACAAATATAAAAATATATTTATATATCTCTCTTGAAACAGGAATCTGTGGAAGCCCTCGATTGGCAGATGTTGGTGGTGTACCCAATCTGGTTCCCCTAGTGAAGAGAGAAAAGGTTTGCACTTTGCATCATTTTTATGACACACCTATGACTTGCAGTGTAAAATCTTCTTTTGTGTGTGTGTGTGTGTGTGTGTGTGTGTGTGTTTGTGTGTTTGCGTGCATGTGTGCGACAATAAAAGCCATAATGTGTGGTTCAATGATTGAAGATGGGCTGATATCCCACTAATGTCCATCACACTGTATGTAGTAGTACCCTTTAATATCGATGGGGCAAACAGGAAGAATTTTAGTGTAGAGGTTTTCCAAGAGTACATTTTATACTAGTAATTCTGCTTAAAGTTTGCACTTTTCATTGAGATGACATGATGAAATGAAGGTGTGATATCATGACTGTGTACTTAGTAATCTTACAGTGCTCAGTCAGTATGAGAGAGGTGCTCCAAGGTAAGCTTACTTGCCTTGTTTCTGTAATGAAATCCATAGTGATCGATAATGAAAATCCAGGTATATGCATCACTGCAGTTTTTCCTTTACAAGAGAGTTAGTATTAGATCTCATATCCATGTTTGATGGGTTTGGATGGGGGAAGTGAAGTGATGCTACCATATGAAAGATGCAAAGTCAGTGTTTAGAAGTGATTGCTGCAGTATGTACCAATGTTTTAAAGATTGTGAATATCAATAGGCAACACTGCATACTGTCACTGGTCCGATGGTCAGATGGTCCGATGGTCCTTGGGCAGTAAAAATCACTGTCGGACTAGTAACTTTTCAGGAAACGACCAGAAGAAGATGGAAAAACTGGGTACTTACTGGTCCGACCTGTCTGTCCCATCAGGACAAAAAATAGATTAGTGTGCAGCCCTGCTATAGGTATTAATTCACTAATTTCGTTTGTCCCTGCAAATGGGAAATCTCCAGATGATGCTAAGAATTTCTACGGTGTCTTTATGCCACTGCCAAAGTCACATTTCTTTCATACACATTGCTGGTATAAATATCTTTGCAGACTTTGTACTTCTTGCCTGGCATATTTGACAGCACCCTCATTGTTCTGATCATTAGATCATAGGCAAATGTTACCTGAGATGTTCCCATTCTCTGATATGATGTTAAACATAGAGGAATTCTGGTCACTCTACAGAAATACCTATCTTCGCTGCAACAAACCTACAGTTATTTCATTCATTCATTTATTTACAAATTCATAAAGATAATTCATATAATTTTTCTATTATTATTCATTCACTTCTTGTAATGTTTTAAAGACACTCTGTAGATTATATTTAATGCATATGTGGGGGCGGATCCAGGAATTCCATAAAGGGGAGGCACCTTTACATAATTAAGAGGGGGGCATGCCCCCCCCCCCCATTTTTTTTCATTTCTTTTGTTTTAACAAAAAATAAAGAGGGGGTGCGAGCCCAATGCGCCCCCTTTGGGATCTGCCGCTGATATGTTATGACTTACTCCTCTTCCAACATTTTCTCAACAGAAGTATAATCTGGATGAAGTTGCAAGGCAGGTGGATGTACCAGGGGGCTTCATCATCGGTGCTGGGGCTGGCCCATGTGATGCCATCGGGGTCAACTCAGAGGTTGGCATTTCACCCAGCAGCTGTTTCGGAAATATCATTGCAGGGGCGGATCCAGGAATTCTGTAAAGGGGAGGCGCCTCTGCAAAATTAAAGGGGGCACACACAGCCCCCCCTTTTTTTTCTGTTTTATTTCTTTTGTTTTGACAAAAAAATAAAGAGGGGGCACGCGCCCGGTGCGCCCCCCTCTGGATCTGCCACTCGATTGTGACCAAAGATATTTCCGTAGAACAATAATAACAGCAACTAATGCAGCAGTCAAAGTCTTGTAAAATTCTGAATTTAGGAGCCATGTATACCAAAATCGCCCAGTTAGGTTCCCTCAAAGCAACCCTCAGCAAATTTTTCCACTTTTTCCACTAGACTTTTGTGATACTGTGCTTGAAATTATAAAAGTTTCCTGAAAACTTTTTATAGGTGTTCATCGGCTTTCAAAGAGATTTTTTGTAAGTAGGTGCACCATTTCAGTTACTGCATTCCAAATCTGGGTGATTTTCTTTCAGTTTTGAACAGGTCAAGCGCTTTTCAATACAGCTGTGTCTTTGACGTGACTTGTTGGTGTATCAAAAGAAGTAGTCAAAAAAGTAGTCTACAGTCTAGGAAAAAAATTTTGTACATTCATTGTCATCTAACTTTTTCAAGTGATTACCAGAGTACACTCAATCTTGATATTCAAAGATATCATATCAAATACCATCTGTTGATTACATTCAATAGGCTTATTCATGTTGTTTGTTCCTCATAGGAGGTAGTGACAAGTTATTCCACCCACCTTTGTATACCTAAAGCATCTTTGAACATGTTGCAATGCTGGGCAAGTCTTGGGCAGCTTTCTGCTTATCGGGAGCAAGCTTTGTCATAAAAGTATGCATAGAGTTTGAATATGTTAATCAGTTGGTCTATCGAAATTAAAGTAATAACTTTGCTCACAGCAGGTTATATCAATGATTTCATTGATCTTGAACTACTGAGATTTTGTAAATATTTTTTTTTTCTCTGCTCCCGTCCTGTTTTCTTTGCACAATTCCTGTCTCTCAGATGATTACCAATATCAAGACCAAGTCTGAGAACAGCGAAGGAGACAACCAGACCCACATCGCTCTCCTCACACCAGAAGATGGCTCCGTCTGCCTCCGCAGGAGTCCCAGCAGAGACTTCAACCTGCTGGGAAATTTCTTGGTCTCCGAAGGCAAGCAAGGAAAAGTGAGCCCACCTCTGTTCATACGGCAAAGGGAGCGTGTTCTTGCATATACTCCCTTTGATATTATTATGATACTGTTACATGCCAAATATTTCGTGAGTTTATTGTTTTTGCAAATTTTGGGAGTCAAGTGCTATTTATAAACTTCATACGTGTAAAACACCAAAATACTCTGATTCCATCGTGAATGTGATGTGCATACGTATGTTTCTCTGTTCATTACCGTACTGTGTAATTGCAAATTTTACAGTTTGGAAATAGTTGAAGAGTCCAGATTCAGGAGAAATTTGACACTCTAGATATGTGGCGTAAACAGTATAATGTTATTAGCCTTATGAATTTGTGACTTCTCCTTTATGAGTGGAAAGCTTCAGCATTGTTGGATTTAATTATTTTTCTTTTTTCATCGCAAGTTTTGTTCTGTTGATGGGAAATCCGAATCAATGAAACCAGAATTTAGATTTTCTCTTTTGCACTGAAACCAGACCCCTCAAAGAGCCATAATACACCATTGCGAGGATACAGGTAGTTTAGTGTGTCTGTAGTTTACTGGCTGTTTGCTGAATGCAGACATAGTCAGACCATTTACTACAGTGGTGACACAGCATTCCAAGCTTTGTTCTCTCATTATATTTATGTTTTGTTTATTTGTTGTTGTCTTTTTTGTAGTAAAGAACACACAAAATGTTTTAATACTCAATTTTCCCATTTACATTTTGCATTGAAAAGAGTATAGAAAAAACTGTTGCACATTTAAAAGGCAAAAGAGAGCATCTTGAGCAGTATGTTTGGGGGGGAATTCATTGGAGGACTATCTAGTGGAAAAAAGCAATAAGAAACAAATTATAAAAGGATGGAGTTATCTTTTTATATGTTTCATAGGCAGAAGATAGACCATTTGTATAGATTATATGTTACTTTTATATCAAATATAAGAGAGCAATTTTTATGCCTTGACATCAGGTGCTTGAGGTGAAAGCTTCCATCAGACGGGGCGTGGATGATTTTGTCACGGCGATGCGCACAGCCCTGCACAAGCACTACGGCAAGGAGAAGTTCATCGGCCTAGGGGGCGTGTTTCTCATGGTGGAAGGCGTGGCTAAGATTCACATTATGGTGAGCTGTTGTTCGTTATACCCGCCCATCCTCAATGCTATGTTCTTGGCTCTTGAGGCTATAACTTTATCTGCCCTTAACCCTATGTGCGCTTTTGAGTGCTGTGTGGTGCTGAAAACCCCATAGTGTTGTACATACTGGCCAAAATCCCTGGCACAGAAATGGTTAATATGTGGAAGATCAAGAGCTGTTTATTGTTAATTACATCCTAGAAGTGCTCTATGTGCATTTTCAGGGGATACTCCACTTCTCTCTCCAATAGCATAATCAGTATGTGCATACTTCTGGTAAATTAGTCCTTCATAAGAATTTGCTTCAACAAAGTTCAAAACTTCATTTCAACAATTTCAATTATTGTGATATATGGAATGCATTATTTTTTTTATTTTTTTTAAAGTAGTTTTTTACTTGTCAAATAATGTGCTATGCAGATTTCCTAGGTACTTACTATTACAATAATAACTTTGTCTATACTTGTCCAAGGGGATTAACATTAGTATTAAATGTCTAATCTACACAAGTTCATTGATGTTTCAGTTTTTGGGTAGCATTCCTAATGTTCCTTCTGACCAAGACTGAGTGATCATTGGCTTGAATTCTAGTATTCTTGACAACTACTACCTGAGAGAAAATTTGACATCAACTTGAAGCATCTATCATTACTGTGTCTATGAATCATATTGATGCAAATTTGATGCACAGATAGTGGCTCTACTGTAAATAGATACATTTGGGTGGGGTTTTTTTCAAATTTTATGAGCCTATTGTGCTTCCAGCTTGTTCTGTGATACATTATCACTTTACAATGACAATTATTTGTTAACATCATTTTAGCAGAACTGTAAATTGAAATTTGATGCTATTTCAAACATGGTATGTTTGGTCAAACAACTCATTATTTTTAAGTACCAGATACTGAGCTTGAGCTTTTTTTCTTTGCCAGCCGGACTTTTCCAAGACACCGTTGAACACAGAAGAAGATGTTAATAGATGGCTCCAGTTCTTTGACTTCAAAGGACCTTTAGAGTGCGCCAGTGTGTTTGTGTCTCATGACCCGGTGAGTTATGGCTGTTTCTCTCACTGTCTGTCTGTCTGTCTTTGAGACATTGCAAAAGCATCAGAGCATTCCTAAGCACACATATTACTGTTGTCAGTTGAAAAAGTTTGTGAGTTATAAACAAATTAGATTTGTTTGAATCAGTCCATGTCTAATTTGAAATGACAAGATTTAGTGAAAGCAGCCAAACAAAACGGTTGAAGTTTCCTTAAAACATAAGGGGTACAAAGTGAAACCACATACTAGGCATATTAGACAAGGCAATTATAAAAAATTTCCACATGTAATATTTTGGTGTTTGTTTGTTTGTTTGTTTGTTTGTTTGTTTGTTTGTTTGTTTGTTTGTTTGTTTTTTGTTCGGGTTCCCCCTTCTTTTGTATGTTGTCAGACATATTAGTGGCATCTGTCAAAAAAGTAATGTATCATGTAGCACTCCCTTATTTGCTTCTATCCAGAACAAAATCAGTCCTCATCTCAGGCCTCATGAAAGTGCAATTCCACAGTGTTCAAGTTGACAGTGAACTTTTAAACTTTCTTCTTCTTTTTGTCACTCAAGAAAATAATCATTGTTGCAAGTGTAAGAACTACATG
This sequence comes from Diadema antillarum, assembly GCF_040938485.1. NCBI lineage: Eukaryota > Metazoa > Echinodermata > Echinoidea > Diadematoida > Diadematidae > Diadema > Diadema antillarum. Next base: position 206,714 of record NW_027270997.1, on the reverse strand, counting down.
AGATAACAAAATACCATATCACAGTAATGAGTATACAGCATGGATAGAGGAAAACAGGATTAAAGAAGCTCGAGCGAAATCAGACATACAATTTGTAGATATGTAAAAAAATTAAATTTGTAGAGTTTGAAAGTCTCACATGTTTTTACCAAATACTCATGACTTGGAAGAGGCAACGATGTCTCCACTCAACAATTCTCTCATTGGTTTGTACATGAAAATACTATTACCCTTGCCAAGGAGGTTATGCTTTCATCGCTGTTGGTTTGTTTTTCTGTGTGCTTGCAAAACGACTCAAAAAGTTGTGAACAAATTTGGATGAAACTTACAGGAAAAGTTGATAACGATGAAAATAATTTAATTAGATATTGGTGGTGATCCAGGAATTTTTGTGAATTTTTGAAGAATTTTTTCATCTTTTGCCAAATAGGGTTAATGAACTTGGGACTTCAACCTGCGCGTAGTTGGGGTTTGCATGCATGCTCACTAAAGCACAAGCTTTGCTCCAGGCGCTGCGCAACTGGAAGCTGATGAGGTAAACACGAGACTCCATCATATTGGAAAATTTGTGATTTTTGGAATGCGTACATACAGCTATATGGATGGAAATGCGTTGCTTGGCAGAGGTCTGCACTCTCCAAGTGCAAATGCGTTTGGTTAGTTGGCCAGCACCTGAAATGTCTTTCCCCTAATAAGACAAAGACATAGTTGCAACATGATAACGTTGCATCAATGATTTAGTAGGATACATTTTATTCCTTCTGATTTCATTTTGAAAAAGGGGAAATTTTTTCGAAGGTTTGTGTACAGTTCAATGAGAAACTTGTGAGATGCTGACATCGTCACCTCCATCAATTGAAATCCTGTGTTGTTTCCACTACTCAAATTGATTGTCAAAGACATACAAAAATTTAAAATCCCAAAATTTTCTTTGCTATACAACCAAGTTTGACAGAATTCTTATCATTCTTGCCTTCTGATGCTATTTTGTGGTGATGGTGATGATGATGATGATGATGATGATGATGATGATAATGATAATGATGATCATGGTAATGATGGTGATGATGGTGATAATGATGGTGGTAATGACGATGATGGTGATGATGATGGTTATGATGGTGATAATGATGGTGTTTGGGATGATGGTGACTCAAATGATATGGTCACAATCTTGGTTGCTGTCATAGGCAGAATTGAGTTCAGATTAAGCCGATCAGTTACCAGGAACTCTACTACAACTTGTATGTCAGTGCACTGTTTGACAGTGGAAATAATCATCAGTCACAACAATTGTCACAACAATAAACTTGACTTCTGATTGTTGAAAGGTCTCATATTTATAACTGGTGCCTGGAGAGTTGCAGCAGCCCATCCAGTGCTCAAAGACCATGACTCTCTGCTCAAACAGGGACTTTTTTGCCCTTTTTTCCCCCCAGGGACTGGACCTGCGAGTGCATCACACGCACTGTTTCAGCCAACATGGCCAAGGTGGCCACTACCACTACGACATGAACGGCAAAGCTGCCTCGTATCACGGCTACTTCATCCCTGCTGAGTGGATGTACAGAATAGACCCTCCACAAGACACGCACATGGTGGGCCGTGACTAGCACCGACCTATGGTGATGTTGCAGTCAGTTTCTTATTTCTGTTGTAGCTGGGTTTTTGTTTTTAATCTTTTGGTTTTAAGAATTCTTTCCATTTTATAGAGCAGAGCCATGATTTGTCACAAGGCATTCTGGTGAAGGAAGAAAATACAATACTTTTTTTGGTTTTCAGATGTGATTGTCATTATTAATTTGCTTCACTGGAAGTAAATAGATTTCAAACGTAGGTGTGCAGTATTATTTTCTCATTGTCAGCAAGTGTAATTCATGAGCTCGGATTTTGTCGGAGCAAGTTTGCACCTTTCATGATATCAGAGCAGACAAACCTCTGGGTTTCCAAGTCTCCAGCGATAGAAATTGCATGATGTAAATATGCGGGATAAACTGTACCAAAGTCTGTATTGATGAGTTACGCAAGATGTATCAGCAAGAGTTTGAAAAATTTATGTGACCAAGCTAAATGGCAACTCCTTTTGTCGATACTTGCAATTAATCAGTGCAAAGTTTGAATGCATACTTTATGTACGTTACATGAGAGTGCATGACTATCTCAGATTATAAAATAATATTATTGTGTTATTCAAGGTATAGGCTTCCTTTTTGAAAGTGGTATTAATACTTTGCATAATGTATCACTGTTGTTATATATCTACTTAACCGTAGCAGTTGAATCTGTATTTTGGATAGGTCATAATGTGTGAGTGAATCAGTGCATTGGGTTATTTCTGTCTTCCATTCTATGTCACTTTGCCGCCTTTATTTGAACGGCATGGAGATTCTCCACATGTGTACTAGGCATCACAAGAAAGCACATACCAGTCAGTACTTGTGTGTGGATTGTGTGGTGGGCGTGTTGCATTTAAGGTGCAGCGTGGGGCAGGTTTGTTTGTGACATTTCATTGTCATCTTTGTTTGTTCATTTGTTATGTTTGGTTATGTTTGCTGAGTGTTACAACACTGTGTTCATTTGTTATGTTTGTTTATGTTTGCTGAGTGTCTCAGCACTGTGTTCATTTGTTATGTTCGTTTATGTTTGCTGAGTGTTACAACACTGTGTTCATTTGTTATGTTTGTTTATGTTTGCTGAGTGTCTCAGCACTGTGTTCATTTGTTATGTTTGTTTATGTTTGCTGAGTGTCTCAGCACTGTGTTCATTTGTTATGTTTGTTTATGTTTGCTGAGTGTCTCAGCACTGTGTTCATTTGTTATGTTCGTTTATGTTTGCTGAGTGTCTCAGCACTGTGTTCATTTGTTATGTTTGTTTATGTTTGCTGAGTGTCTCAGCACTGTGTTCATTTGTTATGTTTGTTTATGTTTGCTGAGTGTCACAACACTATTGTCATTTGTTATGTTTGTTTATGTTTGCTGAGTGTCTCAGCACTGTGTTCATTTGTTATGTTTGTTTATGTTTGCCGAGTGTCTCAGCACTGTGTATGCATCAGGTGGAGTGTCTTGGTCTGTCGGTCAGTCTATCCATTCATTCCTTTGTCTGTACTCTCCTTCTGTTCATTCCTTCATCTGTACTCTCCTGTTCGTTCATTCATCTGTACTCCATTTCGGCAATGACCTTCACCTTCAGGTCATTACCGAAATGGAGTACAGATGAATGAATGAACAGGAGAGTGTTGTAATGCAAATTCGTTATCTAAGGTGTAAAAAAAAAGATAAAAAGAATGAATCACATCATATTTTGCACTGGATGTAATGAATATAATATTTCTAGCTCTTCATCATCTCTGCAATTAATCAAGATATGAACATATGCTATTAGATGTGCTCCTACATAGGCATGTGATGATTTGGCAATCATGCCAAAATGACAGTTTAGAAGATGACAATTTCTGATTTCAATTTAGCTGTGCTTGTCATTACTTTGTGTGCCTTAATCACAAATTTGACAAGAGCCTCACTTCACCAAATTGTCTATGAATTCACTTTTTTCTTTTCTTCTGTGCAGTAAGCAAGGGAATAAAGAATTTTGTGCCTTCTGTTGTTGCAGTGTTGCAGTTGTTTAGTCGACTGTTTGGAAAAGAACCCTGATACTTTGCAATTTCACTCTCTTTTTTTTTCTGCCAGGTGTTGGTAATTTTGAGATGCTATTTTGGAAAAAAAAAAAATGTATATATACATCGTATATTGAAGGTGGTTTGTCATTTCATAAATTGGAAGGGACATGGAAGACGGTAATCCTTCCTATGCATTTCTGTTGATAAGCTCTGTTTCTTGCTCAGTAATTAAAGACTTCCTAAAACAAATTAGGACAAATTTCACTGTCTAGTGATTAAAGTTGATCAAATAAGTCAGATCATGGCCACTGAAAATATCACACACTCGCAAATATGTACATGTCAGGTCAGTTGGCTGATAATCTGTATATCAGATTCTCGCTTGGCTGTCAACATGATATGATGAACTAATGCCTAGCTCCTTTAGTAATAATACTTGTGAATGACCGGTATACATAGATATCACCATCCAACAATGCACTGCACAATTTTAGTTCTTTTCATCTTGGTGGGTACAAATTGAAAAATTACAAATTCACTGATTGTATTGTGTGTAAACAGCAAGGTTCAGTACAACCTGTATTTATGTTCCAAATGTGTTCTATACATTCCATTTGAAATTGGTAAGCGCTTTAGTGGAAAACTAGTAATTGTTCTACTCACCAGAAAGTAGGATTGATAGAAGGTAATAGATTTAAGATATTCACACAGGATTGATCTTAAAGCGGAGAGGTTAAAAATGATAACAACAATTAATTAAAAAAAGAATAAATGATATTGAGTTTTAGCATAAATGTGTTCAGGGTAAGATTACTTTGTACAGTTTGCAGAAAAATTGTGTAGGTAGATAGTAATTCGTGTCAGGATGGCTCCTGTCAATTTCAGATCAAGTTTACGGGACGCATTTCCTTGGACACCAAAAACATGATATTTCAAAGTATTAAATTTGACATAGGAATCTTGCTTATTGTAGTTGTAAGATAACGTCTTATCTCAAACGCCAATTTGAATGTATTATGTTCTGTTAGCGTGCAACATCGGTACATTGCAGGGAGCTTTTGCCGTACAATACATCTCATGATGCCTTAGAGAGTTACAACATTTAACCCTTTCAGCACCACTATCTGAAAATACTCGATAGACATTATGTGCATGAACGTTGCCGATGATACTGACTAAAGTTAACCAGCCATGCCTTCCCGTGTCAGTAGATTATTTTAGACAAATCAAAGGTGAATTCGGAAGACCCAACGTATGTGATGTCGTTCTGTGCAGTATGTGTAATGTAAGGGGTAAAGTGGCAGGGGCATTAAATTTCATTTTGTTTTAAAAAGGTATTATTCAACAGTGTTCGCTTGAATGGTATTAGCTTCAGTGGTTCTATTATTGTGTGTGAAAATGAAGTTTTTGAAAACAAACAAACGCCAAAAAAACTGATTGTGAAACAAAAGTTGTAAATGTGTTTTTTACCGGATTTATCACACTCAATTTATTCCTGATACACGAGTGTTAGAATAAAATGAAAGTGATGTACTGTAAATGTTAACCAATAGCTTGATGGTGACACAAGATTACTTTCAGAGTTTTTACATTCTTCCATGTTGTTGTTTTTTTTTCCATCTGGACATCATTAAACTGCTCAGTGGCAAAGTTTGCCATATTTGGTATTAATCTAGACTGAGTCAGCAGAGCATCAATGTGTTTATGTTGTCTTATAGGGTCATGAGATTATGCAGAGGCAGAATCTTCTGCATACAGCTTTAATTTCTAGGTGCCTTTGCATTGGGTACCTTTGTGTATAAGTCTTCAGTACTTAATTTTACTTATTTAACTTCAATACCTTCGAGGGTTTTAAGACCGCAGTTACTCTGAGATTGGTTTTTCCTCATGTGATGAAAAAAAAAAGAATGAGATGCTTGTTTTAGAAACCTCTTGGTATGATAGACTGGTAATCGTTCATGCTGTAGTCTTGTGGAAATTTTACAAGGGATACAATAGGTAGCTAGTAGGCCTATATATCAAAGTCAGCTCTTGTCGTGGAGTGTAGGGGAGCATCAAACCAATTACTTATTCTTCTGTTTGATCTTTAGTATGATTGATAATTCTGCTCATAATCATCATCGTGATCGTAGGATATGAAAAATCAAGGCTGTCTGAAGCTGTCGCAGTCAGTGGTATAGATAGACCGTTTCTGTAATCTACTAGAATGTACGGATGTTTCTTTTCCAACGGCCTAGTAACTACGCATTTCATACACCTGCTCCCTTCCGTTAACTTCCATAGGCAGGAATTCGTTTAGTTGTTGCTAAATCGGGCAAGCCTTGTGGTTGTTAAGGGCAACTTTTGTGAACAAAGCAAGCACAAAATCTGAATGTATTACAGAACCGGTCTATTCGGGAGTTGTACCATAGCCTATCCTAGCCTCTTTAATAGCAAACTGTCAACTTTCAGAATGAAAATGTTACCTGAATACGCCACATAACTTCAGAATGGCAGGGTCTAATTGTAGATTAGACAGCTCCCCTCGATCGTTCCTGAAGAAAAAAAAATGCTTTAATGTCATTGTCCACTTGCCTCATGTTTGAAATATCTCGTTTGATTTTCATGATAATATTCTTTGTACTTATATGTTGGCTTGCTGTGCTCGTACTTGTCGGCGCTTACAACGGCACGAGGGCCCTTGAAAAAAAACTGATTTCGGTCACTATACTTGTACCTTGAAATGTGTCCATAATATGGACACATTTCAAGGTACAAGTAATATTATAATACATACTGATAAATGACAGGGTGGATAGACGAGCTAGTAGAAGTCCGTGTCGACCGCATTGTATGGCGAGTCATATCGGGATTAACATGTACTTGTGTCTAGAGAGTGAAATATTTTTCACAAAATTGCGAAGGAAAATTATCGTTTTGAGATTATCCTATGAGTATATACGCGAACGTCAACAGTATATGTAACGTAAATTAACAGTAAAGTGATTCAAGGAAACCGTCAAAGTACTTAAGATTCCGTCTACTCTTTACATGTTTTTCATTTGGCAGTTTGAAGAGTTTTGTCTCAAAACGAGTTAACTCCGAGTTAATTTGAGATATTTGCTATCAAAGCTGCTTAAAAAAAAATCATAAGATAATTATGGGATATAGATTCATGACTACAAGTATATTCCTCGTTATGTAACAAGTGAGGGATCACTACAAAAGTTTTATTTTGATGTAGATTATGGACTTTAAAATGTTTAGAAATGACGTTTATCCCGTTTTGCAATTAAACTCTTTATATTGTTATGGAAGATGGCGGTTGCGAATTTGTTCTTGAATACTGAACTGATTAATTTCTATGCTGTGTAGGGTTTTTTTTTTTTAATGGTTCTCAGTAATGTTAGATTATGCACGGGAAATTAAAGGACGACTTCATGGGTTACTGTAATGACTTAAATATAATCAACCCATTGTCATTCAAATCATTTCGTAAACTTTGCACTTGTTGCAGTATTGAGACGGGATTCTCATTAAGTTTGCTAGCTTGCAAAACACAGAATCAGAAGCGTTAGTGCTCAAATGGTTATCTAGTTTCAATAATTTGATTTCTTGTGTGAAATAACGGTAAGAGTTCATGTAATGAATACTTGTTTCCATGGTCAATATGCACGTCTTGATCAAAACTTTGTACGCAGCGGGACATTTGGCCGCAGTAATTGAAGCCTTCAGTTTCCATGAAATTTGTCTTTTTCCCCGCACAAATTCTATGCTCACTTTGAATACCTGTACATAATGCGCCCGTTACATCATACGCTGGATACTTGACAAAAAGTGACGTCAATTCTAGGAACCTTAATTTCCCCCTATTGCAAGAATGTGTGCTTCACTAAGACAATATTAGATGCTCGCACACTATGTGCGGTTGCATAAACTGTAATTTAATTCCTGCTTTTATGTTCTAACTTTAATGTAGTACAATTTGAGAATCTCGCTGTAAATTTTTTTTTTGCCGACAGTGAGGCGATTTTAGTTTCAGAATTATGAAGTCCAGAACTAAAAGGAAATATTGTTATACACAAGAACATTTTTATACAAATTGACCGCTGAATGTGATAAAGTTATGAAATTACGTTTATTCCAGCTCCTGACTATGAAACCGTGCAATGACAACGATTTGGAGAATTCGTGTAAATGTTTGTCTCCAAGAAAATGGAACACTTATGTGCTTTTAAGATATCATGTTGAATGTGTTGATTTCGGAAATCTTTATTATATGAAATGTTTCATCTCAATGCTGTAACAGAATGTGCTTTCGTGAGATAAAGCTGAATTTTTGATAATCGACATTTGAAAAGTACAACGTCGTTTGTCCGTGGAATGCTGTTTTGTAAACATGTGACCTTTTTGTGAAAGTTGCGCACAGAGTGGCAATGTGGCGGTATAGGAGTTCACATATACATGTGCATAAATATGCATTTATGTTGTAACTTGTGCCTGGTGTGTGTGCGTATTTTCTGAGTAGAGATGAGTGTTTAGGGGATAAACACATACACCTTAAAGATTAATCTTAATCCATATTATTTCCTGGTCAGCTGGTATTACATTCGTTGGTAACTACATGGAGAGTGTCAGTGTTTCTATGAGAGAGAATGTGCTACTTAAAGCGATGAAGATGAACACATTTAGTCGCTCTCGGTTTTAAAATCTGATACCTGTAATACATGCATGTATTACATCAATGTAGGGTCCCCACAAGGCAATCCAAAGCAAAGAAAATACAACGCATGCATTGCATTGATTCCTACACCATACAACCCTGCTGTAGTGCCTATCGATAACGAAAATCCGCCTTGAAAGAGGCTGCGAGAATGGACATGGTGGTTTGGCATGTTACTTATATAATATTCAAACTTACAACAACAACATGGGAACTATTATCATGTTTTCATTGTTTGTTTGTTTGTTTTTTGTGTGTTTGTGTTTGTGATGTAATGTATTTTGTAAGGCAGCTGACCACAAGCTTTGCTTTTTTGAGGTTCTGCCTTCCTGTACAATAATTTCATGCATGTGATTTCCTACATGAAGAAAATATGGAAAATAAATGTTATACAAACTTGAACTTGAACAACAACAACAACAACAACAACAACAACAACAAAAACCAGAGAGAAATAGAGAGAGAGAGGAGAGACACACACACACACACACACACAGACCGAACATGGCAAAGCCCTGTTGTCTAAACGCAATTTCAAGGAGTCAAACGCAAATCTTCACCGTCAAACAAAACTTTGTGTTTGATCCGAATCCCCGTTTATGCAACGAGATTTATGCTTGACTAAGATCTTGCGTTTGATAATCTGATCTCTTGTGATGTTTGATTTCATCGCATTTTTAATTTATGCAACGGGGATTAGATCTTTCAAAACAACGTAAGACAAAAAAAAAAAACTACATGGCAAAAACAGGAGGAGAGAGCATAGGACAACAAGGGCAACACTTCAATATGCAATGAACGGTGCAATGTATTTCGATACAATGAAGCGGATTTTTTTTTTCTGCTTCATTGTTTAGTGTCCTGCATTGTTCAGTAGACTCCCGTTATAGTCATATCGGGACCGGCAGTTTTCTTTCGTTATATCGAAATTTCGTTATAACCGAACAAATATGCAATTAAAAAACATGGAACAGACAATGTTGTAACCGGAATTTCTTAACCGTGTTCGTTATAACGGGAGTCCACTGCAGTATGTCCCAAAAAAAATTACAACGGGGCCCTCCGCAATGATATCTTTAAAAGTAGTGAATCAATCTAAATACAAATTCAGGGTATGAAACTATAACTCATTGCCCACATCTTACAGAAAACCTCATTCGATTTGCTTCAGTGGTCAAAGAGAAATACGGAATTTTGTAGAGGATGTCGGGAATCGCTTCTGTCCAAGTTCTGTCTATTATTCACACACAAGATCATCGAAGTGCTAAACTCGGAAGAATCCGATTCATGACATGCTTTACAACAATCAACATTTCTCTGTGACCGCTTAACCTAATTGAATGGGATTTTCTGCAAAATAGAGCTAAGATGTCATATTTCAAGACCCTGAAGTAGCACTTAGACAGGTTGATTATATTGGGTGTTATCAGTTCGAAAATCTGATTGTAATTTTTGGGGCGACTTACTGCAGTATGTCCCCAAAATAATTACAATCAGATTTTTGCATTGACAACGCCCTATATGATTACATTTTCTAAATGCTACTTCAGGGCATTAAAATATAACATTTTAGCTTTATTTTGCAGAAATCCCCATTCGATTTGGTCAAGCGGTCACAGAGAAATGTGGATTGTTGTAAAGCATGTCATGAATCGGATTTTTCCGAGTTTAGCACTTCGATGATCTTGTGTCTGAATAATAGACAGAACTTGGACAGAAGAGATTCCCGACATCCTCTACAAAATTCCGTATTTCTCTTTGACCACTGAAGCAAATCAAATGGGGTTTTCTGTAAGATGTGGGCAATGAGTTATAGTTTCATACCCTGAATTTGTATTTAGATTGATTCACTATTTTTAAAGATATCATTGCGAAGGGCCCCGTTGTAATTTTTTTGGGGACATACTGTATAGTATCTTGGTGTGCATTTAATCGTACGAGCGGTGGATGTATCTATCACGATCAGATTCATCATCAATCGGCAACCTACCGGAGACGATGTGAAGACGTCTCCTCGACTGACAAAGACGTCTTGGAGACGTCGCGCCGACTTCTCTAACGTCCGCAACTTCCGGAGTCGCTTTCTTTAATGGTGAGAGCACAAGTCAGTTTATGGTCTTTCGAGTTGCACGAGTCACGGCGCCTGATCAGTCGCATCGAAGTCTCCTCCAGCGAGACACGCCCTTAAACAATTAGGCCTACATTATGGTACTCTCTAAAAAAAATCGAGTGAAAATATTCACTCTTAAAAGAGTGAATACAAAAAAGAGTGAATTTTGAGCGAAAATGTTCATTTTCACTCATTTTGGAGTGACGTCAGGGATCACTCCAAAATCTTCGAGTGATCCCTGACGTCTCTCCAAAATGAGTGAAAATGAGCATTTTCACTCAAAATTCACTCTTTTTTTTATTTACTCTTTTTAGAGTGAAAATTTTCACTCGATTTTTTTTTAGAGAGTAATAAATCCAACCTGTCAAAACTGGCAAGTACCTGTAAGTGATTTTACCAAGCGTAATGACAAAAGTTTTTATCGATTGTCATTATCATCACCATTATGACCGGAACTGACCGCAAGAGTCACTCTGCTATCTACAGATGATTTGCATCTCCGTCACATCCGGAAGTAGGTGCATCTTTTATAAGTTCCTATTCCATCATTTGCCCATATCTCTTATCAGACCAGATCCTGTTTATATTCACCTATGTACGTGATATAGCTGCTGTGAACACAAAGTTCCACATTTAGATTGACCTTGTCAGATTAGTTCAGGGCCAATTAACTGATGAAGGGCGTCAATATATTATTTCTCGTCAATAAACCTGTTCAATCACCTTTTTGAAGGTCATTTTGAATATCGTTAATACAGCAAAGGGGGTTCCTAGTAACAACAAGGATGCTTGCTCGAGGATTGCCCGACAACACTACACATACTGCCTGCAAAGTTGATTCTGAATATTCCACTGTATGTAACAGTGACATGTGGACAGTGACAATCTGTTGGTCGTATAGTTCGTCATTATGTCCTCAGTGATGAATATCAACAAAATTCACTCTTAAAAGAAGATGCAAAATATAATTAAAGGGATGGTACATTATTGGTGGAGATGAGAATTGGGCTTTTAACTTTTGACGAGATACCGAGAAAAAAAAACTTTATGATAATAGCACAGAACATACCATTTTTAAAGAAATTCAAAGTTTATTTGATGAATATCGGGTTTGGAATGACTGAAACATCCAAACCCAAAGTAAAACAAGCCGATCGTAATAAAGTGTGGGTCCCACACTTTATCAGAATTGCTCTTTTTTTTTTTGATATTTCAAAGCCAATTTTCATCAAATAAACGTTGAATTCCTCATATTACATGCTCTTTCATATTTCATGAGAGGTTTATCATTATCTCACCAAAAAAAAAAAAAACAATGTTAGAAACCTGAAATTAGGTCTCAACCAAAACTATATTATCCCTTTAAGGCCACCGCACACTCTGAGACTTACGGTCGCACGACTAAGCGACTGAGGATCTGAAATAAACAAGCATGTTTATTCCGAAGCTGTCGTGATTTATATCGGATCCAAAGTACGTCAGTCGTGCGACCGAAAGTGATAACTTTATAGTGTGAGATGGTCTTTAACAAAGCCACAGAACGGGGTTACCAACAGTCCCGCTCAGTTTCGAGAAATAATGTTGAATATGCACAAGAGACAAAATTGGCTGTGGTTGTTTTCAATCTTTGTGATATCGGAGTTGACTGTAATAAATTTTATGTACTCAGTATGAATGTTTCTTTTGATATCGGGTGAAAACGGTTCTTTAACAGGTCCGTGTACTGTATAATCTATAATTATGAAGAACAGTCTTTGATCTTCGCAAACACATGCCCAGTGACAACCATTCTGCGCAAGTATACCGTCATCATTTTCCACAGTCAGAGACCACATAGAGACAGTCCTGATATCGGAAATGTTTTGTCTGTTATTTGAGATTTAATAGGGTTGGCAAAAGTCTAGATTTCATCGTTGAAAACTTTTATTGTCGGCATGACCAGTAAGCTTGGAATCGGGGATTACAACTCCTCGTCCTCCTTCTCCTCCTGGTCTTCTTCTTTCTTCTTCTTTCCTCTTCATTTTCCGCCTCCTCCTCGTCTTTCTTTTCTCTTTAATAAACTTCTCCTTCATCTTCTTCTTCTCCCCTTTTCTATCCATGTCCTGAAATTTAACAGGAGCAGGAATGACATTAAACAACAACTTGTTGCGTCATGATGAGATGATCGATGCATTACAAGCGCAATCCTCTCAAAGCTCGTCCAATCATCGTGATTCTATATAGGCCTACATGTGTCTCGTGATTTATAGTAATCTTACCAGGAAAGGACAGAAGAGGGACGAATGCGTCTTTATACCGGAAGAGCAAACAATGTGTTACGGCACGCAAAGCAAACGTAGGAACCTGCTATCAGCGGTCAAGAGCGGACCGGTGATACATCCTAGCTTTAAGCCTTATGCAAGTATCAAAAGAGGGTTCTTGAGAAATATGAAGGGGGAAAAAAGGCAAGAAACTTGAGTGGTATTCAGTTTACTTGAGCTGGTGCGATTCGTATTTAATGAGGCTTACATTCAAAAGACCTCATTTCTTCGCGAGCTCATTTGGTTCCTAACAACACTATAAGTCAATTATTTCTGCCTGTGAAGATTTCGAGGTACATATTTTAATGTGTATATAGAATCCGATTAAAAATATTTTTCTTCGTGTTAAGAAGTCCTGTGAGTGGATATCAAAATGGACGTTGGGAAAGTTCTCGCTCACGGTCAACCTAGTCTTGCCCGGTCGGCCGGTATCGTGTCCGTGCTCCGTTTCTTGCTCCATCTGACATCGAGAGCCAGACATGCCAGACGTAACACCGTCGTGCTCGTTGCTGCCAGCATCGTTCTCGCCGCATTTGCTTCGTATCAACGGCTCGCGAAGTCGAGATACGGCCGCAGACGTCGTCGCCTTCCACCAGGGCCGACCAACTATCCCTTCCTTGGTATCCTGCCGCTGTTGGGGTCTGAGAACCCGGGCAAGTCGGCGCTGGAGTTGTCCAAAAAGTACGGACCCGTCTTCTACGGTAAGCTGGGCAGTTTCCACGCCATCTTCCTGAATGACTACGAGAGCGTGAAGGAGGCCTTCGCCAGGTCCGGCGATGCATTCAGCGATCGACCACGGCTGACGTCACTCGAAATATACGGGCAAGGCCGAGGTAAGTGAGCCCGGGATCGTTATCTGAAATGAATTTTCGATTGTGGTCTTTATCTATGATTTGGTATCAGTAAGTGGAATGATTTCCACAAATCATTCTCTTTATTTTGTCTTTGCCGCGTAATGACGAGCTATACTTTATGTTTTGTTTAAAATAAATGGGAGTTTCATTCTCACTTGTGTCATCCCATTACTCCTCAAGTAAAGTGTTAGAGGTAAATTACTTGAGCTTACTCAAAAAGCACTGACCACAGAATACATTTAATGGGTACTATGCAACCTCGTAAACACTTTTGGGTGATACACGGTACAAGCTTAGTTTTAATTCTTTGTTCGTCTGCGTTTATGCTTCCCTTTTGACTTTTCTTATTCTTCTTCTGCCTCTCATTCTTTCTTTGTTCTCTCCTAGTATCAACCAATTATCATACCGACGTATTCTTTGGATAGAAATGTCACGTGCGTCAGTCATCCTAAACATTGCATTTCACGGAATCCCCCCAAAATCAGTAGAGCATCGCAAAGATAGGTCTTCTCCCTATCTGTCCATCAATGGAATGTTACCAACGATATGTTCTATATTCTGATGTGCTTTTTGGTCTGGGTTTGTTTGTTATTGCTCACTTTGCGGTGCAAAAATTAATTTGCTCTCACTGAATGACGCTGAAAGTGCAAGGAATTAATAATTGTTGGTCGAATCACACGATGCGTTTCTATCTTGCATTCTTCAGGAGTTGCCTGCTGTCACTATGACAACCAATGGAAGGAGCAGCGTCGCTTTCTGCTCAAGCTGCTTCGAAATCAGGGAATGGGGCGAGCGGGAAACAGTTTGGAGAATCGCATCCTCACCGAGGCCTCCATCCTCGCCGATGCTGTTGCGGCCACCAGCGGAGAGAACTTTGACCCCAAACTTCTGATGACCAAGGCTGTGTCCAACATCATCTGCAGCCTCACATTCGGCAAGCGCTTCGATTACGACGACTGCAAGTTCGAGCAGTTCATCAACGCCCTGGAGCGGGTATTCGAGCACGCCGACGTTGCCGGCGCCACGAACTACTTCTGGTTCATGAAGTACGTGCCTTTTAGCGCCTGTCACAAATTGGACGACCTTGCGCGCACACTGGAGCGCGGATTGTTCGCGCACGAGAGAGACGCGCACAAGAAAGTGTTCAACCCAGACGACTGTCGCGATATGATAGATTTCTTCCTGAAAGAAACGCGGGAAAACGAGGAGAAAGTGAGAGCTGGTGAGAAAGTAGTGACGGGTTTCAAGGAGGAGTACCTGCCCTCGCTGATCGGGGACATCTTCGCCGCCGGCACGGACACGACGGCGTGTAGCATGTATTGGCTGATGATACTTACCATCAAATACCCGAAGGTAGGGTGGAGTGACGATTTTCATTAATCGATGTTAGGAATTATTACATTATGTAAAAGCATTGCGGAATTAACTGTATTTTCTTTTCTTTTGCTGCAACTGTTATCTATTACTATCACTAGCTGCTACAACTATTTCTTTTTTTTCCATAATCTTTTATTGATTCCATATTCAAAACAAATACATGAAAAAACACAATACATCGTTGAGTAAAAAAATACAAACACATTGCTGCGTACATTACTTAGTGTTACAAGTAGGCCTATCATACAAGAAGTAATAATGGCATCAAAACTGATGTTTCTGGTGATGAAAAGTTATAATCATCATGGCATCATTGTCATCATCATAAATAGTAAGTCTGTAATACAACAAGGTCATTACAATTGGTCAGATACTTTTGCGTTATGAAATTGATTAATATGCCAATTATGTTACTGACGATTACTCTCCAGGCAGGGACTACAAAAATAGATAAACAGATGAAAGAATGGCGAATAACGCAGACGATTAATGCATGACATGTGTTTCAACGTATCTCAATCATTACTGGATTCAAATCGTATGATGCAGATCTGTGTCAGGGGAAAGAATCTCTTTGCTCTTGCCAAGACTAAGTGATAATCTCAGTGTCATGTAATTCTTGCCCGTTACTGATGAATTTCCCGGTAATTCCCGATTTTTAGATTACGTATGAGTTACATATTATGTTCAATTGACATCACTCATCACGCTGCACCCACGTTTTCTAAATACGCTTAAAGACAAAGAGGAAAAACAACCACTTGTCTATATCCATGCACAAAAAAAGGAAAAAACAAAATAAATAAAAAAACACGGAACAATTATCTTTGTGACTTCATCAGAGACAGCGATTAACCTGAATAAGTTCTTTATCTCAAACTGCCATCAAACGAGTTGCTCGCGTGGGTGGGGTGCCGCCAGATATCACCACTGGTCTGCTATCTTCGTTTGCTATATTTAAGCATTCTGACCATATTTTTAGCCAGTCTTTGGTCTATTTCTGGGATCGTTTCTATATTTAAAACCGCGAATTAGGCTAATCGATTGTGTTATCTTTCGTGACGTATTTGCCCGAATCCCAATAAGATATCCTTCTCGGGCGGGGTATGGGAGGGGTAACAAAGTGGACACCATCGGGATGCCCAAGAACCGTTAATCTCTTGTTCACACCGAATAGCGATAAGAACGGGAAATGTACACAAATATATTTGCTACATTCTTCCCGAGACTGTAAGTGTAAATAAGACTGATTAGTCTGGACTCTTGGAAAATAGCCAAGAGTTACTATGGATAACGTAAACACAGATAGAAAAGTAACGGTGTATCAAACCGCAATGATACACCATACTTACGGAATCCATGTTAATTTGAGTCATCCGTACATGCCCTGATACATGCAATGATGTACACAAAGCTGATCAGAGTAGAACCATAAAAGTCACTACAATACAATGTGACGAAAGCAAGCAGGAGCCATGTAAGTTACTGTGTGTGTGAGGGGGGATGTGGTACCTTTTGTTGAGGTCGCAGACTCCAACAAGAAATCCCTTTTTTGCAAACGAGGACTTGTCCTCTAAGTAATGCTTTTCTCTTTGTTGTTGTTGTTGTCTTAAATCGTGCAGTATCAGCTACGAGTCCAGGAGGAACTGGACAGGGTCGTTGGTCGTCATCGACTGCCTCGCCAGTCCGACCGGTCGTCGTTACCTTTCGTCAACGCCTTTCTGGCCGAGACTCTCCGATTTGCCGCCGGAGGTCCTTTCGGTAAGCCTCGGCTTTCTTGAAGAGCTGCATGTGAATACAACTTAAAGTGTACATTAGTGACAGGTGATTTGAGACTAATGATAATAGGCCCTAATGGTGATAGTGGTAATAGGCCCTAATGATGATAATGGTAACAATAATAATAATAATTATAATAATGATATCAACAACAACAAGAAAAAGATATTGATTGATGAAATATGGGGCATCCAACGGGAGAAATTGTGTACAGTTTATCTCGTCGATGCGGTAAAGAGAAAATTAGTTAAGAACAGAAAGTATACGGACATAAAACAGAGAGGAAACGGATGATAAAAAAGGTAGCACACGAAGGAAAATTACAGTGGTGATATAAAAACGACAGTAATGATGGCGAGCCGTTGATTATACTTTAATACGAGGATGAGCGAAACAGATGAAAATGGGAGTTAAACAAGGAAAAAGAAAAGAACAGAAGAGGAGAAGAAATGAGAACAAAATATTTAAAAAAAAAGAAAAAGAAGACCTAACTAATATGAGCCATTGCTGGCCGGACCCAATTCTGCCATAGCATCAGGGAGGTGCCCCACCTCCCTGGCCATAGCCTGTATCAACTGTGTGGGGAGAGTCGTCTCGACTTCCCTGCTCGAAGGCATCCTAGGTTATTGTCCCTTTGAAACAACCAAACTGCATGATTATGAGTGGCCAACGTTGATTACCTAACTCTAAACGGTCACAGCCTTGAGTTTTCTCGTTGTATATTCTCTCTGGGTTCAGGCGTTCCACACGGAGCCGTGACCGATACTACTTTCCGAGGGTACGACGTACCAAAGGGCACTGTTATGGTCGCCAATCACTACGCCATCTTGTATGACCCGGAAGTCTTTCCCAACCCCGACACCTTTGACCCGTGTCGGTTTCTAGATGAAGATGGATACATTATCAAGAGCTTGGTGGACAGAACACACAGTCAGTTTGGCGTTGGTGAGTTATTTTCTTGTTTTTTTTTTCTTATTATTGGTTTTGTGCTTTCTTTTATTGATAAGATGCTTTGTTTTGTTTGTTTGTTATCAAATGTAATGTTTATGTATGATTGTCTTGAGAAATATCTTTTCTTTTAATCTATATTTTCTGTGTTTAGAATGTATGAATACAGCAACAGAAAATTCTCTGGTAGAACAAGGAAGAATCGATCAAGTAGCATCAGTACTAATGGTAGAACTAACAGACGAAGCTACGACAGTGATGTTGCAAAGATTGTAATTGTCATCGTAGTAGTAGCAATGGTCCCAAGAAGTGGTAAAATGAGGAGCAGCAGCAGTTAAAGAAGAAGCTGTAGAAGTGATATGCACGATTATTATCGCGTATCATCCTTTCTTTCGTCTCTGCTCTCACCAGGACGACGTGCGTGTGTCGGGGAGCAGCTCGCCCAAAGCGAACGGTTCATCTTCTTCACACACCTGTTGCATCAATTCAACTTTAGCGCCCCCAACGGTCCTGACTCGGTCAGTCTGAACTCGCATTTCGGCCTGAGTCGCTCTCCGTTTCCGTACGAACTGCGTGCTGAGAAAAGAGACATAGCCGTGATCATCGGGGAAGGCGATCAGGAGCCCGTCAGGCAACGATGACCTCAACTAAGGCTTCGGATCAGAAATCGAAGAAGACCACGTTGTATCAGTGTTTCAGTGTCAATGATGTCATTGTTGTTGTTTGGTGATTTTTTTTTATTTTTTTTTTTTTGGGATGGGGGCGGGGGTTGTTGTTTGGACCTTATACTCATATTATCTATTTATTTTCCCGCTTACACAAGTGTGGTGTAAATGTTATAAGAGATTGAAGTACGTATGGGAACCAGACAAGAACTCTATCGGGTTTGTCCGAGATGATACAAACAGAACGAAGATGAGGAGACTAAATAATTCCCTCAACCTCCAGTGCACAACGTGGTTGTACATTGCCTCACGATAGTAAAGTCAGACGCTTCAAAACTTGCACAGCTACGTCAATTGAATTCTTCGAAATAGAATTCTTTCAAAGATTAGAATACTGATTAAGAATGTTGAATACTATCATGATTTTGTGTGAGTGTCATTCGTGGGTATGGCCTCATGGCTCAATAGAACTAATATTTTATATCGAAATGTGTGTGATACGGTGCTGTCTCGCAATCCTTCCACATATTTTTTTTTCTATTAGACTCTATGATGTTATTAGAATAATAATTCTGTTATTCATGCATAATTTACAAAAGGAACCCTATTTTTTCAGTGTGTGTTCAGCTAAGTTTATTCTCATGCTATCCATGTGACAATTATAACCATGATTCATTTAACAATATATTTTATATGCTTGTATATGGTACGTATATCATCTTCTGTATATAGATGCCAATGTTTATATTATCTTCTTCATTCAGTCTTCGAAAATGAAGTTTATTCTATCTCTGAAATAGTCTCCAACCATTATTCATTTCATGTGTTCATGTCTACGTAAAAGACATGTTGTTTTAGCATTTTCAGTTCATTACCTCCGTATTCTATTGTAAGTTGTATATGATATTTTGAATGCTAGGAAGGTGCTGTAAAAATGTAAAGAATTGGTGAGGGGTTAGATCATCAATTTGCTCCGTTTTCATAAGTGGAGGAAAATTCAATTGAATTGAACAACGAAAATCTCACAAAAATCAATAAAGGATGTACACGTACCTTTCTACACAACCATGTACACAGTGCTCATAGTACCCCTCCCCTTACACACACAAGCGCGCATAATGCAATGCCTTTTTTCCTCTCAGCGTGATAGCTGCTGCAGTCACATGACATGCAGAGGTATAATTAGGTGATGATGTCATCCCTTCTCCAGAGTCCATTCCATTGCACATTAATTTTCACTAAATCTTCTCTTTTCTTTTTCGAGCCTGAAGTCAGAAATTACAAAAATGGAAACTTTTCACTTCAAATTGTTGTTATATTTTCAGGTACCAGCCAACTGGAGGGTAGATAAGGGATGGCATTTATTTAGTTTGTTTATACATTATCGTTCACTGCCTGTGTAGTGGTGACGTCAGCAATATCATTTTGTTTTTGCAAAAAAAAAAATGCGGAAAATACATGAATAAATTAATTTTAAAAACTAGTAAATGAATAACTGACTTTTCAAAATTCATGTCTTATTAATTTCTATTAATTTGTTTTCGCTTTACTCTTCTCATTAGATTCAACTTGAATAGAGAATCGCGTTTCCATTATGTTTAGCAGAATACAGGTGATGCTATACACTCCCCGCCATCTTACTTGTTTGTTTGTGTTTGTCCCTGACTGCTGAGTGACAGAACAATACTCGTCTCTTTCGTTCTGTGTCGTTAATGGCAGTTCTGGTAAAATTACTAACTCTGAATGGCCTGTCACTAGTCATTATTCATGCACCTGGGTGACGACTGTAAACCAGAGATGATTGTCGTGCTCACCAACATTCATTCTATTGGAGCAACGACTATCCATACATTTCCATTGCAGTTGGAGAAGGCATATAAAACATCGACAATAAGTAATTTATAATTCACGACACAACATTTTACATATTTATGCCATGTCCTTGATGCACGATGAACTTGGTTTCATGAGGGGCCCAAGCAAACGGTCTATTGCCACTCACCAAAATTGAATTTGTTCATACCATGCAATAAACAAGGACAGGACGATATCATGATAACATGATCACTCTCACATAGCTCACTACCTGATGTAGCAAAGGCAGCCATGCACTTTGAACAACAAAACTAATAGGTGGAAAGTACAAGCGCAGAAAGTCTGCGGCACCAGCAGCGTAGTGACATCAATTGTTCCCGAGGTGAGGGTCCAGATCATTTTGGATTCACGATCTACTCCTACAGGGCCCCATTTCATAAAAGATGTTAGGATAGCAACTCTTGCTGGAATGGCAACTTCCCATAGCAACAGCCAATCAGGAAGTTGGACTCTTGTCGTCGCCATGACAATTGCCATTCCAGCAAGATTTGCTATCATATCAACTCTTTATGAAATGGGACCCAAATGCCGCAACAAAATAAGGGTTACGTCCTTCCCACAAACAGGGACATCAAGAGCCCGATATCAGTACCATTACTCTACTTCCACATAACTTTTGGTTTAAAAAATGAAAATAAACCTAAAAGATACCATTTTTATCAATTATGCATCAACGATGACATGTTTGTCGAACTTATATAGATAGATTTAACATTACTTCAAATACTTATATTCATACGATATTGAAGAGACTGGTGACAGGACATCAATATGATGATTGGTCGAAAATGTCTCGTTCCCATGGCAACATGAATGAAACTTCTGTCCAGGAGGTATAGGCTTACGTTCTGGAGATTGTTCTTCTGAAATACGTCGCGTGCATGCCCGTTGTATCTATAATGTGTGTGTATGTGTGTGTGTGTGTGTGTGTGTGTGTGTGTGTGTGTGTGTGTGTGTGTGTGTGTGTGTGTGTGAGTGTGTGTGTGTGTACGTGTGTGCGTTTTGTGTGATAAATACATTCCGTGACTCTGGATGGAGAGGAGAGAGAGAAAGAGACGGAGACACAGACCCATATTAATATGTGTGTCACTGCAGTGGTTTGCAGTGAGAGTTTACTGATTATGTGTTCTTGTTGACTGCGATTGCTGATTAATGCTACCCAAATCCTACAAGCTTTGCTTTTTAGTGGCTACTCATATTACACGTAAATTATACGTCCTTATACATTTGTGCAATTTTGTTTCAAACTGATCACTGTGTTAAAAACATTTCTTTTTCAAAATCAAATGGAATATAAAACTTGTATGAAATGTGGAATATGGAACATAAATTTCAAAAATGCTGTATTTTGAAATAAGGGTGAAGTTTAGTGTTACAGAAGAGAAATATGTAAACTCTGATATTTCCTTGAGGAAATCCAACAACAACAAAAAAACATGAAAAGAAAGAGATAAATATTCCCTACAGAACAATACAAAAATGACAAAAGTCGGATAAGAAATAAGGAAAATATGACATTTTGATATTGCATTTTTTTTTTCGGAAAACATTTCATGACCAGTCCTTATGAATATTCAAATCAGATGTCATGTTGGCAATGTCATGCTGTCACAATTTCTTATTCATTTCATATACAGAAATGACGAAAATCTCATATTTCAGATGTGTAGAAATAAAGCTTGCCTTCAAACCACCCAAAATAAAAAAGAACAAAACTCTGATCTATCTTGGTATGAGAACATGCTTTCACTTGTATTAGCTGAATATAACAATTTTTCGGACTTTCGTATATACATGAAAAATTGTGAGGGTATGACATCATCAATTTCCTCATTTCCAGCTTCAACATGACTGATAAATTATTTCATGACTTGCTACATTGGGCAAGCTGATACATTATGTCGCATTGAATCGAGTGCCCAGATTTTTGTAGGAGACTACATATGAGGTTATCTTTCTTATCGTCATATTGCTCTAAACATTTCCTCAATTTCGTTCCTGTATTACAAAGACGTTAATTCTTTCACTTTACTAGTTTATTAATACTTTTTACCAAAAACTCTCCCGTTAACCCTTTGTTCCACATCTCTTTCATTCGGTGTTTTTTTTTTCTAAGGGAGATGATGAGATGTTAATTCACATGGCAAGAAAGACAAAAAAGAATAGGTACCTACGTCAGGCATGATAGGACAGTGATATAATACATGTAGTAGCAACTGAACATCGGCATATGTACGTACCATATCTCCCTATAAGGATTACACTGGTAAACATATTATCAGCTTTCGCAAACATCGGTGATCCGAATGTTCCGCTTTGATTAGGAAGAAGACTAAATGCGTTTCACATTCTTTTATAAACGCAATTATACAAATATGAGCAGCGGTTGCACATATTTCTCTTTATCTTCGCCGCGTAAATTATCTCCGTAACACTTAGCAGATTAGCGCGAACATTCTTGGGAAATGTTTGATCCTTCTTCTATATTGACATTGACACGGCTCTTTCTCCACACACGTCACTCCACTATAGGAACGGCGAACCGGGAAGGGGGGGGGAGGGCTTGGAAGTCCCCCCCCCCCACACACACACACACACATGCACATATATACATATTCTTTTGTTCTTCAAAAAAAAATCAAGGAAAAAATCAAAACGGGGGAGGGGGTGGGGTCTTCTTATAAACTTTATCCAACAATATACCAAGCGTAGCCCCGCTGCAAGCTTAATATTATGATACAATTAAGGATGTTGCTCAATGCTCTTCAGCGAAAACGGATCTGAAACTTTGGGAATAGCTTTTGCTTGAGACAGGGGAAGTTGTAAGGCCCCATCTGTACACCTATTCTTCTGTATCGACACCAACACATCGAAACTTTATCACTTAGTGCACATGTATTTCTACCCCCCCCCCCCCCAAAAAAAAAAAAGAGTAAAAACGTGTGGATGAGTCGATTGTTACAGTATTACCACACTGACCTGGAAGGATTGGGGTTGCATATGGCGATCAAGTATTGGTTACTGTACCGTTTGCAGCTGCAGACATACACAATAAGCTTATAACATGACAGAATTGGTACTTGCTCGAGATTCGCCAGAGCGTCCTCCTGCATGGATTAGAAGGCGACTTCTAAAAAGTCGTCTGCACAGCAAGCCGCCTCTTATCCGACGAGAACGTAACTACTAAAAGAAAGTCACTCATTCTGAAGATTTGAAGGAGAATTCTTAAAATCACCCAGACAAGTCGCCTTGTTTAGGACGAGAAGGCGAAATCTCAAAAGATGTCTATACAAGGCGCCTCCTTTTATGACGAGAAGGAAACTTCTCAAAAGCTGTCCATAAAAAGTGCTTCCCTCTTGGACCAGCAAAGGTGAGAAGACAATTTCTCGAAGTCTCCTAATTTGGGCGCCCCATTTAAGGACGAGACGGGCAGGGAGGTGACTTCTCCTCCCCATAAACAAGACGAAGTTTTCCAAATGCCATGAAATCTACTTTATAAGCTAAAATTATCCCGACTATTCTTAGTATGTCTATTTAAAAAGGGTTTTGTAAATCAAAAGAATATCATCTTTCTCTCTTTGAGAAATAAGATGATGAGATTTAGAATACAAGAAAACAGTTTTAGGTTCAACATCTATATCTTCATTTGTAAAATTAAACGATGTTTGCATTTTGCCGCACGTGTAGGCCTATAAAGGTTTGTTTGCGTAAAGACGGTCATTTCATGGAAACCTGTCTCTGAATGTTTAAAGATGTACATGGGTATGTCTTTGTGTCAGTCTATTTATGTTTCCCAAACATATCCGCGTTTGGTGAGACACTGTCTGTGGTATCCAACCGCCTTGACATTAAAATAAAGTAAGTTAGATAAGGGCTGCTATTTTTACTTATATGTCAACAAGAATTGTCTATTTTTATATCCCTCTCTATCACGCTAAACATATAGGCAAACATCAGTGAGTAGATGCTGTCGACTGGACGCTTTCGTGGGCTTGGACTCGATCTAGGATATTTTTGATAACACTACGTATTGATCCCTAACATAAACTAGACTTTGTTGACAGTCCCCCAAATCCGTATAAATACCACTTGGATTTGATTTCCCGTTATACGCGGCCAGCTGCTGTCATAAGTGAAGTGTGAAATACGGACAGTCATACATTTCAGAGGTGGAATTTGACGTGGACGGTAAAATTAGACGAAATTGCACAAAGAAAAGTCAAAATGTTGGGCGCAGCACTTCAGAGGTCAAAAGGAGCATACCCCGCTCATATCAAGTCGACCATTCTCTTCCTGAGGCGCATGGCGGTGGGCAACAGACGCACCGCTGTTCTCGTTGCCTTGTGCAGCGTCCTGCTCGCCATTCTCTCCTTCCGAGTCGGTGGTCGACGTCGCAATCGAAAGAGGCTTCCCCCAGGCCCGAGGGGGTGGCCGATCGTGGGCATGCTGCCGTACCTCGACAAGGACAATCCGGCACAGTCCATATGGGAGATGTCTAAGCAGTACGGTGTGGTCTTCTCCGGTCGCCTCGGCAGCCATCAGGCCGTCTTCCTCAACGACTACGACTCGATCAAGGAGGCATTCACGAGAAAGGACGACGCTTTCAACGACAGACCGAGGATTGCCATGTTCGAGCTCTACACAAAAGGACATGGTAATTATGATAATAATTATAGAAAATAGAATAAAGACTTGTTGAATATGTAATGGTTTAGAAATCCTTCCTTTCGCTGTAATGTTTCAGAGTGCAAAATCATCTTTGCTTGATAACGGCGTCCTACTTTGTGCATACCTCGAGAAGAATAATGAAGAAACACACAATGAGCATGATGAGTACACAAATTTCTCATCGATGTTATGTGTATTTGTTGTACAAGCGTATAAACATATAGCGATGTTATTGTCTTATATTCACAGGAATAGCCACATGTTACTATGACAACCACTGGAAGGAGCAACGTCGCTTTTGCGTGCGAGCGATGCGAAACTTCGGCGTGGGCAAGTCGGACGGACGAATGGAGAAAATCATCAGCTACGAGACTGTTCAGATGATCAAGGCCTTCTCTCAGAAGGGAGTCGCCTTCCAGGTGAAACCCTACCTCGAAATGGCTTCCTGCAACGTCATCAGCTCCATGACCTTCGGCCAGCGGTTCTCCTACACGGAGAGGACCTTCCAGCAGTTCCTCCACGCGCTCGACGAGATCTTCCACTTTGCGGACGTCGCCGGCGTGACCAACTACCTGGACTTTATGAAGTACGTGCCGTTCAGCGGCTACGGGGCGTTCGACGCCCGCGTCCGCGAGCTGGAGGCGGGATTGTTCACCAAGGAGCGCGACGGACACAAGGCCACCTTTGTGCCCACAGAGACTCGTGATCTCATTGATGCCTTCCTTCACGAGATCAGGAAGAAGCGAGAGGAAGGCGTGGAGGCCGACAAAACTGGGTTCAGTGACCAGCACCTGCTCCATTTTATCGCGGATATGTTTGCGGCTGGAACGGACACGACAAGTAAGAGAATTCGCTCCGCTGTAATTAGAAAGCAATTTTCGTATTTTTTAGACGAGTGAGTTGACATTTAGTGTAACATTGAATGAATTAATTGGTGTGATGAGCAACAAATATTTCTATGTGATAAATAGGCAATTGACATTCATGCAGACACCTATTGACTTTCAACCTGTAAAAGCCTGAATCCATCACAGAAAGTCTCACAATTTCAAAATCTTGTCACCATTCAGATAGGTTTTGGCGGGTAGTAATCTGCAGCAAACAAACCTAAATAGCATACTACGAGAACAATGCAGTTAAGAGCAAAACAATAAAATAAATAAATAAAATGATAAAAAAACACATGAATTGACGCATAATAAACTCTAAAAATGCTGAATCTTCTCGTGTTTTCTCCCTCAGGTAACAGCATGCAGTGGGTTTTGCTCCTCGCTGCCAAGTACGAGAAGGAGCAGCTTCGTGTTCAGGAAGAGCTTGATCACGTGGTGGGCAGGGACCGGATGCCGGCCCTAGCTGACATGAAGAGTCTCCCATATACCGTTGCTTTCCTTAGCGAGACAATGAGGTTCGGTGTCGGAGGTCCCTTTGGTGAGCATCAAATTTTCTTTCATTACATTCTTTCATTAATGTCACTATAATATCGACAGAACAGAGTGCAGAATGCTCATTTTTTTCCCCACTTCGACTTCTTCTTAGTTTATTCGTTTCTATTTCTCATCTTTATTCAATTTGGTTCGGCTAGCACTTCTACAAGTCAGTCTATAGTAGGGCACGGAAGTGTTGACGAATTAATTAAAATTGACCTTTCCAAACTATCAATAAATGTAATGTATGTACGTTTATATCCATAGACACGTACATACGCGTATAAGACCTACTACGTGCACATATACATGAGATATGCATGGTTGGATCATATAATGTACACATCCGTATATATCCATCTTTTCTGCGGAGTTTCCTGTTTTCCTTTACTTAAGTTGCAAGATGAATCGATTAAAAGTGACTTTTCCAAACTATCCGTTTAAATGCGATATGTTTATACCCTTATACACGTATATAGGTATGTAGGCACCCTACACAAAAACGTATGTCTTGTTGATGATAATTTGTGTCCCTTTGTACATACACATATCATATATGTACACATCTGTATATTTCACCTTTTCTGCGGCATTTTAGGTTTTCCTATTATGTTTTGGAAAGTCTTAATCATTCTCTCGTATGAAAGTGTCAGCTTTCCACACTATCCACTCATTCTTCTCTTTACTTTACGAACTTTCTGTCACAGCTGTACCCCATGCAGCAGTAAGGGATACCGTCTTCCGGGATTTCCTTATCCCAAAGGGAACCGTGATGGTTCCAAACATCATGGCCGTACTCATGGACCCGGAGATGTTCCCGGACCCGGGTGCATTCCGGCCGTCGAGATTCCTCGACGAAGCAGGCAACGTGAAGACACACCTGACGGACCGCGTCAACTCACAATTTGGAATAGGTGAGAACAGAGCTAGCACTGTTTATCGTCATCATTGCGTTCTCCATTTTAGATTACAATAGGAAAAATATGCCAAGCTCTGTCTTTTGGAGAGTTGCATCAGACAATACAGAAGCAGAACAAATCACTGATCCATGCACGATTTGGTGGATGAGTGTAAATTATGAAACACTATGTATAGAAGTATGAATTAAGTATTTGGAAGTATAAAAGAACAAAATATCCATGGAGCATCACCACCGAAAATACTTCATCTTTAGAATCACAAATCATAACGAGCAAGTGAAATCATGCATATTCTCTCGCGTGCACTTTCGAAAAGATCAGAAGCACGGTCGTCAATTTTTCTCCCATTGTTCAACTGATTTATACGGGCATAATTTTCATCATCAGTGGTATACAAGCAATCGATATATTTTGCCTTTACATTTTACCAAGTTTATGACGGAACTTTGTACGTGATAATAAAGTTTATTCATAAGCGTAGTAATGATAGTTGAATGATATGGAACATACGTTATTATTCTCTTAAATCTTGCCTTACCATGCTTACGTTAGTCATCTTTTTTTTTTCCTCCCTCAGGTCGAAGAATCTGCATCGGGGAGCACCTCGCCAAGTGTGAACGCTATATTTTCCTCACCCATATATTGCACACCTTCACCCTATCGGGAACGAGCGGTCCCGATTCCCTGAGCCTCAAATCCCGCGGAGGACTGACGAGAAATCCG
This sequence comes from Diadema antillarum, assembly GCF_040938485.1. Classification (NCBI taxonomy): domain Eukaryota; kingdom Metazoa; phylum Echinodermata; class Echinoidea; order Diadematoida; family Diadematidae; genus Diadema; species Diadema antillarum. The sequence goes on along the minus strand of NW_027270997.1, from coordinate 178,753 downwards.
GCGCCGTTTGAGCTCATCATGACGGAGCGGAGACCGAGCCCGGCGACGGCGAAGAAGGCTCACGGACTCTGATCGGCGCACGGCCTGATTTTTATGATGATGATGATGATGACGATGAAGGCGGCGACGACGACGATCCACAGCATCTGTATATCGCCTTTGTTTATCTGTTGTAGAAACATTCAAAGGCGCAGACTCCTCCAAGACAGTTAGCAGTTGAATGCCTGGTGAAGATGTGACATAGGAAAATGTGAGGAACTGCACGGAGATTTTGCCTTATCAGTTGTCCCTTTTATAATTTCTTTTTTTTTTCATTTTCGTTTTTTGTCTGTTAAAGGCAATCTTCTGCATTCTGACCTAGCAACGGGGGAAAACGGGACAGACCGTGCCGTACATCGCTGTACATGATGATCATTTCTGTTATGTCTTGCGCAGACGGAATGTGGACACGGTGGAGGTTTTTATGCATCATGAAGGCGGTCTTTGAAAACACATGTCGACATGAGAACAACTAATCAAGGAGAGTGAAGGCAGAATGGGAGAGAGAAAAAGAGAGAGGAAGAAAAAGGTGTGTGTGTGTGTGTTTAATGATGCGTGTGTGTGTGTGTGTGTGTGTGTGTGTGTGTGCATTTAGAAGCAGGATACATTATGTGATTACACACGTGATGCATTATCACTTTGCTAATGAGATTTAAATTGTCCAGATGCAAGCCGTGGACAGAATTTGTATTCATCTTTGTGTGCTTGTTAGTTAGTTAGTTTAGTTAGTTAGTTTGTTCGTTTGTTTGTTTGTTTGTTTGTTTGTTCGATCGTTTTAGAAGAATCCTTTTAGAAGCACGCTTTTGGGCATTGTAAATACATAATTATATTATTGTACATTATGTACATAGAACTTGTATATTTTTGTCTTACACACGGACACACTGAATCACGAAATAGATTCAGCTAGTCCAGTTTGAAGGACACGGTGTCTATTGGGTGACCTTCGGAATGTACAGAACTTGTTTTGTAAGATTAATCAATCCGGCTGATAACAAATTAGGGCCTGGAAAAAAAAGACAGAAAGAAAGGGAGGTATTGAACTAGGAAGCACAAATCGGAGCTATTTATATTGCAAGTTTGGATTTGCCCCTCCTTGGCAATGTATAGTATCTTTTATCTTAATACCGTTGAGAATTTGGCTTATATCGGCTAATGCCAGCTCGAACTTCCCAACTCGTATATATGAGCGCGACCGCGCACGGTGGCACGGCTCTGCACAAAACGATAATGGTGGCGTCTTCATTCTGCTTGAGAGAGAAAAAAAAACGAAACCAACAACAGATGTTACTTACGTCTCAGCACGTGCAATTCGTGAGGAAACAGTGCGTTGTTTTATAAGAATGCAGCCAAAATCTGTTTTAAACACATGCTACTTTTTATTTCTATAATTAGAAATGAAATAAACTGTTCGGTTTACAGAAAAAAAAATGGTCCAAGTAAAGTTAACGATACAATTTGTATCCGTAACATATGGAGTGTTTGTCTTAATTCTTTGATGAGGTTTCGATTATGATGTCAAAAAACAGCAAAATTTAAAAACTCAAATAAATGAGTAGCTCGTTTTACCAAAACTTGTTTCTATTGTTAGATCCAGAAACGGTCAGTGAAGGTTGAATAGTGATGAGAGCGTTTACATGTATATACTGTAAGTAGAGTGCTGTTAAAATTATATTTTCGTTTTAACCGCTGTATGCGGAAATAAACTTGTAAACAACAACAGAAAACGAGCTGATACAAGAGTGATGTTCTTTGAAGTCTGCTTTGCGAGCGTTTGTGAGTACAATTGATGCATGATGACATGTAACATGATAAAAATCAAAGTATCAGAATATTTTACGCTTCCAGGTATCAAGGTCAATTTGTACTGGTTTGTCTAGGGGATTTAGTTTTTTTTTTTTTTTTTTTTTTTTTTTTAACAAAGTTAACCCCACGGTATTTGAGTCACCATCACAGTTGTCTTACTCGGTGGGTATGTGAATCGGAGATTTCACGTGCTTCTATCGGAACATATTGTGAATTAAATGGGTTTCTCGTGAAAAAAAAAGATGTCGTCACAGCAAGAATAAGCTATTTATATGACATAAATGCAGTTAATCGTGTCGAAAGTTATCATGTTCGTAGTTTAGTCTTTTATTCACAAAGCACGTCAATGGGATACAACAGATCCTAAATATATCATTAGTCTATACTGGTTTATATAAACTGAAAATGTAATTCGAATCCATTTTCTTGTTGACTTTATACTGAAAGAAGGAAATTGGATTCGTAAAATGGTTAGTTTTCCCCAAATTTGACATAAATTATCAAAGCAATTACAAAACTATACAAATTTAGCATGTTTCGCCAAGAGAAAGCCTATGATGGTGGAAATCACAATAAATGTGAGATCTAAAGGGATTGTATAGTTTTGGATGAGGTGGGGATTCAGATTCTAACTTTTTGTTGGATAATTAGAAACTAAGTGAAGATATGACAGAACACATAATTCTAAGAGAATTCAAAGTTTGCTAGATGAAAATTGGTTTTAAAATGACTGAGATATCTATAAAAAAAAACAACAACAACAACAAAATGAAACAAAGTGGTCTCGATAAGGTTGGTTCCAGCTTTTACCAGGACCTCTTTGTTTTTGGATATCCCAGTCATTTCGAAACCGATTTTCATCAAGCTTTTAATTCTTCTTAGAATGGTATGTTCGTCATATTTCAAAAGAGATTTCTTATTATCTCACTAAAAGTTGAGAACCAGAAGCTCCATCTCAACCAAAACTATGCCATCCATTGAAATGATGTAATGTCATCACCCAATAATCATTCTATTATGTTTGTCCATTTTGAAGAATATATGAAAGAATTGAATGTTCAAGTGTTCGGCAATGCAGCAAGTGCAACTCTCTCCTCCTAAAAATAACAATCATTTGTCAAATAACAGAAAAAGAACAGAAAACTTATTGCAGATTCATGAGCAGGTCAATTTGGGGATTCTCTTTTTATTACTCTTTCTTTTTGTCAAAAACCAAATCGAATATGGAGCATAATTATAATTCAATTTACATCTAAATTTGCTTTTAAAAAATCATTCATCCACTACAACTGACAGAAAAGCATCAATATCATACCAAATGCATTCGAATACATTTTCGGATCGGAGAGGGAGACAAAAAAAAAACACAAGAGAGACTCTATTCAAGACTAACTACTATAGTGTTGCTATTCAATATACAGATGTAATATCATACCGACTCTCAACAGAAGCGCTCAACCTAAATGAGCTCCTTTAACGGTTAGAGCCCGTTATTCCGAAGGTTCGTTATTCCGAAGGCTCTTCAATCCGAAGATTCGTTATTCCGAAGGCTCCTCAGTCCGAAGATTCGTTATTCCGAAGGTTCGTTATTCCGAATTTCATTTTCGGATTAACAAATCTTCGGAATAACGAACCTTCGGAATAACGCCACAAATGTTCGGATTAACGGACCCTTTTTCATTTTCGGATTAACAAACCTCTAGGTATAGGGAATTTGTGTGTTTCGGATTAACGAACCTTCGGAATATCGAACAGCACCCCCTTTAACAACCTTTGTTGTTCACGTGATCTGATGATGTGATGATTGATGCAATAATAGTTATATTTTAGAGCTTTTTTAACATCCTGCGATGTTCAGCTTGCCTTTATTGTACCCCCCCCCCCCCGTTTTCATTTTATTGTACATCAAAAACACTCCTATTTATTTTTCTCTTCTTCCGTATCTCAATGGACGTAGGTATTGCTCTACTTACGTTATGACAGCCCAATAAGACCTTTTTTCCCCTAAACAGAAATGTTTTCCGGTCACAGATGTTCGCGCGAACGCATGCATGACTCATGCTTAATAAACTTATGTATGCTATGTTATACAATCATTTTCCTCATAAACAAGCTTTTATGCTAACCAGAGATCATTTTCCGCGGGGAACGTGGTAATCTGCGACTCCTCCGTCGCTATTTTGAACGTAAAGTAGGATACCAATCGATAGTCTTACAAAGAAACCCGACGTCACCTAATCGATCGCGTGTTATTGGGCCCCGTTACATGCATTCTTGTACCGTGCCAAGGTGCAGCGCAGACGATCGTATCGGAACTTAAGCCTTGCCCTTCCTAATTCGTTCGGACTTTCGTTGTCTTTGATCATTCCCGGCGTTTTAGTCTCTACTTCTAACCTTTCCCTGTATAAAGGATCACTCTATTCTTCATCGCTGGCTTTGCTGAAGCATACGGATAAGATATTTGGTGAGTAAGTAACTTTATTTCTGTTTTGAGACCTGACTGACAGTGTTAAGTCGAGGTGTAAAGTAAAATGGCGCTGTGTAGTGAGATCTCCTGCAGAGTCAAACTTCTTTGTCAACTCGAGCCCGTCTGGAAATCAATATCTGTGGCAACCTGGGATGGCTGAGGGAGATGATTCGGATTTGCCATGTGAAGAGGTGGCAAAAATCATTTCCAGATTATCATTCAGGCAAACCAATTTCCATTTGGGTATTTTTCTCACTAGAAGTGAACAAATAGCGTATTTGAGTGTTTTTGAAGCACATGCAATTTATGTAATCTGTTCCTCTGTGCAAAACTAAAAGGAAACGCATCAGATAGCGAAGTAATCATTACATTGAAGATCCGAGTGACTTTTCCAAGAAGAACTTAGTTCGACTGATGTATCAAAACATATCGGTTTCCTGCTAATTACATCCACTCTCAACAAGCGTTGCAGAGTATACCATGTCATTTTCTATCACTTGCGCTAAACCTTCCAGTTCAGTGAACTCAGCCTTAATACCATGCATGGTTGGGAAATGTAATATCGCTAATGTTCGGCCTCGATTTAAACGTTGCCGGGTTGATAAAACCACATACACATTACGCGAAGAAGATTTGTGCCTTAGCCTAAATCTTGATTTGCTTCATGAATGTATTAGTGTAATTGGGTATTTGATAACGTTATTAGTATGTATTTGTAATATCACTATAGAATGCTAAATATACAGGGTGTTCTACGGATGCATCAGCGCTTGGGTCTGCTACCTCATATAGATTGTAAGTAATCGGGTGCTGTGATATTCTTTTTGCATTATGGCAGTGGTTTACATCAGAACACCCGCAAAAATATGTTGTCTTTTACAACGCTTAGTGGAAAGCAAATGCTCTATTCAAAGTTGCACGATTTTTTTTTTATATATTCCGTCGTACCGTAGTACATTTTACTACCTGTTGCAGTTAACGTTTTGCAGCACTTCTGTACACTTGAAGACATAGGTTTTCCTATGAAATAGTATGAAGAGGAAGTAAAAGAAGAGAAAACGAGAAGGAGGAGTAAGTAAGAAGAAAAGAACCATAGAGGATTGGAAAAGGGATTCTTTAGTGGTGCTTTATGAGGATGAAGATGGTTTCAATGATTATAATCATTAGGAGGATAATCTGAAAAGAGGTCTCGGCGCTGATAAATACGGGATAATCTAATAGAAAGTTAAAAAGTAAATGTAGCTTCTTCCTTAGATTATAGTAATTGAGTTTATTCGTTCGCTTGTCTAGTTTACCCACATTTAATAATAATGGATAGATAAAAATCCTTCTTATCAATTGATTGGATATCGTCGTGGCAACGCTGTGTAAATATCGGCAATCATTATCAACTTCTCTCAGTTAAGGTCAATTCATACGTTGGCATAGTTTAATACTAGACATATACAGGAAGCGCCATCCATGTTCAGAGTCCGTAAAATCGCCCTAAAGCTTTAAAATTTGAATTACTGTAGTTGCGTCTCCTCATATTTAATCATTAATAATTCACCTGCCAAATGAAACCGATGGTGTACTTAATTGCCACAGAACGGGGTTACCAACCGTTCCACTTTTACATTTACATCTATACAACGTGACTCTCTACACAAACGCACCTGCATACCCACACATGTATAGGCCTACGTGCCTTGTGCCCTCTTATACTTTTTTTCTTTTTTTCTGCCGCCGCGACACAATGCTTTCTTATTTTGATGGTTTAGTCATGATGATGAACGAAGAATGGCATGAAGAGAAACAAAATTAAAAGCTAGGTTGTGAATTTGAAGTTTCGTCTAAATGTTTCATGTGCAGCGTACTTCTAATTAGAATTTACATCCATTTGTGACGTCGCAGTAGTACAACGATGTAAAAAAGAATATCATATAAGAATTTTGTTCAGAATACAATCGTTAATCCGTTTTTCTGTGTGTGTGTGTGTGTGTGTGTGTGTGTGTGTGTGTGTGTGTGTGTGTGTGTGTATGTGTGTTTTGACCCTGTAAAGGTCATGATCATGCTCTTTTTTATTTCTAGGTAAGTGATTTGCGAAAGATATAGAGATATGGCGTACAAAAACCTCAAGATTCAGTTTAGATTGAAACACTTTGGTTTTGACTTAGAGGTGAGAGGTTACAGGTATTGATAGCGTGACATGTACATTTATAAGTTGAAGATTACACTGAATTGTCAATAGGACGGGAGTATGATGATAAGCTTTTCTCAAGGTAAATTCCGCAAGCGCACGCGCAATAGATCCTCACCGCAGCAGGTATTCAACGTACCACAATGACCGTGTAAACATGAATAGAGCATGAAAGCCTTTTCAAGGTTGTCACAGACCTTGAATGTGGCATTGTTCAGAACACCTGTGAATCAATTGTTGGAAGTAATGAGTTGTGACAAAAACAGGTGTTCCGACATTTGACGAGCAAGATATGCCATAACATCCGCACCCCCCCCCAAAAAAAATGATTGATTGCAATCATCCAGTATTCATCGATGATTATTTTGTATACTAGTAGCTCGTTTTAAGGCCCCGTCACACTACAGCGAATGCCCAACGAATGCCAAGCGAAAGCCCAACGAATTCGAAAATGTGAAGACAGTTTGCATGTCTGACGTTCTTTGAATTCATTAGCCATTCATAGGGATTCGCAGAGATATGCTGGAGATTTTGGACATGTTTAAAAAATAAAATCGGCTCCAGCGTATCTCTGCGAATCCCGACGAATAGCTAATGAATACAAAGAACGCCAAGCATGTTACGAACTATTGTAGTATTACCAATGGATATTAACATATCTTCAAATTTTCATATTTATTGGACATACGTTGGGCATTCGTTGGGCATTCGCTGTAGTGTGACGGGGCCTTTAGAAATGCAAAAGACAATTTATTTTCCCTACTGTAGTTTAATTTCCTGTCTCTTGCATGTGAAGCGTGCAATCGTAAAGTCATCCAACCAACATGCAATTATGTTGATAGGGTATGTACCTCGTTAGCATGTACTGAACACATGCAGGGGAAATAAAAATGTGTCCTTGTGATGTTAAACAGCATGAAGCGAGCGGCTGAAATCTCATTTATCATGGATCATCACGCCATGGAAAAAATCCATCTGAAACTAGCTGATGGCAACTCAGTTCACACAGTCATAGCACATACATATCTTTACACCTATACACACAGCATCCACACACCGTGGAAGGTGTAGGTCTCTAACAGTACACAGAAACAAAAACAATTGAAAATACAGAGCACAAATAAAAGGCAGTTAAAAGGGCATTCCGGACAATTTTTATAATTTCACATCATGGAGTATATAAATCGACAGCTCCATGTATAGATTCGTGGTCCTCGAGCAGAGAAAGCAATAAACGGAGAATCTTAAACAAATTACACTTAACAGTGTTGATGACATCAGAGCCTCACATATTTCACAAATGTAGAACTGTAATTCTATTACAATACCGCTTGCTCAACAAGTTCACCTGTGAAGAATCTATGCATGCCTTCTACTTTTGTTCTGCTTCCTTGAGCCTCAACTCATGCATTCTTATGGTGAGGCTGCTTTGTCATCATCCTTGTTCATTGCAATTTGTTCTAAATTTTGAAAATATTCTTATTCTTCATCCCAATTATCCCAACTAATTTATAGTTGTTCATGTGTAAAAATTTGAAGTCCTTTATGTCCATATGATAATTTGACAACTGTGCCCAATGGGGTGCCTTGCTATTTAACACGGCTTTAATACTAAAGAGTGCGCCCTTTCATTTAATCACCACGGAGGGTTTTCTTTGGAGGGTAAGAGGCATATGCTCTCGCACGTGACTCAACCCGATTATCTGCCCTTGTTCTGTGCTGATGCCACCAATCCCTAATTGACTTGGGGTTTCCGGCCATTCAGTAGCCATGGCAACATTTATACAAATGGATGACCACTTTGCTCTGATCGCGAGGATGACTTTAACCAATTTCCTAAAGTAAGCTCAGCTCCCCGTGTATTGAAAGAAATATTTGCACTGACACAGAAAAGGGAACGTATACATCTCAGGATGAGAACAAAGAAATAGAGGAATTCCATGCATTATTGGTGAGAATGACGAAGATGAAAACCGGAGGATAGGATGGTACTCATCTTGCTGTATCTTCTATACCAATATTATTTCCATCCCGCTGCGGCACGAACGTTTGCAAAACGTGCAATGAGCTGATGTTGTTCGCTGCACATGCAAACAAAATAAATGCACGCATGATATCATCCAATCAGTGGGAGTCGTGATGATAGTAGCGACGGTAATGAAATAATGATAGCAATAGAATATTCTTACCAACTACAATAACAACAATGGTAACAAAAGTCATCATCACCGTCGTCACCACCATCATAATCATTAAAAAAACTTTCCTTTTTTTCCCCCTTGGTAAACAGCGCTGGGGCAATCATTCTATTGTCCTTATAGCTGTATCAGCTAGAGTCTTTCATGAATAATTTCAAACCCCACCTTACCCAGCCGCAAACAAACAACCGATCATCACAACCGATCATCCCCCCCCCCCCCCCCAAGAGAGAGAGAAAAAAAAGTTTCAGCTCAAGAATAGAAGACAACGAATCTAACACTAGAATCCCTTTCAAATCACTTGCACGGCTAGGATTCTCTAAACAGAACAGACTCCGGACGAAACATTGACGAGAAAAATCTGTGCTGCTCCCGATGCCATACAATTAAGTTAACAGCACTAGACATTAAATCAACGTTAAACCAATAATGCGAAATTGTTTAGTATCAATATTTCCAACAAAACCAAGTCAAGCCACTTTCCACAGGTATTACATTGCTTGCCAACAAAGGTCAATCATGTCTAGTGTTGAAAACACTAGTCATATATATATTTTTTTTTAAATCAGGCTGAGTTATTGTGATATGCGTGTGTGTGTGTGCGTATGTACAAATGTCTCAATGTTCTTGATATGCATGTCAATGACAACTTATACTTTATATGATTGTTGTTGGATCTTCAAGTTATAAGTTATTTTATTACTTTCTGCAGATCCATCCATTTGCCATTCATATTGTCTCTATTTTTTTTTCAATTGTCTATATGTAAATTGTACTTTTACTTGTGTGTTAATGATATGTATCATGTCTTTTGTACTTGTTCATATTGTTCATGTTGACATGGAAATGGAAAATAAATTCAATTCAATTCAATTCAAAACCTCCCTGGTCGATCTATTCAACCAGAAAGCGAAATGACTTTCATTTCCAACCTCTTGAATAAGAACATAATCAGTTATGCATCCGGGAAATAAAACTGAGAATCAATAGCATGACTCAAAAGGAGAAGGGGAAATGAACATAGTACAACGGTCGATTAGTTGATTGGTTTATCTTGGGTAGAAAGCTTTTCCCGCAATGATCGACGGGGCAGGTAAGTTATGAATAATTAGAAACACCTGTTGAGTCGCGTCCTTCACTAAACACTGCAGTGCTGCATCATATATTGCGGATCTTTCATCCTGGAATAGTATTGGGATGAACCCTTCCGCATCGTTGAGAGCGTGCAATCATAATATCAAAACGTGATGAGAGCCATGGCAACCACATTTGCTTTAATCCCCTATCAATACCATCTTCATTTCATTTGCAGGTGGGACACCGTGATGATATTCCATTAGCTGCTTGCAGAGCGGAGCGTCGTGTCGGAAGCTAGACGGGGAACAAAGGCTCTCTCATTCGGTGCCCCACGAACTCGGAGGCTACACGCATCCAGCCACAACCTGGTGCAGCAGACAACCTGCGTGGGTGAGAATACAGCCATTTTCGACAGCGGAACGTCTCTTTTCAGGAAAATTAAAGTCCAGCTTTGATACACGGATATTCTGAAAGAGATTTTGCCTCAATCAGGTGCGCAATAAAGCGATGTGACGAAATAATCTTCATTGATACTCAGGCTTTTCATGTGTCGGATCTGTTATCTAAAACTGGATGGGATTCGACATTGTGATAGAAACTTGTGAATGAGACGCTGTGATTAATGTGAAAAACAATAACAGCCACATTTTATCACTGCAGTCATAGATGTAATAGCGAAGGGACCAATCGCAGAAGTGATTTTCTTCTTTAATATCTCTTCATTTCGTGACTCGAGCGTAAAACCAAAAGATGCCGGAGCCTGACGAGGAATACTACGATGACGAGGAGGAGGATGAGGAGTATGAGGAAGGGGATGAGGACGAGGATGAATATGAGGACGAAGATGAAGACGAGGGGAGCTCCCGGAAGGGGTCGGGCAAGTCGTCGAGGAGCGGCAGCGGCAGGGGCAAGAAGAAGAAAGGTGTGATCATGATGGGCGACATGGACGTGATGCCCATTGAGGAGGTCAATAAGAAGTACGTGTGTACGGTGTGCCAACAGATTCTTCGCTACCCAGTGCAGTTTGAGGAGTGCGGTCACAGATGTTGCTCCTCCTGTCTCCCGGAGCTACTCAGGTATGTGATGCATGAAGTGGGTCGGCCACGCCCTTCCCGCGGTTGATATAAGATCTACATTTCTTGTGGTACATTGCTGCATGACATGCCGACAAGGGAAATCGATATGATGACAAGCGAAACAATTTACCGTAAATAATTAAGTTCGAATATCGCATGAATGGATTTGTGTTAGAGGTTTTTGTTAAACTCGACACGCATCACATGTGTCACTTGAAATCACGGAAAAGGCTCGGTTAGAACTAACAATTGCAAGAGGGGTGGAGAGTTGTTTGTCTCTTTGTTTGTTTGTGTGTGTGTGTGTGTGTGTGTGTGTGTGTGTGTGTGTGTGTGTGTGTGTGTGTGTGTGTGCGTGCGGTATATGTGTGTTTTAAACTTCTTATCGATGCTAGAGCTTGATCGCTCTACGTTTGATGTCCATATAACCGCCTACTGTAGTGCGTCAATAGAATGATTTTATTTGGAAAATACCAAAGCTAATGGTCCTGTATAGGGATCTCGACATTTTGTTGACTACGTATTTTCAACTCTGATTTGGACTTTTTCAAAATTACGAGAATAAGATTAGAACGGATGACTGGCAGATGAGGTGGCTGCTGAAAGTAAACATCGATTCTTTAATATCATAGATCTTTATAAATGAACTGTCCTGACCCAGAACATCATAACATACGTACCAAGAAAACAGGGTTTTAAAGAGACATCATTATCTCTTGAATACTTACAGCTTATGATTATTTCTTGCAATACATTTTTCGTTGTTATAATGTTCCATAATGCTGTCTTTACACAGATAATACTTATAGGTATTATTCTTTTTATTCTGCTTGCCTGATTCACCTGATTTTGATGACTTAGTCTTTAAGCCATGCTTATACATCTGTAAAGCATGCCTTCCATCTACATTTTTTTAACACACATCAAGTTCATTTATACAGTGTATATATCTTTTGTTAAGAGTTGATCAATCATTGTCACTTAAGTACTTCATTACATTTTCTTTTCCTGTTGTTAACTAATTTTGTTATATTTGTTGTAATATACCAATACACGCAAAAAAACAACTTGCAGAAATAAGTAAAGAAGCCAACCAACCCACGTCTTTAACAACTTCTACACCACTGACCAGAATCACTTTGATTTAATAAAACAGAAAACTTCCAATTCTGAATTGAATCACGCTTGAAGACGCAATTAGTTAAACGGTCGGCAAAGCCTTCAAAAAATTATCAAAATGCATTGTCTATTGTTTGATTTCATTTGTAAATATTCCTATCTAATTCCGGGGACATTTACTGAAGCATTTTATGAGGGAATTATACACAAGTAAACAGCTACCATGTGGTGTGGTTGGATCCCGTTTCTCTTGCAGAGTTTCGCCGCGGTGTCCGCTCGATCAAGCAGCCGTGTCACGAGATAAGGTAAATTGCTCATTGCTCGTATATGTAATTTCATCTCAATTCAAATGCTGTATGCTGTATGATTCGTGTGTTAGTTATCATAATCTTATGGCTACGTATTAGGTTCTTATATTCAAGAGAAAAAGGTTAACGCATTTTTGTCGACAAGCTATTGTTATTGCCGAATTTTCTTCAAAATCACCTTTCTCTTGACTATCATATATATGTGTAATTGTGAACACGTGAATTCATCAACAAGATACTTAGTGCATTATATTTTTTCTGTGTACACGTTTATACCTAAATAAACAAAACAAATGAATAGAGATTATCTGTGATTCGTTACGACAAATGAAAGTGATATATTTTTGAAATCATTCTTCCATGAAATATAATAAGAGATAGAGAAAAAAACAAACAAAAAATGTCACCACGCATCAGCTGCTAAAATTCCATCAGCGGGACAGGTATTATTTATTGTATGAACTTACATTTGCATACCGTGGATCTGTATCTAGACGAGAGAAAAGGACAAACACGACCATTAAATAAAACAGTTCTCTTGGAGAATAAGGCAGCCCAAAAAGGTTGATAAATGTGATGTCGTATTTTCCAATTTGTTTTCAGAAGCCTGAGCTTTTAATTCTTTAATCATTGCAAAGGATGTCACATCATTCAAAAAAAAAAGCAATATCATAATTTTGCCTATCATTTCTTGGAATGCAGAATGCCTGCCGAGGTTTTTTTTAAAGTTATCTGCAATGGCAATATAGAAAAACGTGCATGCAACATATTAAACACAATGCCATTGTGCATCTATCGTTCGCATTGTATATCTCTCAATGTCACCCAATGTCAGTGACAAAGCTTATCCGATACATTATTATCTTGTCAGGCCAGATTAGGGCGTCAAATGCAGCAATAATTGCAGTGCCGTCACCTAAATTGTTTGCGAATGCGCCCACGCAATACCGACTAAAATTTCTACGACCGATGACGTTATCATATAAACTCCTCCAAAAAAAAAAAGTTCTGCAAGTCCAATTTGATGTATCATATTTCTCTTAAAACTACATCATTTCGTTCAAATGTGACATCATAAGAAATCCTGATTAATTTTCTTTACAACAACTCACTTGTTCACATTATGCATTCATGGAATGCACATTATGACTGAGTATGAGGAAAGGTCAAATGTGAAAGGTTGCAAAATGGAGCAAACATGTTATGTCAAACAGTGTAGTTCCCATTTGCTTTGTCGTTTTAGGGAAGGAATGTGCTTGAAAAGAATGCATTGTGAGATTATCATTAGATTCCAGGCTTCATCCATTAATCATAAAATGCAGTGGTATCTGCAGATTAAAATTAAACATAAAGGTTGACCAAAAAGGCATCTAATGTCTAGGAAATGGGAGTTTTTGAAAGTGCTCTCATTTCAGCATTATCAATAGCAGAATTGTTGCGACTTTTCACCTTTGATCTGTCCCCATACTCAGGTGTTCTGCACATTCCATGGACATGATCGAACACCAAATCATAGCAAGTGAGATATCATTTCAAAGATAGGCCTAATTAATCAGGCCTTCTTATGATGTCATATTTAAGGAAGATAATGCAGGTATAAGAGAAATATGATATATCAAACTTTAATTGCAGAACTTATTTTGGGGGGTTTTAGTATAACATTCATGCCTGTCGCAGGTACGCAGAAATGCGTTTTGGTCTTGATACTGTATTGCTCGTATCTTCTGAGTCACCCTGTTAGAACGTTGAGGACGATGTTGATTCTTGTCAGCTCTAATCTAAAGGGACATTCCAGACGATTTTCATAATTTCACATCATGTAGTACATAAATCAACAACTCCATGTATAGATTTGTAGAATTTATTGTGGTTCTTGAGCAGAGAAACAATACTTTGAAAAACCTTAAACAAATTACACTGAACAAGGATGATGACATAGAGGCTCACATATTTCAGAAATATAGCAGTGTAATTCCAATTACAATACCGCTTGCTTGCGAGTTCACCTGTGTATAATCTATGCATGCCTTCTTCTTTTGTTCTGCTTCCTTGAGCCCCAACTCATGCTTTCTTATGGTGACTCTGCGATGTCATCATCCTTGTTCATTGCAATTTGTTCTAAATTTTGAAAGTATTCTTATTTTTTCATCTGGACTATCATAAATTCTGAAACTCTGTCCTTAGTATAACTAATTTATATAGTTGTTTAAATGTAAAAATCTGAAAATCATCCGGACGTCTCCTTTAAGTTGGCAGCCTTTCCCAAACGCTTGTAGAGACAAATGAAAAAAGTCAGGAAGAAAATGATGTTTACTTCGTCATCGTGGTAGCTGATGTCACAGAACACAGCATACCCTGGAAACATGGTCAAACAGTGTGTCATATTTTCCCGGGGAGTGTCGTTGTTCCTTATAGCGAATTAGAGTCCAATGGTTGTTGCATTGGTAGACTTGATCCCAATACACATGACATTAATTGTGACGCCAAATCAATACAACTGAACTTTAATGTATGTCCATGTGTAGTCTGTTGCCTACGTTACATCAACCGACTGAGGTTCCTTCCCCTGCAGCACATGATTGGCCCTCTATTTCGTTATCTATCAAAGAATTATTACAGATATTAATGAATAAATTCCTGAAGAATTTGAATGCTAAAAAAACACAAAATGCTGAAGTATCAGTAAATGTTGGCAAATTGTATCACATTCACAAATATTGCTGCTCTAGTCATGAATTGTAAAATCGTAAAAAGGGCGAATGCGTGGCTCTGTAAATTTAAGACGAGTGATGTTAAAATGCTCTTTGGTAGCAGGCTAAGTCACCCAATTAAGGCGTAAGTATTTTAGACTTACAATGTTTTATAAAATGAGAAATGATATGGTAAATACCGGACAACATAGAATTACCCGAGAGAATTGATTTGGTAGAAATGATCATACAGATATAATAAGAAAGTATGCATCCCGTTGCAAGAACTGATTATTTCAAATGTTCTTTTTATCTCAAGACTGCACAAGAATGGAATCCATTGCCAAGTAACATTGTAACCAGTACAAACAGGGTGACAACTCTTTCTCGTTTTAGATAATAGATAGTTTTTTATGTATGTGAATTTATTTTACAATGTTTATGTAACATGTTTCATTTGGTGAAGTTCTAACCTTGTTCTGACTGATGTAATACTAATGTGTATACATTATGATATAGACTTTTTTGATATATTCATCCACTCTTTCTTTTTTATATCCCGCTTGTATACCCTGCAATATTGTTTGTTGTTTAGATGATTATTCCCCTTTTGAAATATCACTTATTAACATATTCATATTGATTATCCATTCTTTGTGCAACATTGCTGTCCCGAAGGCCAGAGCTTGACTTCATTTTCATTTTACTGTATCATATTCATACTTAAGTGTATTTGGATTTTTGCATTTCAATGTTACAATTATAGTTTTTAATTTGTTTAGATTGGTGTGTACTGTATTTCAGGGGTATTCGTGCCTTTTTTCCTCCCCTAGACATGTTGTTTTAATTTGTCTGAATAAATACAATACCCAGGAACTATGCGTGTCTTTCCTTCTCTTTCTCTCCCTTCTTCTCTTCAATCCCCCCCCCCCTCTCTCTCTATCCTTCGATGTTTCTCGCATGCATTCTCTCTTCCTTTCTGCTGCCATCTCTTCCATCAACGTTTCCAGTATCCCCGTCTTCATCTAGTCCTCAATTCTTTTGTTGTTCGCCTATATTTCTCCTTTCCCTCCTGTGGTAGACACGTCCGTAACAAGTAGCAGCCAGAGCTTCAATACTCGATACTCAAACACACATTCATTCGATTGACCGCTGCACATCCCTGCGGCCATTCCAAGGCTTTACATCTTGTATTGTGAAAGCATTACTAGCGTTAATCACTCCAGAAACAAAGAAGCCCGTAACGTCTCCTCTTCGGACAGAGGTCCGTATTATTAGCACCTTGGCATATCCGCCGTCAAGATGTGTGATCGCTATTCCTATGACGACCGATCGATATGTGTGTATAAACCCACGTTGTGGTGTGGCAGGGACAAAATTGGAGTTAAGCTCGATCGATCAGCCACTTAAAAGAATTGCGTATCGCGAGGTCCCAGGAGCACCTAACAGGCTGTTGTTCGTAACATTACGTGGAAGTATCGTACATTAAAGTTTGAGGACCCAGCTACTTCAACCCACTGCCTACGGCAAGTTGGAGGATTGTATACAAAGTCAGTGGGGATTTAGTGATCCCAAAGGGAAGGGGTTAAAAAGGAATGCAGTCTAAGAAGCAGAGCAACTTAGCAACAGACAACACCTAGCGCTCAAAATTGAATCATTCATACTTTATACTCTCTTTGGTAATACGCTCTTACATCACGAATGAATTGTAACTTTTTAAATCAAAATTACAGTGAAAGTGTTTGGAGGCATAAGTACGTAGAACATAATATGCGTGATTATGTATGTTTACATAATTATGCACTATGCAAACACAAACATTCATATAAATATCTTTATACAAGACAAGAATAAAAATAAAGGTATGACTTGGACTTTGATATTGTTAAAAAAGATAACTTCTGTGTCATGATTTTAAATGTTAGCAAAACAACACGCTTCGCAAGATATGATTGAAAACCTGCACTCGCTGAATCAACATTCTGCACACTTATGAATCACAAAATAGATCGTGAAGTATTCAAATCGAGATTATAAATTATTTTCATTCTTTTTTGCTGATTTAAATCTGTACTAAGCTTTGCAATGCTGCATCAATACTTGCATTGGTAATATCTTCTCTTTCCGTGAATACCAATGTTTTCACTCCTCCAAATATTCAAAATGTCGAATTTCCCATTTCTGTATAAATGGTACTTCAACATTCCATCACTTGGCGATCTTTAAGATAACTACCTAAAAGTTTAAGTGGAGTGCCACCGCCACGGACACCATAACTAATGTGATCATGAATGGTTAATTTAATCAACCTATACTGGAAATGACAGACGGACAAAGATGAAAAAACGCGCCCAACTCATTTCCTCTATGGCACGAGGCAACTGAAATGTTTTCCTGATACTACTTTGATTTCTCTCGTAGCAACTAATTTCTATCTGCCTGATTGCTTTTGCCAGGTATACGTCGACACGGCTTTCGGGAACGAGATCGGGGAGCTGGCGGTGAAATGTTGCAATTCCGACAAAGGGTGCCCCTGGACTGGGGTTCTCAAGGAAAACAAGGTAGATCTCCAACGTCCTCTCTCTCTTTCACATGTAACCTCTGACACCTTGAATGTAAATACATACTAATCCATACGATGGGGCCTTCATGTTTTTTTTTTTTTTAATGTAGAGCCATTGCGAATGTGTGCATGCATATGCGAGGTTTAAAAGAAGGCTCGTATGGCAATTTGACTAATCAAATGTAAAGCCCGCCGCACACTATAGGACTTACAACTGTCGGACTGACAGACTTTGGATCTGAAATAAACAAGCGTGTTTATTTTGAGGATATTGTGATATATTTCAGATTCAATGTCTGTCTGTCGTATAGTCGTGAGTCGTATAGTGTGCGGCGGGCTTTAGGGAATCAAGAAACCTTCACTCTCATATATAGGGCCTACTTATACTGTATTATATATTTCTTTTGCGCAATTATGGATGGTCCCAATCTTAGCCGCAGAGAGACAAGCAATCCAATGATTTTAAGGCCGTGTCACACCTTTCCGGGCAAGTCTTGCGTGCGACTTGCAAAGAACAATTTTTGCTACCCGGAGGTCCCCGGAATGAGCCGCAAATGACAGTACCTAGCACGTACATTGTATCTCACTCGTAGTCACCCGGAGGTGTGCACGCAAATCTTTTTACCAGCAACCATGTTTAGGCCCTGTCACACCTTTCCGGGCAAGCTATGCATTCTGTTGCGTGTAGGGATTTTCCAGCATAACGGGAATTTCTGAGGGCGAACAAGGATTTGGGCGAGTCAGTGCATGTGTCTTACTTGCTGGACGCGTTCTACTTAAATTCTACTTATGGGTATACTGTGTAACCTTTGTACCAGTCGCGTTGGGGCTGACAACTCAGAGAAGGAATTCCTCTGAAGGAATGACTGAAGTCCCAAGGAATGTCATTATCTTGGCTGCATACGGGGACTGCGAAGTACCTGCGTGGGAGTTGCCTGCGAAGTGCTGCCGCTAAGGGCCTCCTACTGGCGTTCTGCGTGGATGTCTCCGGGCATCCCCGCGACTCAACCGGAAAAAGTTTTGGTCATGCTCAAAACTTGGCTGCGGTTAAATGCATGAGCACCTCTGGGCAAGTACTGTCAGGTGCGGACCAACTGCGGAGAGCTCCAGGGAGCAAATTTGTTTCCCCGCAAGTCAAGCCGCAAAACTTCCCCAGATACGGTATAACAAGGCCTTGAGCATACTCAAAACTTGTTCCGAGTGAGTCGTGGGGGTTCGCTCGCAGAGGTACACGCAGAACACCAGTAGGAGACCCTTACCGGCAGCACCTCGCAGGAATTGGCTCTCATGCAGGTCACACGGAATGCACGCAAGTAGAAGCTAAGTAGCACGCGTCTAGTAGGTAAGAAACAAATTCGAAAATTGCAAACATTCTTGTTCGCCCGCGGAAGATCTTTTACGTGCTGGAAACTACTTCCTCGCCACAAGCCTGCGTAGCTTGCCCGGAAAGGTGTGACACGGCCTTATGACGAACAATTTGACAAAAATCGAAAAAGACTCACAAAAGAAGTCAACCATGATTTTTGAGGGGAGAACATTAGATAACGTACATAAGGTGCATTCCATTCGTTTGGATTACATGTCGAAACAAAATTTGTTTGAAGCAATGCCAAAAGCAAGCATTGTATTTGAACGCGCGCCCATTCACCACGCAGTGTCACACATATTTAACCCGCACCCGGAGCCGATAAAGCCCATACCTCAGCTGCCTCGACGAGGCCCGCTATGCTTGTACAAGGTAATTCGTTACTGCTCTTCTCATTCGTCACCCGACCCAATCGACAATTTAATCAAACAGTGATAGGCCCAGACAGTATTCCGAAGATGAGCAAGGGCATTTTTGTTATTGGGTGTTTTTTGTTTGTTTGTTGTTGTTGTTTGTTTTTTGTCAGACACAATGTGTATTAGTGTGTGTCTGTGTGTCTGTGTCCCCACCGTGCTTCTCCCCCTCCCCCCCCCCCCCCCGCCACCACCTCCAACGGACTAGAGAAGTGTAATTCAAAGAATAATGGATGGATTTCGTGTACAACGGAATGACAATACACGATCAAAACACATCTCTTTATCTGAAAGGAGAAAGAAAATACCAAGCGATTAAAATGTGGCCAAGTAGTATAATCTCTGTATTGATATTTTTGTGTTAATGGATGGATATTTTGGTGGACGGAAATGTCAGAGTTTCCGGTATGACGTCAATTCATTATTTTTGGATTTGTACCGAGTCTTATTCCATTGTCAACGAACCGTATATAGTGGGATTGGCAGAATCCCCGCTCGATACATGACTACTTTATTGTTCAGCTCACGCGAATTAATTTGTTTCCAATTATCAGGACGGCAGTAAATTGATTTTCCTTTTACGCTATGCATCGCTGTGTCTCGATGAAAATGTAAAGAGCAGCGCTTCAATAAACCATGCCAGTCATGACAATATGACAGTATAATCTAGCTTGTTAGGGTATTATCATAGTCATATCTTTCCCGAGAGACACGCATTGCTTATTACTGAGGTTCGGCTATAGCTGCTCCACTCAGAGAGTGATTATTATATTGCTGCATAGACTTCCTCGTCGAATGGTAAGCGTAAACCCTATTTTGGCAGAGAATCGTGTATAACTGATAAAATGAAGAGTTTATTTAACCCATCAACTCCCGGCGTCCAATTTCCTGTGTTTTGTGTATTTGTATGTATCTTTTTTTCATCATTTATTTGTTAGTATTTCACAAAGCTGAAGACTGAAACATTTCTCCCAGTTGATCCCTATTTTAGTCATATTATGTCTTTTTTATTTCGGTTTAAAAACCTCAAAATCCTCGAAAATCTTATTGATCTGTAAAGTGGTTAGATATTTGAGAAGATTAAAGTTATATACCTCGTTTTCTGTCTCATGCTGACACATGTTTGTGGGTTTTTTTTTTCTGGTGTTACTGATGATATATTTAACTAACGCCATGTGACCTCTGCAATAAATGATACATTATTAAATATCAAGTTAATGAGTATACAATATGATGATTTCAGCCGCTGAGTCAACGCAAAATCCTTGCATCGTTTTGTTTTCTTTATGTAGATATCACTCTATCCTTGATTATGTCTATATAGTTTCATCTGTTCAGAATAATGCGCAATCATACTTTGTATGCAATATACACTGATATAGGGATTGAAGTCGATTGAAATAATGTACCATCTCCCTGCCTTCCTACTTCCCTGCACCTTTCTCTCTCTTTCTCGATGAATTTCTGTCCTTCCCGTCCTTCTATCCCTCTCTCTCTCTTTCTGCTATCTTTTCATCTTTGCATATGTATATATATATATATATATATATATATATATATATATATATATATATATATATTATCGTCCTTCTTTTATCTCTACACCATTCTTTATCTATCCATACTACTCTATCTCGTTCTCTATGTGTTCATTCTCCTTTTTCTCTATATATTTCTCTCTTCCTACTTCGTCTCTCTCGTCTTCGTCTTCTTCTCCTCTCTCTCTCTCTTTCTTTTTTCTTTCCATCTCTTTCTTTTCTCTCTCTGTTTTCTCTCTTTCTTATTTTGTGACGTCAAGGATCACGTCGGCAAGTGCATGTACGTGGAGGTGGAGTGCACCAACCTGTGTGGCGCCCACTTCGACAAGCGTTTCCTGGAGTCCCACCTGGCAGACGACTGCACCAAGCGGATGGTGCAGTGCGAGTTCTGCCAGAAGAAGATCTTCTACAAGGACGAGATCGCCCATATGAACGCCTGTCAGCTGTTCCCCGTGCCCTGCCCGAACGGGTGCAAGGAGACGGAGATCCCGCGAGGAGACGTGAGTGAAGATTACTTTAGATAACGCGAGGAATGATTGCTCTTGTGTGTGTGTGTGTGTGTGTGTGTGTGTGTGTCTGTTTGTCTGTCTGTTTGTCTGTCTGTCTGTCTGTCGGTCTCTCTGTTTTTCTGCCTGTCTGTGTGTATTTGTGTGTTTATGTGTATTTTGGTGTGGTAGAGAGCATGCATCGAACTTTTACGAGGTTAAAACGAATATTCATGTCCACATGTGTTACAAAATCTAATGCTGATGTGTAACTATTTGTAAACGTACACACACACGCACACTCACACACACACACACACAAATTATGTGTATTCATATATACATCTTTAATGTATGTTTTCACTACTTTCTTTCTGCTGAAGTATTCAAAACTTTTAAATGGACGCTTATAGAAAATTAATTTTAATTAAATCGGGCCAAAGTGATGTATCACATCATTTGGTGTGGATAAATAAGAAATACCGTTTCTTGTGAGTCTTCAGGTGGTCTGCAAGCAATGGATCACTTCTGTTTTGTAGTGGATATACTGAATTACTACATTCGCATGGTAACTGTTAAGTTTATGTAGAAAAATATATATATAATGGTTACGTTTGAATATAATTAAATCAGGAATAATTATACATGTGTTACAGCATTTCTGTTACGTTTAATATAGCTCAATAGAAGACCACTGTATACTTCTAGTAAATGAATGACCCTGTGTTAATTACAAGAATACATGATAGGTAAATAGATAGCATACGTTAGAAAATGAATAAATGCTACGAAAGAGCAAAACAAAATAAATAACGCACAATTTCCAACACACATTCAACGTTGTGCAACAGAAAGACTCATTTCCCCGTGATAACAAAAATGACTGAAACGTATACACTGTCGTGTTTGTATTCTCGATGTCAACACTTTTGACTGATACTTTAAGGACAAGTTCACCTTCATAGGCATGTGGGTTGAGTGAATGCAGCAATATTAGTAAAACACATCAATGAGAGAGTTTGAGGAAAACCGGACAATCCATTCAAAAGTTATGAATTTTTGAAGTTTCTGCTCAGTCACGGCTGGATGAGAAGACTACTTTAGCTTGTGATGTCATATGAGTACAACTATGATAAAAGAAAGTATATAGAAAATTCAAGATATTCTCACTTTTCTCACATAATAAAAGAACACTCGACTTCTCTCTTTCAGAAGTCAGGGGGAATGATATTACCCCTAACATAAGTCAGTAACAATTCTAGGAAATGTGCACGTTATTCAAAAGTCAAGTTTTGTGAAATTCTCTTTTTATTTTCCTTATATCGTTGTAAGCATGTGACATCATACACTCTAGTAGTCTTCTCCTCCAGCAGTGATTGCACAGATATCTTAAAAATTCATAACTTTTGAACGGATTGTCGGATTTTCCCCAAACTTTCACTGATGTGTTATACTAATATTGTTGCAATTACTCAATCCACATGTATATGAAGGTGAACTTGTCCTTTGAATTTGTCTGTATCGTATATGTAAATCAGGCTAGGTTTATTCAGCGTCCCGTCAAGCATATTATTATACATGAGTATGTCATTATTTGCATAATCATGTGCACGTGTACGTGTGTATGTGTTTTTAGTGTTCAGTGTCCTCTCTCGTATATTGCTGCATAACCAATGTACTATATACATGTATATATACTTAATACACCTACATACAGTATATTTTGACTTTGATTTGATTTTTGATCAAATCAAATCAAAACAAATACAGTGTATAGTAAATACAGCTGCTTTATATAAACCGGTTATTGCGTCCGTCGGTTTTCATTGCACAAATATTTTGAAGTTCTTTTCACGGTGTGAATATAATTTTTTTCTTTCAGGTCAAAACACATGTGGACAAAGATTGCCCAAAGACAAAGATTCCTTGCCCTTTTAGCACAATGGGTTGCACGTACAAGGTAAATACATTCCCGTCGAATACTGTTTTCTTTCTGTTTCTTCTTGTTTTTTATTCGTAAAAAGTTTTGCTTCACATTAACTTATGTTATTCTTTATTTCTGTATTATCTAATGCGATGATCGTTTATCAAAGCATAGAAAATATATGAGAATAAAACTTGAAGTTTTGGCTGCAATTTCCGCAGTTCATTTGATAAACCTTTGCAGTGTAATATCTGAAAAGATGGAATAATCATTCTGCAAATGCGGTTCAATAGAAATTTCTAATTATGTACAACACATCACAGTCTTCATTAATGTTAATGCTCCTCACTTCGTCACCTTTCTTCAAACCTGACATATACCTAATTCCCATCGTAATTGACAACGTAGACACGCATGGCTATGTGCACATGGATTTTGATATGATGAACTTTGATGTAGGAAGAATTAAAGTGATAATAGTGAAAATCATGTAAATTATTTCGTTGTCCACAGTGTGAGCGACAGCGGATGCAGAAACATGTCTCGGACGAGCCTACTGACCATTTGAGCCTTGTGGGTCAGGTGATGGTCAAACAAACGGAAACGTTGACTTCCCACAAGGAGACGCTCAATGAACATAAAGTGAGTACTTCATGCATTTGCATGTAGTGCGTATATACAGTATGTATGTATGTTTGTTTGTTTGTCTTGGCGTATGTGTCAGCTTGTGTGTATTTGTGTGTAATGTGCCCCAGACTGACACGACCCATGCTATCTAATCAAGTGTTTCATTAACGAATTAGGGCATCATTGCAAAACATTCATCCACACTTCTTACCCCATAATGAACGACATTGCCTTTGAATATCAAATGCTTTTCGGTTTTGTTGGTATTAAGTTCCTCTGCTCGATATATAGTATGTCCCCAATTTCCGCATTAATAACTTTCAATATGATTAAACCGTCTGAATGTAATTTCATGTTCTAAAAATATAACATCTCACCTATGTTTTGCAGAAAACCCCATTTATTTTGGTTAATTGGTCAAAGAGAAATGTGGATAGTTGTAAAGCATGTCATGGGTCTGTTTTTCCAAGTTGCGCACTGGATGCTCTTGGAAGTTGGAACTGCATATTAATGTGTGAACACAATGGACAGGACTTGGAGGGAAGGGATTCCTGACATGCTCTACAAAACTCCTCATTTCTCTTTCACCACTGAAGCAAATCGGACGGGGTTTTCTGTAAGATGTGGGTAATATGTCGTAGTTTCATACATTGAAATTGTATTTGGATTGATTCACTATCTTTAGAGTTATCGTTGCGGAGGATCCCGTTGTATTTTTTTTTTTGACATACGGTACTCAATGTTCATTGACCCTCAACAGGATTCCCTGGGAGTGTGTATGCAGAAAGTTCGTGACCTTGAAAAGTTGTACGGCTCACAATTGGTGTGGAAGATCGACAAGTACGCCGAGAGGATGCAGGAGGCCAAAACGGGGAAGAAGGTCACCATCTTCAGCCCGCCCTTCCTCACCAGTCGCCATGGCTACAAACTCTCCGTCTCCCTCTGTCTAAACGGTGATGGCAAAGGTAAGGTCAAACAGCTTTCATCGTACTAATCTGCTTTTACTCGTCTGTTAAGAGCCCCTTCTCTGCCATACTTGCATCTTCGTTCTGCGTGTCTCTCCTTGAATTCAACAACTATCAAAAATATTGACATGCATGTTTCCTACAGATGTCAATGGATGTAGTATACAGTGAAATCCCGCTATAACAAAGTTCACATGACCTGCTTTTTTCTTTTGTTATTTATAACCGAACAAATAAACAGCAAAAAACATAGAGCGGATAATGTTTACGGCCTGATTTTTTGGCACTGTATTGGTGATTGACGTAAAAATGGCTACATAATGTAAATAGATAAAAAAATCCTTTATCCTACTCACATTAATTTTGCCGTACTTTACCATAATGTGAATTGGTTGTGTGGATTTCATCACTTTTTACGATCGTCGTTGATTTCTAATAAGCAGCGGAAATCTTTCAATGTCTATCTTCTCATGCAGCAATAGTTTACCATGTCTATTACACAAAACATCTTCGTTTCTCGTTGTCATGATTGATACCATTTCTCGTGCACAGCCAAAAGTCACTTCATGTCTATCTTCGTGTGTATCAACCGCGGCGAGTACGACGCCCTCCTTCCCTGGCCCTTTTCACATCGCATCACCTTCACGCTCATCGACCAGTGCCAGGACCCGACGGCCCGCCGGAACATCTCCTACAACATCAAGCCGAACCCGTGCAAGGAGAACAAGCCGTTCCTCGGGCGGCCGCTCGGCGAGCGCAACGCCAGCTTCGGCACGCAGAAGTTCGTGCCGCTGAACATGATCAAGACGCTGGACTACATCCGCGATGACACCATGTTCGTCAAAGTCCAGGTCGACTACGACAATATGATCCTGCTATGAGAGCGACGTCGAAGCAATGCCGAGTATAAGACATGCACGCTAGATCATGTGAAAGTTTGTCGACACTTTGCCCGTGACCACTGATAAGTCGCCACCTTCATTTGCTCACATTTTAAAGTGACATTGTCATAATTGACATCAATCAAGTGCTTTTGGTGTCTTAACAGACACTGATAGAGTGATGAGAATACCCTTTGAGTTTTTCGTTTTTACGGCTTTTCCCTTTGCTTGCGAAGTTAAAATGAGCTGAATTCTCACAACTTATACCATTATCACAAACAACATGATTACTGCCATGTTATCAACATCAGAAGTCGCCATTATCGTTATCAGCCATCAAGTCGGGTATAACCGTTTTCACGCCATTTAATAGAGGGCCTTGAAGTAATTCTCATTACCATCGAAATACGACACATTTTTTGTATAGGCCTATCTGTATTAATTCAGAAGTAGTTATCACATTTAGAGTATGACAGTGGTCCAAAATAGCTCCGCACTTTCCCATAGCAAAACGAGTGAGAATGTCATTGAGAGTAAAGTATCATCCTGTGAATGACGTGATCGTTTGATTTCGTATCATAGCAAAACTTTCTCTAGCCACCACACAGTGATGTTGAGCTACGTGACTGCAGTGGTATTCTCATTTTACATCAATTTTCAGTAGTATGCTAGTCTGAACGTTTTCCTTTCTCTTAGCGGTTTCTATCACGAAGTGTTTGACAAATGTATCATGATTTAGGCCTATGTGATACTCTCATAAGCAGATGGTTAAAGAACGGAAATGACCATTGGGAGTTGGAGAGTGAAGGAGAGATAGAGCGCGCGAGAGAGGGAGGGAGTCGATATCTAATATTGCGACAGAAGATCATCTAATTTCCTTCCATTGGTACACACTATAATGGACGGTAGTGCAATTGAATCCGCACTTAAATTTGGTAAATTGCACTCGCGGGGCAATTAACCTTCACCGCAGCAACGCAACCGTCATTGCACTGTATATTATTGCCAAAACAAAACAGTTTGTTCCATGCCCGTTACTGCTCGATCAGTCTCGAGTAACGTTGACGATGCTTCCTCCGCTGTGGACAAACAAATTCACGAACCATTTCCCTCGCATTAGTTGACTCTCCTCCTCCTCATACCCCCCCCCCCCCCCCCCCATCGATCGATTCACTTGTACTAGAGTCGGATGAAGTAATCGATAGAGGACATGGAAGCGACCAATGAGAACACACTTACGATCTACCGTAGATCGCAATGATTAAATCCAGCTATCGGTCGCACAGTGGGAATGCGACAGGTGGTTTTGTTGATGCTATATGAATTATCAAATTATTATATTTGTAAAGTGTATCATAGCCACAGAGACCAATTTTAGCTATGCAAGTGAGTATTGAAATTGTCTGAGAATACATTATGTGTGTGCGTGTGTCTTTATGCATTGACGCCAAAGTAGAGAGAATGAATTGTGAATATGAATTTCAACGTATTTTTTTTCCAAATGTGTAGAAATGAAGAGCGATGGATAGATAGTTTAACTTTAATGTTTTCATCAACATTCATTTAATTTCACACATTCACATGAGACAGATACTAATTTGATCTTTAACACATATCACTTTTTTTCAGCGACACATTATCTTATCTACATTACAGCAAAATGTGTTTTGCATCATGTTGTACCACGTACTTCTAAAGCCATTATGTTACGGATATCATGCAACATGTGAAGTCCTTAAGCAAATGAAGGCAAGAAGACTTATCGTTCACGCCTGAGGCTCATCCGCAGCTTGAACACAAATTCATGGGTTACATCTTCACATGGCTCGCATTCTTTGTGGACGAAATGTATTATGTTCTCTCAAGCTGTTGCAAAAAAAAGGAAGAAAAAAGATCGTCAAAACTTGTGTTGTCAAAATGACAGACATAATGAATTATGTGTTCCTTATCATTATGGCTGGCAGTTGATTGCATGTGCGGCGTGTTACAAAGAGCATAACGTGAGCGACAAATTATTTTCTCCTGTAACCATAGCAACGTCGTTTTCCTCATCCCGCCATTGTGATTCGGAATACGTAACAAGCTCATATCTATAAGTAATAAAGCGCGCCAGTGAGCTCGCTGTAATTACAGATTGCACTGTGCCGAGTTTAACTGGCTTGCTCTCGTATTTAGTGTATTTATGAGAACATCACCACCCATATTTTTTTTTACGCTCACGTGATCTGAAACTCTAATACACATTAATCATCGTCTCGGCTCCACCACAACTATAAAATGAAAATGTCCTTACGTCTATTTGTACATTTGTTGCTCCATTTTTCCTTGTAATTATATCGATGTACATTCATAGTCCTTTCCACATTTTGATGTGATATATACTTTGATAAAATAACAATGATGGATAAATTGCGTCCCAGTTCGTGTTTATTTCAGTCATGTCTGTGAAATAGGACGAGCACTCCAGGGTCTCGACAAGAAAAAAAAAGTGTATTTCAAATGAGTGTTTGATTGTAGAAAGTGCTTGGACTGCTGTGTTGGTGTACGTTTGTGTGTTTCTGTGCGTGTATGTGTGTGTGTGTGTGTGTGTGTGTGACTGTATGTGTGTGTGTGAGTGTGTGTGTGTGCGCGTGCGTGTATGTGTATGAGTGTGTGTTTGTGTGTTTGTGTGCTTGTGCGTTTGTTTGTTTGTGTGTGTGTGTGTGTGTGTGTGCGTGCGTGTCTGTGTATGCGTGTGATAAATGCGGCCTCGGATGAAGAGAGAGGGAGCAAGAGAAAGAGAGAGAGAGAGGGGGGGAGAGAGAGAAAGACCAATTTCCCCCATACAGGACCTTTATTAAATACTCTCACACTCTAACAATACTAGCATTATATTTACTTGTCTTTTTAGGGGGATCATCGACAGTACTGTGGCCCGTTTCATAAAACTTGTCATCAGTGACAAGTTGTCATAGATGTGACAAGCTACTGAAATCCTTGCATTTGATTGGCTGAGAGCAAATTTGTCATGGAAATGTGGCAGTTGTCACTGATGACAAAATTTATGAAACGGGCCCCAGGTATGTTGTGTAGCGTACTACAAGACACGTCTGCGGGCGTAAGCAATACTGTATAGCACTGAATAATTTTCCAGTATAACGAAATTAGGATACCGATTACTTTCTCACATTGTCAAACAATTTTACATAATCATCAGGCATAAATTGAAATGTCGACATTTTCATATCCGGACCACATTTCTTTTTTTTTCTTTTTTTCAATATCTCCCACTTAATTGATTTACGCTTATCTAATGAGGGTTACTGAACAGCTGATATATCATAATATTTTTGTGGAGTTATTGCGATGCCTATGCACTGTTTCGAGGCATAAAAATGCAAGACCATTTTGGACGTGTCTTTGGGATTTTTTTTCTCTCTCTCAATACCTCTTCCTCTCTCCCTCTCCCTCTCCCCCTTCTCTCTCTTTCTCTTTTTCTCCCTAATACTCACACACACGCGCGCGCGTGCGCACACACTCACGCACACACACACATGCACACACACCGTCCCGTCATCATACACTTAACAATTAACTAACATACATTAGAAGCCGTATCCGACAACAGACTGTTCTGCACAAGTTACATTAATAAGCCTCAAAGAAGATCACTTTAATTGTAGACCCCTTTAGTCACAGACATTGGCCAAGTCCTTTTAAAGCAAGCAACGCTAGGAATGAAGCACATACGACTTTCATCAAATATCAACTTTCCCCGTCAATGCCCGTCGTCAATATTAGTCGACAAGGAGCAAGAAGCTGCTATAGATAGCTATCAGTTAACTGGACTTTGCTGGTGTCACGCACAATGCATGTCAACTGTGGGGCGTTGTCCTAGCTCCAATGGCATAAATTATTTAGGAGCTTTAGATCTCGCGTCGTCTGAGTTTTCACGGTTGGTTCTGGACCATTTTAGCGTCCGCTCAAATTCACAACGCTACTTGATGCAAATCATGATGATCATGATGGGGGTGCCAATTTACTTTGTATAGGCCGCGTCCTCGCGTAATCTATTGCTACTGGTACTTTGCAACACAACGCGGGGAAAAAGGGGAACGGTCAACGCAATCGTCGTCTAAACGCCCGCGTCGCAAATCTAAAGCTCCCCATTGGTGTGCAGCTCGCTTTGCTTTTCCTGCAAGGGTTGGCCAATTTCTGCGTAAAGAGGGCTCTCTTCTTCTACAGCCTCGAGAGTCACTTAATCAGTGCTTAATGCTGGAGAACCACAGCTTTCGTCTCGGGGGAGTGCGGGGGAAGGAGCACCGTGCGTTCCGTGCCTTCTTGACCATGTTTACTGGGAACCCGTTTGAGATACAAGCAGAATGGTGCATACACGGCCGCCATGATTGCCATGGTTCGCATAGTCCTGCAGGGAATTAAGACAAAGAAACAAAACCATTCAGAAGAAAATAACATACGCGGAAAGTAACATTTCAATCAAGACCTCTCATATTCTCCCCCAAATATTGTGCAAAGACAGCACCAAATATTCCACAAATTCCACAAATTAAACAATTCTGAATTGTCACATTCAATACATTTACAATCAGTATGTGGATCAATTTTTCCTCTTATTTCTTCAGTTTTCTCGTATGTTAGTTTGAGATTGCATTTTACTTCTGAATCAAGCAACCCGGAAATGCTGTGAAGAGTTAAATGGTAAAACGTAATTCGGAGAGCAAGATAGCAGTACAATACAAAGTTCAAAAGTTCAAAGTTCATACTTTCTTTTTATCTTTTTAAACAGAATGAACAAAGCAATTATTGAACTTGGACATGCATTTGAATAATACACAGGAAGCCATTATAACAGCATGTTCATGTATATCGTCTGTATAGCAAATTATGATCAATGCAAGAAGAGACATACACACTCATATATTCTGCGATAAACATGAAAATGGATGGCACCATTGCCCTTCAACGCAACGATTATGTAGTATATTTTCATCTCAGTTTTCAGCCTTCACATTGCCGTAATAAATTTTGATGAATGTGTTTATAATACCAATAGATGCATGGTGGAATTAATAAGCTATATTCTTTTTGATTTGAGATAATGACTATATTTGATGAGAATTTCGTTAATGCTTTGACGTATTTCATTTTTCTTCTGTCATCATTATTTCTTATGTCAATTTATATGATTGGGCGCGTATGTGTGTGTGTGAGTGTGTGAGTGTGAAATTGTGTGTATTCATGACTCTGTATACCGATAGATGTTTTATAAATGGATGGATAGGTGGATGGATTTATGGATGGATATAATGATGATGTCATGAATATCCTTGATGCCATTTATGTCACCCACACACTTACCAAGGAAACCCGATGGAGTTTACCAACACTCCGCTTAGAGTCGGTCCTGGAATGAAAAAAGCACAGTGAAGGCTGAAAATGGTCACAACGGAGAATAATAGTGATTCTTTTATTTTTCCTATACACGTGTACGGATTTTCGAATTTCCAAGGTTGTAGCCTTGCTAATATTATGTATTACAAAATATGATTTCCCCTCTATAGCTGCTTAGCCTTTTTGTTTGACAGATATCTGACCTTCTCCTCTTCCCTTTCCTCTTCCTCCCCCTTCTCTCTCTCTCTCTCTCTCTCTCTCTCTATCTCTCTCTATCTCTTCTTATTTATCTATCTATATATCTATCTTTCAATTAATACCTATCTAGTACCTATATATTTGTATGTCTATCTGTCTGTCTGCAAATCTATCTATCTGTCTGTCTATCTATCTATCCATCTATCTATCTATCTATCTATCTATCCATATTTCTGTCTCCTCATCATTTGTGGTATCTGCGTAACTATATACCTATCTCGCTATCTTTATATCTCTTCAGCAATCGTTCTTAAGCCATCCTTCAGCATTCATGTGGAGGATCTTTTTATCAGTCTATCCACTCAACATCTTTCTATCCCCCCCCCCCCATCTTCCCCATCTTTTTCTCGTTATGCATTGTTATACATCTTATCTACTTAGGTATACGTCTATTAAACTCTGTTATTTTTCTGGCCGTCTGTCAAAATCTCATCTGTCTCTGACCATCTGTCAGTTTTATATGCAATTATTCATCTATCAGTCTCTCTATTTTCCAAGATATATCTTTGTATATTCATCTCTCATAATGTATCTCAGTCCACGGCCCTGGGTATAACTCACCGACTGCAAAGCCGACGCAGAAGGCGAACGTGGAGATTGCGGCTGCGGCCCCGTACGCACCATTATGCCGAACATCCGCCACCAAGTTTAGAGAGGCGGTCATCGTACTGTCTATAGCACCTAATAGATTATTTTGAGAAAAAAAAAAGAATATGATATATTAAGTCTCGAACCACTCATCTCCTAACTTCGAATTGAGCACACAGCGGATATATGTAAACAGTGGATATTTTTCATAAAATCAAACATTCAGACTCATCTGACTTGACCCTCTGGGTGTCACATTAGTGTCCTGTCCATAAGCATTGTGTATGAAATTTGGGCACATTTGATTCATTGGCATAGAGAGGGTTAAAGGAGAAGTGTGGTACAAATCATTTAACCATATACAGGTGCATTTACTTTTTATAAAATGCAATCTCGTAGTGTGTGTTTATTTGCGTAGGTCTGACGGTCGCTTCGTAGTGAGCGGAAACGTGAAAAAGTTTCTGAAACCACCAAAACTAACGACTTCTACACTCACCAAAAGAAAACCCGATCATGAACATCGCTGGAATAAGATGCACCACCTCCCTCGCTAATGGAACCTTCCAACAAAGGCAGAATTATAAACAAAGAGTGTGAATACATAGCTTTCATACAGTGAGAAATATCGAGCTGCGCCATAGACTCACGATCTGGATATTTTTACTTCTAATGAAGCAAACCGTCTACAACGGATATGTAATAATTACGATATTGATGGCGTCATAAATATTTCAGGGAGCCATCTCAGCTGTTAAAGCGTTCTTTATCCTGTATTTGTAATTAGCTAAACAATGCTGATTTTGATCTCATATTATTGTACTTTTGCACTTGTTTTATGCTTTCATAACAAATGGGAATGAGTGATGATACAAAGAATGGTTCTTCATAATCGTAAAAGCGTAAATCAACAAATTTATCAGACACGTATCATTTCATAATTATTTTGTAAAATAATGTGAGGTCGAATAACCGCATTTGAACAAATTAAAAAAAATGCAGGAGACCTCAACTATCTATAGTTTGATCTTGATGAAGGCTTCAATGACAGAAATGAAATACTGTGTGGGCGTCTTACCACAGAGACAGGTGAAAAGAGAGGGGAATATACATATACAATGTATCTGACTCAAGGGTGCGGACGTAAGTGTAGTGCATTTATGCAACATGTAGCTGGTTATTTATGTTGGCTGTGTGTCTGTGTGTATGTGCATATAATATTATCGTTCTTTTAGATTTTCCAACTGGGTCAGACGGAACAATATGGTACTAGGCGAGCTCCGTGGTAAAGAGCATGTTTGGCATTCTGTGAGGCTCACATAGCAGGTCAAAGACAGTATAGTCGTCACTTTGACCTTCGAATCCTCTTATCAGCTTTTTTGATGAACAAGAGATCGGACGCTTTTAAACTTAATGTTTTAGGAAAACGGGTAGTATCAAAGATAGGAACATCTCACCCATCTCGTTTCTCGCCTAAGCCGCTTCGCGTTTCAAACAATAAACATTTTACTGCAAAGCAGCCTTTTAGAACCTTCGCACGAATAACACCCACGGCGCCGAATGCTACCAAGTTTCTAGTGGCAGAGGAACAAAACGAAACCTTCCTCTGCCATGAAACTGTTCTTATATTGTATATCAGCCAGCGATCAACTGGCCTTGCAGCAAAGGGTAGATGTCCATGCCAAACAGAGGGAGAGAAGGGTTTGTATATCAATTTGTCGTGAGCATTACCGTTGCTATGCTTGCAGCCAGGAGGAGCAGAGATACAAAGGCACAGATCCACCTGTAAAGGTGATAGGGTCACAAGAAATATTCTATTTTAACTGTTGTCACTACAAAGTGGTATAAATTGATAATATTTCAAGTTAGAATTAACTTCTGTATTTTATTTTTAAAAAAGCGATGATACCGAAAAAGACGAAAATATATGAAGAGGGCTTTTGGACACGCAGTAACGAAAACCGACGTGGAACAGAAAAAAAAAATCATAAACTACCAATTATGCAGGTAATAAGGCAAGATAGGGAATTTGATAGACACACCAATATTATTATATGTCAATTCTTCAGCCCTTTTCGCTTTTTATCCAGTACCCTCCCACACTCCATTTAAGTTATCATAATTTCTCAACATAAGTTTTGTGGATTACGTGATGTGCTATTTGCAAATTTTACATTATACATTATCGCCTAGGACACCAGACATCACGCACGAGACATCAGACTATTTATGGATTGTACGTTGTTATGCTACTTGGAGATGAAACTTAAAACCATTCCCACTATTACGACATTGATGGTTACATTCCTGTACGCTTTTCATCTATCTCTATTCATCTAAAAAAAATACAATCATGAACGCACCTTAAATCATGAAAAAAAGGCTCAAAAATCAAGCTCAACATAGCTAGATGAGTGATAGACAGGGGGGGGGGGGGGGGTATTTGGGGCCACCCACCTGCCGAGTCTCTGGCCATAGTAACCCAGCGCCGCGCTGGATATAATCTGCATAATACTGGACGGTAAGAAGATCACTCCTATATGGAAAAATCAGGGTCGAATACGAAAGAAATGTTGAATATAATGTCAGTATTCTTGCAAACAGCGAAAGAGTATTTGTATACCATAGTTTGCTCCATCTTATCTTATCTAATTTTATCTTATCTTACCTTTCATGTATATATATATATATATAATATATATATATATATATATATATATATATATATATACATATATATATGTATATATATATATATATACATACATATATATATGTATATATATATATATATATAGAGAGAGAGAGAGAGAGAGAGAGAGAGAGATAGGTATATATATATTTACATTTATGAATTGTTTGCCTTTATTTAACTCTTTTAGATTTATTGTGCTTAAAAGTATGATATTCTGTTTTGCTTTTATCCTGTTTGAATTGAATTCTATCATATTTTATTCTATTCTATTCTAGTCCAATTTAGCGTTTTATACTACTATTATGTTATACAATTTCAGTTGATTAGTTAATCCTAACATGCATATTAGGTTTACATTGTAAGTTCAAACGAGTGAGGCGACATTGTTAAATAATGTACAATCTTGTCTGAATTGCTTTACTAAAAAAAAAACGTCGAAAATGAAAGCAATCCAAATTATTTTGATACAGCATTTAATTTTTGTACATTTGCAATGAGTTTTACTGCAAATTCTTCACAAAATGCTTCCTTTTCATAAAGCACATGGCTAATCATGAATTTTATTATCATTTTCAAGGACTCCTAGTGATTTCTGCTCATTTCTTATCATGTAAAATTGATTTGAAACAAGATGTGATCAAGTCATTGAAAGTTCAGTGTCCTAAAGACTTACGTTTCATGGTAAAAATCGTTTGAATTTGAGGCGAAAAGTGTGCATTTATCACAACAACAAATGGTTACATAAGCAGTCAAACATTAAAAAAGAAATGAAATCCGTAATAGCAGAGACAAAGAGCTTTGCATACAGTAGCGTTATCAAGATAATGTAGAATATGCAAGATATGAAAGATTATTGAGAGTATTATCATCGTAGCATGCCGGGGAGTCTAGCTTTCTCCTTTCAACTCACCGAGTTGCCAGTCCTGAGCGTCCGTCGTCTTCAGCAACCAGAGTGGTAGTGACGATTGCAACAGCGCCACCACCGCCCCAGCGACGGCAATGGCACCTGCATGCAGAGGAAAGAGATGGAGAGAGGAAAAAAAAAATAGAAAGGGGAAGAGATAAAGAAAGAATGATCGATAGATTGATAGATAGATAGAAATGAAGAAGGAAGGAAAGAAAGAAAGTAAGGGAGAAAAAAAGAAAAAGTTATGCATCATGTAACATGGGGAGGGAAAAAGTAAAGGTGATACCAAAGACCTGCGTGCAAAGTACGGAAGTCTCATATACGTGCTAAAGTGCCAATGAGCAGGAAAAGAAAGACAGAACTAACCCCACGAGGCCATGAGCAATCTTCTACTTACACAACAAATTGCCTCCCGGTATAGATCTTACGTTTTGTGGAGACCTCGCAGAAGTAGAAGAGTGGTTCTGGTTTCTGTTTGTCCCACCATCTTATAATTATACTCATAGATCACTCTGTATTGATTTGCTAATTCTTCCACTAAGACACCCACGGTAATTTTTTATCTTTAAAGGCATAATTCACCATTTGCAGATGAAACAAAAACTCAGCATTAGTGCCTTGACATAGTTCTAGAATGTGAGTTAGGGGCCCAGAAAACCACTGTAAAAATTTGAATCCGTATAATCGATGTTAAGTATTGTTAAATACACAAAATGTGAACAATAGTTATGATAAAAATGTTTCCAGACTAAACCGTCTACAGTTCTGGTTTGTTAATAAAAATACTGGTATCTCCTAATATATATGAGGCTTTATTGCGAACATTTCATATGGCAGGATGTTTTGTGATACAATAGACCTACTCATATGCATCAAATGTGATATCTTGAACATTTTTAAAATCACTGTTCCAAAAGGTAAACAAGACCTTTAATTTATAACGTTGGTCTCAATGTTTTAGGAGAAGAACTCGATAGAGAGTATGCTATTTTGCTGAGTTTTGTTTTTTTTTAAAGAAAAGAGCCATTGCGTAAATCTGATATTGTGTCTCCCTAATTCAGTTCTATTTCATAATTGATATACATAGAATCCTAAGTACAGCCGTATATCTTGATAAACGCATTCATGTTGTTCGCATATCCAAATCTAGTTCTATTTCATAAATTGATAAACATAGAATGATAATTGCATCCCGCGTGTTATGATAAACCGTGCATGTCATTCAGATTTCCTCGTGATTACCTTCACATTATAGCCGCCGACAACTTCGCGCGCACTTGTTGATATTGCGAACCATGCTTCAAATCTCAACGTTTAACATCATTAGGATTACAAGTCCATCAACATCATCTTACCTGCCGACGTCATGATGAGCGGGTCTTTGACGAGCTGGTAGACGGGCGCTGGGTCGGGACTGTCGTTGCGAGCTTTGGGCGATATGCAGAGAACTTCCAGTACTGTGTATAAGTCGACATGTGTATAAGTGTCATGAAATATCGGTATATACCAGGCGCGTACAAAATGAAATTGCGTAGAAATGGCTTACATGAAAGACCTATATTCGCGGATGTCGTGTCATCAAACAAAATGTTTGAGACCTGGTTTTGTGTATAGGGGCTTTCCTCGTGGTTGCATTGATGCTCAGAAATACTGCAAAATTCAAAAGCAATAATTACACTCGGCTATTGCAACTATCATAGTAAGTAATCTATAAGGCTGACATCTATCCGGTTTCGTTAGCTAGTAAAATGCATTTCGAACATTCCTCTAGGTTTCGCAGTTTCTCTTTCAGATGGTATTGGATGATTATGATAAGAAAAAAACTAATGCAACTTTAACATTTTTCTCCGAGGACGTTGTGCCCTTTAGACAACTGTTTTTTGTTGACATAGGTTTTTGTTTAATTTTGTTCTGTTCTGTTTTTGAATACGGGCAATTGATAATGTATTATTTCCTTAAGTTTATTTCCAACGCAGTTGTTTGGAAAGCTCTCTGAAAACTCTTTGAAAACTTACTATCATAATCGTTATCATGATTGTCATTTGTCTTATTATCATTATCATTACTTTCATCATCATTGATCTCACTTTAACTATCATTGTTGTAATGATAATGATGAACCTATTTACACAGGTCAGCAAGCTCAATGTTGCTGCCACTGTTCCCAAAAGAGGGCCATAAGTTAACATCAAAACATTTTTGGACACCGGTTTTATAATCTGGGCCAGAAGGAGCATCCTGGAAAACAGTATCTTGTCCACAGATGCACGCACCGTGCGGGATTCAAATATTATATAGATGATTAATTGTACGTGTGCACCATAAAGCTCCATAAGCAGTACCACTCTTTACAAGACCAAGGTCATCTAAGGAGTACTAGCATCTGTTTTGTTTGTTTGTTTGTTTGTTTGTTTGTTTGTTTGTTTGTTTGTTTGTTTGTTTTTGTGCTTAGTTGGTGATTTTCTTTTGATGCTCACCTGCTAGCAAAGAGGCAAATCCCGCTAGAATAAGAAAGGGCGTAGCCTGGCCCAGGAAAGAGTAGGTCACCGAGCCAAACGGAGGTCCGGCTGCACGGTACGGTGGAAGGGAAGAACAAAAGTAGTCCACTCTAGTGCTGGTTCCACGATGAGAACGGTTATTCAAGTTTTATCGTCACAGGCGAATTAATAACGTTACAAATGTGCCTAAGACCATGTGCCTATCGTTCCTAAAATGACTGCTGAGATGACAGGGGATAAATTAGTGGACATACAGTGAAGAAGAGAGGGGCATTCTTTTGCTACGAAATCAGTTCCGAAAGGAATGATAACGCTAGTATAACAGCAAAAGAATACGCCCCCCCCCCATTTCAACTTCCCACTTATCTACTACATTCTCTACAGTACTCTAGCTCTCTTCTCCTCTTCCTCTCGTTGGTTTTAAAACACTGAGCCAGTTTACAGCAAAAGAATACTCATTTTTTTTCAACAATAAACTTATCTATTCTCTTTAAGCTCTCACCTCTTCTCTGTTACTATCTATACTATTACACTTACCATGAACAGTTTCACAAATCACACTTCCGTTAACATTCATCATTATTTTCAATTTTGAAACACAAATTGCCATAACTTCTTTATACCTGCAAGTCTTCTCAAAAGCGAACCAATCATTACATCTCACATTAAAAAACCCACCAAAAACACATTCTTTTGGTGTTAGAATTCCCTTTAATCTAATACTAGTACATGTAATCTTCACACGTTGGAGAATGGTCATCCTATCTTATATATAGAGAGAGTGACTTCCCGATCCTCAATGAGAGGATAATCCTATATGTATACTTGCACACGTCATCAGCTTATCTCAACATTATCTGACCCATGTAATCCTTTCCGAACATAATGACTCACGAAATAAACCCAACCCCATTAACACGCCCCCATCTAAACATACCCAGAGATCCGAAGGCAAAGGCGCTGATCGCCACTCCCAGGGCAAACCCTCTCTTCTCTTCATCATCGGCATAGCTGTACGCCAGCACACCCAGACCTATAGAGAGAGAAGGAATAGAAAGAGAGAGGCATATCATGAGAGAGAATGTGTATGTGTTTCTGTGAGGGAGAGATATAGAGACAGAAAGAGAGGTAGAGGCGAAGACAGGTATAGTTTTATAGAGAAATATGAAGGCAGAGAAACATATATAAAATATGAGAAATGATGTGCTTTACTGAGGGGGAAATATATAGACAGAAAGACCAGGTAGTGAGGTAGAGAGAAAAAAAAATAGAGAGATATTAAGGTAGAGAAATAATGTTTCGGTGTGAGAGGGAAATATATACGGAGAGAAAGAGAGGTAGAGAAAGAGACAGGTAGAGAGATATGAAGGCAGAGAAAAGATGTAATATGAGAGAATGTGTTTGGGTGTGTGAGAGGGAGAGGTATATATAGAGGAAGAGAGGTAGAGAAGGAGACATTTAGAAAGAGAGAGAGAAGGAGGTATAGATACAGAGAAATTATATTGGGATATAATGATATTATGTGAGGGAGAGATACAAAAAGGAGGAAGATAGAGACAAGAAGTAATATGAGAATATGTGTGTGTTCGTGCGTTTGAGAGAGGGTTATAAAGAAAGAGAAAAGATATGAGACAAAATGTGTGTGTGTGTGCGTGTGTATGAGCGCGTGTGCGTGTGTGTGTAGACGAAAAAGAATCTACCAAAAAAACTACAATTTAACACAGCTTTTGCTCACGAGAATGGCGAAAGGAAGAGATATCAGAAAGTCTTTTTATGAAGTTACATTTCTTATGAAATGTACAAGATATTGAAGCTTACAAAAAAAAAAATCTTTTACATTTGTTAGTCAGCGAAGGGTTGTGATTGTTATTATATTATTGTTGTTATTGCTGTTGTTGTTGTTTTGTTGTTGTTTAAATTTCCGAGTGATTTTTTTTTCCACAAAGCAAGACTAGGTTTGATTCGCCTCCAGTAGAGCCAAGGGCAGCTGCTTTGTACGCCATTACGTCATTAGGGAGAACAAAGTACTATCATTTTATGATGCACTGAAATAATAATTTTACACCTCTGTTAGTTTAGATGACATAGACAAGAGGGGTGTTATATATATATATATATATATATATATATATAAGTTAACGAATCAGTAGAAGAAGAACGCCGTAAAAAAAAATAATAAATCCTAGATCTTGAAGATCTTAAGAACGGAGCATAGCTCTCAAATACTGAAAGGCAAGGTCACACTCTTCATCAGTGCCCATGGTGTGACAAAAGATCTTAATCAAACCCGTTTCTGAAACAGACATGAAAACACGTCTGATCATGGGCATGATCAGACGTGATCAGACGTGATCAGACGTGATCAGACGTGATCAGACGTGTTTTCATGTCTGTTTCAGAAACGGGTTTGATTAAGATCTTTTGTCACACCATGGGCACTGATGAAGAGTGTGACCTTGCCTTTCAGTATTTGAGAGCTATGCTCCGTTCTTAAGATCTTCAAGATCTAGGATTTATTATTTTTTTTTTACGGCGTTCTTCTTCTACTGATTCGTTAACTTATTATCATCAAGATGCCGAGCAGACCAATTTTCTTATTACGTTTCTGTACTGTATATATATATATATATATATATATATATCATTTGTGTGTGTGTGTGTGTTTCGTCGCCATATTCATTTGTAGAAACAGCTTCGGCATGCTTGAAAGCTTTTGAAAATTATGTATTGATGAGGAAAAACAATACTGTATATTCTCTCCAATAAATCATGATACCTAACAAGTACTTGATATTTAAGGGTGAAGACACCCCAATTTGTCATCGACCGATTAAGAAAGGCACTTAAACGTTTTGGTGATGACGCGAATGGGCATAAAATCTGGAACACGAGAATCGTTTGAAATCTGTCAAAGGATGAGGGCACGCTACTTTCTGGCCATTACTGACAAACATTCAATTCAGCGTAGCTTAACCATGACGGCAAATGCAATATCACACCCGGCGGTACCATTTGAAATCAATTAACGTCGCTGGAGTCCAACAGTTAGCGGGCAAAAGACGAATGACATCGGGGTCTCGAATTGTAAAAGTGCACGGCGACCGAATTCAAGAAGCCCTACGAGTTAACGACCCATAAACGCGTATATTGATTCTTCGCTACTCACTAACAGGGTGCAATTACATCGTAAACTCGAAGAAGTATCATCAATTCATGGAGCTGCTACCATGATCAATTCGAAAAAGGTGTGAAATGTGAAGAAGGTGAGACGCCTTTATAGCGATTGATACACGCCACTGAATCTATTCATTATGTAAGAAGACAAGCTATAAATGCACGTGGGTCGTAAGCACATCCTCTATAATAACCAAGGCTATACCAAGGAGGTGGCTAGTATACTGAATACAAGGCTCTCCTCGTATACCTTGAGAATTAGACTGAATAAGACTCAATGGTGTGTTTTTTTAATGAACAATTCAAATATTTTTATGTATGATGTTTGTATAATTAATGATTATTTTGATTTCTATATTGATCTTGATTTGAATAGAAGATAATATTGAATATCATTATTGTTATAACAAGACGATATAACCCCTCCCCCCTCCCTCTTTTCTATCGTGTTTTTTTTTCTCTCTCTTCTTTTTCTTCTTCTTCTTCTTCTGGTCCCCATGGAAGACCAGTGACTCTACAACAGTGTCGCTGAATATGGGTTTTCCATCCGTTTTCCTCTATCTCATTTACTTACTTTGTCTTTGTTATCATTGTTTAGGTTCTCTGTTTGTAAACTTATACTCTTATTGTTTAATGATATCATTTTTGTATATGTTTGTATAACATTGCATTTCTGTAAACTCTGTATATTTGCAAAGTTATTTCATTTGTATGCCTTTTTATGACGGGAATAAAACCAATCCAAACCAAACCAACCTTCTTCATCTATAGTGAGCAATCCGATAGAAGACTTGCGAACGTCAGAGAATTTCATTTCAATGATTTTTTTCCACAGAACATAACATGATACACGAAGATTACACATGATCTTGAGTACGCAATAGTTGACTTTGCGATGAAAATTAGCAGTAGAAAAAATCAAAAGCATGTACATGTATATATACAGTAGTTTCAAACCTAAGTCGTTAATTATCCATGTTCTGAAGGGGGAAAAAGAAATGAGGGGTCCACCAAAAAGCAAAGCTTGTACACTGTGGACAACTCGTACAATCGGCGCAAAAAAAAACCCCTTACAAATGGATAATATAAAGTAATTCAAAACAGACAGAACAGAAAAGACAAACATAAATAAAAGCACAAATAAACATAAAAACAGGACACAAATACAAATTAGTACGACATAGAGTAGGAAAAAAAAAGAACATCGTATATAAGCATGATTCGGACAACAACTAAATTTTGAGATGGAAGAAAAAATATAACTCTATACCGTGTATCCACCACTACTATACCTACGACTATGCAATAACTGTTCATAGCAGTTTCAAGAGGAAACTAACGGCCTCTTTTTTCCCCTCATCCTACGAACCATATGAAAAATCTGGATATAGATTACTCAAAAGTGCCCAAGAGAGTAATTCATGGAAAAAGGCGTCTAAGCATAAGCTATATGTGATGCAAGTGGAAGTATTCTTGTCTAGAAATCGGACTGAAAGATAAATAACAAGAGAAAATGATGACCGATTTAGCTTTGAGGATTCTTTTAAAATATTACAACTGACTAATTCACCGAGGGCAAACATATGTTAAACAATGACATGTTTGGCATATTTCTTTATCACGTTGTCCGCCATGTGGCAGTGGTCTACCACGTGGTAACAATCCCATTATTATAAAATACGACGAGATCGATCGAAATATCGACACTCTGACACTATAGGCATGGTATATAGTGTACCTTTTCTTGATTCAACTATGCAAGTTCTATTGACGAATTTCCTCTCAGACATATACTAGTAATTATGCACATAAGTGTTACACATTCCGGAATATACTGTATAGGACAGTTCTAGGTGAGCTCGTTATAGTACCTCCTTAGTATATCTAAAGGCATCGAGACACAGGTTACATGAATACCTGTGCAAAAAAATAAGTGTAAATAGGTAATTAAAGAATCTGTCTGATGTGTACTTACATAATGAATATCACACAAATACATATTGTTGTTATGTACATGTATACAAAAACCACTGTGTATATATTCAAATGTTTACGTATCACATTAGCAACCACGGCTGCAACGCACTGTGTGTGAGGGGAAAGTGTGTATGTGCTCAAAGAAAGGAAAAAAGGAGAAGTATTTCTTAAGTGTATACAAACAGTTCTTTTGTAAATCCAGTCGCAAAGCGTAATGGGTGCGTCGTTAAGTCTCTCTTCCTCCCCCCCCCCCCCTCTTATTGATGTGCATTACAGAAAAGCTGACAAAACGCAATACTCTTGACATTGTCTGCTAGCATGAAAGGCAATCGTTTTCTGTTACAGTGGAATGAAACGTCACGCAGTGCATGCAATGGAGGGGAAAAAAACACATTTTCTTTGCATGTCACATCAAGAGGTTACAAGGCTCGAATCCCCTTTTCTCCTGCGACGCCAAATGGCAAGAACGGAATGGAGGTTTAAGCGTGTTGCTAATGCTCTATATGCTGACGATTTTTAGCGGCTCTGGAGGTTATTGAGTATTACAGTCACGTGATAATGGTAGCTGTATTAGAAAGAAATGATAGTGGTGGCGGTGGTTGAAATAGGTGATTGTGTAAGTGATGATGATTGTGGTGGTGTTAGGCCTTGTTAAGAGCTCGAGTGTCGTGGTAGTGGTGGTTGGTGATCGTAGAAGTGATGATGGTGGTAGCGGTTATGCAAGTGGTTGGTG
This sequence comes from Diadema antillarum, assembly GCF_040938485.1. Lineage (NCBI taxonomy): Eukaryota > Metazoa > Echinodermata > Echinoidea > Diadematoida > Diadematidae > Diadema > Diadema antillarum. The sequence continues at coordinate 134,817 of NW_027270997.1, read as the reverse complement.
ACGTTGGTGGTGAAGGTGGTATAGTTGTTGGTTTGGTGGTAGCAATCATGGTGGCGATGGTAATGGAAATATGGATGATAGCATAGTAGAAAAAGATGTGGTGATTTTAGTGGTGATGCTATAGTGCTGGATAATAGTGGCTAACACTATTAGTGGCGGAAGAACTATTGGTGGTCTGAGACAGTGGTAGCACTAGTGATGTTCGTGGTGGTGTTAATGTGATGTTGGTTGTGGCGGGGACATCAGCAATGGTGCTGGTTGTGGTGTTGGCGCTTGTGGCGGTGTCACCTGTAATGGTTATGCGATGGTTGTATACAGATGGGAGGTGTTTGTTGGAATAATGATTGGGCGTGGCGGTGTGGTCAGAGGTGCAAGCAGCTACTATACATTGTGATGTACAACAGAAACAGGTGTTTCAGAATCAGGAATTGTAATACTGATCACTTTATGGCAGAGGTCACGGTAGATTTCAATGACGATTTACAGAATGGTGCGGATTGGAAGGAAAAATCAGTTGAAGTAATAATTTGAAAGGGAAAATTCCCTCAATCGATGAAGCCCAGGACTGCTAGAGGTTTATGTTTTCAATCGTTTAGGGAAACGATTACGATCAATGATAACACGCAGTCTCATATGGATGTATACTGATACATGCATGCATGCATGTATGTATGTATGTATGTATGTATGCATGTATAATGTATGCCTATAATTACATGCATTTATTATATAGTACATTACATGACGACAAGAGACATTAATCTAAATCTTTATCTGACCTGCAATTTCTATGGCGGTGGCTGCCACTCCGTGCAATAGACGGGCGATGAGAAACACGACGTATGACTGGCCAAAGGCGTATGCTGAAAGAACAACAGTAAACATTCAGATACATGCATTGTTATCATACATAATCATCATGTGAAGGCTGGTGGTTTGTGTAAAGGAATGGAGCTTTCTATGTTCCATTGCTTTATGTTCCTACATCCCTAAACGAATGAAGGAGAATTTGATATCCCCGCTATTTGGAATGTATATATTAAATTTTCAGCATGTTCGTGTCTCCAAAGAAATAAACCAAATCAAGATCCTTACATGCATACCATGCTTACTGTCTGGATAACGGTTATATATCATTATAATTTTTCTTATTATTTTTTTTTTTTTTACTGTCTGGTCACGATTGTTTTTTCGGAATTGACAGAGACTACGACATGGACGTAAGCGACTAACTTTGAGACCTATTCCCCGAGAAGCAGCGGTGAGGAATACGAGGCAACCATGAGACCGTTTTCTTAATGAGACATATCACTCAGTGATGTTAAAACCTCTGGAATTAATTGGTCCCGACGCAATTCTGTGATAGCGTTTACATTAGTTATGATAACCCTTGTCAGTTAATTTGTGTCTGATCTACCGGGTTAGGGAAACAGAAAACAAACAAAAAATAGATAAAAACGAACAAAAACTTCAACTTCCAACCAGAAAAAAACCCGATACTGTATGTACAATTTACTTATAATGTCAGTATAATAAAACATGATTGTTTGAATAGTAGTACATCATAATGCTCACGGCTGCATAATCAGACATTATCTATGGAAAAACGCCTGAATTATAACTCCTCCCACCACCATCCCCACTCCCATCCCCCCCCCCAAAAAAAAAAATGGCAAGAGCACTAATTGAACAGAGTATTTCGTGTACGCCCAATTAGGTGTCATGCTGTACGATATGCATACCATGTTTGTATGTTTCTGCGTGTACTATGAATATATGATATACATTTATACATTTTATATCCTGGCGTATGAATACATGTATTCATATACCAGTGCTCGGTATAGTGTGTGGACAAGTAACTGTCTTACGGTACGCAATTTCCATGTACACGTTTACATTTATTATTCATTACAAGATGAGTCAAGTCCATAGAATGTTACTTGCTGAAACAAATATTGGAGAGATTTTGGGGAGATGGTCACTTTTGCGGGGACCAAAATCATCAGAAATAACTAAACCCAAAAGTCAGCTGTAGTTACTAAACTACTCCAGTTAAAGACGAAGGGTAAAAAAAAAATGTAAGGCGATATAGGGACTCTGTGCTATGAGTGCACGCCAAATAATGTCTGTATTCAACCCCAACGCAATCTTATTAAGTTGGTCTGGTTTCTGTCTTTGTCCGTCTGTTTGTCCGTCTGCTTGTCTCTGTCTGTCTTTAGTACGTGGGCAGACATATGAGGTTACTCCTGTCAAGTGGATCCTTTGTGCCTATCACAACGACAAATATTGATCCGCTTTGGATGTTCAAATATTCGAAGACCAGAGCAAAGGGGAAGAAATCCCGATGCGATTTGTCTTTCAGCCTGATATTGCAGCGAGCTTGAGATTTCTTGGGTAGTTTTTATTACCCCACGACAAAGACTCCAATATCCATCCAGGATTTGAATGTTAACTCTTTCAGTACCATCGGCAACATAGGCCTATTCATATACAAAGTCAGCAGGACTTATAAGACTCGTGGTCCCAAGTTGGTTTCCAAGACTTCTTCCTCTTTTTTTTCCCTCTCCTATAGTATTTATAATGCTTTAATTAATTTTTCTATTGATGTTATTATTCCAGAGGGGCCCACATTCTACAAGCTCTGTCTTTTTAGTGGGTCTCTCCATTTTTCGCACTTTAAGCAAAGTTATACATGTACTATATTTCGATCACTTCTGTTTTTTTTTATTACAATGTATAATTACTATGTGGTCCTCCTCAATTGTTTTATATTCTTTTCGATACATAATGTTCTGTTTACCTTATTCTCTGTTGTCAAAAGAAGTGTAACTTATATGTTTTGTCGAAAAATGAAATAAACTTTGAATTGAAATTGAATTGAATTGAAAATCGCGTTACGATTAAAAAGTGATTACGATTCGATCAGTTACGTTGATAACGCTCTCCATTATTTATTATACAAAAGCAAAGACAGCAAAAACTCGAGGCAAAATCTTTCCCTAAACATTAGCAGCTTTTGCCCAAAATCAGATATTCCAAATACAGTTTTTTTTTTCTTTCAGGATACATTCCATTGATTTAAAACTGTTTAGAAATAATTTCGGTAATTCAAAATGAACTCATCTCCTTAGACGTTAGACGTAACGATATTGGTGCATAGCATTCGTATCAATCGGCAATGTTTAATCTTTTATTTCATTATGCTGCGCCCAAGACACACATACACATACTCTAGAGTATACAATAAAGTTATGAATGATGATTGGAAGGATAACTTGAATAGTATGTATAGGCGTGCATAAGGTATAAGGTTTCGACAGCACGTGGTCACAGAACAAATACATCAGCGGTTGTATTTGTGTTGGGTGTTATGGTCTTCGGCTAGATACGTACCTACCTTTTGTTGACCCGTCTAACCGGTGCACCGGACCCGCAAAATACCTCACATTGTTGTGGAGGATTTTTTGCCCAGTAGCAGAGAAAACAAATAGCAAACTCAAACTTCTCTTCCAAACAAAATCAAATTCGTTAAATGATTCGTAACAGATATGTGACATATTTTGAAATACTTGTATAGATCTGCTTTAAAGGGATTGTATAGTTTTAGTTCAGATAAAGATTCAGGTCTTAACATTTTGCGAGATAATTAGAAAGTAATATTGAAGACCATGCAATCCTAAGGGGGAATTGAAAGTTATTTGATAAAAATCAATTTTGACTTGGCTCAGATATCAAAAAAATAAAGTAATAAACTTTTCATTCCTCATAGAATTGTATGCTCTTTAATATGGTTTCTAATAATCTCACAAAAAGTTAAAACCTGAATCCCCACCACAACTAACACTATACCATCCCTTTAAGAAGTCAACTGAAATCATGTGCTGCAATGGGTCTCTCTCCCTCCCTCTCTCTCTCTCTCTCTCTCTCTCTCTCGCTCTCTTTCAGTTCCAACCATGTTATACAATATACAAATGTGAAATATGTGTATATGTATGCATATACAGTATATATTATGTATATAAAAATATACTTATATATAATATATGTATATATATATATATATATATATATATATATATATGTGTGTGTGTGTGTATATATATATGTATAAGTATATGTACATGTAAACATATATGTGTACGCATATGTATAGGTATATGTGTATATATAATTTACTCCTGAGTATACAACGATAATTACATTACTTTGATTGTGATCAGTAATGAATGAATATGACTCACCCAAGCACGAACCAATCAAGATAATTGTACTGCCAAAGAGGGGGAAGAAATAGCCAATCCTGTGCGTGATCAAAATGAAACAAATCACAAAATATAATTCCGGTAGTTTTATTGAGTGTTAATCTGGTCGCCCCTATTTCATGCTAACCCAATACGCTCACCATGCAGTGAACATTTTAAACACATTAAATATGATATATACTGTAATATTCGTCAAAATGAAGATCCACCTAGTTTCAAAGCCTGCAGCAATGTCGTCAGTGTCGATGCACAATTTTGTCTGGCATTTCCGAATCCTGCGAAGCCGAATATTCAATCAGTGCAAATAATACATCTGCGACCTTCGCAAGACTATAAAATATTCATCGCTGTGTAGAACTGGCAAATGCCACTATACCAGTGTATACCTTGCCTATGATATAGAACAGAGAACGAATCTCGTCAGAGCTTGTATCGTGCTCACTTCATCAGTTCATTCCTTGTCACAGAAGATTATAGCGTGATTTCAATTGATACTTCGTTTATTTGAATTTATTTGATTCTTATCTCTTTTCAAACATTGCACGCATACATACGTAATTTGATACATTCTACAGCTTGAACACCGTTTGCATTTTGGAAATCGTGTGATTACGTATTGGAGGAAATAGGATGGTTTTTAGGTATAATATTATATGTATGTGTATGTATACATTATACACCTCTGGCATATTTACCGGGCACCGATCCGATAATGATCATTACAGAGTATTATACTTTCGCATACCATAATAACCAGTATTTCAAGAAAAATCTTCACAATAATAACATATAATGCATAATATACATTTACATGTATATACCTCTTGGAATTTTCCACGTGTTGGACTTCGAATGTTATTAGAAGAAGAAGAAGAAGAAGAAGAAGAAGAAGAAGAAGAAGAAGAAGAAGAAGGAGTGTCGAGTACGCCATTTGTAGTTACAACAAGGTTTTTATTAACAAAATTTTCGGCCCGCCTCGGTTCTTCATCAGCGTACATATAAATATATAAATATATATAGGCGTAAGATAGTATAGTATTCCACGGGAGACGTAGCTTCTTCTTCCTATTTCCTTTATTTTGTGTTCGAGCTTTCGGCCGTGTCGGCCTTCATCAGGATCTATACAAGCAAACAAAATAACAAATGTGCCACTCCCAGTGATTTAACGCGACTTGTGGGTGTTCTTTATATTTACACACGCCATGATATGGTACTTTGTAGCTATTGTATGTTATTTCACATACATGTAAGTCGTGTTATAGCTATCAATGGCAGTGGCACATTTGTCATTTTGTTTACCGAAAGCTCGAACACGAAATAAAGGTAATAGGAAGAAGAAGCTACGTCTCCCGTGGAATACTAATTATACTGTCTTACGCCTATATAATGTCTCCACGACCAGGAGGTTTAAACGTTGGCACAACATTTCTTGCATATATATATATATATATATATATATATATATGCAAAGAAATATCTAAACACATATTGGGTACATCAGGTTAGCAATGACAACGCGATATGAATTTGCCCATCATCAGACTATAACTGACACATCACTTAAACAAAATGTACATACAGGATTTAATACGCAGACCAATCGTGATGAGGAGAATTTGCCAAGTAAAATTTGTTCAAGATGTTTACAGGCTCTTCGTTCTCACGTCACTTGGAAATTCCATACCTCATGGTAATTTGAATGCCGTGAACGAAGTGCAAACTTCATGTCACAGCGTATGGGTTGCTGGGAGAGTTGTACTCTTGCTCTGCTAATGAATGAACTTATTTCGTGAACGCGTTTCGCTACCAGGTTAGAAATTGAGGTCCCTGACGTCAAAGTTTAAAAAGAAAAAAAAATGAGAGAGAAAAAAAAATGTGTCATTGGATGGATACTCTCCTCTCCTGTGTTATTCATGTATTCCTCTTGTAGAAAAGGAAAGAAAAAAAAAACATGCTACCTGAGCAGTCATGCCTTCGTGAATGTACATGCGGACGTGACTGTTAAATTGTCCTGGGGATTAGGCGGTTACTGATTAAAATTTGCCTTGACGTAGCGGACGCCTCAGTTTCTAAAAAGTCAAGCCGCCGCAGTGTTTGCCGAAAAGTTCCAATATATCGGTCGCTGTGACGGTTCAGGCAGATTTACTTTTCAGTTCGTACGTGGGAGCGCAGTGACATTGGCCTGGTCTCATAACCACGGGCATTTTTTTCCTCCTTTGTTTACTAATTGTCTCTTTAATTGGGCGGAACTATTAGGAAGTATTCTGTAATGATCGCCTGCTACCAATAATTTCCCGCCTAAACGGTCAGAAAAAAAAAATTCCCGTGATCCCACGCCTTAAAACTTACACTTAAATGATGAATGACGGAAAAATCCAGAGTGATGTAACTTGGACGGATCTGCTTTTCTTTCTTTTTCAGATGTAATGAATGACGTTGTAATTACATCACGGCATTCGAAAGTTTGTCAGTTTTGATGAATCGTTTGAACTCTACTTCTGGCGACAAAAAGCTCGAGAATGTAACTATTTTTCATTTCATTTCATTTCATTCATTTATTTATGCACGGCACATACTTCAGCCCGTAGGCTGTTCTTCCGCAGGTCCGTGTGGATAAAAAATACAACATAGATATACATTTTATACAGAAATGATCAAAGAAACCAAACAAACAAAAACAAAACTCATACTTAAAAACCGAAAAAAAACATATAGAAAAAAAAAACCACAATAACATGTTGATGAAACTGCGGCACACATTTCGACAGAAACAAACATGATCAATCAAAGATAACCATGTACAATTATACAAATGATCGCCGTAGTTTAAAATGAAATGAGTTCAGGAGAGAGAGAGAATGAGGGAGACAGACAGAAAGAGAAACACAGAGAGAGAGAGAGAGAGAGAGAGAAAGAGAGAGGAGAGATAGGGAGAGAGAAGCACATACAAAGGGGGAAACTGAAAAAGTTGTCAATTAACAGTTTCGGTCAAGTGCGTTTTTAAAGCTTACAAACGTTGGTTTTTGTTTCAATTCCAATGGTAACTTATTCCAATGCATTGATCCAGAATATGTCAAACTTTTATGTTTGAAACAAGTCTTAATCAAAGGTAACACAAAGTTTAACGATGAATTCCTTACGTTATAGCTGAAAACTTTAAGTTGAAACATATCAAGCAAATATTTCGGACAAAACTTGTGTGCAATTTTATACATAATTTGTAGAGTATGTTTATGTCGCCTCTTATCCAGTTTATCGATGGGGAGTGCTGTGTATAATAAATCAGTGGGGAACCTAGCTTGTACGTTCAGTACTGCACGCAGTGATCTATTTTGAAGAATTTGGAGTCTTTGAATATGAGATTTCTTTATATTCCTCCACACAACATCACAGTAATCTAATTTACTTTGAATAATTGATTTATAAAACAAAAGGGCTATATCATCAGAAATAAAAGACCGAATTCGTTTCAACAAGTACAAATTTTTCACTGTACTTTTACACAAATAATCAATATGTTCATTCCAGTCAAGTGATTGGTCAACATAAACGCCAAGATATTTACAACAAGAAACTTGTTTAATGGTTGTATTGTTAATTACTATATTGATATGTTGCTTTTTAACTCGCTTATGTGAACCAATTATCATAGCTTCACATTTATTGGAATTTAGAACTAAATGATTACACTTCAGCCATTTAGATACATATTCCAAATCGGTATTAAGTTTGGCTTCAATCTGACTGATTCTCTCTCCAGAAAAATAAATACATGTGTCATCCGCGTACAACGCAACAGATGAATGCTGCAAACAATTGGGTAGGTCGTTAATGTAGATCATAAACAAAAGAGGACCGAGATTGGACCCCTGTGGGACGCCACACCTTACATTCAAAGGCTGGGATCTAACTGGGATCTATTGACGCTCTTCTCTGCAATCAAGGTGTCACTATCATTTTTTTTTCGCCCGTATGAAGTAATACGATAAACATAATCATATGCATCCCGTATCCCATAAGTTTGAATTCAAATTTCCATTGAATGCTTCTTCTCCTTTTTTTTTTGGGGGGGGGGGGGGAGCTGGAAAAGAGTGATACTTAAAGAACTGGTTTTGTCTTCAAAGAGAGGTGTCTGGTTGGTTTATTGAAGACAAGAGTTGATTCTATTACGGAACTAATACGTGTTCTGGGCCCCGTTGCATAAAGGTCGAGATCGGACATAAGTCTGAAATCAAACATAAATCTTTGAATACTCAGCTGTGATTGGCTGATACCTGACTTATATTCGATTCTTTTACTGTATATGTGATTGCATCGTTTTATGCACCAGGGCCCTGGTCATCAATTGATCTGGGATTATCGCCCTCGACAATTAACTTGACCTACTTTTTGCTCTTTTTTCGGTTGGAAATTAACTAATTCCTCTGCTATTTGCTTGACACTATATTTGACTCTCTCAGACACGCCGACATTACAATGAAAATGCATGTATTCAGTAATTGAGCCTACCTACCACTGCCTAAGATGATAAATATTTGAGTGAACTCTCCCCGTTCCTCTCATTTCTAGTTACATTTGCAGAACGATGGAATGATGTTTATCAAAGAATGAAAAGTCAAATACGATTTTTGTTAACCTTCATCAGCTGACATACATTCCTGAGCCAAATTCATTATAGTTTAACCCGCTCGTCACCAGAGGTTAAAATTTCTACGTTGAATACGAAATGCCATCTGGTGGTCGTAAGTCATGGTTATAAACATCTACTGTCGCCTTTACCATATTTATTGTGCTACAATATATGTCTACACTATATGAATTGTGTGCATGTTTTTTCATACAAAATTGGTGAGATCAATGGCACTGGCCTTAATCACGTTAACATTATGAAACATCTAAGCCTTGTAAATTAATGAACCTACCAAAGCTTTACCGCTGATAGTTTGACCTCTGACCTTTCCTTTATTGCTAGTGATTATCATTATAGGCATTAGAAATTATATATATATATATATATATATATATATATATGTATATATATATATATATATATGTGGTATATGTATATATATGTATATATATATGGTATATGTATATATATATATATATATATATATATATATATATATGTGTGTGTGTGTGTGTGTGTGTGCGCGCGCGCGCGTATGTATACATATAAACATATATACTTGTATAGCGTCGTTGGGGTTCCAAGACCTTGGATCTCAAAATTTGATGAAAATTTCTTTTTGGATTAATTGTCGGTTTATCAATTAAGTGATGCCACGTCCAAACCCTGGCTGTCTTGCCAAAAAAGGAAGCCACCACAGCATGTCAAAGGAAAGGTGATTCCATTTGATAAAGTGCTTGGGCTGCCATGTTGTTGCTCTATTTTTTTTTGTTGGGGGGGGGCGGAGGGGGAGTTCGCTCTGCTGAACATTCGACATTTTTAGATACGAGATTTTGTCACCCAAACAGATACATTATGCATACGTGACCTATACAATATCATAATTCATGATGGCGTCTCACCATTCTGTGAACATTCCAAGCGGCGCACTGAGGACCAGCCGCACCATGAACTTGGACGCCAGGAGCAATCCGGTCTTAGTGTTTACGTGCTGGCTGCACTCCTCCTGCTCCGCGCTCTCAAACCTGGCTCTCATCACCGACACGTTCACTCCGTTGCCATGGTGACCAGTGAAATTTGCCGCATCCCTTTCGCGTGGGTCGTACCAGGAGTATTCCTCCAGAATCTCGGCGGCATTGTCCTCGTCGTACCAGGAGTAGTCCTGGAGCCGTGCCGGCGGCACCAGCTCTGAGCGGCCGTATGGTTGGTAGAGAGGTCCATAGTGTGCGGATGAATCACCGGCAGCAGTCGTATTTCCACAATATGATTTCATGAACAGATCCGGAATGATTGGAACTGTGGTTTGAGAGGACATAATTCAATGAGCTAATAAACATAATAATTTTTCTCTGAAGTCAGAAAGTCTTGCCATGAAACAATGAGCGCGAAATAAGTTGAGGATTAAATATATTCCGGGAATCTCATAAAGTCAAACACAATTTGAATAGTTTTCTTGCTTTTCTTATGGCTACCATCCCTTCAAGGAATGATACGATTTTAGATAGATTTCTTCTTCAACTAGAAAAAGAAGAAGAAGAAAGAATCTGCGCAATGTGAGAGTTACAGCCAAGGCAGTGTAAGAGCAAACACACAGTCCATGATTCACTTTTTTGATGCGCCATTCTAGGGTGACAGAATTTTGATTCGTTAGGCCATATTTGACATGTTTGACCCACATTATTGAGATATTTATTGATGTAAAAAGAAAAGAACGCGCGCACACACACACACACACACACACACATACAAAAAAAACAAAGAAGCATACCGACTACGGTCATCAACGTTTCGTCCAGAAAGAAAAAAAAACAAAGAAGCATACCGACTACGGTCATCAACGTTTCGTCCAGAAAGAGGGCGAGCAGGATGACGACCAGGATCACGGACCTCGACGACCTCAGCTTCGACGTCGCGCTCGACATCCACGGCGCCATCGGTATGGACTATGATTTGGTTCACGTCCTAGAACCCGTTATCAGTTCTTTAACAGCGGAACGGTTGCCTGCGTATGAAAAGGAAGCGGTCCTCTAAATATGATAAAGGGATTGGATCAACTCCACTTAGTGAAGAGGAAATTAGACCAGAGCATCCTACGCTCGGCAACATGTGCTGTTAACAAATCGTGTTCTAAAGAACGTGTATTGTGTTGTAGTTTGCCTTTAGATCACGTTTAGATGATCTCAGAAAAAAGGCGAGATCTTTACCACCTCATAGTGGGGGCGCTGTGGCATAGTGGATAAGACTCTCGACTTCCAATCGCAGGACCCGAGTTCGAATCCCTCCCAGTGCTTACGTCCTTGGTCAAGATGTTTTTACCCACAATGTCCCTCTCGACCCAGGTGTATAAATGGGTACCTGGCAACGCTGGGGTAATATTAATGGCAGGGCCCTCTGGTAGAGCAGTGGCAACACTGAAGAGGCTACCCTGGATAAATAAGACCTTATTGTTATTATCATTATTAAATAATTCTCGAGTTTGAGTTATACTGTCTGAGAGATAGTTTAAATGGCTGCTTTGACCATTTTGCTCAGTGTCTAACATGCATAAACGCGTTAATGTATGAATATGACATCAGATTATAATAGATTATACTACAGTCATTGTTCAAATCATAGGTTATAATTGTCTCAATTATAGTCTAGCTCCGACGGAGGCTTGTGACTGATATTTTTTTTTTTATTATCCCTATGTACAGCGGTCTTATGTGTAAACCTGGAGAATGCAAATCCCTAAAAGGTATACTAGTAGTTCTAAGCCCACACATTACCGCGCCCGTGTACACACAGAGACACAAACGCATAACATAATTCATGTAACCTTATTGCATTCCTGAGTATATTGAATAGTCTATAGAGATACTGGTTGGTGATTGGTCACAATGTATTCACGAGACTAACGTAGCAAGGACTGGAATCGTTTTATTGCGAACAGTGCCGTCACGTCAGGTAACATAATTCCGAAATTTGACCGGCTGCTGATGGGCTTGGAATGAAAGGATGTGTATTTATGCGGACCATACGATATAACAAATATTGTGTTGTTTATTGTTGTAATATAACGCTTGACAGCCCATTGGGAGTTATATTTTTTCGTCGATAAATGAGACATTTTTTTTTTTTTTTTGGGGGGGGGGGGAACATAATTCCAGCGGCTATGTCGAGTTGTGTGATATTAAACTTAAAAAAAATCAAGTGTATGTATGATATCAGATCGCATTATATTGTATCATACAATATCAAATCAACCTACAGTTTATCATAATCATTTTATTTTGTTATATCATAATATCGTCGGCTTTATGCCTAAAGGGTCGTAAAGAACTTCCACCGTTATGCCAAAAGGGCACTTAAAGCAGTGTACAAAGTCCATGTCGTTAAGGGCCTTTTTGCATAACAGTGAAAGTGGTTTAAGGCCCTTTTATTTGGCATAAGACCGACGATATAGTATGAAAGATTCCACATTATAGTTATGGGCCGACAATGATAATAGTATACTGTGGTATGACCATGTGATATCATGTCAATATGCACTCAAAACAGTATAATAATTATATTAGTCTTCACAGTCCCGCACTGTCATCATTTCCGCTGATATTACTGCACTGCATATTGTGTGTACATGGGAGTACCGATAAAGCATACACTTCGCTGAAATTGAATTCAACTGATCTTTCTGTGAGTCTATCTCTCGCACAGAGATACCGTGATAAATTACAATAGAATTTGACGCCGACAGCTGACATTGACGCACATACCAAAACGTGTGAAGAGCGCTCTGCCGCGTCAAAATTTACACTTTCTTCTTCAGTGGAACCATCTCCAATAAGCAATTATTTCAACTGAACGGTAATTTCCACAAATAATTTCACTCGAAGTTTTTCAGTAGCACGCTCTTCAGTTACGGAGGAAATCTGCAAGCACAAGACGGCATTATGTAAGCGGGATATTAAAACGTCTGTCTACATTGCAAGGTCAAGTCTGTTCCGCAAAACTGAACAAGAAATTTTAAAAGGGAAAACGCAACATTACATTTAAACGGCATGACATTATCACCTCATCCAATTTGTATGATATGTGATTGCTGGAATTATCACTGATGAAAGTTCAGCGACCTTCACATTTTTGATCCGATAAAACCAGAAATTTCTTTTCGATTTGCATTATTCATCAAAGTCAATTTGACCTTAAAAGGATCGTATAGTTTTGGTTGAGACCTAATTTCAGGTTTTTAACATTTTTTGGTGAGATAATGAGATACCTCTTATGAAATATAAAAGAGCATGTAATTCAAAGTTTATTTGATGGAAATTGGTTTTGAAATGGCTGAGATATCCTAAAAAGAGCGATTCTTATAAAGTGTGGGACCCACACTTTATCAAAATTGCTTTTTTTACTTTGTTTTTGGATGTTTCAGTCATTCCAAACCCGATTTCCATCAAGTAAACTTTGAATTCCTCTTAAAATGGTATGCTCTTGTACTAGATCATAAGTGTTTTCTTGGTATCTCACAAAAAGTTAAAAGCCCAATTCTCATCTCCATCAATACTGTACCATCCCTTTAAAATGACATTGCACTCAAAGGCGTGCATATGCCTCTCATCTGCCCCTTTTTTTCCAAACTCGGTCTTTATCGGCAGTTAACCCTTTGTGGGCTCTGAGTACTGATTGACACAGAAAACCTCTCAGTGTTATACACAGTCTCCAAAGTCCCGGCTACAGAAAGGTTAATGCGCGTCAAGTCTAGCTGAAGGAAGAGATGAGAAGCACACTGTTGCTATGCTTCTTTAAGCGTCCAGTGAACGATGAATGATAACGATCAAGTAAAGAAAGAATGAAGTGAACGCGACGTTAAAACGACAACATATTTCGATGTCCTATATTAACGTCACTGTGCACGTTGTTGAGGCATTTTATGCATGTGCTTGCAGTTTAATACTCCAATATCTTCATCCAGCTAACAATAGCTTCATGGCCAATGCAAGAGAGAAATGTTTATCACACTCTTTTCTCCATTTCATTGCATTCTTAGGTTTTGTATGCAATTCAGGACACAAAATTTGGACTCATCACCAAAGTCAGTTCGCAGTGTGGAAAGCAAGACCAAACTGAACTCACTTACACTCATTTGATACAGTAGTTCGTTCTAAGGAAAGTGACTTAAGTTGTATTGTAACATACTTGATATGATATAGAGGGTCGTTTGAAAAGTGATCCATACTTACTCAGATAAAAAGGACGACAGGATGTAATTCGTACCAGAAACTTAGTCATCCAAAAGTCATATCCAGTGTAATATTCTCTCGTATCATGGAGCTGAATTCAGGTTCACCTTTAATCAAAGCTATGAGTTATTACTCCCAAATTCTTTGAATATATCGTAATAAGTCATATTGTCACTTATATAAATACCCCAAGTCATACTGGTTACGGTAGCTACCACGTGAAATTCAGAGCACACTGTTTTAAACAAACATTCTACATTAACTGTATTGATTTTTGTTTGTTTTCATCAGTTTTATAGAGGAAAATCTGTCCGCTATCTCATGTCAAAAGTGACATACTAAAGAGCCTTTGATTTTCGCGTCGCAGAAAAACAGACGAATTTAAATGTACCGCGCGTGATTATGAGTCAATCTGCGAAGAAGCAGTAAAATATGAAACGCATAGTTTCACAAAGCTGCTGTGCAAGCATGTGGCCGGGCATTCAGCTACGGATAGTAAAATCGATAAACACTTGGGTGATTGTTTATCTTTGCTAACAAGCAGAAAAAAATTGTCATTTTTTTTTTATACTGAGAGGAGAAAAAACAATAATCTAATCAATATTTCCACCATGCAGCTATTGAACGTAGAACAAAGGCAAGTAAACATATACATACATTGTCCACCTCAGCAGGAATGCAAAGAATGCCTATAACTACTATAATGATCCATTACAATTAGATTCAAGAATGTGCCAATGTTTGCCAATTTTTCCTTTTTCGAACCTCTGGTTCATATAATACAATTGTAAGAGGAATTCAAGAGACTAGCAAGACAGCAGATAGCACTGCGCTTATGTGGGATTTTAGAATGAAATCCATGTGTAACTAACTGCACATGGAATGTTTTGATGTAGTTGTTAGAAAATCCAATATCTCTACATACAATCAAAGAGGTTATGTAATCCAGCATCCTTGGTAATTAATCTATGACCTATGAGTCAACATAGGGTGAACAGAGATTTAGTCCTACATAGTGGGGGATCTATAAGTATGTCATTCCTTGAAAATTACAAACCAGGAGTCCTAAATGGTCCTAAGATACGACGTTCAGTTTACACATTACCAACACGAAAAATTGTTGCAAAGCAATTATCGTGTTTGACGTACATGTAAGTTGCTCAACTGGGCCAAACCACACAAGGTCGTAATTTGGAGCTCTTCTTCTCCACGATAGTTAGTTGTATGCAGACAAGTGCAGATAGGCCTACTCAGAGATAAATGACTAGACGTATGAAGAAAAAAAGAATGATTAAACAGGATACAAATATTTCAACGTACCATCGTTGTATCGCTTGCTCCGCTTCTACGAGAAGAATAAGACGGTTGATATGATTGTTTGCGAGTATCCTTTATTCTGGTGGATCGTTTTGGCGGCGGCAGCGGCGGCGGCAGCGGGGTATACCAACAACAAGTTGTAACAGTCAAAAGCGAGGAATCAAATCCTTCAGTAACGGTTATATTCCTCAAGTCCTGTGGTCACAGCATTCCTCCATCGAGTGGAATTGCCAAGGGAAAGAGGAATGATGCAGAATTTGGGACGCGAAGTCTTCTTTGATCTTTCACTGTCGTCTGGTATAATCATATACCCTTTCTCCTGCAGAGTCATACTTTTGGGTGAAGCGCGCGCGAAGAGCTGTGAGCTACGAATAGCTTATGTCGGGCTATCAACACAGTTTGACGGAGCTTCTTGAATCGTCAGACACGCTGGGTGTGTCCGTACGTAGCGCATAATATACCCATTACGTATTGCCGCGTATCATTTTCAAAATCAGGGGGAGAAACACTTAAAACAACTATTTACCATTTGCAGATTTAAAAAAAAAACCAGCTTAGTGCTAATGGTTCTATAAAATGTGAATTAGGAATAGAAACAACCAATGTAAAAATGTTAATCAGTGTAATCAATGTTAGGTTCTGTTAAATATACAAAATGTGAACAAGAATAGAACTAGAATAAACCGTCTACAGTTATGGTTTATTGAGAAAATTAGTGACATCTCCTTATATTTGTGACTTTATTGCAAAATTTCGATATGGTCGGATGTTTTGTGATTACAACTAAACTATGCATATGGCATCAAAATGTGGTAACTCGAACATTTTTTTTAATCACTGCTCCCAATGGTCCCAGGGGCTTTAACCATGATGGTTATGCCTAAACTGCAATAGTATACTGACAGTTTACGAAAATCTATATAGACCTAAATGTTATTGCTCGGCTCTCATATATTCAAACAACTCTGAATCAAGATTTGAAATAATATATGACTATATTTGATTCTGTATCTATTACCATTTGACTCGTGTAGCTCTTTCGGTTTTGGTGTGTGTGTGTGTGTGTGTGTATGTGTTAAATTGATTTAGACCTAGTTTAGTTTAGTTATGTCTTGTTTTCATGTCGATCCAAAACGAAAGGGTGTAGTCTTGGACAACCTTCACTTAAAGAGAGGGAAAGAAAAGATAAACATGTAAAAGATACAGAAGGCAGGCAGAAAGCAGGAGTAAAAAAGAAGATAAGGCAAGCCTGGAGAACTGGAAAATTAATAAAAAAGGGGGAAGGGAATTGAAGAGAAGAGAGTGAAAGAGGGAAAGACAGCTATAAGAAATGAAGAGGAAAAATGAAAGCTAAGCAGCCAGGAACAGTATTACGAGAGCGCTGTCACGCTTGCACATACGCCGGTTTCACCAAGAACTGATCAAATTTGAGCTCGTCCGCGCGGAACAACCAGTTGACAACAGGTGTTTACCTTTCGATTTTCTCCAGAGGGGGCTAGGCAGTGCTAGGCGTACTTGTTCCGAGTGGAGGGCGGAAATCGAGCTACTCCAAGAGCCGACGTTCGAAGTGAGCGCAAACATTCGTTTCAGGATATACCCGGCAATTCACAAGATCAGCGAATCATATAGACTAGAATTATTAGGAGGGATAACGAATCACACTCGAATGGATGAATCGCTTCGATAAATACTTCACAGATCACCGGATTACGACAGGGGCTGTAGAGCAATTACTGGAAATGATTCTCCCCATCAGCAACTGCATGGGCGGTTGGATTTGAAGTATCTAACGAGCATTTCTTATCTAAGACGAACTCAAGCCACCGAGAGATGATTTTATCTTTTCTCCTGCTACCGATGATGCTAATGCTATTTGCCATTTCTTATGATGACTACGACAATAATTGTAAAGATGACGAGAATATGACATGAATCATAATAATCATCATGGTAGCGGAAGCATCAGCATCAACGGTAGAAGTGGAAGAAGTGGTGTAGCAGTTGTAGGACTACTCACTACTCGAGACAGTAGAAGTAGGGCCTATACTTTCTTTCGAAGTGATAATAAAGACAGGACATTACAACAAAAGAGTATTTACAATCTACATTGTCATCACGAATTGCGGTTTCATGTAGTTCTTGATATAGCCTGCCGTCATATTTGAACAGAATTTTCTTCCCCCTAGAAGTCAATATTTCACGTGACTAAGGAATGCAATGCGCTACCAGGAACTTGTGTATTTGAACGAAATACGGATGATTTTTTTTTTCATTACATTGCATGTACCAATTGGTTATCTTTTCTAGTGAGGTTTGGTATTGTATGGTACTGATGTTCTTGATGCATGTATATATTGCTGCGCCCATACTACATTCTATAAGTCATTCATCTATCCTTCGATCTCGTTGCTAGGATACATATTGATGCTCGTAATGCATTTTTTTTAATACTCATACTCAATAGCAGGATGAGTTGTAAATACTGCATTTTTATAAACATACACGCGTGCGAAATAATGCATGTATTGGATAAACGTTGCACAGCGTGCCCCAGAAAAAACGAAACCGAGTTTCATTGCAATTCTTTGCGATCATAATCATATATTTGCATTATGAGATAAGCACGAATGGGAAGATATACATCTCTTCTTTCATTTGATGCACAACTCATAGTTCTTAATTCATGCATGACTGAGTTAGAACAATACCTAGTAATGCCACTAAATTTTCATTTTCACGAGCAAATAGCAACTTTGAATTAGATTTTCAGGCTTTTTTCGGCAATCATTTGGAAAAAATATAATCATAGCCTTAATACCCATTCTTTTTCCTTTCATATGACATCTCATGCGTAAAAAATGATCTACGCCTGCTCGAGAAAACTTAATTTGAAAATATGCTTCCATTTTACCCAGAAAGATGGATAGTAAAATAAGGAGCCACTTTAACTTCGCGACGCCTGCCTGACTTGGCAGATAACAATGGCCTTCATGCTTCAATGAATTTACACAAACATGAAGGTAGGTGCGGGAAGGGAATGTTACCAACGATTCGTAAATAGGGACTAAAATTAGCACATGATCATGAGCTTGGCTGGCCATGCAGCAAACCACAGAGCAAAGGGTGTTCATCAGCGGAATGTTGAACCGACCGAAAAAGCCCTCTGAGCCCCCCCCCCCCCCCCCCCCCCCCCAAAAAAAAAAAAAAAAAAAGAAAAGAAAGAAAGAAAAGAAGACGACTTTCAACCCTGCATTTGTACATTTGAAATGTTAGAAGCACACGTTCAGTGATAAAAGAAAAAGTGATGTACCCCCTCTTTTTGCTTCACTTTCCCCTTCAAAAACTTCAAAACCCTGTCAATGATGAAGGATGAACCACTCGTGAGGGAAATGTGGAGAGGAATGAAAACAGTGAGATGAGTTTTAGGTATCTTCAATTATTAGTTAAGTCGCCTAGCTTACTCTAAATAAATGACAACAAAGGTCTTTCCGTCTCACACAGCATTCTCTGTAAATACCCCCCACCCCGAGCAGTATTCACTGTAGCACTGTCATTGTTTTGTGTGAATTCAATGGCAATGGTGAGCCCATTGTCTAATGCTAAGTCGGGAGAGCTGAATGTTTGTTTTTCGACAATCCGTATAAATCGGTAGAAATGAAGCATGTTTTCATGCATATTTTTCTGAAGCATGCGTTATTCATATTTGATGCATAGGGTATCATACGACAGAAGAAAATATGGATATTTAGGTTATGAACTTTGTTTTTCGAAAACGTAACGTTAAAAGTCTGAAAAATTCACTTAAAATCACCATTTGCGCTTGCAAATGAAAATTTGGTAGCACCACTGTTTGTTGTTCTAACTCAGTCATGCATGAACGATGAACATTAAGATGTACGTCAAATGAAAGAAGAAAAGTTTATCTTTCCATTGATGCATATTTCAAAAAGAAAATTTATGATTTCAATGGTAAAAAAAGTTGCAAGGAAACTCGGTTTCGTTTTTTCTGGGACACGCTGTATATTCATTTTTCGATAAGTCATTCATGCACATATGTATGAGTGTATGTACTACAGACCACTCATTGGTTCAGTTGTATCGCTACCTTAATTCACTTTGTTCTTTTTCTTTGTTCTTTTTTTTTTTTTTGGCATCAGCGTTACTGTTGTTGGTGTCATTCCTATTAAGCCATTGGCATTCCTGCCTCAATTATGAATATAAAGCTCCGTCTCAATGATTTTATGTGATTACGTTTTCCTGAATGTTGTTCCCCGATATGCTCTGTTCGTAAAGAACGAAAATAATTACTGTTAAACTTGTCTGACCTACGTTACTGCTATAAGCAGACCTCCCAACCTATCTGACATAAAAGTAGGCTGTAGGGATAAATGTTGGCTCAAAAGTAGCAAAAGAAAGAGCTGATCCCGTAAGAAAGTAAAATTATCAAAAAAGTAGGAAATTGTTCCTGAAACAAGAGCTGATGAGAATGGTCAAAATTCAGATACTTTCCTCCAAATTCAGAATGGTAAGGAGGTCTGTCTTAGCATTGCAGCCGGTGTGAAACCGAGATTGCTCTGTAGTCGTCATAATCACATTTACAGGCGATTACATGTGCGTTAATCATATTATTGTAACGTTTGGCTCATCATCAGTGGTTGTGATCATCTTCATTAAGGCAATCAAAAGCATCCTATTGTCGTGACCATCACCATCATTTTGGTACCAAACATTATTCTCGAAATAACCAAGCACCATTATACAGATCAGCAAATCATACGATAGATCGAAGTTATGAAGTCATATCACATTCACTCACACGAAAATCATCATCATTATCATCATCATTATCATCATCATTATCATCATCATCAGAAGAAGAAGAGGAAGAAGAAACAAGAGGATGAGGTTCATTCAAATCGAAAAGAAATGCAAACGTCACGGAATTCCCAGTCATATGTTTTCATGAAACAGTGAAAGGAGTTTGCCAAAATCGGTGAAAATACAGAATATCGACTACTTCAGCTCAAATTACTGCAGATTTTGTGACTTTGGAAAAAAAAAGACATTACGGCAAAGGCCGTTGTAGTTGCTCTCTCTCTACTAATTTGAAGGGATGGTATAGTTTTTGTTCAGACGGGGCTTTGGGTTTCCAACTTTGGGGGAGACAATGAGAAACCTCATTATGAAATAATTATGTAAGAGCAAGAGCATACAATTCTGAAGGGGAATTCAAAGTAAATCAGATGAAAAATGGCTTTGAAATGGCCGAGATATTCCCAAACAAATTAGTCCTATTAAAAGGTCAGACCTATCTCTTATTAGGATCATTTTGTTTTACCTTGTTTTTGGATATCTCAGCCATTTCAAAACCGATTTTCATCAAATAAACTTGTATTTCACTTACTCTCATTCATATTTCAAAGTGGTTTCTAATCATCTCACGAAAAAGTTAAAATCTGAATCGCCATCTCAACCAAAACTACTAGTATCCATCCCTTTAAACTGAACGACTTGCACTTTGCTCACACCACACAATGAAAAACACGAGGAGACACAAAAGAAGTAAATCCTCTTCAGACCATATGTTTGCTATTTAAAGAATTCATCATCCACAATCATTCTTTAATTGTGCATATAATCTTGACTCTTTTAGTCTTTTCTCTTCCTTTTTTTTTCTCTCTTTTTCTCACATGAATTTCATCCATCCTTGATCTCAAAAAAAGTATGTCAAACAAAAACACGACATTCATGGTTTTGATATCATCTTATAACAAACAACTCACGAAGGGGGGGGGGGGGGAACATCAAACTGGCCAACACATAATGAGGTCCCCTACCACCTCCACACTCGGATTGCACAGACTTAACCGGAGGATATACACTCAAGTGAAGACCAATACATTATTATCAGAATAGTACGAAACACACAAACTTGATCCACGACCGTGTACACAATTCTAGGAAATGTTGCATGCATGCATATACTTCATCACGTCTTTTCATTGCTGGAGTCAACGATTCATGACGTCATTACACAAAGATGCGGTCAATATGGTGGAAAACATGATTCAGTTTGCACTCTTAATTAGACACTCTACTACAGACTTTTTTTTCATTATCATTCAGTACAAATACTTAAGAAAGTGTTCTTATTTCTTTCCGTGGGAAAAAAAACACCACATCTCTCGAGAGGATATATTGTCGAACGAAGTAGTACATACAGATCACGCAGTCGTAAAATTGAAAGAATTCACAAACTGCAACATACACGGAGCTCTCTGTACACTGTGAACAAGAGAACTCATTCAATAAAATACACAGCTATTTATCATCTCATATACATCCATTGGTTCGTCAATAATTAATACATCTTATTCACAGAATGTACAAAAAATCAAAATAAAATCAACTCTGTTCATTAGAAATCTCTTATCAAACAACGTCTTCACTATTCTGTAATAAACTCTCCACAAGTAAACAAAGTTTTTCGCAAAAATGTAGTACAAGTAGGTAAAAGCTACTGAAGTTTGGCATACTACTACGAGATAAAAAGGAAACAAAAAACTTCTGTGACTCTTAATTACGGAGGTAATAAAATAACATCTTCAAGATACTAAGCTGCGAACCACTTTTAAACTCATTGTTTGGCATAGACTTTCATTAACAGCTTGAGCCCATACAAAAAGCAAACAAAGCATACGAAGCAAGATTTCTTTTCACACCCTATCTCAGGGTATGCACCAGAACAGTCCACACTTGTTGTTGGCTGCCTTAAAAATGGGATCTTGAGTATCACTGCAGGCAGTCTGGGACTACAGCTTTCCTTGACTGAAGAGATGCAAGAGCTAAGGAGGGGGGGGGGGGGATTGTTGTCAGAGAAACCCACTCTTAGAAAATAACTCCACAATTTCTATTTTGACTGTCCTATGGGTCTGTATCAAACTCTTATCTCACTAAATCAATGACCAAGTATTGTCAAAATTCAGAAGTAATATTTTGAACCAAATTTGGCTTTTCCTTTCATCTTTCTTCTCTACTGCTCATTAAATTAAGGCATGGGGAGAAAAAAGGCATGGCTAAAACATGACAGGACAGTGTTGTGGACATTGTTGAGAGACTTATCAGTAAACAAAACTCCTTCCAACAGCTTGCACACATTACACTGAGCAATGATTGATAACAAAAAACGTTGATCCATGGTTGGACTTCAGCACTCAAAATCCAAATTCATGATTTCCATTCCTTAAGTTTGAAGCTTCAGAAAGGGATTTCAAAAAATAAAAAATCTTCTACCTCCCCCCCCCCCCACAAAAAAAAAGCAAGCAACTAAACAAACAAATAAACAGCATTTGTATCCACAATACCAAAGCAGACAACATGCTCAACAATGATATTATATTGATGCATACTACATTTGCATTCATTGTGGTAAAAAAGCCATAACACAACAATAAAAGCTTATTTTCTGCTTGATGGGTTTCAGACGGGGGAGAGGGGTGGGGTAATCAGTGACAATATGGGTGCAAATGACCTTTGAAATAGCTCACCAGCACACAGGTGGTAAAACATCTATTCAGAATCACAGGCACGCACACGATATATGTTATATCTATTGCAGAGCTACATGTACATGTACGTCTATTAATCTGCTGTGTACTACATTGCAGACTTAGATATGTATATACTGAACTACAAGAACATTATAAGTTGCTGTTTCCATTGCTTTCTGAATCTGCATATTAAAGGGTTGTTGTCATATTTTTTTTTAGGCATAAGCATTGTGACAAGTCATTGGCAGAAATGTTAACATCATGTTAACTTTCACATCAGTGCCGGGGGATTTCCCTCACAGGTTGAGAGAAAGAAAAGAAACAATTTAGAAAAAAAAAAGAGAGTAGATATAAAAAAAAAGGGACACACATGGTTGGTGTGTTAACTAACAAAGTAGTAAGAAGTCTGCCCAACAGGCAAAGGTTTTTCCTCCACATACACACATCAACAGGGTGTGATGAACATCTACCGAAGTACCCTAGCTCCTTCCTACAAAGTCAATGCTATAACCCTAGCTCATAATCACAATGAGTGTGTACGCACAATTATCACAAATTGTGGACGAAATCGAAAACGATGATGTTAACGATACGCCAACGCAGCGCAAACGGCACTTTCCAGGAGTTCAAATCTATCCAATCAATTCTAATGTAATTATGAACTCATATGACTCATACAATGGTAGAGTGATCATGGCCTTATTAACACAAGCTAACAGATTCCCACGCCAATAATAAGCTGTTAAAGGTGTCTTGCTGTAACTATAAAAAAAAACCAACACATTTCCTGATGTTCAAATGCTACAATTTCACACAGAATATACAGTCACTTCACTATCTATGCAGACATGTATCAGATGACTCGACCTCTCAATAAACCATGTGCAAACAAACAAAAAAAAAAGAAACATGCACTGTATATCTTTTGTTTATACAGAATGTCCATTCTTTTCTTTGGCTACTCGGTATCCCCTCACAATTGTCCACAAATGAAAAAAAGAAAATGCTTTACAATTGAATACTGCAGACTATTTCCTCCTATCTAATTACATGGTACACTAGATAAATTGGCACCTATACATTTCCTTTTCAATAAGTGCAAAAATGAGGTCCAAGGTGCAACTGCATACCACATGCAAGCATTTTTGAGGCAAACATGTTCCTCAAACTAGAACACCTAACAATGAAACTTATAAGCAGGTCTATTATATGACAAATTGCGGGTCTGTGTGTCTGTGTCTGAGCAAGTGCACACTTATGCTTATGCAAACTACACAAACTGCGATATGGGCAGTGATTCAAAACAGGATGCAAGTTTTATGACCCAACATATGACACTGTATGCAATTCACCTTTTAGTACAGCAAGCTACCTCGCCTGATATTCTGTTACGCTACCGTTCAGTGCTCGGAAAACTAGCAAATCACGCAAAAGCTCAAAATCTCTGTGACTAACTAGGTTAGTGTGGCTTTGTTGGCGAGAGCAAATAAAACAGAAAGACACATCACAAGTGGATATCGAACACATGCACCATTTTTACCTCCACATGGAATTTGCATGATTGTCCTAGGTGTCTCCAGTCAAAACCCCTCCTAGTACTATGTATTTCACATGACACGGGTGCAAATAACCAGCTAGCCTTTGAGACAGACTTTCCCATTTATGTCGACTGAGAAAGCTAATATTCTACTGGATTGGACGGTATGAATACAATGTTCAAACTTAAAGAGAAGGGTTTCAAAGGCAAGCCAGCATCAAACAAATACCAAAGGGTAGCTTTTATGACTGCTTTGTATTTCCCATATTAAATGCCAAGTCCCGCTGAGCATAAATTGGCACACAAGTTAATGACATATGCTGGGTCTTAAAATGACATACAGGGCTTTGGGGTTTTCAGCATCATGAAAAAAAAAATCAAAATACAGCACAGAATGCGGGCAACAACTGCACAAATGCCTGGCATCAAATATGCATTCAAACTGAACATTCTGCCTGCGAAACATACCCATAAAGGAAAACGCGATTTTGATATATATCCTCAAATACATATTCCTATACCCCTTACCATCCCAACCCACTCCATCCCACCCTACCCTTACAAAGAAGAAAGAGAATTCATGTCAATAATGAACTGCATTACATTAACTAGAGAGCCGCATCAACTTTCTCTCTACTGCCACACTCTAAAGCTATTCTTTTTGGCCATGATTATTAAGCAACTAGAGTCCACGCTTCGAAAAAATAAATCCATTGTTCATGAAATGTCTTTGGTTTGGAGCATTCTGTTTTTGGACGATCACTTTAACAGGAAAGGAAAGAAATGAAAGTATGACGTAAATGTAATGGAATACCTGGAAGGCCAGAACAAAAATTTTGAAATTAAAAGACCTAAACATGAACACTTTTATATCACAGACACCCTATCTCATGATCTGTACCTATGCAACTGCACAGGGATCCTAAAACTTGTAGAACATATACTCCATAATCAGCTACAATTAACATTATTATAAGCTGAAAAGTAATCAAGTATTTAAAGCACAACACCTGCTTCAACGTCATGGGCTACAAGAAGAAGAAGAAAAGAAAAAGAAAAGGCAATACCATACGCTTTGTCTTTTTTACTTTCACAGGAATCTATTATGAAAGACTTCCATTGAATGGGTCTCAGTTTGTATAACATTTATTAGACAACAGAAAAATACACGTATGGGACTGTCCAACTTAAAGGACTGCAACTAAGTCTACACCTAGACAGAATTGATCATTCTGACAGCAATTTATGAGAAATTTTGAGTGGTGCCAATTCAGTCCAATGGAATACATTCCCTAAGGTAAGACCAACAAGGGCAAAACTAGTGTCACACAGACTACCGAGCTTCCTGATGATATTTTGGGAGAGTTGACCATAACTCATGCAGCACTCAGACTTTCTCCAGGAGACTGTAGATGTATAAATGGTGCTTCTACATCTACAAAATGTCTGGTGGACTGCACCACTTCAAAGTTGACGAGTGAATTTTATCTTAGTATTGCTGTTTCAATCATTTTTTGTACATATATATATATACTCATCAGAAAAATGGCTTGCTTTTCACCCCTTGCCATTAGCCCTTTACGTAATCTCAGTTTGTACGTACAGATGTAAGTTTCCACAAAAAGTCAAATGGAATATTTCACAAGGGTCTGCACACATTAGGTTGTTTTACTGTTGATGCCTGGTTTCAAAGGCATCGCAGACATCTTTCAGGTGATGCAAGATTCTCGGAATAACTTTTTGCTCTAACACTTGGCAGACTTTTGGTGGTTTCAAATGGAAATGACAGCTCCAACAACCGTTTCCTGCACAGGACTATGAAACACCCATTCATCAAACATCGAGTGTCAAGTCTGACGGGTGATCTCCTAGCACGGGTCATGTGCACTCTGGCAGGCAGAAAACACCCGATAGAATCCTACGTGAGCATACTCTAATTACAGACCTCAGGCTTCATTCTACAGTTGACACAGATGCACGATTTGAAAAGTATTATAGCTTTAAAGGCGTGATGAAAACGGAATTACAATCACAATACGAACTCACTCGATCATATGCCGATGGTGTTATCCTCAA
Organism: Diadema antillarum; assembly: GCF_040938485.1. Classification (NCBI taxonomy): domain Eukaryota; kingdom Metazoa; phylum Echinodermata; class Echinoidea; order Diadematoida; family Diadematidae; genus Diadema; species Diadema antillarum. Next base: position 108,220 of record NW_027270997.1, on the reverse strand, counting down.
AGAAAATACTGATATACCATCATCAAAGTTGTGGTTTCTAGAGAGCTCAAGCATGCTCTTATGACATGACCAGAGAATGTACGAGGTGGTTGCCATGCATGCAATCACAATCAGTGTCAGGAGAGTGAAATAAAGAAATGTGTGTGTGTGTGCGTGTTTTGTGTGTGTGTGTGTGTGTGTGTGTGTGTGTGTATATAAACATATTGAAACAGAAAAGGCTTCAATCACACTTACTAGCTTCTTCTTGCTTTCTATAACAAAAAATTTGAATGAAAGGAATGTTGCAACGGGGAGGGTATGTAATAAGTATCAAATCCATTCAAACCCAAAGTAAGTTTGAACAACAGTTCAAAAACTTGGAGAAAAAAAAAGTATGAAGAATCATGAGCATCAAAAGCATGTTATTCATGTTGCCATGGTGATCATCAGACACGCCCCCGGCCATCACTGAAACAGAATCAGCCAACATAAGGCTTGCTGCTCTCTCTCTCTTTTTTTTTTCTTCATTTTTTTTTCTTCCATTTTTTTTTTCAAATCTCCTGGTCAATTCAGATGGATCTTTGTGACACAAAACAAATATGAATATTGCTGAAGAGTTTAAGTATAAATCACAATTCGTGCCGATATCATCAAAAAAGTACTTGTCGGTTGTGCCTCCATCTACATATCTGTGCGAGGTTGACAGCCCAAAACTTGTAAACAAAACCACAAAAAAAAAAAAAATCACGATTGTCCACAGCAATATGAAAAGAGACAGGGACCACAAATATCTCATTCAGTAGGGACACCGTAAGGTAATGCTGCTACATTTAAATGCACACGTGTGACACTCTCGTAATGATTACGTACGTTCTTAAGTATAAAAACGAGCAACTTTTTTCTCTTTTCTGCTCGCTATTAAAGCATACTCAATAAAGTGATCCTATATCATATAAAGTGAACAAGAGTACAAGGAAACATTACCACTACAGTTGTTAAGTACATCTTCTGGGAAGACTGGCGTTTTTTGTTTTTTTTATTCTTGCTGTCGACTCGCAAGGCAAACTGGGAAGGGCCAAGGGGGCGGGGTCTACTTATCTCACAAGACTCATCAAATATATTAAGTATTTCATCTCATCTCTGCGTCGGACGGGACAGATTTACTCCTCCTAACTCCTCGATACTACTGTCGATTTTAATCCCTCACCAACCCAACCACCCTATTAATCCCCTCCCCCCCCCCCCCATCACCTCATCCTTAATCAGTTGTGGCCATCTCTTTGATTTCTCTCAAAACTCTGGCATCCCACTGATCGTTCCTGGATGTCACGTTTCGTTCGCATTTCTCAAAACCTTCAACAGTCACACGGAACAAGCGAGACACACTTCTTCACAAAATGTTCACGGACGGTTCTCTGTACAGCTTCTCCCACGCTGAGATGAGATTCTGTACATTAGGGCAGTGATTGTTTTCTTGTATGCGTGTCTGTTATGTTTTTTGCTTTTAGACACTCGGTACAGAAGAATCACAAATAGACCAACTGGCGCTATATGGCACACTCCCTCAGAGAGTGATGGAACGAAACATCAACAACCACAACAAAAGATTTTTCACATCTGTGATAATCCTGCACAGTGAGAGAATTGGATGACTGAATACGTTTAGAGTACTTATCTGCTGATTCTTTTCATTTTTTTTTCTTTCTTTCACATACCAGTCCTCAGTGTATACGTGGAGATCAGAGAGCTGTTTCAAAAGCCTGGGAGAAATGAAATGAGTCTCTGAAATCTAAAGTTTGACGAGAACATCAAGTGTAACTTTGACTAGAATGGGACTGCTTTGGTTTGAAACTGCCATGCTATATCTGAACTGCCTCTATTTTTTTCTTTCCAATTCAGTTTTCTCATAAAAGGTCTGTCCAATATTCCCTCACTGTTTTCCCCCAAGCTAAGCTATCATTTATTCAAGGTGTTGAACCCTCTTCACAGGAGGGGAGAAAACCCTGTAATCGATGTTTAATCAGGAACAGTTTGTCCCATTGTCTACCAGTTCCCTTGATATCTTTAGCTTTCTGCAAAGCTACTGCTAACAACAGCAGTTCTGCACCTCTCACTTCCCTCCGCAAAGAATGCCAAGAACCACGCCCTACGATCCCAAACCTTTTCCCAATTCTGTGCTAACAACCTCTCTCTACTCCCCACCCCCACCCCCATAACCACTCCTAATACTTCTAACTCCCATCTCTCGAATAACTACTGACCACCGCAACATCACTTGACCTTCTTGTGGCCCATGGCCCGCATGCCCTCGCGGGCCGCGGTCCAGAGCCAGAACAGACCCGTCCCCAGGACCCCCCCTAGCTTGCCTCGCCCCGCCAGTCATTGGATGACGCAGAACTTGCGGTAGTCCGCCTCGATCTCGTCCTCGATCGGCGTCATGTCCGGGTGCTTGCCGGACGTGTCCGGGATGTACTGGACGTAGGACATGGAGCGGCACTCATAGAACAGCATGTAGGCGTTGTCCATGTCGATCTCCTCCTTCACCTCCTGAATGGGGAGTGACAGAAGGGAGAGAGAATACATCACTCTGAGTAAAATTGGTAATTAGCATTTCTTCACGATCCCATTCCAGTCTTCATTGAACGCTTTGTGTGTAACATTCGTATACCAGACTCTGCAGACAGCTTGCCAACTTTCCACGTTTTGCTCCAACACATAACACAATCACGCACAAACCGATCAATAATTCACAATATGTCACAGTACACTGAAGGAAGGCCTTTTGAGATCTGCTTCAAACATTATTATTCATGGGACATGAACCCTACTGAATAGTCATATCAACAGGCTCCGGTCGACCAATGGAATGGCGTGCTCCGCACATCCTCTGTCTTGGCGTTGTCCAGCCTGTTTGAATGCATCTTATGACCACCAGTGGAGGTCTGTGGCGTGTATGCGCCATACAATATGCAAATTGGGTTCGGGCAGTTCGGGGAACAAAAGTTGGTAATTCAAAGGGCTAACATGAGAATGCGAACCAGATCTCAAAAGGCCCTCCCACAGTCCAACTCAGCTGAACTCGCCTCGTTCACCCCCACTCACTCACCACCATACAGTGAGTACGGCCTTGACAAAAGGCTAGAAGAGGATGAGTAAAATGCACATGCACTCACCTTGACACTGCTGTCATTGTAGCAATACCACTTCTTGTTGGGATTGACTGCATAGGACACGTAGTGTCCACCCCCGAGGATGCCTGTGTGGCTCTGTGGTCAAACAAAAACAGTGAAATTTTAGCATTTAACCTTGACCTTTAGCCTCTGACTTTGTGCATGTGTGCCCGATAGTTACTAGGCGCAGCTTTGTCAACTCATACATGTACATGCACATGCCAAGTATCAATTGGGTTCCTCTAACAGTTCTCAAGTTATGTTGTTCACAAAATTTACAAAAGAGACACACAGCCCAAAAATATAATGCATCTGGCGACACTTCATGCAAAGGAATAACAACAGAAACAATTTCTCCAACTCTGAAGGTTGACACGAAAACTGGATTTCTCTCCCTCCCTCTCCATCTCTCTCCTTTTTTGGACACTCTTTCCTACTCCCCTCTACCCACTTTCTTTGTTAGCATTTTAACTTCACAAAAAGGGCTGCCAACATTTATCTGTCTGAAGCCACAAGATTTCAAAGAGCCATCTGAGAGGTACGATGTACTTGTGACTTTCATGCATCACAATAGGCCGTAATCCCTGAATGAGGGAGGTTTTTACAGTCTCCTGTCACAACACAACGAAGTACAGGCAACCCAGGCTATAATGGAAGTCCTCGGGAATGGCAGTTTTCTTTAATTTCTCATTTCCATATTTCGTTATAACTGAACAAATAAAGTGTATAAAGATATTGTGAAAGAAATAATTTCTGGGTCTGAGTTTTTACTTCCTTGTCATAAAATTTGTTGCACCCATGTTGGTTCGTTATATTGGGAGTGCACTGTACTCTAGTTCTCAGGGAGTTGCCGCAGGTCAGAATCTGTCAAGTGAAGACATTTATGAAGAATCATCAGTATGTGGTGCACAGAGAGCCACAACAAGAGACTTACCACGACGCCGTACAGGTCGTACATCTGATTGTCGTCCACGTCTTCGGTGTACGTCTCGTGGAGGAGTGGGTGGGCATCCGTCGCGTCCACGGGCGGCGTGAGCAGCGAGGCCTGCTTCTTTAACTTGGGTTTCCTCGGTGAGCTGCCCCCCTCCGAGCCCGCGGCATCTCCCGATCCCTCCCCCTGCCCGCCCTCCAGGGTGCTACAGCCACTGTCCTGGTCCTTCTGCTCCACCCCTCTCTCCGCCGGATGGCCATTGGGTAGATCGGAGGCGGACCTCGCCTGACCGAGTCCGTTCACTACCTGTCCGGCATCGTCGTCCGACTTATTATTGAGCTGAAGGGCTGATGGTCTGTCGTATCTGCTCTTGTTGGTTCCTGCATCCGAGCCACTTTGGTGCTCTGCTTTGCTCGTTTCTCTTCCTCCAACCTCCGCATCTTCATTGGTTGTCTTTTCAGAGCCTTGATGGCTGCTCTTCATTTCTATCGTGTTCACGCTGACTCCGGTGCTGGGGCCCAGGACGCTGTCTCCATCCCCGTTCTTCTCCGGTTCTCCGCTGACGTCCTCTGACGACGACGACGGGTCCCTGTCCCTCGGCACCACAAAGTTACTGATGTTGAAGTTCCTCTTCGGGAACTTGACTATCTTCTGGGACTTGACCCATCGACCGTTGACAAATTGGAATCTCTTCAGGTGCACAATCTGCATTCAAAAGAATGACAAAATTGAATATTAGCTGCTGGTTTATTTTTCATCAACGTGCAGAGCAAACCAACATTTGGCTTTTAAAAACAGCAAAATTAAATCGCAACTGCTGATTTATTTTTCACCGATTTGCAAAGCAAACCAACACAGGAAAAACAGATTTGTCCAATTCCTTTGCTAGATCCTTTCTGACTTGATTCTACAGGTTCTAACATTGTAGTAGTTAAGTAAACAAACTGAAGATGTTCTTAGTTTGTTCTTTGTAATTGTCATAAAAATTCAAGTGATTATGATAGAAGTAGCTCTTTAGATTAACAGTGAGAATGACAAAGGTGATAAATGATGAAGAATAATGATGATGAAAATATTGATGATGATGATGATAACGATGATAATGACGATGATGATGAAAGCAATAGAAGCAGTGGAGATGCTGATGGAGACGGTGGAAACAGTGACATGTATAATGGTTATAATATAATAGTAATGAGAAGGATGATAATGATGCTGATGACAATGTTGGCATGACAACTGACTTACCAGTATTGGTGGGAGTTTCCATATGTCCAATTTCTTGGCGGCTAGCCTATGTTGCTTACACTTGGAGCAATAGTACAATTCATCCTCCCCCAGCTCCTCCTCCTTGGTGAACGCCCGGAGGCAGTCGTCCAGGTTGATTGGTTCCGTCTGCAACCGCCGGCTGTTCTCGCAGCTCCCGTGCTCGCTCACAATCTATACCAACATCAAACACAGCGTTTCAAAGCCACCCTATCATAGAGATTCGCATCTGCTCAATATTAACCCGTTGAGGACGGTTTGACTTTGCTACAACACACATTTCCCGTAGACATCTGCCCGAGTATACTCGGGACTCGTCCTCAAGGGGTTAAGTTGCATACACTGCCCAGTGGCCTAGGCACAGGTGCGTACATCCCAAAGTTCACTGTGATTCTATTTAATACTTCACAACTACTTGACAAGCATTACACGTATTGCCTTTTCAGTGAGTCCCTCCATTTTTTGCAAGAAATATTCTGTATGCTTTGATGATTTATGACAATGTTTCACTATTGTTGCATATTCATTTTGAAAAGTATCATCTACATTATTTATTCCTTTGTTGGGTGAAAGAGTGAAGTGTACAATGTTTACTACTATGTAATGTTGAAAATGAAAATAAAATTTGAATTGATTTGAAATGACATTCATCACAGCCTTTTATCCAAGGGATGGTAAGACCATAAAAACTTTACTTACTTCCCTTCCAATTCATTTCCTAATTGAGCCAAGAGCTGTGCATAAGATTTCATGCTCTTCTTGCATCTTCTAATTACACCACACATCTTCAGTGAATGAGATGGAACCATGTTTCTACCACTCACCCTCTCCTGAGACGTCTGATACCGGAGGTGCAGCGCCGTGGGGTCCCACTCGATGGCTAGGTAGGCCACGCCCGTACCAAGTGCCTCCCCGTCGCATTGGACCTCGCACCCCCTGCAGAACCTACATGGGCAGGAGTTGGCATGGTGAGAAAAGGAGAGGTTTACCAGCAATATTGCATACAACATTCTATGTATTCTAGGTAAGACGAGATGAGATTGCTTTGCAATTATCCAAATTTAAGCACACATTATAAAAAAAATCTACAAACTTAATACCTTTGATACAACTGACCACTTTTTAACACAAGCATTTGATCTATCCTCAAGCCAAGAAAAATGTAGGAAACTCCTACGACTTACCAAAAATAATTCAAATTGTACCCTGCTTCATACATTTCCTACAAAAGTAAAACGAAGGAACATCAAGACATCTTTTCAGTCATTCACTTGAAAATGTACTGAATGAGAAGTTAAGCAGTTTTGATATGGGAATACACACTGATTTTTTTCTTTTTTTTTTCTGCAGCCTTTGAAAAAAAATGCAATATTCAGGGGGAAAAAAATCTCCGTACTTAAACTTAGCTCTGACCCATCAGATTATAACCAATACACACTAAAAAAAAAAAAGAAACCAACATCACATACATGGTTATCTTTTAAATTTTGACAAGTTGGCGGCATCCGGTATCAAAGCAGATTGAAATGGTGGGAATTCACTGTCTAGGATAACCTAATGCTGTGCTGGGCAGTGCCATTGCTGTGTTACAGGTGCTGTCTGAAGCATGGGCAGGGTGCCAAACAAACCATGCAATCAATGCGACTTCCCTTGGCAAATCAATCAAGCATGTACATCAAGCTGAGGAAACATTGCATCTATATCTCTCTTGCCTTCCTTACACCAACTAACCCATCAAGCCTTTTTAAACGCAATCTGCAACACAGCCTATCTTGTCATAAACCCCAATTTAACTCTTTATGTGCCATGGTATAAACCCCCTGTGTGCCACAATATTGTGAGACTGTAGCATAGTTATGCTTTGGGGAAAAGGTTCTGTTTTTCAAATCTATGAAGCTTTTATAGATTTTTGTTACCCTGGACATGTAAGGCGCAATGTTGGAGAGGAAATGCCACGCTTTCTTTTTTATGTAAATTCTACGACAAATCTGTCATTGCTTTGACCGGTAGCTACATTATTGTAAAGGCATGATTTTTGCACACAAAACAGTGACAGAAACTTAGAATTTACTTGCAAATCCAGTAAGGAACACCCACTGATAGTCAATCACCACATTAAATACAAGCTACATGTAGCACAAATGGAATCAGGAGAAACGCATTCACTGTACTGCGGCATTTGGCGATTCATCGATCAGTCTGGGCGGGTTTGTGCGTTTGAGCAGAATATGTGAAGTTGGCATGCCGTCGACTGTGTCAGGCGTGTGAACGTGGCACATAAAGAGTTAAATCTACTTGCTAATAGTCACTTCGTATCAAAACGAGGTGGCTTGTCATTCATGCTAATGTTGCAACCAGAACAGCAGAGAGGCTTTCAGGGCTGACTGAAGTTTTTAACACTGTTCTAAACCTCAGCTGATCACAGTTTACATGGGATTACAAGTCTACATCAAAGCAGTTCATACTCTTCCATTAAAGCACACTGATTGATATCGATTTACAACTTCTGACACATCTGTAAGCAAATCGGAGCACACACATTATATTCATATTATTAAAAAAAATGCTACAAATTCACACCAACTGGACATTATCCACTCACTATCAAAAAAAAATAATAATAATAGAAGAAATAAAAAAACAAAGAAAAATTATTCTGCCTAAACAAATATATTGATCATATCAAGACTGTATGATAATATCTAGATTCTGGCAGATATACAGGCAGAGGGTAATACACTTAAATGTTTCCCAACTGGTCAAACTTGCAAATAACCAGTATCTTTTTCTTCTTCTTTTTTAGTTTTTTATTGATTGTGAACCTGTTTGACGCTCGGTTGCCATTTAATGCACCGACGTCCCAGGATCTTTCTTCACCAGTTTGGTTAAAGAAAAAAGCAAATGTCGAGGAGTACATCTGTAAAAGGAATGACAGGGCAAAACACAAAGAAAAGAAGGAGGCTCATTCGACACATGCATGTTCTACCATGACCAGAGCTTATCTGCATTGCACGACAGGTTAGAGAGGTTGCTATACACATCTCGTCAGTAGGTGGGAGGAAAAATGCGTGGAACATAAGGAAGAGAACATATCATGCACACATTTGCATCGCATGCAGTTGCAACTGAAAACATAGAAATACCTGAAAATATGAAAGAACCAAAGTCCAGAGAATTTTCAATAAAAAAAAAATTCAAATGACATCTTCAAACTTGGACATGGGTCTTCTTATATTCAGGAAAACGTGCCACCCAACAGACGTAGACATGGGCGTGTATTCTCTTGAGCAGAAGTAGAGAGATCATGTACAAGTAGTCATCTTCTTCATGTCCATCCCATCAAAATCGACCTATACGTACTTAAATCACCATGATTCATGGGTCTACATGTAGCATGTAGTTTGTTTGCTTCCTTTTTTTTCTGCTCTTTTGAGACCAATTTTGCTCATTGCTTCCTTTCTTGATAGCCAACAAATTCCTAACACCTCTGTGAGGTTACATCTTGAAAGATTTAGTTACGTATCTAGGAATTCACTTCTCTCGGCTCGCTCCAAAATTGATCTGTCACTGAGAATACCAGCCTATGTCTAGATCGTCATTTGGTCTGATTCACACTACATGCATACGATCTTCATCATGCATTTACTAAAGACGAGAAATAATTAAAGCCATGCTGCAATATAATTAGTTTCTATCTAGACAACAAAAATGAAGAAGTTTGTAACCTCTTATGTCACAGAGAAAAAAAAAAAGAGTAAACTGTTATGTTATCAAGTAAACATAAAAAGAGGAACAAAAGACCAAGAAAGTCATACAAGTGGTTAGTCTACAGTGAAATTCACATCGAGAATGAAATTCAGTCAGATGTTACTGCATGTCACAGCAAAGTAAAACAAAAAAGTCATGAAAATGAGAGTATAGAATAACACCAGTCTACAGGCAAGTACAGCTCACGGATGCAGTTTGAAAGCGCAAAACTCGCACATCTAATTGTATACTTTTCATCAAATTTTCACCCCTTTTCCATTTTTCAGACATTCTCTGTATAAAGCGGCTGCAAACACTCTGAAAATAGTTGACAACCAAATTTCATCTGGAAAGGAAACTGCTACAGCTTAATCATTCACCCACTTGGCAACATCTCTAAAGAGAGCTTATTACATATAAAAAATGTCTATAACTTAAAAATCCGAGTGTCAAAAAATCACATAGATGAATACACTGTACGTTTGACTGCTCTGCACTAACCAGCCCTCCATCATGCACCATCAAACTGCATCCGTGATTCAAGAGATTGAAAACAAATATATAAAATGATGTTTATTAATGAGAGATACAAATCAAGACAAGATAAATCTGCACATTAAGTGAGAGAGTGAGAATCAACAGACAAACTTCATTAAACAGGCGTGTCTACCGAACGGACCCGTCGGAATGAGCGACTTACCGATACCACGGGCACCACGCGCAGGTCAATCCGTCCTTCAGCACGGCCTTCAGCGTGAACGGGTACTTCTGGCGAGGACTGTCGCTAGCAAACACAAAAGACGTATTTTACATTGCACTTGGGCAGTTTGCACTGTCACCTCTCTTAGCAGGCTACAGTGCACTTTCATTTGCAGTGGCAAACGGCCACCAAATAAAATCTCTTGCTTGAAAAGGAGTAAGCTTCTTCAATCTGAGCTACATAGTGTATTATACATCTACTACAGTATTAGTGATTTATTTATTCATTTATTTGGCAATTTATTCATTTCTTTTTCATTTATATGTCTCTTCATTCATTTTTCATTTCACCTATAATATTATCTTTAGCATTTATCCAGTTACTCATTTATTCACTTATTCATTCACTTCTTGATTTTTCTCGATTTTGATTTTGTCATTCCTTCACTTATTTGACCTTCCAGTTATTCATTCCTTTATCATTCATTAAGTAATCATTACAACTATCATCAGTCAGGGCTGCCAATGTGCACCTAGCGAAATAAGGAAGGTACCAAAGAGCTATATGGGATGTATTAGGGTGTTCAAAGCATTTCAGAATGGTGAAAAATGATTCCAAAAGAAAGGAGGTTTTGATTCTCCTTCTTCCAGGACATGAAACAGCTGTGTTAAATTTTACAGGATGATTTTTCAGGAGGAATCAGGAAGACTTTGTACATCTGCCATCCTTGGGCACCCGTATCATTTCTACAAAGACGGACCAAAGGATGGCCCACTGGACTGTGTGACCATGCCTGGAGTGACCACTGACCATCTCATGAGTGGACTAATTCCTACTCTTTGCATCCAGATGCAAAAGTGTCACATCCATGCCAGAAAGTCAGAGCAACAAGACGCAAACTGTCTGAAGAGAGGGAGAGATAGAGATACAGAGTGGGACAGAGCGATACAGAACGGGACAGAGAGAGAGAGAGACAAACAGAGACAGACAGAGAGAGACTGAGAGAAAAGGGGTGAGGGGAAACGAGATGCCAGCCAAGACCTCAACTCACCAGTCCTCGGCGTGGTTCTTGTTGTGGCCCGTGGTGTGGTCACTGGGCTTGGATGGGCTGACCAGCCGGGCCACCTGGGTCCAGACCAGCTTGTAGAGGTCCTCGCGGGCCGTGCTGGGCTGGCAGGGCAGGATCAGGGGCAGGCCAAAGAGGCACGGCCGACTCTTCTGCCACGCCAGGAAGTACATGTCCATACGAATCTGAACACAAGAGAGACACACAACGACAACACCAAAATGAGATGGCACTTGGTTATTTCACATGATCTGGTATAGCAAGAAGTAACTATAACATGACGCATGTCTACATTAATATTGAATTAATATTGCAATAATACTGTGAAGAGAAAAAAAAAAACTACTATACTTTCTCTTTTGTAGCACATTTACAAATGAAATGCTTCAGCCACCACCGTAAATTGTGTGCAACCACAAAAACAGAACACACACTTAACTTCTGTCAAACATTTTTCCGGGCTTTGTGACCACAACTCTCACTCTCTCTTTCTCTCTTACCATCTTGCGGTGCATGCCCACCACGAAGCCGTCAAATTCAGCCCCAGGCCGGGTCTGCAGGGCGGCCACCGAGCTGCCCACGCTGGCCGTGCTCGGCGTGCGGCTGTGCTGGGCCTGCGGACTGCTGCTGGACTGGCTGGGTGAGCACGGTGAGGGGTTGCCAGTGGCAACGGACTCCCTGCCTGGACTCATTGCCTCTTCTGTGTGACGTGGAAGGAGGGAACATTCGCTTGTTTTTGTCAACGTTCAGAATTTATGGGAAAAATCATGTACCAAGCAAAGTAACACTATGGAAATGCACGCATAAACTCTTCAGGAAAGAATAGTCATGCAAACAACGTGATGTGGACAATACTACAAGCAACATCGGTAACAATCCAGGAAGTGTTACTCTGTGACTTTTTTTGACAGTAGAAATGACCCAAGTTCATCTCATGACAACACCTGAGAGAACTTGAAGAAACTTGAGGTGAGGCCAAAGAAGTAAAAAGCATAAGAACTAAAGAAAACATCGATAGGTTGAAAGAATTTCTCATCCCTTCAAATTAAAGCATTCTTACAATTTTATGCAAGAATTCATTAATTGGAATAAATATGCAGTACACTGTAACCGCTGCAGTAAGGATTACAACCTGCACTGACGGTCGGGCGAAAGCTCTGTGGTCTAGTGGATACAACGCTTGTCTAGTATCAGGGGGGAATGTCATGAAGCATTTTGTCAAACTGTTATAAGCTACTGAAACCCTTGCATCTGATTGGCTGAATGCAGATTTGCCCTGACAAATGCTCCCCAGGAGATCATTGGTTTGAGTCCAACCTGAGTATGTACTGTATGGCCATGATTTTATTATCATGGCTACTATGCTGAAACATTGAATATTCAGTGCTTTTTCACGTCGATCAAGGGCAATTTGTCAACCAGTTGCATTTTTCATCCTTACTTAAGACAGTGGGCAGTACCCTTTCCCATGGAAGGAAAGAAAAAGAAAGAATGACTCTCTCTCTCTCTCTCATCCTCACCCCTCTCTTCCTTGGTTGCCATGCCATTCTCCAATCTCCGCCTCTCCGCCCCATCCGCTCTGGTACTGCTGGAGTGCGTGGGCGATCCCTGGCTGATCCGGGGCACGTTGCCGTTGAGCGGCCTCGTCGGCGCTGTCTCGTCTTTGGTGACAGCGTTGATTGGGGGCAGGGGTTGCTCCGTGGGCTCGGAATGTGATGTCACACCTGGGGGGAGGGAGGGGCACGCGAACAAACCCAAAGTGAACTCAATTCAGTTCCTTTATCTTCCACAAGGAGAAGCTTGCAAAAACAGGTAATTATCTAAGTTCTTAACTGTAAAGCGGATCCTCTAATTAGAGGGCTGACATTGTAGAAAACAAACACAATGTAGATACTGTCTCAAGACCACTGCCATGATGATCACTCCTAATTAGACATGAGAAGAAGATTTGAAAGTTAATACTCTAAAGGGACAGTACAGTACTGGTTGAGGTGAGGATTCAGGTTTTAAACATTTTATGGTAAAATAAGGAGAAATATCTTATGAAGTATGAAAGAGCATGTAATTTCAAGAAGGATTCAACATTCATTTGACGAAAATTGGCCTTGAAATGGCTGAAACATCCAAAAAAGCAATCCTAATAAAATTGACAGGCCACGACTTTTATTAGGATCTCTTTGTTTTACATTGTTTTTAGATATCTCAGTCATTTCAAAACCGATTTTCATCAAATAAACTTTTGATTCCCCTTAGAATTGTATGCTCTTTAACATTTCAGAGAGTGGTTTCTAAATATCTCGCAAAACATTACAACCTGAATCCTCCCCTCAACCAGTACTGTACAGTCCCTTTTATTCCAATATGATATGACTGGACAATTTGCTGTTGTTGTATCATATTGCTGCATTATTATCGTAACATCTTGGATTAGGAATAGAAAGAGATTCATTTAGAGTAAGTTTGTGCTTTGGATGGTCCCACCTCTGCCCCCAGTATTACATACCTGTGCTCCGGCCGTTGGTGCTGTGAGAGTTGAGTGAAACTTGGCTGGACGACTTGGTGACCTTGGAGGAGGAGGAGGAGGAGGCAGCAGAGGAGGAGGTGCCAGGCTTTGGGGGCGGGATCTCGTAGGCGTAGAGAATCCCCCCTAGGAGGGTGCGGATCTTTTGTGCTTCGGACGGAAAGCTCTGCACAGGGTCGAGTTAAAACAATGAGGGCGAACTTGAATGCATGCACTGCCTCGCTTCATTCCCTGGCATCTGATACTTTCCATTTCTTTCTTTCAATAGAGAAATCCCTTACAAGCAGTAGCACACACCCATCATTCATGATTAGCAATGTCTGTGATCATTCAAGATCGAAATTGAGAAAACAAAATTCACCATCACAGGACAATCCATGATGGATATACAGTTATGCTTTTCTTTTTTTTTTCCACAATGGATGGGATGCAGGGTCGCCCACATTTACGCATCAGGATAAGGGCAGATAAACACCCCACCAACACCCCCCCCCCCCATCCTCATGAAAACACATAAATACATACATTGTACACACACTGCTTATCTAATTCATCAATTACAACAAATTCAAGAAAAGTTGTGATGGCTCATCACGACATCACAGCCCAGAAAAAAACACGCCTGTCTACATCACATACATCCTTATTTAATATCATATACAGGCATAACTACGTCAAAGAACTGGTACTTGACCCGTTACTCAAGTTGGGATCACCAAGCCACACTCACCCTAACCATGGCTCCCCCGATTTCGGCCAAAACGAGCTGGTCAGCGGTTAGGTCACACAGCTCGGCCAGCTGCTTCTTGAGGGATTTGTACTTGTCGTCTGTGTTTAACCGTAGACCGTACTTCACAGGAACACTGCCATCGAGTCTGACGACTGGCGAGCATTGAAAGAAAGGCAGACACAACAATACATACGCATTAAATGGAAACTCAACTGTGTGGTTAGCCGAAAAAATAGATAAATTTATGACATTTTGAAGTTTAGCATGTATTCTTTAAACAGTCAATATCCCACATGCCTCTCAATTGTACTAAGGCCATGATGTCATCCTCTTACATCTCTCCAACTGCTTTGAACAATGATAAAAATTCAAACATACCAAACTGTCACTGGCATATAGCTCACAATATGTACAAAACAAGTGCATGAAGACATTTTCAGTTTCACACGCACTTCTCATTTTCCTTACCGACAATCTCAGTGTGCATCGAGCTCTCCATGGGCAGGGGGAGAGACAGGAAGGTGAAGGGGTCAAACCTGACGCTGATGTGGCCGCAGGTCTTGCACCGCACCTGAGACTTGAGCTGGCCCTGGAACAGGTCCACGATGATGGACTTGTTCCTGATCAGGTGGTTCTCCCACGCCTGACACAGTGAAACAAAGAAACATAAACAAAAACGTAAGCAAAGATAAACTACGGACATCTTTTACACAGAAAAGTTCTGGCACAAAGAGACCTCTGACACATGGTCACATGATGTAAGATGATGGTCATCCTCCAGGCTACTCCATAGAATTTTGTGATTCACAAAAAAAAAAAAAATGCCACTTCAAGATTCTGCTTTAACCCTACAAAAAAAAAAAAAAAAAAGAAACAAACAAAACAAACTTGCACCTCCAGATTGTGCGCCAACAAAGTCGGAAAGTATGTGACAACTAGATATATTGCTACGGCTACTGATATGCCTCCGCCATAATGCATGGTTCTCCTAATAGGTCAATAGTACAATGTCTTGACAATGTGTGATGACAGTTTCACACAAGTGGCAAAATATTAAAATGACAGGTTTGACACAAATGTGCTGAATGTTCATTTTCCAAGAACTAGATTCAATTGGATGAATGATTAAAATGTCAGAGTGCAGGTATTTGGGGAACTGAAGATTTTTACTTGACTTTTGACCCTTTTATAAGTTTATGCATTGAGTAATTTTCAAGGTATTGAGAAAAAGTATAATTTAAGTATCAAATGGGAAAATAGCATTATCTAAACCTGGCCTTTGACCTTTGTCCTCACAGTTCCAAAGAGAATCACTGTTAGGTTGAACATGCATAAATATGTAAGTTTCACGATGATACCTTGAGTTACTTTCGAGATATGGAGGAAAAGTGCAATTTAGCACTTTCACTTGACCTTTTACCTTTTGACCTTTGACCTTTTGGCAAGAAACTTCCCCCAAAATATATATTGGGTAACACATGCCATACATCAAGTAAAAAAAAAAAAAAAACCTTCAGGCATATTGCATTTCAAGGAAAGTAGTGATATTTTGAGGAGTTGACCTTGACCTTTGACCCCTGACCTTTGACCCATGACCCCCAACTTCCCTAGATAATCACTGCCCATCGGTACAAGCATATATACTAAGTTCCATGAAGATACCTTGAACCATTTGCGAGATATGGAGAAAAACATGAAATTTCAATTTTTTTTCACAAAATAACTTGTGACCTTTGACCTTTGACCCAGTGACCCAAAAATCCACACAAAGTATTATCCCCCAAGGATATACCCTCATACCAAGTTTGATGTAAAACCATCACACGGTTCTTGAGATATCGACAAAAACAAAATGGGACGGACGGACGTACAGACGGACGTACAGACGGACGTACGGACGGACGTACAGACGGACGTACGGACGGACGGACGGACGGACGGACGGACTACCCGAAAACATAATGCCTCTGGCCACTTCGTTGCGGAGGCATAAAAAGTAAAGGTGAGAATGATAATGATTATTGTGGAATAATTAACAGACCCTGTCACAATAAATGTCACAGTGCCTTACAAAAAAGTGGTTATTGACATAAAATCATCATCGTTCCATAAATATCCAACTCGTCACTCAGATGAATTCCATCTGCCTTTAACTAGAACAATGTTTACACAATCTATATTTACATTTGCTGGACCTAAATATTGGAACAACCTTTCTAACAGTTTGAGAACATCTCCAAGTTTAAGTTCTTTTAAGAGTAATCTGAAGAAAAATATTTTGAATAGTTATAAGAATTGTTGATTCTTTATTGGTTGCAAAGAAGTGTAAAATCCAACTTTATATTCTATTGAAATTACAGCTAAGCGGCTCCATCCATCCACTACCTCTCCTGTCCTTCTATTTTTTTTTTGTCTTTTATCTTCACTCCACGCATTAAGCTGCTTTCTCCCCCCCCCCCCCCCTCTCTCTCATACACACACACACACACACACACACACACACACACACACTCACACACACACACACATACTACTTTGTTTCTCTCCTCTCTTTTCCGGCATGACAGCGACTTAGTGTAGGGATTCGTTCAGGGTTTTTGTTTCGGATAAGTTAGGTTATAGGTCTTTTTGTCTTAGTTTCTTTGTTTCATCCATTTTCAATGCTTATCAGTCTATCGATCATATGATTTCTTGTATTACGTGTGGGGGGAATGCAGCCTACAAGCTCAGCTTTTTAGCATTCCTCCCCATTTCCAACATTTTCCTATACCTACAAGTTTTCTGTAAATTTATCCTTTACTTTGTATGATGAAATTTATGCACTGTATTCAATTTTTGTAATATATTTATATGTTTCTGTTGGAAATGAAAAATAAATGAATGAATGAAAAATGAATTAATGACAACTTAGAAATTATACCTAGTACTGAAAATTAACAAATTCAATGCCTGATAAAGCAACACTAGCAACTACAAATAGAAATTAGTTACACTTGTAATTGTGAAGAATTCTCTAACTGACTGAGGTAGTGCATTCCTTACTTCAGGAGAATAAACACAGAAACATTTACCTGAAGAGGACAGATTGACTCTAGGAACTACCAGATGTTCACAATCATGACTAGAACAGAGATTACGCACTGATTTGTTGGCAATTAACCCTTTGAGTGCTTTGAGTGCCAAATGGAACAGAAAACCTCAGTGTCATACACACTGCCAAAAGTCCCTGGCACAGAACGGGGTTAACATGACAACTAGATACCGTGGTCCGAGTTAACTCATAATTTTGAAGACACTCAAACAAATTTCCCAAGTCAATGCGGCTTGACCGACTGACCTCCGTGGAGACCTCCTCGTCTGGCCGGCCGTCGCTGTCCTTCAGCTCCACGTAGGGCTTCTCGTGCACCCTGTTCAGGTCTTCGTGGAGTCCGTCCAGGAGGAAGGCGAGGAGCTCCTGTGAGTCGTGCTGCTGGAAGCCACTGAAGCGCGGCGCGTACTTTGCTATCGTCCACTGAGGGTGAGAAGACAGGTCAAGGTTAAGACTTTACTCTACCTCTGGCAAAATTCAGAACTCAATTTCGAACGAATTTAACAGATATATTTATAAGGGACTTCTCATGCAGTTTCGGGGTAGAATAAGAGTCGTGTATATGTAGTAAGTAATTACACATTTCTCCTTTTGGACAGGCAAATGAACGTCACAGAATTGATGTGGAAATTTTCCTTTGTCATTGCTTATCGTGACATGCAATTACTGTGAATTCACTGGATAAAACTTGTTCTTATTCCCCAGAGTCTATTCATTGAGCATATTCTTCAATGTAACAAACTTCACTTGTCATTATGCATGGTCTAAAGTTTAAAAGTGTGACAGTAATGAAGGAATACAGCAGCTCAATACAAAATTTGCTTTAAAAGGTTATACAAAGGATATCCTATACCAACTCCATTGAACCAAGTACAAACAGACAATTCTGCTGCATTTCCACACCAGTGCTTGTAAGCTTGTCACTCACCCTAAGCTTCAGGGGGGCTATACTCCTGGTCGTTCCTGCCCAAAGGTCGTTGACTAAGTCACCATACCTCTTTGCTAGGTGCCCTTTCATTCCAAGAGGATTTGTTCTGTCAGGGAAAAAAATAAGAACACATTTACACTAATCTACTGAAGCAGAGATAGGAGGAGGTGTATTTCATCTGTTCAAGAAACACACCACATCCTTTTTCTTCTTTTAGTTTACCAGTTCGTATGATAACAACATTACTTTGAAGACTAATGTGATGCAAACTGGAAGACTTTGGAATGCATTTTTTTAATGTTTTCCAGATGTCCCGCATAAATGTACTCATTCTAATCGACTGGCAAACCAAGGAGATGGTGGGGAGAATATCCTAACAAAGAAATCAAGTCTGGGAGGGAAATGGACAGAACAAACTGTAAATTTCTTTTTCTAACTCATGTTTATCATCGTCCATAGTTTCCCTAAGTTACAAGCTAAACAGACCAATCTATTACCATATCGTCGGTTGAGAATGATAAGGGCGTGAAGTTGTCACAAAACCCATAGTGTTCGAGACAACTTAACGCCCTTCTCATTCTAAACAGACGATATGCTCAAAAACCACAAAAATGCCAAATTACATTTGACAGAGGCTCATATCATAAATCAACCATGTGATTCTGTAACCTCGAATCTAGCTTCAAAATCATACTATGTTTTATGACACAAAGAGCAATGAATAGCAAAGCTGGAGAACGAGCAATCGAACAAAACACTTACGGATTGAGCTCGTAAAGGTAGGACTTGGTCTGGAAGTAGAGCCGGAGCGGCTGTGTGTTGCTGATGCACTGGACGGCCGAGTTCATGAAACAGGTGTTACCTAGGTTGCTGAGGCCTGTCACTCCTTTCTCTGTCCGAACGCCTGTAGTCATGCATCGGAGTAGGAAATGAATGGCATTAAAGGCTTGCTGAAACATTAGAAGGGAAGATGTTTAACCCTAAAAAGGCCGGGGGGTTAAATCAACCCCCCTCGACTTTTTTTCGCGACTACTCTGCCGCGCGAAATTTTTTGACCACGCCGATTGCTGACTTTTTACTTTCAAGTCTGGCGCATCTTTTAACACCATTTTCGTGAAAAGCACGCATACCGTTACGACGCTGCACAACCTTCTATACATGCCTGTCAGACTGAAAATGGCTCAAAAACGTGATTTTGTGTATAAAGTTTATGCAAATGGAGTTTTCTCCTTCTTATTCATAAAGACATGATTACTTCCACTTTCATAGGCTAAAACTAATTAATCTTAGCGTAATTATGCTTGAAATAGGCTGTCATGAATTTTGAAAAAAAAAAGAAAGATAAAACAAAAGGTCGAAAAACGAAGAAATACATAAGAAATTCATAAAACAATAAAATACATAAGAAATTGATTTTGATACCAGATTTTTTTTTCGAATACATCGTTAAGAATGCTACAAAGACTGTTATCACCACAAATTAGGATTCTAGGAGCTTTCCTGTCTGATTTAGAGCAAAATGTATGATTTTATGCATATATTAGCATAATTAATTATGACGACGAAAATTTCCATTTCTATTTGCATAGTTTGGTGGGGGGGGGGGGTTGAATCAACCCCCCCCCCAATATTCCAATATTGCAAAAACTACAGGGACAACAACTTCACCTGCTACTTACTGCTACATACCTCTCACTCGTTGATGCACTTTCACAGAATTACAAAGGTAAGCGACCACTTAAGGATATCTTCAATTCTTTATCAAATCATGTAAACTGACTTTCCATTGCCTGATGCGTTGAGTCTGTACAAGTGAGTGTGTATGTGTGAAAGTTGTTCTCTTACAAAGGGAAGGGGGGGGGATCTCTTTATAGAAAACAAGAACACAATTACATATCAAAGAATATTCCTGAAAGAGAATTCTAAATCTTACCACAACAGTTCAACAAGCTGACAACAATAATAAGCTTTTTTCTCCACACCTTGGCACTAAAAAAAGTACAATGCAATGTTGTAAACACAAAAAGTAGAAATCTGTTTCATCAAACCTGCATCTACACAGCTCACACTCCCCTACCTGGTGAACAATTCAAGCTGGGCTCCGCCATTTTTGGTTTCACATGCATATTAGCGTCCAATGATATTAAAATTTAGCCTTCTACTGGGGATACCTACACATACATGTACAACAAAGCAGACAGGAGTGTTGTGTATAAAATGTCATATCCGAGGGCACACAGACAGGAATGATCAAATAGAGTGGGAAAGAAGTTGGAGTGGAATGGGGTGGGGGTGGTTACACTTACTCTGTTGTCGGTCTGCTTTCTTCTTGGCCAGCAGCGACATCTCCTCAGGCCAGCTGAGATCCTTGTTCCTGATCTCGATCAGAAGGCTCTGCTCGTCCACAATGCACAGCTGTTCCAGTGTGCAGGCGTCTTCCTCCAACACCACTGGGTTGTTCTGCAGGTGGTGGTGGTGGTGATGGTGGTGCATGTGTGTGTGGGGGGGGGGGAGAGAAGAAGAGCACATGTGAGGGGGTAGATGTGTGGTGGTGGGGAAAAGATGTGCATTAGAGATGTGGGGGTGGGGTGGGGAAAAATAGAAGGTGTGTGAGGGGGTTGATGTGATAGGGTGGGGCAGGATGTGAGGTGGAGATGTAGGGGAGGGGTAGGGGGAGGGGTAGGGGGAGGGGTAGGGGAAAGGGGTGGCAGGAGGGGGGGAGAAGAGTGCATGTGAGGTGTTAGATGTGTAGTGATGGGGCAAAGATGTGCAGTAGAGATGTAGGAGTGGGGCAGGGGAGAAAAAGGGGTTGACGTGATGGTGGTAGGGGAAGATGCACGGTGGAGACGTCAAGGTGGGGTAGGGGAGAAGGATGGAAGAGAGAGAGAAAGCATGTGATGGGAGATGAGTGGAGGGCAGTGGGTGTCATGGAGGTGGGATAAAGATGCCAGTGGGGTCGGGTAAGGGTGTTTGGGGGGAAAGGATTATATGGGTGGGGTGGAGAGGAGGATATGGGCTAGAAGATATATGGAGGGGGTAGGATATAACGGGGTGGGATAAGGATGCAAAAGACAGGGGAGAAATGTGTTTAACAGGCGGAACGATGTATGTGTTTTGCATATGGGGGCAAATGGGATGTTGATTAATACCGTTCAATGGACTGACCTGCCTTTGCTCTTACAAATTTTTCCAAGAGAGGGTGGGGGGCTTGGGTAATTCTCACTGTTTCTATCAAGGATAACTTGTCAATTATAGGTGTAATAACATTTATGATCACCACACACACATACAATGTGTGACATTGATGTGAAGAATGCCATTGTCACCAAAGAGTTACTGGCAGGTAGATACCTTACAAAGCCAGAAAAAACTGTGCTGCACTAATTCAAAAAGAAACTAGAAATGTCGCTAAGGTGACTGCTATGCCTCCGCCATAATGCATGATTCTCCTAATAGGTCTAGAGTACATGTGGACAATGTATAATTACATTTTCACAATATTGGCAAAATATTGAAATTACATGTTTGTCACAAATGTGTTAAATGTGTTCACCTTCCTTTACCTAGGTTAAATTAGATGAATAGGAGAGCATGTATTTGGGGATTCAAGGACTTTAACTTGACTTTGACCCATTCATAAGTGTATGAATACTGTAATTTTCAAGGTATGGAGAAATAGTGTAATTTCTGTATTGAAAAGTATACTGTTACTATTTTCTTTTGGCCTTTGACCCTAAAATTCATAGGATAATCACTATCAGGCAGAACATGCATATAAATATGTAGTAAGTTTCAAGATAACTTGAGCAACTTCTGAGATATGGAGGAAAAAGTTAGTTCAGCACTTTCCCTTGATCTTTGACCTTTTGACCTTTGAGGCAACCCCCCCCCCCAAAAAAAAAAAAAAAGAGAGAGAAAAAGAACATTTCCAGATACTCTAGGTTATGCATGCATACACCAAGTGTAAAAAAAAAAAAATTGCTGGCATTACATAAATACATGTATGAGGGAAATAGTAAAAATTTGAAGTGTTGCACTTGACCTTTGACCCCTGACCTTTGACCCTATGAACCCTAGATTCTCTAGATAATAACTGCCAGTCAGTACATGTATATATACTATGTTCCATGAAGATACCTTGAACAATTTCCAAGGTTCGGAGAAAAAAGCGAAGTTTCAATAGTTTAACTTGACCTTTTGACCTTTGACCTTTGACCTCATGACCCAAAACTTTCACCAGAGAATCTTAATTGGGTAATACATGTATACACTAAGTTTCAAGAAAATATCTTCAGGCATTGCATAGATATGGAGGAAATAGTGAAATTTCACGTATTTGACCTTGACCTTTTGACCTTTGACCTTGACCATGTGCACCCAAAAGTTGATAGGCACAACTTCACCCCCTAATACACATACATGCCAAGTTTCATTAGGATACCTTAAAAGGTTTTGATAGTTACCCTGTCCACAAAATTTATTACGGACGGACGGAAGGACGGACGGACGGACGGAAGGACGGACGGACGGACGGACGGACGGACGGACGGACGGGAGGACGGACGGACGGACGGACGGACGGACAACCCGAAAACATAATGCCTCCGGCACCACTTCGTGGCGGAGGCATAAAAAAAAAAGTAAAGGCTGCACATTCCAGTCCAATATTTGCTGTGTACTAAAAAATTGTTTTTATTTTAAATATTTCAGTGAATCCCACACAGCTCATCAGCCTCATGGCACTACTATCAATGATTTAAATGGGTCATTCAGTGGCCAAAGGACACCACGCTGTATCAAATTTCTCCTATGCTACACGGATCAAAATAATTTCTTCAAATCACCCTTCTTGCTGTATCTTTGGATCATTTCTTTCACCAGTCATTCCCAGTGTTGTAGAAGGTCAACAGTCTCCTTCTTTGAACCTTTGATTTTCAAGTATAACTAATTTGTTCTAGTTACAGAATTTTCAACAGCCTTTTGATAGCTAAATTTCTAGAGGATGCCTAAATTGGCAACACATTTTGATAAGAAGATCAAAGTTCTTGTTTCCATCTCAGATGGGCAAACATTCTAAAATTTCTTTCTGGCTTTATTAAGATTTAATGAATGTTACCAAATTTGTTTAGTCTTTTTCAAATATGTGACCGTCAATCACAAAACTAACAAAAAGTCACACACACTAATTTTGCGTGACGACTGAAAATAGGGGAAACAGGTCAAATAAAAAATCCATGTCTGGCGACTTATTGTCGGTTTTGTGATGCAGGGTCACATAAGATATATATAGAAAAATTCAAAGTTGCCAATTTCATGGTGGCAATATGATTTTGAAAAAGAAAACAAGGAAAAGTAGAAATTACGCGGTGCGTAATATATGTCCCCGCCGGAAGTAGCATTTTGTAGCAAAATGTGCAATATAGGTAAAAAATCAAGGTCAAAGGTCAAAGAAGTCAAAGGTCAAAATTCTGTGTAAAAGTTTTGAAGCCCTCACCTAGTGCCATCACATAAAGCAAACGGAATCGAAATCGGGTTAGAAATGGCGAAGGAGTAGCATTTTATAGCCAATGTAAAATACAGGTCAAAAATCAAGGTCAAAGGTCAAAGAAGTCAAAGGTCAAAATTCTGTGTAGAAGTTTTGAAGCCCTCACCTAGTGCCATCACATAAAGCAAATGGAATCGAAATCGGGTTAGAAATGGCGAAGGAGTAGCATTTTGTAGCAAAATGTACAATATAGGTTAAAAATCAAGGTCAAAGGTCAAAGAAGTCAAAGGTCAAAATTCTGTGCAGAAGTTTTGAAGCCCTCACCTAGTGCCATCACATAAAGCAAACGGAATCGAAATCGGGTTAGAAATGGCGAAGGAGTAGCATTTTGTAGCAAAATGTACAATATAGGTCAAAAATCAAGGTCAAAGGTCAAAGAAGTCAAAGGTCAAAATTCTGTGTAGAAATTTTGAAGCCCTCACCTAGTGCCATCACATAAAGCAAATGGAATCGAAATCGGGTTAGAAATGGCGAAGGAGTAGCATTTTGTAGCAAAATGTACAATATAGGTCAAAAATCAAGGTCAAAGGTCAAAGAAGGCAAAGGTCAAAATTCTGTGTAGAAGTTTTGAAGCCCTCACCTAGTGCCATCACATTAAGCAAATGGAATCGAAATCGGGTTAGAAATGGCGAAGGAGTAGCATTTTGTAGCAAAATGTACAATATAGGTTAAAAATCAAGGTCAAAGGTCAAAGAAGGCAAAGGTCAAAATTCTGTGTAGAAGTTTTGAAGCCCTCACCTAGTGCCATCACATAAAGCAAACGGAATCGAAATCGGGTTAGAAATGGCGAAGGAAGTAGCATTTTGTAGCAAAATGTACAATATAGGTCAAAGGTCAAGGTCAAAGGTCACGACTGAAATTCTGTGTAGAAATTTCAAAGCTCCCATGTAGTGCTATCATATAAAGCAAACAGAATCAAAATTGGCTCATAAATGACAGAGAAGTAGCAAATTGAAGATTTTGATCACACACGGACGCACACACGGACGCACGGACGCACGGACGGACGGACGCACGGACACACGGACACACACACGTACGGAGCCCGTTTCATAGTCCCCTGCTCGAACTCGTTCGGCGGGGACAAAAATTTATATCTTCACCTCATCCTTGAGATTCCACAGCCGCATCTCCTCGGTCCGGACCCGGAGCCGGGCCGAGAGGAACTCGTGCACCTGCAGCAGGGTGTGCATCTTGCTGAAGCAGGCCATGTAGGCCAGGTAGCGCTTGGGGGCCTGGGGCGTGCCGCTGTTCCCCGAGACGTTGATGCCCAGCCCAGACGAACTCAGGGACAAGTTGCCTGTTGAAAGAAGACCAGGGGACAAAAAAAGTGCAACAATGGTAACGATAACGACAAGCAGGACAAATGATGATATCAAAAATGAAATTTTTAAGTTCTATCCTTCCAAGCATATGCTTACGATATGTGGTCTGATGCATTTTCCTTGTCATGAACATTTCTTTTATTTGATGACGATAACCATCGTTGATAATAGATTTGCAAGTTATGTTTACATTGTATATCCTATGGTCCACAATGTTGAAAAATATTATCAATGACATTATTTTGTATTGAAATGTTTAAAAAAAATATACATAAATGATGTCATTTGGTATTGATATGATTAAAAATGCAGAAATAAAACGAAACAAACAAACCAAACAAAAAGTTAACCAACAAATAAAAAATCATTGATCTGGCATTGTCTCAATGGGATGAACTATGGGCAGATGAGATTCTGCTTCACTTATTATTTTGTGCAGCCCTAACAATACATCGATGAGGTATTGCATGCAAGTGAATGAACTCGTGATGAATATGGTAAGTGCCGCTTACCCAGGCCCAAGTTGACCCCACTCCACCCATTCTGCTTGGCTTGAGGTGTCTGGTGCCGCAGCAGCTTCACACATAGCGGGTACAGCTCCAGCTTACACGTCGTGCTCCCCTGGGGTGACGTCTGGACGATCACCTGCCAGAGATGGTGAAGAAAAAAATCATCATCTCGAAAATGCATCGACAAGCTCGAGGTCCACAGGGGACTATGAGTGCCCATGTGGCACAACCTGGCAGATGCTAAGGATTTTTGCAAAATACATAGAGCTTGACGTTATACATTAGTCGCAATTACTTATCGCAATCATTATGTGAGCAGATACAGTTGATGCAACATTATATGGTTTTCTGTGAGCAGATACAGTTGATGCAACATTACATGGTTTTCTGTGAGCATAAAATCATTGCCTTTTTTTATATTGTGAAATTGATACTGCTGAAAAAAATACAGTACAAATGAAACACAGGGAAAAAGAATATAACTCAATCAAGACTTTACATATTTAATTTAACTGCACTGAATAATACCTTATAATATCCCATCATCTGCATTCACTTCACCAATTTTTCGGACGTCATGTTCTATCATACCGTAAGTCCTGTCACGATAAATCAAATGACTTATAGCACACAGAAAGAAAGATGATTTTGAAAAGGATGAAATGGATTAAGAGTAACTGTTGCAATTCAACAAATCATTCTTGCAACAGACCAGTCTATAAAGATCTATGCATACAAGATTGAAAAAGTTTTTTAATTTCTTTTCTGACCTTGGAAGAAGCTTGCCCACGACTTGGAAAGGCAAGGGGGAAAAAATCTATGAACAGAATATACAAGTAAAACAGCCAAAAACAGGCTACAAGAACTAAACTCCTGCGGCAAGCTCGACAAACAGTACTGTTAAAAAGGTTGCGATCGTGCCAGTGGAGCATTCCATACAGTAGATCAAAACATAAAGGTAATGGGCAGGCAAACTTACGTTCCTGGGCAGTGCAGGGCCGCCAGCGTACCACAGGGCCAGGGCTTTCCACACGGGGTCAGGGATGACCTCATAGTCTTTGTTCTGTGAGATGGGTGGGTGTCTCCGTAACCTACCTCCTTCATTGGTCAGAGTGGTCACCTGCTGTAGGGATCACAGGATCAGAATAATGTAATAATTCATTTTTTTAAACCACAAATGCTAGTTTCTTCTCCTTTTTTCTTGGGGGGGGGGGGGAGGGGTGAAAGGATATGGAAGAGAGAAAATGAGGTTTTGACCTGAACTTGGGTCACTGCCACTTACAACACACATTCTTAAAGTATCAAATTGAGTCCTAGCATTGCATAATCTCCCATTCTTTTGAACCAACATCATTTAATTACACTAAATTTCCACTTCACTCGACCAAAGTATAACACAACAACTTGAATTCTGTTTTGAGGGTAAAATGACAAGAATTTACTCAATTATCTCATCAATATCTGTGAAAAACATGAGAGAGCCTGTCAAAGACATGAACGTGAACATGAACACTGCTATCTGTACAGCGGTTTAAATGTAGGCGAAGGCTTCCTATAAACTATCACCTGACTCATTGGCATGATACAATGTATTTCCATGATCTTTAATACAAAGCATGTCTCAATATGAACAACCAACTGAAAGTCTACCCAACCAATGGTTTGAATGTCAATGATCACTGGAAAATGGACCACACCATTACACTCATTGTAAGAACATTAAGAAAGAGAGCATACCTTTTTGTTATCAGCTGCTACTAGTGAAGTATTGTCTATTGGGCCTGGCTTGGATGGCGGTTGGTTGGTCGTCACGGCAACAGCATGCCCCGGCCTCTTGCGCGAGGGGCTGGCGCTGCTGAAGGAGGCGGCGTGGTGGAGGGGCTTGACGCTGCTGGCCGACCCGCCCAGGCTGGAGTACCGTGGCAGCGAGTGGGAGGAGCCAGGACCCGACGTCGTCATGGCGTTCTGATTGGACGACGGCGAGGACGGGGAGGAGCGCGTCTGCGTCTGGTGGCGGGCCAGGGCGTGGTCGCCCCACGCCTGGCCCCCAGCATGGTGGGGCGTGGCTGAATGGCTAGTGCTGTGGTTGGGGGAGAGGGCCGACAGACTTGTCTGCACCCCTGCATGTCTGGAGGTCTGCTGTGTACTGCTGTATGGCTGAGAGAGAAAGAGGAGAGAAGGGTAACAGAAAAGAACAACAATGCATACACAATCAATTCTAGGTCTCTCATATCCAAGCATTCACTTTATACGCAACCTATGACATGGCATTACAATTCCTAGAGCAGATGTTACACATTTAAGTCCATTCACATGAACTCCTGGATATGATTACTCTCCCCCCCCCCCCCCCCCCCCATACAAAGTTAGGTCTAATATGAATGAATAAATGCATGAATGAAAGTTCAAACTTACTCAAACAGGAAATCATTAAACAAATAAATTTTGACTACCACATATCTAAACTAATAATTCCCATCCACATTGAAAAAAGAAGAAGAAGAAGAAAAGACTTACACTGCTGGTAATCTTTTGCATACAGGTTCTTCTACACATTCATACATTTTTCAAAGACATTTCTTGCAGGAACAAACATAATCATGCGGGACCTGAAATATCACACTTTACATAGGATCCTCTGAAAATACACCATGTTGAAATCACAAACAAGAGACCAGGGCCCTACTTGCTACAAGATGTTAGGATAGCAACTCTTGCTAGAATAGTAACTTCCCGTAGCAACAGCCAATCAGAAAGCTGGATTTTTGTCATTGCCATGACAATTGCCATTTCAGCAAGAAATGTTATCATAGCAACTTTTTAATGAAAAGGGGCCCAGGGCCATCACGCTCACTCACCCTGTAGCTGACGTAGTCGTTCCAGATGCTCCACCAGTGGGCGGAGATCAGGTACCACGTCTGGGCGGGGCGGAGTCCTCTTCTCTTCTCCCGGTCCACCCAGCCCATGATGACTTCCTTCTCTTCCGTGGTGGTCTGTGGTCTCAACCCAAGGATGATGTGACACACCTAGGAGATATGTACCAAATGAGTCAAATTAACCCCTTGAAGACTAGTCCCATGTATACTTGGGGAGGTGTCCCTAGGAAACACCTGTTGTCTGCAAAATCAGTTTGTCCTCTACGGGTTAATACTTATTGATCTCTCATCTTTTTGCTTGTTGATGATTGAATTCTATTTTCAAAGTTTTCGGTTTAATTGCAAAAAAAAAAAAGAGAGAACAAGATTTTAATAGCAATCCTTTCATGTCTTGGAAATGCATACAACCACATTTGCAAAGATCTCACAATGAATTACACAGTAGGGCCATTTGTAATATTTTATACATTTGCAGTGCGCCAATCTGTCAAAGGTGAAATCTTTGTCTTGGAAGGGATGTGCCCAAGGAAGTTTATAGTTCTAGCATAAAGTTTTACTTTCACAGGAAGTGCTGTCTTTCTATGAATTCAACACATGGGCAGTCTGAACAGTCCACAAAATATAAACTTCCCATAAAATTCATACACCATTGTCACTGCCGTATGAGGAATCACATACAGCAAAATAAATGTGATGTTTTCTGGGTGATGGGGACTTAAAAAGTGTTTGCTATCACTTTCGAAATGAGTTTTTTTGTTTGAAATGTCATATAGTCCTGGACGCTAGGAGATGACTGTTGGTGAACGAACCTGAAATAGCAGCTTATTGAAGTCGTCCGGCAAGCTGTTCTTGACAGCCCACACCTGGAACTCTTCCGCTGTAATGCCCCTGTCCTTGTCTCCCGCGTGATTGGACAATATGTCCGCTGCTATGGCAACGGGATTCAAGTTCTCCACTGCCTTGAAATCCTGGCAAGGGCAAAACCATGGCAAAAATTGTGCCATTAAATTCGGACAAAATGCACAGCAGGTCAAGAGTATCCATTCTCAAAATTCTCTCTTCCTCCATGGAAGTGATACCATAGCAACACATGATTCTATTTCTCCTTCAGGGTACATTTCATAACCTAGTATTACAGGGTGTCAGTCATCAATACTATGTATTTATACGCACTATTTTTTCACTCGTCGCACTTAATAGGACACGGGAGTTTGTATCTGTGCAAAGTTTGCGGGGAACAACGAATAATGTCAGTTTGTGACTGCCCAAACCTTGCTCAGGTGGATCCTGACTGAGCACTGTATGTACAGTACATCTCAATCACATATAAATGTGCTAGGCTCATAATCTCCATAATGCAGCACACACACAGCCAAAGAATCATGCTCGTCTGGAGTTAACAGTTACCAATGTGCATACGCTTCAGTGCACAAATATACTGACTGGCAATTCTATTTTAGTGGGTTTGTGCTAGTCGTGCTTTTGGAATGCTTTTGGAATTTGATTCAATCGAAGAACCACAATAACTGAAGACCGACTCCCTTTAAATTGTGGTATGAAATTTGGCAAGAAAGTGTCAAGAAGTTCAAAAGCAAAATTCAATGTTTTCAAGCAAAAAAATCAGTCAATCTTTCAAGGGCTTGTGCAGAAGCAAAACAAATACTATCAGCATCTAGCACCCAATTCATGTTAAGACAAAAATATTTATTCATCATATGTAGGAATTTCTTCAGAGAGAGTGAAAAAAAATAATATAACAATGCAATATTATGAAGTGAAAGAGATATGCCCGTTGATTTAGGTCATGCTTGCTGTTAGTTACAAATCTTTCTTTAAAGTGTTTGAAATATTGAAAAAAAATTTAAAGTGATTGATTAGAACAATAATTCATTTCCACTGTTAACAAAAAGAGGCAATAATATCTTTTTCCTCACAGAAATGAATAAAATCAGTGTATGCAGTAGATCACAAGTTCAAATTTTCAGTGAAATCAATTTTTGGTAATTTAGACTACTTTAAAGGTGTATTCAGGGGGGGAAAGCAATGATACCCAAAAAGGTTTGACTTCCCAAAATTCCACTCTTTTCCATTTATAGGTGGTATGGTTAATTACTCATAAGTACCACATCTATAATCATATTATCTACAACACGATTTTTCATTTCCAAACAAAAATAAACACATGTATCAGTGAAGCACAACTTCAGTATTTCAATCTTTTTTAAATGTGTTTCTCAAATGACACTGCCTTTAAAAAAAAAAAAAAGATCGCGATCTCTCTTTCTCTTTCTCATTTTCTCAGAACTAGAAGAAAAAGAAGTGATGATTGATTCACATATTGACAAATGACATACCCTCCCTCCATTCTCATTAGCAATGCACAACTTTTGTGCATCCAATAGCTTTCATTTTCACTTACATTACACCTCCAATGGCTCTGCCTTATTCTCCTATCAAGACATTACAAGTTATTTTTACCTGGTGCAGACCTATTGTGCAATGAATGTTTTATTAAAGCCAAAAACGTCAGTTGACAAATTTACTATGAAGACTGCTGGGCATTTTTAGTTCATACTCGCAATAGCCTAATGTCATTAAGACCTTTTTTTTTTCTGCCAATGTCAGATGATTTTGATTAAGAATTATGAATGTAGTGTTAGCATCACAAAAGCAAATATCCATTGGTGCATTAAGAAGAGAATGTGACATTAGCTTACGTTAATTTCATAAATCCACAAACAGACAGTGCTTAAGATGGTCAGAATTTCAAAATCTAAGCATGAGCAGACTCTAATTTAGACAGAATAAGCTCACAAGAAGTAGACTCAGAAAATGAAGTAGTGACAGAGTCCGACATATACAAGTCTCGACACTAAGAACAGGCGAGGAGGATTCTTTTGTGAAGGCAGGCAGCAAAGTGGCCAGAGCGGTGCTGGGAAGACTTGGCACAGAATGCACTCGGCAGGCTGGAGATGAGGCTAGTGGCAGCAGTTGTGCAGTTTGGGAGAGAGGCCAAGTGACCAAACACCAGCAAGGCAGAAAAGATGCTCGCAGGCTGGAAGTGAGACTAGTAATGGAGGTGAGGATGGAGTTGTTAGAAGAGAGTAAAAAATGGGTCTACCGTGTGCTACCAGTGAACCGAAGCCCGAAGCCATTCCGGGTGACGACCATGGATGAAAGTCCACACGAGCTCGTTTTTTTTTTCTTTCTTTCTTTTTCAGCCCCCAGAAAGAGACCCACTCCCACTTTCTATCTTCTACTACAATGGCCAACAACACAAGAGTTCTGTGATATGTGTTGTCATGTTCTTTACGATCAAGCACAAGTGTAAACTTCCTTACAATATTATTTGAGTTCGAGGTGACAAGAAAATACAATTCGTTAATTTTTGAATGCATGGATGTTACTGAATAAACCTGCATGTCTGCCAAAAGACCCTGAAATGTCTATTTCTGGTTCCCTCCCCCCCCCCAAAAAAAAAAAAAATCCAATAATACCCACATTCACTGCACCACATATCTTACATGGAGAGGTGAAATCCAGAATGATATGCAAAATTTCGGGAACTTAACATGTAAAGGACTTAAATGTAAACTCTCCAAAGTTTTGTCATTTGTTACGTCCTGGCACTTTCAGGAAAAAAAAAAATTAGCTATTACATATGCATATTCAAATGCCTAACCAGTGAAAATGAATATTCATAAAACACTTTGTGACCAAAACTGTTCATACAAAGAGAAATCAATAAATCACCCAAAAAGGGGAGGGGGCAATTAAAGGGGTGAATATGTTGTATATGATGAAATGAATGTTAGAATAAACAATGAAAGGAGAAGAGACAGTCCCTTTCTATCTAGACAGGGTGACATATCAGAAGAGGTCAATAATGACATGACATTGTGACACGACAGGATTTGGAAAACAAAGAAAAAGTGACCTCAATAAAGTTGGCTAAATCCAAACTTTTGACCAAAATTATACTGCGCATAGGCTGAGTTAAACCTATAAAGATTGGATTGCACAGATGAGGACTTTGGGAAAAATAAAAATGTGTAATACATTGTCTTTGGATCTTTACCCCATTTTTTAAAGAGGAACTTCAGAACAGTCAAAAGTTTGTCTAAAAGCAAAGAGTAAGATTTTACAAGCACAACAGTGAAAATTTGATTAAAACTGGATAAAAATTAGGAAAATTTAGAAATTGCAAAGTTCCTTTTCATTTCTTCACAAAAAAAAAGTTTTTGAACAGTCAATATGAATATGTAAAGAGTGAGTTGATGATGTCATCGCCTCACAACTTACCATATAGTTTGTACATAAAATCTTGAAATTTTCAGGGTTTTTTGTTGTTGTTGTTGTTCAAATGCAATTATGCCATAATCTCAAATCCTAAATATATCTAAGTGATCATTACTTTAAAATTATTCAACTAGGAGTAACATAATATTTTACACCGTCATGGCAGAAAAATTGAATTTTCGTTATTTCTTTTTGTACGCAATCAATGGAAAATTGTGAGGTGATAACATCATAAGCTCACTCATATGCATTTAATCAAATTAACTGCCGAAGAACTGTTTTGAAAAAAAAGAGAGCAAATATTTAAAATTTCACGACTTCCTTAGTTTTAATTAGATTTTGAACAAATTTTCCACGTGGCTGTGACGGTAACATTTCACTCTCTTTTCTCAGAATAACTTGTAACTGGTTTGGAATTCCCCTTTCAAAAAAGCTAATAGTCCTTGAACGTTTATAGGAATTGAAACTACTGCCCATGACCATAGGTGTTGAGATGATTGTAACTTGAGATTCTTTGTGTGATCCTTTCTATAATGGGGATACAGCAGGCATGATACTGAATGGTTGTAGATGAAGAGGAAATTTTGTTGCTGGGTAATTTTTTTTATTCATTTATCTATTTATTTGTTTATTTTTTTATAATTATTATCTTCTTTTTTTTTGGGGGGGGGGGACTATCAAAGGGTGTGTGTATTAGTATGATAAAGTGCTGAAAACCATGGACCTGACAAACACTAGAATGGTCACTTTTTACACCACAAGTTCCTCTTCTACACACGCAGTGACACAGGTTTCAGACTACACATTTTGTTTGGAAAGGGATGTTGAAGAATACACACGAGACACACAAAATTATCTTAGTAGAAACAAATTCTAGATACACCGTTATTAGCCTCAAAACAAGCAACAAGTTGAATATTAAGTCTTTTTTTTTTTCTCAACGGGTTAATTTCAGCGATACACCAGTATATATTCTGCTAGCATGGTTTGATATATGAGCTGCTTTTTTCTCTTTTTTTTTGAGGGGGGTCCTTTTTGTATGTGTGTGTGTGTGTGTGTGTGTGTTAAAGGGGCTAGAGAAGACAGATTTTGCTACTGTGTAAGAGTGGGAGCGGGTCCTTTCTGGCCATTCACACGCGGGAATCAAACAACTCACAATCTCCATGCCCACCCTGGATTCTCGCCGAACGTTGAGCAGCGCCCGGCACATCGTCTCCAGCTCCTCCAGTGACAGCACGCTGTCCCGATCCTTGTCGAAGATCTTGAAGTAGACTGCGGACAGACATCAGACAGACAAGAGAACATCTCCATAACAAAAGACAGAACAAGAGGGAACAAAAAAAAAAAAAAAACAGGCTTGCCATCCTTTAACATTAACATACTTCAGGAGAATTCTGGGCCCTGTTGCATAAAACCCTTACCGCCGGACTTACCGCTCCTTTCTAGCGGTAAGTCTTCAAATTAGCGGTTAAATTTTAGAATCCTTGATGCTGATTGGCTGTTATGCCTAATTTTGACGGTAGTTACCATTGAAATTCAACGGTAAGTTTTATGCAACGGGCCCCTGGACTAGTTAACTTTTTATGTGCAATGGTGTAAACTCCCCTGTGTGCCACATTATTCTGAGACAGCAATGTAGATTTATGCTTTGGGAAAACATTCTTTTTTTTTTAAATCTATGTAACTTTTACAGACTACTGTTACCCTGGACATGTAATGAGCAAAGTTGTAGAGAAAATGCCAAGCTCTGCTTTGATGTAAATTGTATGACAAATCTATGACTGCTTTTCTTTCAAATGACCTGGAGCTACATTACTGTCGAGGAATGACTTTTGCACACAAAACAGTGACAGAAACTTAAAATTTATTTGTAAATCTAATACATCTGTAGAAAACACCATTGATAGGCAATTACCACATAAAATGCAAACTACATGTGACAAGAATGGAATCACAAAAAATGATTTTATTGTACTGTGGAATTTGGTGATTTATCGATCAGTTTGGGCAGGTTTGTGCGTTTGAGCAGAATATGCAAACTTGGCACGCTGTCTACTGAGTCGAGCGTGCGAACGTGGCACGTAAAGAGTTTAAAGTTTAATAATCAGAAAAAAAAAGGTACAAATTTAATAAGCACAACAGTGATTTGATTACATTAGATAAAAATCAATGAATTCATGAAAATGTAAACTTTCGCTAATTTTGATAAAACAGTTCTCGATCAGTCATATTAATATGAAAATGAAATATGACAATTAATATGAATATGCCAAAATACGACAAAGATAGGACAAAAAACAAAAACAAAAAACTGTGAGCCTTGTGCCAAGGCTACTCACACTTCTGCCTCTCAGCGAGTGGCCCTCGGCAGCAGGCAGACAGTCCACAAGCCATCTCCTTCAGGTCCACGTGGTTATCCTTGTTCTCATCGAATGCGTTGAAAACACCTACAGCAGAAAGGGTGGGGGATGGTGAGAAAAAGAGTGTAATGTGAAAAGTAGGCACACTAACTCTACTACTGTTACATGTACATGTACCTCTACTACGAGTACCGACTACTACTAACTACTACTACTACTACTACTACTACTACTACTACTACTACTACTACTACTACTACTACTACTACTACTACCACCACCAAGGGCCATAGAAACGGGGGCTACGGAACGGGGGGGGGGGGGGTACAGAACCAGGGGCTCCCCCCAAACACACACACACATACATACCATCGTAAATACTTTTTTGGCTTGTCAAAAAAAGAAAAAAATTGAGAAAAAACAAAACTGAAGAGAGTAGAATCAAATTAACAGGACAGTGAAACAACACATAAAAACAAAAAGAGATGTGGGACTTTTTCATTTCACTGGCTTCCTCAGTCACAGTTTACCTAGATATGAATTAGATAAAGTCATGATGATATACGTTTTCATGTGCTACATCTCCCATCTTCTTATGCACAAACACCCACCACACTTACTTTCACATTCAGGAGTCAACAATTATATCCTATCATGCAAACCATCAAAAAACATTGCTAATGTTTTCATGTGCAACACAACGAACGTTATGATGCAATCACACCTTGCTAACAGAGAATTTTCGGTTTGTATTTAACCAGGTTTTTGCAGAAATAAAGAGAAGGAAAAATTATTGAAATAACGCTCGATAATGAAAATATGACAGTGATGATAATGTCTATGATTATTCTTTTTATTGTTTTTAATGACGATTTGACAGCAGGAAGGTCAAAGAGGAATATCTTCCATCACTGCTACACTTGGGAATAAAAACTAAATAACTGAGCAAATAATGTGCAAACAGTACATTTCTATGTGTACGTGTATCACCTAAATTTACGACAAGTAGGCCAGCCAGCTAACATGTCATACTGCAAGATGGGGAAACTTGCAACAAAGAAAATAAAAATGAGTTTGACGTAATACAGGAACTTGCAAGCATCCCATGCCAACACAAGAGAGATATGTCAAAGTCAAATTTTAAGGCAGCAGCATCCTGTAGGAGATGCACCAGCAGAACAAGAAAAAAAGCACATCAATCATACAAATTTCTCCCCTTCTTGAATTCCACAAGAGGTGTCCAACACATCCATAAAACTGTCAAAGACACGAATCTGCAGAAGCGCCCTGCCTGCGTACATACACACGCGTGCCCGAGTAATGCAATAACTGGGGTAACATTTCTCCCCGAAACCACACGGAGGAAATGTCAACAGAGAGGGCGCCGTGCATCTATCCAGAGGCGGAGCCAGACAATGAGAAAAGATGAAAGAAAAAAAAAATCTGAGGATTACTCATTAATGTCTGATGCTTGAGCATGATACGCAATATGTATGGAAAATGCCAGCATGCGCAAAGCTCTTCATCTGGTATTGTGCATTATGCGGGGCGCGCCACAGTCCTTCGGTAGCTTGGATACCGACTGTCAACACCCAGCAGAAATGTCAACAAAAGAGGGAGATGTCAACGTTATACACAGAAAAATGGATCTGGGGATTGGGCTGGCATTCGCAGGAAATTGAATGATGATGCACTTGCACAGAAAATTTCCACATGGACCTACACGTATTTATCAAGGCTATGTATGACACATGAGGCAAAGTACAAGTATGGAGTACTACAATTTACAAACCCATTTTCTTGCTTGCCCTGGGCAACAGAACCTTACTGTTGGGCAAGCGAAATGACCAAAGACTTGCCCATTCAAAGAAGGGGGTTTTCGCTTTTCGCTTGTGTGCCCACTTGGGTGAGAAGAAAGTTTTTTTGTTTTATTTTTTTTTTTTTGGGGGGGGGGGTTTGTGTCCTATGGTAGCTCGCTGTTTTTGTTGCCAATGCCAATGTCCTATAAAAAAAATATAAAAAAATCACAGGAAACTATCCATATAATTTAAAGACCACAGGAATTCCTTGAAATGTTCTCAGAATTGCTGTCGATGTAGGAAGGATCAATGCTTGACCACATATACTGTACCTCAAACGAAACCAACTGCATCTTTATTTGATCATCCATTGAATAAGTGTTCACGAACGAAATATAAAAACAAGCAGATATAGCTGCGAATCACCAGACTAAAAATAGAAATGACATCCTCTAGTAATGGGTGGGGGGGGGGGGGGGGGGGGTAAATAAATCAGTCCCGCTCAAAGGACAAGAGAGTGCAGATCTTATCTCAGTCTGCTGAAGTACTCATGAGCGATGATCTTTGAACTCAGCTCCGACCCCAAGAAGCCCATACCCAAGACTAACATCAGTAAGGCATGCAGGTAAACTTTGATCGTCTTCTCTGCAATTAAACGCACCAAATTTGAAATGATATCTAATATTACATTCTCTCATCGAATTGATCTCATAATCTTGTTTAATGGATGTCCCATTTTTCATAGTGGGTAGTTGATCGACTGTTTACTTACTATCAGTCAAATTTACGTATAACAACCATGAAGGCTAATACAGTTATAATTAAAGCTTTACATGTGCACACAAATACTCTCAAACACACACACACACTCCCTCTCTTTCCCCTCTGTACATAATATACATACATGTATACAATATTTACATTAATAAGATATATCATTATGTATGTATCTTACACATACTCCTTGACTGTTGACTTCAATAGATCAAATGACAAAGGTAGAACGAGATACTGGGTATGTGACATGCATTACCAAATAATTTCCTTTTTAATGACATTAACATTCTGAAAGTATTGAGTAAAATGTAATTAAGCAATGGAAGAATACCACAAAAGCCATAATTATTTCCCGGAAAAAAGCAAAACACACACACACAAAAAAAAAAAAAAACCTCTTCCTAGTTTGCTGCATGTTTCAATAGTAGCCAAGAAAAAAACCACAACAACCACAATTATGTCTCCGAGGCAGTTTAAAAGAGAGAGGGAGAGAGAAAGAGCTGGGAGTTTGCCGCACATTTTAATGCATGTACATCATCGGTAAAGTTTCTGTGGTTCACGCTGGGTGAAGATTTTGCCTTGGCAAAGACAGCTGCCATCACATTTCCCACAGGGTTTAGTCTGTTGATGTAGTCAAAAACAACAGAATATCGGCGGAATAAACTGCCTCGGCAGTGCGACAATGAAAAATCAAATGCATTTCAATGTTGTTGTTGGTGGGTTTTTGTTGTTGTTTTTTGCCATCTTTTGTTTTCATTCCTTTCACATGCCTTAAAAATCGTCTCATTGGGAGGGAAAGGGATGTTGGATTCTTCCACCGAGTGCAATATGTTTCGACAGTGCTGGATGTGAGTGAGCATGCATGTATCAAGAGTCACGGAGTGTTCACACTTTATGCCAATATATCGTAACATCCCTTCATATAATCAGCCACTGATGGCTACTATTAGACAAAGTTCATCCAGCTGCCATGGTGTACAGAGAGCTCACCCAGCAAATGAGAACCGTTCCCATGGGAACCCCACATTAATATGTGCAACAAATTCATTTTTCATGACAAATTCTCCGTATGCTATTTTCGGAATACAGTCGGGACTGTTCATTCTACTCAATAGAGTCACATAATTGTGCACATACAGTGTACAGAACTAAAGTTACCAACAATCACAGAGTGATTACAAGGGATGGTATAATATTGGTTGACATGAGGATTCAGTTTTTAACTTTTTGCGAGATACTTTAGAAACCACTTTATGAAATGGTAAAACATAAAATTCAAAAGGATTTCAAAGTTTATTTCATGAAAATCGGGTTTGAAAATGGCTGAGATACCCCAAAATGAAGTAAAACAAAGCGATTCCCAATAAAAGGTGGGTCCCACCTCTTATTAGGATCACTTTAAAAATGTTTTGAATATCTCAGTCCTTTCAAAACCAATTTTCATCAAATAAACTTTGAATTCCTCTTATATGTGTCCTTTCATATTTCATATTTGAGAGGTTTCTCATTATCTCAAAAAATTATTAAAAAATGTTGAAAACCTGAAGGCTCATCTTAACAAAGAGTGTACCATCCCTTTAAACTAAGCTCTGAACTACAAAAGGACTAGTATGAAGAAAATGATTCAGAAAAAAAATATATGATAGGGAATTATGTTTGACAGCTGAGTGTTTTGGTTGTTGATTTTTTCTCTCTCTCTCTTTCTCCCTGGATGATGTAATACATGTTCACATGTTGTCATGAATGTCAATGGGAAGAAAATTTGTCCATGGTTTAGTGTTGTTCCCAAGTATTGGTTTTTGTGTGGGGTGATTTGCAACAGGGTTGATACTGCCCATCACGTAAGTAGGAGCCCCACTGATACAGGAGAATTGGCCTTTCTCCTGGCCCTTACCAATCACACAAGGAATACTCACGTAGCATACAATTTGTTCACATGAGAAGGCGTTCAAATGACAATGTGCTTTTTTAAACCTACATGAAGAAAATGATCATACAAAATTGGTATACATGTACTGTACAAGCCCCACAGAAGAGTTACCTTTTGCTTTCACTCTTGCTTTTTTAATAAGATGAAATGACAAAAATCCACTTTCATGGAAAATGCATAACTTGTCCCATGTAAAGCAGATATTTCACTTTATATTGGATGAATGCATGATCTATCAAAGCTGCACATTGGCACTGGTAACATACAAATTGTATTTCAGCAAAAGATTTTGATGCATGATTTATCATACGTTGTACCAAAAGAAAACAAGCAAGGAAAAATCATTTTACAGATTGTATTCACGGTGGCTATTTGGAATTGCATAAAGCAAAATGTTACAGACTGACGAGAGACTGTTTGTGCTAAAGCTACTGGTTTCAACATCTTTGGCTTCATGTGCTTGAGTGAATTACGCCCTTGAATTTTTTTTTCTATAATCTACATTCTCCGCTCCTGCAAACAATTAGCTTACATAACATTCCCTTGAGGGCAGTACAACATATTATGAAAGCTTCGTGACTTGTTATATCTGAAATGGTTAGTTCCACATATTCATACATAAAGCGATCTTTTATTGATAGTCTTTGAAGTTTTTGCTTTCTCCGGTACAGTGAATGAAAGGCTTGAGTTCCTATAATCGATACACACATCCTCCCCCCCCCCCCCCACCACCCTTGCGAATGAGGTCTGTGAATAAAGGTCACAACGAAAGCATTACATGATCCAATGAAAGCTTTGCAATTTAGCATATTTCCAGATGAATCCCCAAATCCTTACACAGTATCAGAAGCTCTTTTTCAGCTTTCATTTTTGTGTAGTAAAACGATTGAAGGTCTTGATTTTTTTCTTCTATTTTTTCATCTTACAAATTCCAGCAGTCACAACACTACAGTGACCTTTGTGTCATATCCCTTTTTAGATCATTTACAATGTGAAATCAACGTTTTGCCTTGGGTGTGTACCACATCCATGTGCAGTCAAAACAGCTCCTATTTTCCTGTTGCACAATGGCTTGGAGTCATTATTTTCTGCACTCCACACTTTCCACCTTACACAGCAGCAGATACCCTTCTATCACACTATCGCTGCAATGAATTCACCCAAAGCGACCACGTAATACTTTACATTCAGAGCGGTCGCAGAAAGTGTACCCTATTGGAATGTACATGCATTCAAAGAAAACACAAGATATGACACAACCTACTTTGGAAGATGTCGGGTGCGGACTAATATCAATATTTAACTAATAGATGAAAGCTGGGTGGATTCAATGACTCTGTATATATACTGTAAAAGTGCACATTTTCGTGGTGTGGAAATTTTCTCACGATATGAAACTAGTGCAAAAATAAAACCATATACATTTTTTTTTTTTTTTGCTTGCTATTTTATATGTCATACTGCTTCATGTTTTTATTTCGCTTTCATTCACCACTACTAGAATCACTCCAATTAAGCTTATGAGGCAGGAATTCATTTGGCACTCAGAAGTTGTTCCTAGGTAGAGCATCCCTCCATCAAGCTCTGTGGCTGCTAAGGCAGTCTTTTGTGAATGCATAAAGCATACACTAAAATTTGAAGATACAACGGAAATAGTCTATCATACCATGAGAGTGGTGCACCGTATGCAAGCACACACACACACACACAACATACTCCCAAATTTCACACCCATAGAAATGCAACACACATGTATGTATTATTATTACTCAAAGACACCCACACAAGGATACCACACCCTCTCTTACAAGTACACTAAGTACTTCCACTGACCTTCAACCAGTTCTGCTGGCATGGGAGGGGAGATGAGGGGTGTGAAGGTATCCAGGTCTAGCCTCCCGGACTTGGACTGGGCCTGCAGCACCCAGTACTTCTTCTCCAGCTCAATGATGTCTGCCTCTTCCACTGATGAGGCATCGAGGGTGGGGCAGTGGTGGTGGAGGATGATGTAAGGATGAAGCAAACAAAATAAAACAAGGAAAACTACATTAGAAATGAGAACTGAGATGCACTTTATATCAAAGACTAGATTTTATTGTAATCAATTGATATAAGCTCTTCTATAAAAAAGAATCATTCTCCTGGGAAACTTTCAGAATTCCATCAGTTTCATTACATTTTGTATTGATCATATAATACTTATGTTTCTTTTTACATTTTTTTTTCACTACAATAGATACAAAAAACAATAATGTAATGAATGAAAAATCACATAATTAGCAACACAACAGTCATTACAACTTGAGACAAAGATTACACACAAGTTGCTACTTGATAAAGCACTGTAGGAATGATAATTCAATCGAGACATCAACTATCATGAAACCCACAGAATGACACTCAAATGGCCTGACTTGATAATCACAAAGCTGGACAATATATCCCGAACGATTAACACATGTTCATCTGTAGCACAAGGCAAGTGCCAAATTGTGTCTCGCCCATTTGCATAGAAGAAAGTAATGTTTTTTCTAAATCCCGGAAGTTCATTGACCTGCTTATGACCTTTGACCTCGTAGTGACCTCAACTCCCCAAGGGACATTTACCATCCAAGTTTGGTCACAAACGGACAAAGGGATCAAAAGTTATGAGCCATAATCGAAACACGCCATAAAAACTTAACATTGGGCCCTAAAAGTGCGTTGACCCATGTCTGTGATGTTTGACGTTGTGATGACCTTCAACTCCCCAAGGGACATTTACCATTTAAGTTTGGTCACAAACGTACATAGGGATCAAAAGTTATGAGCCATAATCAAAACATGCCATAAAAACTTAACATTGGTCCATAAAAGTTCGATGCCCCTGTCTGTGACCTTTGACCTTGAGGTGACCTTCATGCTTGATGAAATGTGTAACTTTGTATAACCACTCTTCCCTCCAAGTTTGATTGAAATTGAAGTCCTCAGTAAAGAGTTATTTAAGTTTTTGTAGTGTTACGGACGGACAGATGCCGCAGGCGATCCCTTAGTCTCCCCACACCTCCAGTGGGCTCCACAAAAACTGAAATCAAAGCTCGTGTTTGAAACCAGCATCGAAGCCTCCAGGGCTATTTGTCACGCACGATCTGTCCACTACTTTATAAATGTGCAACGCCACTGCGACAGTTGAGCAAATGCTGAAATTCACTGGAACTTTTATTGCATCGTTCCACTGCAGTATGCCAATTAATGGGAACAATAAACCAAAGTGGAACGTTTTAAAAAGGGATAGTACAGTGTTGGTGGAGATGAGAACTGGGGGTGGTATTCTGAAATCCTTCCTAGGAAGAAATTTCTTCCTAAGTCAGGATTTTTTCCTAAGTGGTATTCTGAAAATCTTCCTAAGTTTCTTCCTAAGTAGACTTAGGAAGAAACTTAGGAAGGGGGCGGGAATATGCAAATTTCTGACTTAGGAAGAAGTTGGTTTTCTAGAATGCACTTAGGAAAGAATTTTAGGAAAATATTTAGGAAAGCTCCACCCCTGTCCTAAGTACGTTGTTAAGAATAGGAAATTGCAAGCATCGTGATAGGCGCGCTTGTCAGTCATTGCGCGCACATGTACTTTGATGCGCGAAATGAGCGTGAGTAAGGGGACATGCCGCGCACTCGTGTATTTGACCCTACGTCATAGTAATGTACGATTGTCATTGGTTAGTTCCTTATGATACGGCATTTCGTATTGGCTTAGGAAAGGACGTGGGCGGGAATAAGGATGGCCTAATTTGCATTAAGAAGTGCCTATGAAGAAATTTAAGAATACCAATTTTGTCTTTCCTAGGCACTTCCTAAGTTTCTGACTTAAGGAGAAACTTGGGAAGAAACTTAGGAAGATTTTCAGAATACCACCCTGGGTTTTTAACTTTTTGCGAGATACCAAGAAAACACTTATGAAATAGTAC
Source organism: Diadema antillarum (assembly GCF_040938485.1). Classification (NCBI taxonomy): domain Eukaryota; kingdom Metazoa; phylum Echinodermata; class Echinoidea; order Diadematoida; family Diadematidae; genus Diadema; species Diadema antillarum. The sequence continues at coordinate 64,733 of NW_027270997.1, read as the reverse complement.
AGAGCATACCATTTTAAGAGGAATTCAAAGTTTATTTGATGAAAATCGGGTTTGTTATTTGGAATGACTGAAACATCCATCAACAAAGTAAAACAAAGCGATCGTAATTTAAATGTGGGTCCCACACTTTATTAGAATCGCTCTGTTTTGGATATCTCGGCCATTTCAAAACCAATTTTCATCAAATAAATGTTGAATTCCTCATGAAATTACATGCTCTTTTTTATTTCATTTAGAGGTTTCTCATTATCTCACCAAAAAATGTTAGAAACCTGATATAAGGTCTCAACCAAAATTATACAATCCCTTTAAAGGCTTCTCGACAAGAGATTATACAAGCAATAAGGCAATAGGAATCTATAAAATATAAAATCAATGAGACAATGTTTGACAGCACTTCATTGCATCATATTTAATAATTCATCAAATGAAAATTGAGCTTTTATATTGTATAACTTTCTGGTCAGTTTCCCTTTGTTCGGATTTGCATTAATTCATTGATACAGGCTTGGGGTATGATTAAATTTTATATTTAAAAAGATAATAATAATGGGGGAAAAATCAAAATCCAGAGTGCCAATTCAAACAAAAGTTATACTGTCACTGTAGTGTTCAAATTCAATACCATAGGTCCATATATTGACCTCAAGAGCAGGGCACAGTAATATTGACATGTCATTGATTTTGGAGGAATTTTTGTGATCTTTGGTAGCAACAGGCAGGCATTCATTTTAAATTGTACCCTTGTCAAAAGCATCTTAAAAACTGCATCTACTGAGAGTTCTTGCTATCATCATTAAAATGTTATGCAAAGGTGGAGCAAATCACCGCAGTCTACTTTTGGAAGCACCTATTAAACGGCAACTAGTGCCCTCTGCAGGGCGAGCAAAACAATCTGTGATTGGCCGAGTGAAAAAAAAAAAATTTACATCTTGTGTAACCTCTGTCTCTCAGTGGCATACTGGAAGAAATTGTATAAGATTTCACAGATGTAGGAGTGGCAGGGCATACTTGCAATGTAGCCATTACCACACACCTGCAAGTCTTTTCCTTTCATTAGACATTTTTTTAAAGAACATATTGTCGGCTGAGAACCAGAAGGGTTTTATCACTTCTTTTATTTTTTCATTTTTTTATTTTATTTTATTTTTTATTTTATTTTATTTTTTTTTTTTTGGGGGGGGGATATTGATACTGAATTATTGGTATCATGTTGTACAGTTTCATCTGCTCTATATTATGGTGTCGATTTTAAATTATATTCATTTTCAGCAAAATGATAAAGATTAAAACCACAAGGGTGCTATTTTACCCTCTATTTCAAAACAACACTAAAATATAAATCTACCCACTTTTGACTTTGAAAATAAACTTTATATATTTCATGAGAATTAATTGTTTCATTTTTATTCATGCTCAAATCTTAAAACGAGATAGCACCCTTCTGGTTCTCAGCTGATTATGCTTGTACATTATGTATAGGCTCTCTCCCTCAGCACAGAATCTATCATTATCTCATCACTCCATGTACCCTGCTGACCAACCATTATCCACTGCCTTTCACTACCCTTTTCATCTCTTTGTGTTGCAAAACGTTACACAAAAAGAACTGAAAACAAGACAAACAGACAAAAAAAAAAATTATACCACCATCTGTTATGTAGACCAGCCCATTAACTATTGAAAGAGCATAAAAATGCAGATCTTCCTCTAGTGATACAGTTTGTATGTAATTTCAAATCTCAAATTCAATGAGAGAGAAGAAAGGGTATTAATAATTGTGTGTGTGTGTGTGTGTGTGTGTGTGTGTGTGTGTGTGCAGAGCTGCCAACTTTTGTAAAAGCCTTTCAGTACTTTGATGGCTGAAAATCAGTAATTTGCACCTTTTTTGAGTGAAAATCAGTAATCCTTAACAGTGTACTAGAATACAAATATCAGACAATGATTTCTAACATCAGTAATTTGCTTACACCCTTCAGTATTCTTCTCCAATTTCTTCAGTAGAATTTCAGTACTAGTTGGCAGCTCTGTGTATGTGTGTGTACGTACAAGTGGCTATGGTAAAATGTTGTGGCATGCCACAGGTCCACATGGGGTGCCTAAACCAGTGCTACAGTATCTGTGTGATCAAATACAGCTTGCTTCTGACCCCGCAGTGTTTGGTAACGCGAGCTCCATGGTAACACAGCCATTGTGTGAAAGTTGCAGGGTCATAGGGATGAGTTTCAAGTCCACCTTTAATACCAGTTCGCACCATGGTATGTATGTTGGATTGATATCAATTTCCCTAATCGAGTATCCGAGAGCAAATGAATACAGACCTATTTTACAGCGTCACACAGTATCAACAGGGGGAAAAAAAAGAACTGTAATTGCCAACATATTAGAAATTTCATAAAAATGCACTTTGAAAAACTGTTACACCCAAGATACGATATTGAAAAATGCATTTATTTCAGGGGAGTGTGGCTAAATTCTATTCTTAGTTGCTGACAGTGCAACTGCTAATTGAGGCTTGCTTGTGTGGTTGAGAAAGTCAGAGTGCAATTACACAACTTGCTGCATGCCATTTATAAGAACAAACATGGATAAGAATATGTGGGATTACAGTAAAGTCACGTCATTATAAGACTGAACTTCAATACGCTCTGTTGTCTTAACCTGGCCAATACAACGTGTCTTCCCCTTCCATGACAATCATCTAACCCAGGGATGCCAAGTTCAAAAAAAAATTATGAGTGAGATTTTCATGACTCGGCATCTCGGCATGCGAATGTGCGCGCAAGCGAGGGTGTGGGAGGGTCCCCCCCCCCCCCCCCCCCCCCCCCCCGTGGCTTTCCACGGTAGGGAGCTTTTTCAATTTTTAGCTCTTAATGGTGCGATCAGGTGCATACTTAAGTGACTATTTTTTACTTATTTTGAAAGACAAAAGGGAAATATACCTTCAATTGGAACTTTATCACTTTAATCTTTTCAGCTATGCTCATTATTATAGGCCCAAGTTGCAGACTTCGCCCGATGCGTGAGAAAAATGGGTGTCATGTGTGAGATCGTGAGATGGCCCCTAAATGCTTGAGTCTCACGCAGAATGCGTGAGACTTGGTAGCTCTGCTAACCATAAAGTCTATAACTTGCATCAAAAATTAGATCTTGAATTGTGTTTTCAAAACAGAGCCTATTCATGCCCGAAGAGATGCAGCATAATTAGCATACGGTGGTACATCTGAAAAGTAAATACTCCTTTGGACTTTTTATGTACATATTCAAAATAGAGCTTTACCTGAAGAAAAAAAAAGAATATGGGGAGCCACATTACATTTTCTTTGAAATAAATCAGTTTTGAGAATTTCTCTCAATGTTCATTTTTCCTTCTTTATTACTTTCTCTCTTCTGGATCTCTAGATTTGCTTTCATTTGCCATGAAAACACTTAAATTTCAGGACATTTCTTAATAATATAGAGGGTAAAATCATTCTCTCTCCCACAAATTTGAATGGGGTGCTATGTAACAAACAAAATTTCTAGAGCCGAGGAGAAGTGTAGTACATTCAACATACTGCCCAACAATAGACTGGCTTCAGACTGATCTTGAGAGGGTGGTTTTGACACTGAATGTATGCAGGAAATTGCTATTAATAAAGCAATTGACAGATGACCACAGAAAAGTATACAAGGACAGTATGTGTTTAATGATGGAATCAAATACACGACAAATCGTATCAAAAGTAATAGTGATCCTTCACAATAAAATCAAAACTGAAATCAAAACACTTAGGAAGCCCCTTTTCTCTATTTCCTAATGGTTGTTATTCATCTTTCTCAAAAACGAGGTTTCTTCATTTTGGTTTGATTTTCTGCGTATACAGGAAATCGACATGAGTTCTATCGTGGTTATGCAATGGTTGGCAGCACATAAGGTTTCCTTCTAGATCTCGATACCACGCATGCATTACACAATGATCTGCACACACTGAAAGTGAAGTGTTTTCCACAGCCAAGAGCAAGGAAGACATACATGAAGCCATGTACTTCCTAATGACTGTCTGCATCACTAGAAACTTCACCCAGAGAAAAGTAGCATTTTGCGTAATGAACGTCACCTTGGTGTATAATGAGAGTGGGCTGACCATTAATGGATTACAATGTGTCTGCACATACAATGTATCTATTGTATGCACATTAGTATCACACAAACGTACATACTGTATCAATTGCAAGATAATAAAAAATATATACAAAATTTTTACGCATCATCCTCTCAAAAAATAGCTCCCAACATAAGCTACATTTGTAGCAATACTCAAAAACAAGTGTTGGATCCAAATCTTCACAAAGAAAACAACTGAAGATTTACCCATACTGACAAGAGCCTATGATTACTTCACATGGTTTACATATGGTGACTAAAGTCTTTAATAGCCACATCACTTACAGTGTGTGTACTAAATCTACCTCCGTCCAAACCAACACACAGTCCTATTAACATAAAACCTCCCAGAACTTCTTGTTCCCAGTATCAGCAGTAGCTCAGCGTAGATGCCAATAAAACAGACAGGATTAATTTCCAATATGATCAAACAAAGGGTATTATCCCGATATCCATAAGAGCAAAGTCATTTTTTTTTTTTTAAGTTTCTCTTTGTATTGAAACTCACAGTGCGTCACGCCGGCCAGGGTCTGGTAGAAAGTCGGTGTATCGCTCTCATCCGACAGCCTGAGGCCCTGTTTGGCGTGGTCCTGCAGTAACCATGCCGACAGCTTCATGACGTGATTGCGCTGGAGCAGCCATGAACAGAATTGCTCGTAGGACACTCGGTCAACCTGCAAAAAAAAAAAGAAAAAAAGAAAAAGAGAAAAGGCATTACACCAAAATCTGTGAGATCACATCGGCACGCCATGCTATTAAAATCAATCTGCCGTGCTGGTCAGTGAATGCAAAAAATTATTGAAGTAATATTGAATTGCACCAGTCACTGGTGTGCAAATAGACAGTGAAAGAGAGTCATAACGTTCTCATAGAAAGCCCATAGTTACAGTATTTCATCAGTTTGTTATTTTCTATCTGAACGCAATCAAACAATTTGGAAAAAAGATGATAATAATAATAATGATAATAATAACAATAATAATAATAATAATAATAACAACAACAACAATAGCAATAATAACAACGTGTCAAACCTGCCATAGCGACCGCCTGTCTACAACGGCCACTTTTTTTGTCTCTCTTGGGTGGCCACTAGAGACAGGTTTGACTGTAATGATAACAACAACACCAATAACAGCAGCTATTCTAAACAAAACATCAATGAATGCCCTAGATCAAATACAATTGTTTTCCGACGCAAGATTCGACCAATCATCTGAATGTGGGAGATAAAACTACAGACACAGACATGGACCAAGAAACAAATCAGCTGTAATAGGTTTTTTTTTTTTTTTGGTTACTTCCCTTTTTGCCAGTGACAATTTTTTTCGACTGTGATATCCCAAGCAATCATTAAAAAGAAGTTCTGAACAGCCACATAGGCCTTGAAGACAGCAACTCATCAAGCCCACAACAAACGGCTGGAAATGCACTTTTTCCCCCTTGAAGTCGAGGAAGAGATGGATATGCATGCATATCACTGATGTGAAGGGCAGGCGATCCAAAAAAAGGAACCGTTCAGTGTTCAATGGCCCATGCCAAATTAACTCATTCATTCTCGGCTGGGCTAAAGAATGTCATTAATTACACTTGGCCGGCCTTGTGTCGGTACACAGTGACAGTTACAAAATCCTCCACGTTGCGATTCCCATTGTGAAGACAAGGAGGATTGATAAGTTTAATTTCACAACTTGACAATCAAATTCATTGCACTCGCCTGCTTGATACAAATCACACTATTGTATGTCTACAATGTAAGTGATAATGGAAGTATGGAATGTTACTTAGCATCGCCTGAGAATTTACTATGAATGCTTTACGTCAGAGGTTGATTTGTGGCATTAAAGGACAAGTTCACCTTCATAAACATAAGGATTGAGAGAATGTAGCAATAGTGAAACACATCATTGAAATTTGAGGAAAATCAGACAATCCGTTCAAAAGTTATGAATTTTTGAAGTTTTTGTGCAGTACCCGCTGGATGAGAAGACTACTGCAGTGTATGAATAACTTAGATGTCACATGCGTACAACAATATAAGGAAAATATAAAGAGAATTTCACAAAATTCCATCTTTTGAAAAAAGTACACATTCCCCTGCCTCGTTACCGACAAATGTTATGGGTAATATTATTCCCCCTGCCTTTAGAAAGAGGCAAGTCAAGTGCTCTTTTATTATGCGAAAAAAGTGAAAATATGTTGAATTTTCTTTTACATTTTCTTTATACTGTTGTACGCATATGACCCACAAGCTGTAGTAGTCTCCTCATCCAGCGGTTCCAACACAAAAATTTAAAAAATTCATAACTTTTGCATCGATTGTCCAATATTCCTCAAACTTTCACTGATGTGCTCTACTAATATTGTTGCATTTTCTCAATCCTTATGTTTATGAAGGTGAACTTGTCCTTTAAATACAACTTTGATAAAGAAATTAATTCTTTAACACCAGAACTATTCAGGGTCACCCTTGCATGTGTACGTTGTGTGTGTTGATGTGTTTGTTGGGGGTGGGGGATGCTGAGAGTGTCAAAATGAGTGTGGTTCTTCACCTGGTAGGCCTACTTGTACAAGTGTATCATCCCTGCATCACCCTTCTCAGCAAGTACAGTTTGTACCTGCCCATACGTACATAATTAGACAATCGACTCATGTTATGTCAGGCCAGTGATGGAGTACGCTACTCCCGTTTGGAACGCCGGCATCACAAAGGATCAAGCTACCAAGCTAGAGTCCGTGCAGAAGCGAGCCCTCCGAATCCTACTTGGTTCGCAGTATACGTCCTATGACGAGGCTCTCCTCCTCGTAAACCTACCTACCCTAGCTCACCGCCGTACTACATTGTCCCGCAAATTTGCCTTGAAACTTTCTGCTCCTACCTCAGGTCTTCGCCATCTACTCCCAACTCGAAATCCCGGCATACGGACAACGAGACACACCCAGCCTATCCCCCAACTTAGATTCCGAACAAATAGACTCCGAGATTCCGCAATACCATATTTTGTTACTCTCATCAACCAGCCGTAATTATGTCTTTAACCAATCGTTAACCGACTCTGAAATAATTGTATCAAAGATTTTGCAGTATATTGCTTTATTTTCTGTCACCCCATAGCATGTGTATTTAAATGCACTGATCATTATTATGCATGTGTTACACCGCTGTTCGCATGCTCAGGGCACAAGCAAACTATTATGTCGTACTTGTGGGTGTACGTGTGTGTCTGTGTTGTATACTGCTTGGGTATAATTATGCGTATATACCTGTATGTTCGGAAAAGTATAATATGCGTATGTATATGCCTTGTGTACAGCACATTATGTCCTGTATGTGTGGGTGTGAATGTGTTTGAGCGTGTATAATGGGTATGTGTGCCTGTGTGCATGAACTACTATTTGCCTGTTTGTACGTATGTATGTACCAGATCGAACACATTTATACTTGCATTATTATAGATGAGTGGGTGCGAGTACAAGTTCATATAAATTGAAATACTCACGGTAGGTGTGGCTCTGTTTGGTTGTATTATTATTACCGCAACGCGAACTGAATGGATTTAATCACGGAATTTACTATGTCCATTTATGTGTTTGTAATTTTTTTTTCTCCTTAGGAGTGATTGCAAGTGATTTCAAGCTTCTGATGCAATGTAACATGTGCAATTTGAAGTTAACATATTGAAGATGAATCTGATATATTTTTTGAAGATACTGTGAAGTTTTTACAGCTTTGTTTATAGACTCAACACACTGTTGTTGTTTTTTTGCCGCTCTCATGTACTTCTGTATTATATATTCACATCCGAAATCATTTACCCTTTATTTGTGTGCGTTTGTGTGTGTATGTGTGAATGTGTGTGTCTGTGTGTGTTTGCGTTTGTGTACGTGTGTATATGTGTGTTGGCGTGGGTGCGTGTGCGTGTGTGTGTTGTGAGGGTATGTGTGTGCATCTTAGTGTTTCACTTGTCACATGATTGGTTTATGCCATATTTCAAAGCACGCGGAATAACTGGAGCGCTAATATTTATCACTTGGTTCAGGTTATATTTTAGTACACCATGTAATAGCAACAAATGTAACCGATACTCATAAGTGAGGCAATAATTTTTATACCTTTGATATGGTCAATGATAAATAAGTGATTGATATTTTTATTCATGTTGATTGTTGCCGTTTAAGGAGGTATTCTTACAGCGTGAAGCAAACTTATTATTTTCTCACAGTTTTATCTGTGAATATAATATGTACGAGTGTATATGTGTGTGGGCGTGAATGCGTGTGTGTGTGTGTGTGTGTGTGTGTGTTGTGAGGGTATGTGTGTGCATCCTAGTGTTTCACTTGTCACTTGATTGGTTTATGCAACAATTCAAAGCACACGGTATACAGAATAACAGGAGTGTTGATATTATCATTTGGTTCAGGTTATATTTTAGTACACCATGTAATAGCAACCCATGTACCCGATACTCATAAGTGATGCAATAATTTTTATATTTTTGATATGGTCAATGATAAATAAGTGATTGATATTTTTATTCATGTTGATTGTTGCCGTTTAAGTATGTATTCTTACAGCGTGAAGTAAACTTATTATTTCCTCACAGATTTATCTATGAATATAATATGTACAAGTGTATATGATCATTATATATTGTTTCCATGCAATAATGACTTTTTATATTTCATTGTGTATACAGTTGTACTACTCCGCAATTCAGCCATTTGGCTGCCATGGCAGTATTATGAATAAACCTGATTGAATTGAATTGAATTGAAAAATGCAAAAACCATGCATAATAGAGTGAAATCTGGGGGTGCATTTCATGAAGCATTTTGTCCAACAAATTTGTCGGACAAATTTTCTCTCAGCCAATCACATGCAAGGATTTCAGTAGCTTATAACAGTTTGTCAGAAAAATTAGTCAGACAAAACACTTCATGAAATGGCCCCCTGCTGGCACTTCCTTCATTGAGTATTCTTGGCCTTCACTGCAAGAGAACTCTCGAAGCTAACAGATCGGCAGAATTTCCATGTTGAAACGAATGTTGTTTTGACTGAGATTAATACTGTATACGCCATATATTTCGCGAGTCTAAATTTTCGCGAATCCGGACTTCCCGACAATTTCGCGAGTGGTTAAATACTCAATCATGGAGTCGTGTACTGAACGGAGATATGTAACGCGTACGTCACATGCTAATTGGCATTTAAGTCAATATTTTCGCGTGTTTTTAATTTCGCGAATAGCAGCTGACTCGCGAAAATCGTGAAAATAAAAACCATGCGATATATTCGGCATATACAGTAGCTCAAACAAGCAGATCAGCAAATACCTGACATATGCAATGTCAATGTCACTGGAGTATTAATTAGGTGATCCGAGTATCCTCTCGGATCACCTTCTGTATCTGTACGGATTCTTTGTTCTTCTTCTTCTTCTTCTTCTTCTTTCTTTATTTCTGGACAAAAGTTGTGTATCTACGTACTCAGAAAGTTCTCACAGTATCAGTTTCAAACTCATACTATATATGTATCATGTCCCAAAGAAGAAAAATTTTATAAAATCATAGTGATCAGTCGACCGTGACGTCACTATGACGTCATTATATGAAAACATATTTTCATGCATATCTCATTAATAGAATAGAATTCTTCAATGAAATTTACGTCACATATATTTTAAGTCAAGCGGATTCTACTCATATTGTCAAAATTCATATTTATCCTAGAACGCGCGCGTACGTGCGCGTTGAAATATTTGTATGCTCAAATCGACCTCAAATTTTTTTTGCAAACGTTTCAGACCATTTGGAGCATTTTTTGAAAAATTGAAAAAAATGGACGGACGCGTACGCGCGCGCACATATTCGCACACACAGCTCATATGCAATAGAAATTTTCAATTTTTTTACCCGGATCGGATGTCCAAAATGTCAAGAAATATTTCTACCAAGTTTCAAGTCGATCCGACTCAATATGACGTCATACGGGCCCGTCAAATTCAAAATTCCGCGCGTGCGTCAATGGGGATACACAGTGCAACTATGCCAAAAAACCGCCAATTTTAAATCGGATTTTACTCGTCAGGATGGACGATAACCCCCCATTTTCTTGACATATTCCGAAAGCTGATGAGTTGTACATGTTATTTCATGGGTTGGCTATGCTGGCAAAATGATTGAAAGATATCAAATTTCTTAATAAAGTAAAAAAAAGTAAATTTTCAAAATGACGTCATCAAAATTCAAGTTCACTCGAGCATATCTCACTTATCCTTTGCCAAACTGCACCTCAATTTCAATATGTTGTAGCTTATGGAATGCTCTTTCAGAAATGTATTTACACAATTTTGATTAGATGACGGCATCACCTCGAAAAAAATGATTGAAGGTAACCTTGTCAAATTTGACCAGTTTACGTGTGATCTCTATGGGAGTGCAATTTTTATGGAAATGAAAATTGACATGACTATCTTTATCGAGCACTAGCTCACTTATGCTTCGGTGAATTTCTCTAGGATTTTGATATGTTGTAGCTGAGACCTAGGGCTATCGTATTGTGCCCTTCGTTTTTCCATACGTTGTCGGGATCATGTTTAAAAACTTGGTTGAAATTAAAGCTTATCTTCGATGTATTGAAATATTTCTGTCTTTCTGCAACTTTCTGTGCAATAACTCAAGAAAAACATACCCTATCACCACCATATTTTGCATATGTTTAGCTCATGTCACGGACATTATTTTACAAAATAACAACTACTTGATCAGACGCCATCTTGGGTATGTAAATTAGGGTCAAAGGTCATAGATGTTTCATCCTGTATCTTGATAAATACATGTCCTATCTTTCCCATATTTTGCACACGTAAAGACCATGAAACAGGAATCATTTCATAAAATAACCACATTTTGCTCAGATGCCATCTTGTCTGTGCAAAGTGGGGTCAAAGGTCATATGTACTTCTCTTTCTATCTTCGTTATGACGTGTTATCTCTATGGGAGGGAATTTTTTAGATGTGAAAATTGACATGACTCTCTTTATCGAGCACTATCTTACTTATGCTTCGGTGAATTTCTCTCAGATTTTAACATGTTGTAGCTGAGACTTTACACTATCAGGACTCGAATCATTGATTAAAAAAAAAATCGGATCACCTAATTTGTCAGTGTTGACAAATTCCGGTTCTAGTTCTCACTTTGGTTTCCTGTGCAAATGTCTTTACATGATACACTGTTGTAGCCAGATTGGTCAAATGATGAAGTCATGATTATGCATAGAATGATGTGTTGTAGAATATGTTGCAGAAAGAGACCATAGTGTGGTGTACAATGTATCTTGATTTCAAGCACTTCAAAGAATTCACTACACTACCCTTGAGGATGTGTACATATTGATGGTTCTAGGACAATTACCCCCTTGACAATTATCCCAGACCCTTCCCCTGACCCTAGCCCTGATCCTAATCCTGGAACTAATCCTGACCCTAACCCAAATTCTAACCCCAACCCTAACCTTTACCCTAATCTTTACTCTTACTATATCACCAACCAGTATTTTTTTTTTTTTTTTTTTTTTTTTTGGGGGGGGGGGGGTAATTGTCCTGACACATTATTTGCTATCGGATCTGGAAAATCTCTGTTATCTTACATTTCTTTCAAACGATTTGTGAAATATATGTGACACACCAAGCATTTAATATATGACTTTCAAGTCACACCAAAGAGTCTTGACCTTCGAAGTTAACATTTCACAGGCACTTTAGTTTTTACTTCTGAACATTTAATGGTTACTACTCTGTCATTATTCGTCTGGTTCAGACAATTACTGTTACACATCAAATTTGTTTCATTGCACTCGAGACCAGTCAATGGAACACATTCATCTCACTGGTTCACCCATGACCATCAAACTTTAAGTAAACTCCTCCAAAGGACAGTATGACATTCACCATTGGAGATGATGAAAGTCATTCTAAAAATGAAGTTCCTTTTCATCACAATTTCCCCCCAAAGGCAGTTTAGAATGGCCCGGCAGATGGCATAAATAATTATGCGTTACGGCAAGTATCAAATGCTATAAAATTGATAACTTTCATTTACGTGTCCTTCACCGTTCATACATCATTTAATATAACCCTTACCCATCATCAATATCTTGCACTTCTGAATAAATGGTGACTTTGTTCTTGTTTTTTGTAGAAAAGTAATCTAATGAATGTCAGAATACTACGTTTGTTGTACCTCTTGGGTTCCCCAGAGCTTTTAAATGTAGATGGTCATTAGATTGGGAAAAAAAATGGAGGCCATTTCCTAATAGAAATGACTGTATGCATCTCTGATACTGAGTCATAGTACTAATAGTCTTATACAGATGTAGGCAGAGGCCACACACACACACACACAAACACACACACACACACATACATTTATACACAGAGCATATAGGGTGGGATTGGTCGTCACAAGCAGACTCATTACAGCCTCATTTGATGACTCACATGCATTTGGTACAGCATGGTAGTATTCCGCGACATTATTTTACAAACGTACCACTCGGGGTCATGATGAAAACATTATTAGCATGAGATGGATATCCCAGCCCACATCCTCTCCTTTCCTCAGGCACTTCATGGTTCACGCCTTGCACCGCAATTTCAAAGAAAACGTGAGCGAAATTCCGATAAACGCTATGTCTCTTCGACAGCAACAACTGGCATCAGCTTCATACATTGTATATACACATGCTTTAACCCTCTGCTGTTTGGATTGCAAAAATAAACCAATGATAATTCACTAAATAATGATCATCAAAATTATCTACTGTACACAGACGATTATCATAAAAGTAACAATGATGATGATCACCAAAAGTAGAGAAAGAGAAAGAACAGCACTCCAAGACAGCAGACCTCTGCCAAGCAGCCATGATCAAAATATCACCATTTATAGAGACATCTACAGATGTATGCAGTAAATTTGGTGAAAATATGATCATCCATTGTGAGTTATCGTGAGATTAAGCTTATTCTATGTCCTTTATGACCCTATGGCATTACGACCTTTGACCTCATGATCCCAAATATAAATGTGTCTTTCTTATTTCATCATAAACACACCCTGCAAGTTTGGAGAAATCTAATCATCTGTTCTTGAGTTATTGGGAGATTGCTGTGAAAGTGGAAATTTTCCCTGTGTGGAAAGTTTTCCTTGTGTGGAAAGTTTTTACGCATTTCATGGAACCATAAACTAGCGCGAAAATAAAAACATGAAAACATTTTTGCTTGCTATTCATTCCAGTAGTTAATGCCTTAATTCTGCTGAATTTAAAGACATGCAAAATTCATCTTATCTGATCTAGCGCAAAAAAATTACATGAAAATATCCACTTTTACAGTAAGCTTATTTCAAGTCCTTTATGACCCCTATGACCTGTCACCTTTGATCTCATGACACCCAAATTTTAAAAAAAAATTCTTTTCGACTTTATTATAAACACACCCTGCAAGTTTGGTGAAAATCCAATAATCCATTCTTGAGTTAGTGGAAGATTGAGCTTATTCTATATCCTTTATGACCCTATGACCTTTGACCTCATGACCCCAAAACTTAATTCTTTCTTTCTTTCCTCATTATGAATGCACCCAGCAAATTTTGTAAAAATTCATTCATCCGTTCTTGAGTAATACCTTGTACACAGACAGACAGACAAACATGTATTATTTAGATACAGAACCGAAAACATAACCTCCACCAGCAGTAGGTCTACTGACAGAGGTAACCAGGGGTAAAATAGTAACTTCAAAATAAAAATGGCATTCCTCTGAAGGTGAAGTCCAGTGCATATAGTGAGCCTACACACATTAGACTCTATGTACATATATCAAGCCCGTTCCACTACAAGATGAATCACCAAATTCATCATAACCATATAGTACATCAGATGCAAATTGTGCCACACTTTGATTTTAAGTACACTGGTTTCTAATGATTTACATTCCACATGAATCCATAGCAACCTTGCATTGACGGCTGCACATGCAGACAATGTGAACTGTACAGCATCCTTCTCGGAGGATTGCTTGGAAAGTGTGTGATATTCATTTTTGCTCTCCACGCAGATGTACAAATACTTAGTTGTTGATGCTCATTTTCTACCCCACATACAGCAAAGATAAGTGGAGTCACAATCCATGATAACCCCTTGGAATTTACAACCAAACGCAAAATATGAACACGGACCAACATTTCTTTTTAATACTTTACACTTCAAGCATTTCATGTTTGATGCTTGAGCAAAGTCTTAATATTTATTCATATACCACAATGCAGCACTGATTTTAGCACAAAAGTAAGTAAAGTTTGAACTATGAGGGGGAAAAAAATTGCATCTTGGAATTCTTAGTATATAAATTAAAGCTGCTGCTAAAAAGAATTCTTAAAGCGGTCCACATTTCATTCGTCAGCTGATCGTTTGCTAATGACAGCTCCATGCAGGGCATCCGAACTCTCGCAAATTTTACGAGGGCGGCAAATTAATAGGAGCCGCAGTCAAGATCCCAAACAAATTTGTTGCTCCTGGGATGACAATGGGGGGGGGGGGGGGGGGGAGGTAGGGAGGGAAAGACTGAGGTCAGAGGGGTCAGTGAAGAAGACATGGCCATTCTGGAGGGGGATGAGTAATAATGACTGGACTGAGCAAAACCTGGCAGGGTGGCAGAAGAAAAGGTCAGTCCCAGTCAATACATGCATGACCAATTACCTAGGGAGAGATAAACATAAAATACACTGCGGACAGGAGACAATGTATACGACGACTCTTATTCACTCAATCAAATCATATTGCTTACATTATACAGTGTACGGTATTTGTAAAATGTATGTATTGTGGTACATCAATTGTACATTCGGACTTTGGAAAGAGAACTGGAATGGCATTCCATCAATACTGGGGACTTAGGATCACTGGTTAGCAGGGAATAATTTTCCAACTCAAATTTGATTAGCAATTTCAGCTGATGAATAATATTTTAAATGGTATTCTGTACACTTCTATGGAAGAAAACTGCTACACAAAAGTTACATGTAGTTTGTGTAGCAGTAGTATAAAAATGCATAGCAAATTGCGATGCGATACCAGGAAAATTATTCCCTGGGTTAGCCATATTAAAAATGGTATATAAGATCAGATTTTTAATAGTAGAATGCATATGAGTCAGTTTGACTTGTGCACAAAATGTGAATAATTAACATTTATTGAACCCTTTTACAGGATGTGTACGTAAGAAAAATGCAACATTTTCAAACTCAGCCTTGCTATACTCGTCCTCCTCATTCTATGTTGACAATTATCAGTTTCTGTACTCTGTTTTCTTTCTCAATTCCATATAATGTCAGTCATGGGTATTTTAGTTTGAGAAATAAACCTTGAACTTTCATTATCATGTGTACCATCTGTACATAATATCAAATCAAACCATGATTTGGTACAAATGCACTCATACAGCATTTAAGTGGCCGACATTCATTATGCTTGCATTCACTGCTAGCATTGCTAGCTGGATTTAACCGCACTCACAACGCTGTGACCTACAAAAACTGAGAAGCGACTAATTAGTAAAACTCTGTAATAGCATCGAGAGCATGGCTGATGGTTAGACCACAACTCAGAAATGTACGTCTCTGCTAATGCCGGTAAATCCTTCAGTATGGCAGAGGTCCAACGTGCCATACTGGTATGAAAGTGATGAGATCAAAGCCATGTGCATCATGTCAGTGTGTTTACTATTAAACACAACAGTGACAAATTGTTTCTATAGTGTACATAATTCTGAGGAGAATGGGCTTTTAGTCTCCCATACATCCTGGGGTTAATGTGGGAAGACTGTGTCCTTGAAACATCTGCTCAAGCGGAATCAGAGAAAGACCAGTTTCTCACAAGGAATTTAAAAATCATGACATTTGTTACGACCAAAATCACTCTGAGAATGATCGCACAAAAGAAACAATCAACTGATGTTCAGGCGGTTTATTAACAGTGATATTGTGGGTACAGACTGGTAATCGGTTTCACATCAGTACAATAATGATCAATAGAAACAAATATAGTCAGTAATGGAATCACTTACGTACGCATTACACGCAATATCCCTGGAAATGTCCAAATACGATGCTCGATGCACAAACGAATGATCCGCGATGCACCGATGAATGATTCCTCTGACGTAACTCCAGAGGTACAGGTTACGATAGTCCACGGTATAGATCCGGGGTAAAATCCACGATATACGTCCACGGCGAAACGTGCAGAGTCCAAACGTTGTGACGACCACGTCCAGTTGATGCGTTGAATGATGATTCACTTAATATTGTCCAGCTAGGAATCCAGCCCGTCACAGCTTTTCCGTAGCAATGTCCATTGACACAAAAATGGTGTCTATCCCCAATGAAGACAAATTAATTATCTGCAGGCAAAATGTCTCCCAGGCCTTATCTCCACAAACATAACAGGTCAGCAGGTAACACAGGACTGACTATAACAAGTCGCTTCAGAGCCAGAAGTGACTTAACTCTCAGAGCAGAGGTGTTGGGTACTCTGCCTACTGCAGAATTTCTCTGGCTTATATACTATCCATTCACCCCCTTCTAGCACATTCTATAACTCTCTCCAACCTACTAGCCAGTCCAAGTTCCAGGAAACCTGGATGACTCACTGCCTAACTATGTACAAAACATCATTGCCAAGAATAACTACCAATCACATTGGGCTACAGGGACAGTGCCTCACTCAGCCAAACATGTAAGCACTTCCCAGAACTTTCTGGAATGGGTGAAATCATTCTAGATTGAGTGAGCTATAATGTATTTCTTGTTACATGCATGTACTGTGTAGTTACATTGTATACCACCTAGAAAATTCTCCACTGATCTGGTCAGCCTGTATGTACTATATCTATACCACATAGAATGTTCTCCATTAATCTGGTCCACCTGTGTACATACACATTAAACAGCCAGGCATACAGTACATCATACATGTACGTGTACATAACTACTAGTGTGTACATTTGTGAC
This sequence comes from Diadema antillarum, assembly GCF_040938485.1. Lineage (NCBI taxonomy): Eukaryota > Metazoa > Echinodermata > Echinoidea > Diadematoida > Diadematidae > Diadema > Diadema antillarum. Next base: position 47,514 of record NW_027270997.1, on the reverse strand, counting down.
ACATTTGATGCATAATGAGAAAAAAAGGGGGGGAAGGAAAGCTAGCAAATACCACATAAATGATGTGCCATTCTCACAGCCAAGGGCAACTCCTCTGAAGTATCTATTGAAATATTACAGTATGTGGTCAGACACTCAAAGGCATTTTTTTTGTACCATCACTTACACACACACATACACACACAAACATACACATGTATACAACCTACAACTGTAGAAGCTGTTACTTTCGCATTGATATTTTGCAAATGAGGTCACAGACATTTTCATGAGTTGTTGTTATCGCGATTTGACACCAAGGGTATTTCAGTCAAGTGCACTACTGCCTGTCCGTTCACTCTGCTAATGCATCAGGTGGTGATATTTTCATTGTTAAATTCGCAGCCCAACAGTGATTCGCAAAATTTGTGAAAATTAAACCCTCACAAAAATAACAGCTTCTACAGTATGTTGATCTTTTTTTCCCTCTCTCTCAGGTATTGGCTACTGCCACGATTAACTCTACCACAAGAGTTCAATCTACACACTGGCTCACTGCATGAGAGTGTGTGTAATAGCTGTCGTTAGAAGCCAGACAACGGACAAGAAAGAGTGTCGGTTGTGGGAAGTACTCGGCCTTTGAACCTACGATCTATTGAGGGGAGACCTGACCACTAGCAGCCAACAAACTTACAAGTACATTATGTACTTCAAACTAGAGCTATCCAACTGCAGTGCACAGTCAACTTTTCACTACACTCCGCAATAAATTTGGCTCATTTTATGAAGTCTACTGTACTGATCATTTACATCAAACGACTCTGAGGATTGAATTTTAGACCTCCTTGCAGGCAAAAAATATTTCCCAAGTAATTTCTATTCATCTTCATACCACATTGAATCATTTCTGGACCGTCAAAGTGGAAGTTACGGCAAGAAAATAACATTTTTTTTTCAGCTATTTATAATCTAATGTAAGTGGTCTTTGACCTTTCACCTTTTACCCACCATTCAATAAAAATATATTTCATTGAACTTCTATCCTTCTTAGCGCATAATGTAATATCACTCTTGAACATTTCTGGCTGAAGTTCTTCCCAGAAAGTAACAAATTTAATCAAAGTTCTGTGACCTTTGACTCACACCTTTTTTCTTTTCCTACTGTCCTTTCACAGAAGAAACTGACTAATTATAATTTCTTCCTTCTTTTAATTAGATCATACCATCAATGAATATTCCTCGCTAGAGTTATGGCTGTTTTAGTCAAAGTTTTGTATTAACAACTGTGTACAATTGTACCTTTGATTGGGCAGGATTTTGCCATTTTTTGCTTGACAAACTTCACCAATTTACTCAGGACTGGCTGTACAAGATTTTCACTTCCATTCACAAGCAATGTGAAAAGCCCCACATAAATTAAGGATAGTGTACATTATGTGTCAAAAATCATGTATGCTAGTAGCAGTGATGTTTGGAATATAACTACAGAACAATTTGTACGGTATGTTCCATGCAAGCAGTCAAAGACTTTGACAAAAAATGGATATGACTGGCAGTGACCCCGCATTTACAATGCGAATGGCTGCCACCAAACTTGACACAATATGTGAAATGAACAGGTGTCTTCATGGGTAAACATTCTAAACACCTGTCTACAGGGATATCCCAAAGCAACAGTCAATGGACAAGAGCATGTATGGAAGCACATAATATGCCAGCCCAGGGTTCATTTATAAACAGTAAAATAGTTCTGAAATTAATGAGTATTCCCCCCCCCCCCCTCAATGAATTGAGCTTTCTCATTATCAAATATATTACTCAAACATCCACTGCATTGTGCCTGGAAACTATGGAAACAATTGTCACTTATCTTCTCCTATTTTTTTGTAGCGATGTGTGAATGTTAATACCATGTTAATGGTTCTACCACCAACTCTGGCCTTCAGCCACCACAAATTGGTTTCTGCCATCCACGAGATCTGCCTGAGCTAAAGGTGCTCACTCATTGACGTAGGTAGCCGCCGTTCGGTTTTGACAGCGGTGCGTGGAAGTCATTTCGAAGATCAGGAAATGAGACTGCTTCCGTCGAGAGCATTACATCCCTGGAGACCCATAGGTGTCAGTGCTTTTTGTTTTTTCTCAGGTTTTCTGTTTGTTCATTTGTTTGTTTGCTTGTTGTTTGTTTACAATCCTTGTGTTCATGGTCACGTGGAGAGATTTTCAAAGAACAATCAAAAAATCATGATCATGCAAATCATTGAGATTGGATTGCAAGTGTTGGCTATGGGTTTGTACACTTCTTGTGCAGTTCCAGTGTCCAGTGAAATTTCACCTTTTTTTTTAAATGCATGTCCTTGACAAATAAGAAAGTCTTCTAAAAAATCATTCCTCCACTTCCTGCAAAGCTTTACTTTCATATGCCAGATAATTCCACAGTTTACCCCAAAAAGAATTAAATTGCTGGTGGGTCTATTCAGCAGTTGTGCATGCATGGAGTCTGTTCTCCAGTGAAAAAGAATAAATTTTTGTGTATATAGATAGCAGAGAATGACAAATAACTCACCCCCCCCCCCCCAAAAAAAAAAAAAAAGAAAAAAAAGAGAGAGAATAAGAATAAGAATAATGAAATGAATAAATAAATAAAAACAGAACTGATAAGTAAAATTCTATATTTCTCTCTATAAAGCCAAAGATCTACATGTAATTTGTAACAGACTGAATCATTTTTTGTTTCTTTTACTATTCCATTGAATGAAAGAGAGAGCATTTGTTCCTGGGAGCACAGAAAGTGTTCTGATCTCAATTCTGGGATGAGATCTTGAGCCATTTTCCAGTGTCTCTAAGGAATTATGGAGTGTTCAGACTCTGAAAAGACACTTGTGTTTCAAGAAATGATATTCTACACATGAGCTGTGTTACAAGTTCCACAGCCTGTCAACAGAATACTAGAAATAAAAACTGATCTCAATTTTGGAATGAGATCTTGAGACATTTTCCAGGGTCTTTTAAAAATTTTGGAGTGTTCAGACTCTGGGAAGACATTTTTGTTTCGCAAAATGAAATACTATACATGTGCTTTGTCACAATTTCCATGACTGGTCATTGAAATACTTATTTATAATATTAACTGATTTCAATTTTGGAATGAGATTTTGAGGCATTTTCTGGGGTTGTTTAATATGAATTATGGGGTGTTCAGACTCTGAAATGGCACTCGTCTTTCACCACATGGTATTCCATACATTATGAGCATTGTCACAAGCTCCACAACCTGTCCACAGATGATGTAACCCTTGATGAGCTCATATGCGAGAGCATCATGTATCATCACATATGCACACATCATGGCAGAAGAGAATGCAATATCAAGCTGAGCTCCTCCTCCTCCTCCTCCTCAATTGTGTTTTACGGATCGCATTATCCAACTGCAAATGTACGCCTAGAATTGAACCAAATTCATTTGGAAATCACGTCCTGCCTTGTACCACAATCTTCCACGAGTGATAAAGTGGACTTCTGTCATAACAAAGTGCTCGGGACTGGCATTTTTCTTTCATTGTATCGAAATTTCGTTATAACTGAACAAATAAACAATACAAAACATAGACCTGATGATGTTGGAGCTTAAATTTTTACTTTGTTGTAACCAGAATTTCGTTATAACCATGTTCATTATAACCGTGTTTGTTATAACGGGAGTGCATTGTATGAGGTGCGCATGCAGCGAGCAACATGATATAAGTTCGCCTACTGACCCACGAAAAATTGCTTGAATAGCATGGAGACACGTTTCTAAAAAATGTGTTTACGAACCAGATCCTAGCCAAGATTGGTCATAGATGGCCATGGATTTCAAGGCCCACTGAAAGGGCCCCTGCTCCTCTCCTAGCCCTATCTTAACTCACTGAGGACGGGTTGATTTCGCTACAGCTCGCATTTCCCATAGACACCTGTCCGAGTATACTCAGGACTTGTCTTCAACGGGTTTAAGGGCTAGTTCCTACCTCTGAGAACAGCTCTGCCAGATCCACTCCAGGTGAGTTGCCATCGCACGCCGCGATAAAGTTGTTGAGGTCCATCTTGGTGACGTACATGCCATTTTCCTGATTGGCGCACAAGCCAAAGATGACTGGAAAAGAGAAGACGGGGAAAAGTGTTACAACGCCTCATTATAGAATACCTTCTGGTGTCTTAAGAAAGCTATATCATTAAAGGGCAAGTTCACCTTCATAAACATAAGGATTGAGAGAATGCAACAATAATAGTAGAACACATCAGTGAAAGTTTGACAAAAATTGGACAATCGATGCAAAAGTTATGAATTTTTTAAATTTTTGTGTTGGAACCGCTGGATGAGGAGACTACTACAGCTTGTGAGTCATATGCGTACAACAGTATAAAGAAAATATAAAAGAAAATTCAACATATTTTCACTTTTTCGCATAATAAAAGAGCACTTGACTTGCCTCTTTCTAAAGGCAGGGGGAATAATATTACCCATAACATTTGTCGGTAACGAGGCAGGGGAATGTGTACTTTTTTCAAAAGATGGAATTTTGTGAAATTCTCTTTATATTTTCCTTATATTGTTGTACGCATGTGACATCTAAGTTATTCATACACTGCAGTAGTCTTCTCATCCAGCGGGTACTGCACAAAAACTTCAAAAATTCATAACTTTTGAACGGATTGTCTGATTTTCCTCAAAATTTCAATGATGTGTTCTACTAATATTGCTACATTCTCTCAATCCTTATGTTTATGAAGGTGAACTTGTCCTTTAACTTACTCTTGTTACGGTTGGGGTCAAATAATTCTAAAATACCTGGCACCTGTTGATATATTGTAAATGTGTACCAATGCCAGGAAGATGGTATTCATTTCATGACCATCAGCAGAGCATAAAGTGCTAAAGAAGTTAAGAATTGCATACATGTGCTTATGTACATAAGACTCTTGGCAGCATGACAATTTTCACACATTTTGCTTTCCACTGAACTGCTATCAAGCTTGAAGGACAAGTTCATCGTAATACACACTTGGATTGAATGAATGCAGCAATATTTTACAGTAAATATATTAGGGAAACTCTGAGAAAAATGGGTCTACCTGTTTAAAAATTATGAATTTTTGAAGTTTCAGTGCCACCATAACTGGATGAGAAGACTATTTAAACAGTTTGTTAATGTCACATGAGTAGAAAAAAAGATATAACGAAAATATACAGAAAATTCAACATATTATCACTTTTCTCCCATAATAAAAGAGCACTTGACTTGCCTCTTTCAGAAGGTAGAGGAATCAGTAACAAGTCAAGGGTATGCATACTTTTTTTCAAAAAATACAATTTTGCAGAATTCTCTCTACATTTTCTTTGATTGTTCTACACATGTGACATAACAAACTGTAGTAGTCTTTTCATTCAGCAGTGACTGGGCAGAAACGTTAAAAGTTAGTAACTTTTGAATGGGTTTTCCTCAAACTTTCACTGAAGTGTCCTACTATAAATTGCTGCATTCACTCAATCCACATGTACTTGACAAATTAAATATGAACTTGTCCTTTAACATGCAATTATTGTTGAAAATATAAAATCATGCATTCAATACTCTTGTCCTAAAAAAATCATAAAACAAGCAAAATGTACTGTAACATTGGCACTGGATTTTTTAAAAAACAACAACAACAATTGCATTAAAGTTTCACTTTTATCATAGGCAGTTTTGAACTGCTTCATGGTGCTGAAAAGTGCTTTATGCCACCTATAAAAAAAAAAAAACCTGATCTAACCACAGTTGTGCTATGCTATGCTATGCTATGCAGTTTACCCTGTGTGACAAAATTCACAAAATATTAAAGGACACTACAAACATGTCCTGGTGCAATACTACAATGCATGAAATCAGTAAATCAACCAGAAGAGACATGTGCATACCAGTTGGCTTTCCACCCATCACACTCCTTCATCTAAGGCCCATTCACACATTAGACATGAAACACCTCAGTTTTTGGCACAGTAAATACGTACTGTGAATGCAAATTAACCCCAAAAATGCACCACAGAATACATACATCACGACATACAACATGTACAAACTTGTACCATGGTATTTCATAGGGCGGTATTTAAATTCAAACTCTGCAAGGAATGCGTACATGCTAGAACTCAGCATGAATCATTTCACAAAGATGTACCTGCAGCACTGCACCTCTGATAAAGAGGTATATTATTTCTCGCATGATCTGACACACTTCCTGTCTTCTCCCTGTACAATAGTTACAGTAGGAGATTTATGCACACTTGCAGTACATGTACTTGCCTCAGAGAGGTGTACTTTCGGGCTGGAAATACCATGGTATTTTGCGAATGAGAATGGTACCACGTGAAGTACTGCAGTATTTATTACCGTAGTATTTTGCCAATAACAATGGTGCCAACAAATTAGAGTGGTACTTGCTATTTATCATAATTCTAACTATACGAATGCAAAAGCACACACTTGCCTCTGATTTTAACCTTTGAATCCAAACATACGATTTGCAGGCAGCTGATCCCTGGCTATGCCATCATTAGCAACTACAATTATGTTCTGTATTTTTGTTATAAATTGAATATTTGCACAAAGTTAAATCTAATAAAGTGATAAACTGCACAAACAAACACTGCCCAATTGAATTTCAGAAGCATACACCATATGAATGATGACAAAGCAGGATGCTACATGTACACTGTACAAGCCCACTTGCGTCATATCTGGGGCAACCAAAACTCATTGTCTGGATAGTAAAGTGAATGGGCTACGTTCTGTTTGAGTGCCACAGCCACATGCCTGACTTTATAGTCGATGGCTGGCCAACTTCACATATTTTGCACAAAACGATTTGTTTCTAATACTGGCCATTTGCAAGAGAAATACCCACACAATTGTAGCTTTGTCATTAACTATTATCACAGCGAAGCTTGTAATTTTTCTGTACAATTTTGCTGTACTGCATTTCTATCAAGAACGCTTCTAAAGCGCTCATGCATTGCAGTCTCAGAATAACGTGGCACTCGGGGGGGGGGGGGGGGGGGGGCGGTTGAATACATACACTCTGTAGCATACAAAGAGTTGCAGGGGCCCCTGCTGGAATGCCCACTTGGGGAAAAGTGGGAGAAACAGTTCTTGTAGTGCCCGACACAATCCATCACATTTTTTGTTCCTACACACAATGTTTTAGTTTGCTAAACTGACAATACACTGCTTTTTGGAATTCATGATCTGCAATTTTTTATTCTCCGTCATTCAGGAGTTGTATGTGTGCATTAAAAGAAACTGACACATCCAGATACTGGCTTTGCACAAGGCCATTAACCATGCAGAGTGGGTGTCAAAAGAGCGGACCGAAAATTCCTAGAGCCACAGCGGAGAAGGGCTCATCTCCGATGATGAAGATGGTGGCGGCGCTCCATCTTGGCATGGCGCGTCTCTCTCTCTCTCTTGTTCCATCCCTTTCCCCGAATTATTGATTTTGGTGTCTCCGTCGCGAGGCTTAGGATGGGGGTTATTGGTGTGCTTGCCATCATCAATTAATCTAATCACATTCCAAAATGTGAATAAAACGCTCGCTCTCAATCTCTCTTTCGTCTCAGGCAACATTCTTTCTCTCTCAGGCAACATTCTTTCTCTCTCTTTGTTTCTTTCAGATCGGTAACCCCCACTAACGCCACACTTTCTTTTTTTTGCACATAATGGGGTTAGCATTTGCACAAGGATTTTCAGCAAGTGACGAAAATAAACCTAGAGATGTATCATTCTGTCACACATCTAGAGACAAACTAAAGCTTACTTGCTAGCATAGAAAATGGGATTAATGAAAAAACAAATACATCTCCTTCATCAATTATGTGCCTCTGAACTCCTGAGTCAACATCTCTACTACGTCATTCATATGATTGTGTTTCCAGTGCTGAAAAGATAATAACATTGAAACCAGTGACTATGTAGGAATACAGTACTGTGATGAAATAATCAAATTGCAGTGCAAAATGGATTTCATCTTCCAGAAAAATATCATGCCTTTCTCAGTGGCTAAATTATTCTTTAAATAATGAGATTCCTGATATTTTGTTAAACTTGAATATTACAATGTTACATAAGCTTACATTGTATTAACTCATCAAATCTCAAAATAATTTTCTTGCATCAATGGCATCCTCCACACTTGAAATGTTGTTGGTTTCTTTTGTTGGTTTTTTTTTTATTGAACAGCTGTATTCTAAATTTTGAACTTTTGATAGAGGCTGGTAAAAATAAACAATATATGTTTATTTCTCTTGTTATTTTTGGTATAATGCATGATATGTAGTTTTCCACTGAATACAAAAGTATTAACACACAAGATTACTACATTAATACAAACTTAATATTCCAACTGATTCAGAAATAAAACAAGGACAGACAATTGTACATGGGCAATGCGCACATGCCCATTAAGTTTTGTTGAGAAGAAATACTCCAAGAGAAATAATAAAAATTCACAATTTGCATTTCATTCAAACATTAAAAAAAATCAATATTTTATTCCATATTAACATTATTACGTCACTCTACACATTATTTTCATAACCACTTGGCTTCTGAAATATTTTTTAATGCAATTTAAAGTGTATAAAATAACAGTAATGTGCTATAAACATCCTTAAATTACTAGGTAACCTTTTAAAACAGTAAATATGATCATCATCCTATGCATAATTTGCTTCAGTATCAGCAGGGAGGTGCGAAGGCAAGATTATTTCAACAGAATGAAGGTACAAGGGTGCTTTAATTTGATAGATAGTTAAATTCTTATGTAATAACTTCAAATGTATTAGAGGTACATTCCTTAATGCTACATTATCAAAAAGACAAAAATCACCCATGTCCTTTAGTACATTGTACTTCACATAAAGTTTAATGCAAGGGAATTCATTTCTTTGATGTTTAATCAAAGAAATAATTGTAACCCAAGATAAAGATACCTATAATATTAAAGAATACTTGACATGTTTATACCACATTTGAGTTGAACTTGTGCTTTTTATGCACTGTTTGCAAACAATTAATACTTCAGCTCAACTTTTTACAAGTGAGAATACTGCACATTGTTCAATTCATGTTGCCATTATTTGTCTTCCCCCTCTTTTGATGTACAGAATGTTGAAGTACACAAGAACTTTTCATGTGCCAAAATGGAATGCAGCTTGGGCAAACATAGTCCACTGCTACTGAACAAAGTCCATGGAAAAGTTTGGACTCCAGGAAGGTGTGTCTTGGGAGCCCAAAGAAAAACCTGACCTGACTGGGAACCATCAACTTCTTCGCCATGTACAAATTTGTACAATACATTGCATACATGAACACAGAAAGTTATAATGCCAAATTCTGGTCATGCTTCCCTTTAAAAGTAATTGTCAACAGAGTTGAGCAAGGGAGTGATACTCATCCTGTATGATGTGGAAATAAAATGCTATGGGCAAATTTTGTCACCTGCTCTTATACTCTACATAGTGTCACTTCCGACATATTCAGAAGATATGCTCATCATTAGATTAGATGTGTACTACATGTAGTACATTGTATTTTTAAGTTATGGACAGATCAAGTGAAACCAGTTAAACTTATTCAAACGTGTGAGTCAAAACTACATGTACGTGTATGTCAATATTCCAAAGACATGGAAGAGAATTTATATCTCCTACAATGTGTTGCAAATATGAAAATCAGTAAAGATTAAGCAATAATAAAGAAGCTCTTGAAAACTCTGCAAGTGAATCTATCACACATGAATAAAAAATACTTAATCATATGAAACACTAGTTTTCACAATAAATAGTGAAATGTAGCATTGATGTTTTCCCCCATTAATAGGTCTTTAAATGTCCTTTTAGTCAAGTTTTTTTTTGGTTTTTTTTTTAAATAATACTAAGCCCTTTTTACACTTGTGTTTCTTAACCCCGGACTTTCTCTGACCCAGGACTATCGTTAGTCCCGTACCAATTTTTTCAGCTTTTTACACTGGCCAATTAGTCCCGTACCGGGGGTACTATCTCTTGTCCGGGGCTAAGGAGAAAACTTACGTTTTTACACTCGTATTTCTTAGCCCCGGACTTTCCAAACCACATGAATATTCATGATTACGCTGTGCACTGTACACGTACACGCACGCACCGGCAGCACTTGATTACCTCGTTTCTGATTGGTCAGTGGGGTCGGACTTTGTCTCCGTCGCTTAGCCCCGGATTATTTTTTCGTTCTGTTTACACTCACTTGCTTGGCACCGCAATTGCGGTGCTAACCCTGCTATTTTGCAGGGCCAGATAGTACCGGACTATCGGTGGGGCTGCTCATAATTATTTCTGAGATATGCATGCATACTGATGTACATTGGAAAATTCTGAATAATATGTGAACAAAAAAAATTGTATCTTGTGCTCAGAGATATTGAGGCAGAATCCAATCCTAGGAATTTTCCCTGCAAGTGGTTTTTACTTGAAGTTGAACACATGTCTTGAAGATGTCTCCTGTAATAATAATTTTGAAACAAAGAATAATTTGCTTGTAATATCCCCCAAAGTACATACAATGTATGAGTTTTCCAAATACAGCTGTACACAAAGTTATGAATACATAGGAGAAGGGAATTTTCCCATTGTGTTTTTTTTTTACAGTTTACATGAGCTATGCATTTCTACTTTCATATATACATATAGGCCTTCATTTTCTAATGTTCTCTGAAAAGGATAAAATGGAATAAGAGCCAGTAGAGACAATAAACTATTGACTTCTTTTATTCTTTTACCCTTGGGCAAACCCAGCAAGTCCTTGAAGTGATCATTGGTAAGAGTCGATTCCAGTCGAGATTCTTCGGCTGTATTGGTTCTTTTGTAGAGATCAGTGAGAAAGCTGTGGGCCTAAACAATTCAAACAGGGATTCTCAAATTTATCTGCACTGGACCAGCCTTCTCACTCCTTGGTATTTCCACACTACATTTGTACCAACAAATACACACCATGTACAGCAGGCACATACGTGTACATGCACACTCAAATACAACTTGTTCATCCCATCAAAAGTCATTTATAGACTTCACATGATAGTACAAAAGCCTGATTCGATTTTATATGAGAACATACGTACACAGACAAAACAAGTCAAAGATTTCAAGTGATAGTACTATGGCCTGGCTTTACCGGAACATTTATACCACCACATGTGATACACGTAGTGTATACATACAGATCCAAGAAAGTCCCATGATACACGTATTTTACATGATAGTATATGATGGCCTGGTTCAAGGAGGACACAAAAATGAATGTACACGTATGTGTCTGTCCTTTCCATTCCCCCATCCATGCACATCTAAAGAACACAAACAACAGGTTGGACACCTGATGCTTATCAGAATGCCCTCCAGGGACATACATGTGTACCGACATTTCCTATCATTTCTACAGCTATATACCTATACACATAATACACACAAACACACTTAAGCATTTGTACACACTGATACACAAACACATACATTGTCACCAAAAACACACATACATCGGTACGCCATCATATCCTTCCCAATGGCACCGCACTACCAGGGGCATGTACTATACATTTCATTACCAGGAAGGGGGGAGCCAGTTTTGCATTGATAAAATCAAAACTGACTTGACACACTCTCATCTCGGCAAGCAGCGGCAGATTCCCCGCTACTCCAAGGGGATTTGATACACAACACGTTTTTTGCACAGCAGCCTGGGAAGATGAAAATCCCTTGGGGGAAAACATGTTGATGAGTTTACCACCTGACCAATCCATTACACATAAAGGGTGCACTGTATCACGTCATTTGGGAGGATGATGAGGACTGGTGGCGGGGATAGACCTTAGACCCTGCTTGAGAATAAGGCCACCACACGGCACTAAAGTGGGTCATCCACGGCAATACTTCCGGACATGAATGAGACATTACGGTAATTTGTGCTGCCTCTTTTAAAGGGCATGCAGTCACACATGTGCACGATGCGTAGAACTGCTCTTGACAACAACAGTTACATGTAGGCCTACATTCCAGATGGCAAAAAGAACTGTACTATGTCCACACAGCCACTGCATCAAAACAACAATGCCCCCTAGTCTTTATCAAAAATGTCTATCATTTGTTTTTGTTTTTGTTTTTGTTTTTGTTTTTGTTTTTTTTTTGGGGGGGGTGGGGGTGGGGTTTGCTCCACCATTAAACTGAAAAAAAAAACTGCCAAATTGACAGTTCACCTGCCCTCAAAACCTTCAGATCCTTTAGTTTGAAAAGTAGTAAGCATGCCCCGCTCAACTTGGGGTGGGGCGGACAAAATCCTTTTTGATACCAGGAGCAAAATGTTTTAACGAAAGTAACTAGTTTTTCCACTAAAGCGCTAACATATTCTTAAGGATCGCGCTGATATTTTCAGGGGAAAAAACGGGCATCCGAAGCCGTGCTTCAGTGCAAATGCGCCGTCAACGAATTGCGTCAGCAGGTCTCTCTCTTGTCAAAGAAATCCCTGACGGAATTACGAAGTATAATAGTAGAGTTCTTAATGATTCCATGTGTCCAAAGACATAGGCCCTATAAACTTCTAGTCACACTAAAAAATAAACAAACATATTGTCGATCGCAATGCGAAAAAATTGAAAACACTAAAAAAAAATAAACAAATATTTAATTCACGGTTGAAAGTAAAGCACTTAACATCTCCCAACTGCACATGCTGAAACAAGTTGCATTGTGGGATACATCAAAGGTTTTGACTGATTTTTTTTTTTTTTTTAAATGTACCATTACAATCACACACAATGGGTGAGGCAAATTACAGCATGGGCTTCCAGAAAAAGACGAGCTCTTTTGGCATCATACAAATCAATGCTCAACAGAAACAGAATCCTAAATTCTAGATTTTTCATCTGTACGCATATCAAAAACTACACCTACAGTGTACCTTTACAGAGTGGAAGTTTTGATGAGCAAAGTATTAAACGGAAATTTGAAAACTGATAAAAGTTCTTCTTAACCTCCAAAGCCAACTTAGTACATAGAAATAAAACTCATTTTAATAGATAAGACATGAAGATCTACACTGTAGATGTACAGAGACTCCAACCCCAAGAACCTTCTGATCTGGAGATTCTCCTGCCTGAAACCCCTAGCATCCGTCTACTCGCCGCCCAATAATGCAAATGAAGACTCGCTGATCCAGCACACTATTTGCTCCCTTGATGACATTTTGGGGAGACACCAAGATGCGGGAATCATCATACTGGGTGACGTCAACCGGTTGAACTTGAAGCCGCTTGTCGATAGCCATAAGTTGAAGCAGGTAGTTGACAGGCCTACGAGGAAAGACGCCATACTCGACAAAATCGTCACCAATCTGCAAGGTCTTTACTCTTCTGTGCAACTGACCACTCCAATTGGCAACAGTGACCACACAGGTGTTGTTTGGCAGCCCAAGGAGTACCACGTCCAGCACATCAATCGAAGCTATCGCAAAACAGTTCGACCGATGAAGGAGTCAGACTTGCGGCAGTTTGGGAATTGGTTAGTCAACCATGATTGGTCATCTGTCACAAATGCCAGCGGAGTGAATGCCAAGTGTGATAATTTCTACAAAGAGCTCGTTGATGCAATTCAACAGTACCTTCCAAGCAGAGAATCCAAAACCCACTGCAAAGACAAACCCTGGATTACCCCGAGGATAAAGCAACTTATCAAGAGCAGACAAGTTGCTTTCCGCACTAATAGCAAAGACTGGTCTCGTCTGAGAAACAAAATCCAGAGGGAAATCAAGGTCGCAAAAGAGGACTACTACAAAAATCGGATTCAAAGACTCAAGACACAGAATCCGAGCGCGTGGTACAGGTTTGTGAAAATCGCAACGACTAATTGTTCACCGATCAGTGAGATTCGTGTCCCTGGAATCGATGCGGGAGATAGCAAATCGATCGCCGATGCCATCAACAAGCACTTCATCGACATCTCAGCAGACACTCCAACACTTGCCAACCATGAGCTACCGACATTCAGGCCTTTTGATCCCTCTACAATTCCCCAAGTCCAGCCTTGGAATGTGTACTCAGAACTGAAGAAAATAAAAGTTGGTAAAAGCTGTGGCCCTGATGGAGTGCCTGCGAAGCTCATTCGTGAGTTTGCTGTTGAGTTGTCCTCGCCACTTTGTGACATCATCAACACGTCCTTGCAGGAAGGAGAAGTTCCATGTCAGTGGAAGAGATCCATTGTTGTCCCAATACCTAAAGAAACCCCGCCTACGATAGAAAGACTCCGGCCAATAGCCTTGACGGATCACTTCGCCAAAGTTGCGGAGTTGTTTGTCTATCGTGTCCTGCTTAACGACATTCGAGCAAGTATCGACACACAGCAGTTTGGAAGTAGACAAGGCATGTCCACGACTCACTATCTAGTGCACCTCCTACATCAGCTGTACAGTCATGCGGATAAACTGAAAACTATCTCCACCTTGGTAGTTACAGACTTTTCGAAAGCGTTCGACCTCATTAATCATAACATCGCATTAAACAAACTGTACGTCATGGGTGCCCGTCCATCACTCATCCCTTGGATTAGCAGTTTCCTTGACGGAAGACAGCAGATGACCAGATACAATGGTGCCCTATCCGCACCATTGACTCCTTCTGGAGGTGTACCGCAAGGGACAAGACTCGGGCCGCTCGTCTTCCTCGCTATCATCAACGACGCTCTCTTGTCTACCCCGTCTGTCGGAAGGTGGAAATACGTCGACGACCTGACATTTGTTGAGAGCCTTCGCGTGAACGAGGAAAGCGCCATGCAGGGTGTCCTGAACGAGTTCCAAGATTGGTGTTCTGTTAATAGCCTCAGTGTAAACCCATCTAAGTGTAAAGCAATGCGTATCTCATTTACACGAGACGCGCCACCACCAACACCATCGGAGTATAAGCTGAACGATGCCACTCTGGAAGAGGTCGAGGAGCTTAAGCTACTTGGTGTGATACTTCAGAGGGACCTCCGATGGCAGAGTCACATCCAAGACATCACCAAGAGAGCCTCTCGAAAGTTCTACGTCATCCGCACGCTAAAACGTTTCCGTGCCTCCACCGAGGATCTCATGATCATCTACACATGCTATGTTTGCCCCTTGTTGGAGTACTGTGTACCTGTCTGGCATTCTTCCATCACCGCCCAGCAGAGTGCAGAACTTGAGCGGGTACAGAAAAGAGCACTCCGAATCATCCTGGGAGATAGATACCTGAACTATGATTCTGCTCTGCAGCAAAGCGGACTCACAACCCTGTACCAACGACGTAAGGATCTATGCTTGAATTTCGCTCTGTCTCTCTTCAAACACTTCAGAGACTGGTTTCCTGAAATGCAGAGCTCTAAAAGACGCCTTAGGCGCAGTGAGAGATTGAGGGAATACAGATGTAGAACTGAAAGACTGAAAAACAGCGCGATGCCTTACTTTGTGAGAACGATCAATGCACGATTTATGTGAATCAATAACAAAGGTTATCATGATCATCAAACTCATACCAGATATGACGCCGGATAAGTTTGAATAATGTTGTATATGGGTGCGGTCCGGCAAGGTCAACATGCAGTTTAACGTTCATGTATTTTCTCTTATAAGCACTACACACAAAGTATTACGGTGTACTCTTCCTCTCCATCTCTCTCTCTCTCTCTCTCTCCCCTCACCCCTATCTCTTCCTCTTTCTCCTTCCTTCTCTTTCCCCCTCTCTCTTTCTTGCTTTCCCACCCCTCTCCCCTCCTCTTCTATACCGCCTGCAACATTGTGAGACTCTTTGATAGAGAATTATATACAATGCCACATTACCTGGAAGATTTATACTAATGCAATATTTTTGATATGTTGAGAATGACTAATATATGATTATTTCCGTAATTTTACAGTATATGTATACATTTTTACTGGAAATGTTTTTTTTTTCCTCTCTTTTTACTTCCCCTGGCAGCCACATTTTTTATAGCAATATTCTACGAATATCAGTTTACTTGGAAAACACACAACTCTGTCTCTTCCTCTTTCTCTTTATTTCTCTCCCCATCTCTCTTTCTTGCTTTCCCGCCCCTCTCCCCTCCTCTCTTTCTGTACCGCCTGTAACATTATGAAACTCTTTGATAGAAAATATTTACAATACTTGAAAGATTTACAGCAGTGCAATATTTTTGTTATGTTGAGAATGACCAATACATAACTATTTTTGTAATCTTATAATATATGTATACATTTTTATTGGTAATGTTTTCTTCTTTTCCTTTTCACTTACCCCGGCAGCCACAACTTTCTTTTTGCTAAGTAATATCCAACGAATATTACTTTGCTTGGAAAACATACTAGTGGGGTGGCTTAGTGAAATTATCGTGACACGGCGGACAAAAGCATGATTTTTTCGCCAAAGGTACTTCATGATGTACCTTCTCAAAAAATAGGGTGCTCCAAGAAAATTGATGCTGGGAAGGAGGTCAGAGGTCAAAGGTCAATGACCTTTATTTGTGAAACAGGTTTTTTGGCTATTTCTCAGGTCAGGAATATCAAATCTGGATAAAACTTGGCAGGAAGAATATTGAAAACAAGTAAAATATTTTGATTGAATTTGGAGTGAATTTTCCAAAGGTCAAAGGTCAAAGGTCAATGAACTTTTTCTAAAAATCATGTTTTTGTTTATTTCTCCAGGTAGGAAGATTCAATTTTCACAAAATTTGATATGAATGTTGTATAGAAGGTACTAAGAGTATAAACCAGGGGTCAAATATAATTGTTGATTTGTGCGTTGCCATGGCAACCCAAAACTAGGGTTTTTAATTGAAGTTAGTTACAGGAGGCTATTTTCCAGTTTGGAAGAGATTCCATTTGAATAGGTACAACTGATCGACGGGATGTATACAGGTTTGAAATACTTTTCATTAGTGTTAAGTGGTATGTTGCCATGGCAACTACATATATAGATTTTGGTTAAACTTAAAGGAGACTTCAGAACTTATGAATTTGAAGAGATTTCCATCAGGGTTGGTATAATTGATCAACAAAAAAGTCGCCAGACAAAGATTTGTCACCTTTATAGCATGTGGGTTGAGTGAATGCAGCAACAATAGTAGAACACATCAGTGAGAGTTTGAGGAAAATTGGACAATCCGTTCTAAAGTTATGAATTTTTGAAGTTTCTGCTCATGCAGTCGAGGCTGGATGAGAAGACTACTATACCTTGTAATGTCACATGTGTACAATGATATAAAGAATGAATAAAGACAATTCAACATAAATTATTTTCGCTTACAAAAGGATACTCAACTTCTCTTTCAGAAGGCAGGGGGAATAATATTACCCTTGACATACGTCAGTAGCAAGTCAAAGAAACTATGTGAACTTTATTCAAAAAGTATGGTTTTGTGAAATTCTCATTTTATTTTCCTTAGAATGTGCGCATGTGACATCATGCACTGTGGTAGTCTTTTCATCCCGCCGCGACTGTGCAGATACCTTAAAAATCATAACTTTTGAACGGATTGTACGATTTTTCCAAGCTTTCTGTGATGTGTCCTACTAATATTGTTGTATTCACTGAATCCATGTGTGCATGAAGGTGGACTTGTCCTCAAAAGAGCAGACTGTAAGCTTTAAAATGATGTATCACACAATTCAAAGGGATTCCCCTAACCTATCTAAATAATAATACCGGTACTGGAAAGAAAGCACACACTCTGGATAAGTATGAACTGAGAAAAGAGGCTGCATTGTCTATTTTAGCGTTTAATCTTTACCAAGCTGTCTCATGTCAATATGTTCGTCTTTTCTTCCCCCCTCCAATTTTCATTTGAGTTTGTCATTATCAATTTTTGATGATAAGAACGATGCCACAAGGCATTGTTTCTTAAAAATGCTTCACCTGCTCCTTCAGGTCCAAAATCTACATCAATATATATAATTTTCCTGATCTCCTCAACATTTTCCCAAAATAAAGCATACACCTTTTATGCATTGAGTCCTCCTTTTTGTGGATAATTAAAGGCAAAACCCCAAAATTAGTGCTTGAAAATTATTCTTAAGTGTGAGTTACGGATAGAAAGAACCTCTGTAAAAATGAATCTGTATAATCAATGTTAAGTATTGTCAATAACACAAAATGTGAACAATATTTCTATGATAACATGTTTCCAGACTAAACCGTCCGCATTTATGCTTTAATGAGAAAAATACTGATATCTCTTTATATGTTTGCTTTGATTGCAAAAACTGTATATGGTAGGATGTCTTGTGATACAACAGGGGGGGGGGGGGGCATTTCATGAAGCAGTTTGGTCAAATATTTTTCTGACAAACTGTTACAAACTACAGAAATCCTTGCATCTGATTGGCAGAGAGCAAATTTGTCCGACAACTTGTCAGACAAAATGCTTCATGAAATGCCCCAGACCTACACATATTATGCATAAAATGTGATATCCTGAACATTTTTTTCAAGTCACTCTCCCAAAAGTGTATATATAGGACCTTTAAGTTTTTCTTGTGTTTGTTCCTGGCAGATTACTAGTACACAAATGCTCCAATCCATGATGACCTAACGGAAATTAAGGAAATTAAAATGAATATACAGCTGTACTGAAAACCAAAACTACAGATACTAATAACTTACTTCATTCTTCTCTCCCCACCCCACCCCTTCTTTTTGGTTTCTTGATATACTAGTAGATCTAGCTAACTTTGATAATTGTCATTATGTAACATCATCTTCAATTGACAAGGCGATAAAACTTAACAATCATTTCATTATGCTGCTGGACTAATGGGGTCAGTTGAACTATATTGTTTTTAATGTACTATACTTTTTCCTCCTGTCAATCACATGTATTTTGGGTGGAATGTATTTTGACATAAAGCATCATAGAATCAACCGCCTTTGGGGTCGGGAAATTTGTCATATTGTATTGTGATTTAGATTCTGCTCTATGCCGATTTTGTTTTATTTCTATCAACTTTTTAAACTCCCCCATAGACTTTGTTCACCAGCCAACTACATCCCACCCTCTTTGGATAATGTGAACCAATCAAACATTGCTTTTACTTTTTAATAACATGTCTATACATAGCTATCAGACCAAAAATATTCAAACCGCTTTAAGTCTTTATGAGTGAAATTACAAATATCAATATATTTTTAAGAATATTCAAATTGTCTAAATTCAACTTCATCTATGAAAACAAACTTTTAACCTTTTTAAACATTTGAATAACCCCCATAAGAAATAAGAAACATATAGAGAGGGGAAGTGCGGACTATAAAAATTGCTTACGGGAACCAGGTAATCCCTGCGCTAAACCTATGGAATTCACACAATCTTGGAGGAAACAGGTTAAATTTGTTAGGAAATATGTAGGGTAATACCCAAAACCTTAAGTTCTCAATGGAATATGCAGCTCTTCTACTGGTAAACTAGTAGTTCTGGGAGAAAAAAATGAGCTGTGACATAGTCCTACACCTGGCTAAGTCATTGCCCAAGATTTAAAGTATCTGAGCCAGAGTCACATTTCACTCTTTGCCATTTCTCTACAGGAGGTAGACAGTACTAAAAAAAATCCTTTACCAGAAATTATATCAAATTATTTAATGAAAAGGTGCTTAAGAAAACTGGACTATTCCAACACACCTCCCTCAGGTCTGCAACACAGACTAACCACCTGCTACCATAGGAACACCAGTAAAAATGGTGTATTATTGGTAACATGCACATAATATGTCGAATTATGGGTCTGAATTTTAAGACTAGCAACCATGTACATTGCATTGCATTGTACAGAAACCTGGCGAATGCCCTGTGTATAGTCTTTGAATTCAGACATTATTGTTATGTACAAATTAAGGGCATTTTCTCATTTTTTCTGTTAGCGGATTTCTTGGAGCACCCCCTAATTTTGATCCTCATATATATACAAATGTCTGAGGAAAAAATGACACTTTTGTCCGGCGTGTCACGATTATCAGTATATTTGTCACTAAGCCACCCCACTATACAACCTTTCAACAGGTTTGCGCAGCCATTTTTTTTTTCAGTGGTAACTGTTGACAATTTGAATTTGTTCATTTGATACTGTTTTAATTCCCGGAGATATATCATGAGAGTATATGAGAGTATATTAGGCATATCTTATGATATCACACCGCATCAGATTATTTTATGATGCAGAATCTATAATTCTGTTGTACTCCGATCAATATTTGTAAACATTCATTACATTGTACATTTGACTGTTTGTAAACATTATGTGATCAAAACGCAGTTTAAGTGTGACGAATGTACCCTTATAATCAGTAATGCCGTGTGGTGGGAGAATGAGAATTTGTAGTATCTGTATGTGTTTATGTGTGTGAGAGTCACTTATTGGATGTGATGAAGAGATGATTGTATGTATGTGCTTATGAGTGTACCTGTGTTTGCGCGTGCGTGTGTGTTTGTGAGAGAGAGGGAGGGGAAAGATGTGAATACAATGTAAGAAAAGGAAGTAACCGCATGGGTCCCTTTTAATCTAATAATCAGTTTATGTTTATTCGTCACGTACAGTTTGTTGAATGTAGTGAATGTAATATATTTTATAATGAATAATGTTGTAAATGATGTTAATTGTTATTCTTTAGATAGTGATGAATGATTTGAAAATTGTAAATACTTTCTTTTTTTAATCAACTATGTATTATGTGAACAAATGTTGCAATTCAGCCTTTTGGCTGCGAGAACATTTCATTTAATAAACCATACCATGAACCATGAACCAAACGGGAGACTCCAACTTGATGTGCGTGAATCGCACATCACAAGCGCAAAGTCCCTTGCTGTCTAGGGTTCTAGATGCTCTCTCACGCTATTTAAGGCTTATTTTTCAACATACAATGAAAATTGGTAAGAAATCATTTCAAGTGGGAGAACAGGAGATTCTGCAAAAAAGGGCTTTCGGCGGGAGATCTCCCGTCGAAAGCGGGAGAGTTGGAGTCTCTGGATGTACACGTGCAGCAACTTACAAAATCTACTGATATTCTTTCCGTAGACTAAAGCCCCCTCAGGACAGACACATTGGGGTTGTAGGAGGGCTTTTTTCAGGAAATAACCATGCTTACCTGCTGAGGCAGAATCACGATCCTAAACGCGTTTGAGGCATTTTCAGGGGTTAGATAAACGCAACCGTGTTTTCAAACGCGTTTAGAAACGTCGTTTTGAAACGCCTTTCAAAGGGCGTTTTGAAACACGTTTGAGACCACGATCACCCTTCTGTGAGTAGATAAACACAATGCCATTTTGAAACGCGTTTATATCTCAAGGTCAAATTCCGGCTGTTTCCGGTTGTGCTCTCTACCCATTATTTGTGTGTGACTGAGGAGGCATGTTTGGTGGTATGATGTTGACCTTTACTTCCTGGGTTAAACAGCGCAAAGCAGCTGCCCAGTGACACCACTCGAATCGCGATTGTATGATGGTTAGATAAACGCGGTCCCCGAGAATCGCGTTTCAAACCACGTTTGCAAACACTGTTCCAAATGCGTTTTGAAACGTGATTCTCTCTCTCAAGTTAGATAAACGCAGCCTGAATCTTACAACTATGCAACATACTTTAAATATGACCGATATCATTTCCACACTATGTACAAAATTGTAATTTGTAGTTCTGTTCAGGTGTGTGTCTACAACGGATATACATGTAATCACCAGATTCACTTTCAAAACTGTGGTGTCATTCAAAATGTCTACAAAATATGTTGTACGCACATCTACACAACCACACACATACACACAAAAGATGCTGTCAAATGCACGACTACACTCCTCATACTGATTCAATATCCCATGCAAATGAACAAACCCATTCCCCCCCCCCCCCTTTGGCATTGATGTTTACCAAAGGTTTCGTTTGAATGTAAACACTGCCAACTGAAGTCTGTACTCACACTTTAATTTCTCTGTCTGCTTCCCTCTCGTCAGCAGGACCAGGCCGCAGAAGAGGTCCTTGAAGGTGATACCTTTATTTGTCCCACCGAAGGCAAAGTACAGGTACTGAAAGCAAAACCAAAGATCCAGTTAGAGTGAGCGTAAAGAGCAAGTCATGGCACTGCTTTACACACATTTTGATAATACAATGTGTATCAAATGTAGAGCTGGTCAAACCTCTGAAAATCAGGAAACATGTGCTGATTTACCAGCATTGTCAAATATGCATTCTGACATTAAAAAAAAAAAAAAAATACACTTTCTACAAAAAAAAAATCAAAAACTTACACAATACCAATGCTAAACTGAAGCTCAGGGGGAAAAATTTCATAACAAATATTTCATTCAATTTTTTTTCACCTGTCTAAAATGCCAACATCGTACTTATTTGATGCCATATAAAAAAGTATAATACATGCATAACAAATTCAATAATTCATCAAGAAGTTTATCATAGGTCAAGAAGTGGAATTTGGAGGGTCACATTAATGCCATCACATCTATTCAGTCTACACAAACTTTATTATTACCGTACAGTACCAGTCACCACTAAGTATTACACGTTTACACGATTCGAACGTGTACCCACACAGACGCCAGTATCGTGTATTTGGCACGATCACACGTTTCAAAAGGTGTTCCGAGTCAGTGCGCTCGCGGGGAAACGTGTAGTCGTGCGAATTACACGCAAGTTCGGAAGCCTGCGCGAAGCGTGTAATCGTCGAAACGTGTAGTACTTACACGATATGTCCGCGCGCGCTCTTCGACTCGGTGTACCAGTACAGTATGTGTGTGGCGAGTACACCGGCAATCCGATCGTATGCCGTGTATATATGTATACAGTAACGGTTTTCTGTGCTGTGCCACATTACGTTAGCTTAGAGTGGCGTAAATTCTCAGGTTTCCAGTCCATTTTCTCTCATTTTTCTCTCTTTTGCTTTCGTATCATTATATCCCTTTATTTTCAGAGTACAATCGTACTTCTGAGAGTGTTTTGCTCATTTTTTGTTCAGTGATTACCTCGTTAGCAACAATTATGGAGGTGAGTTTTTGATCGAGTGTTTGATTGAACGATGTTGCAACGTTGTTGATTATAAGCTGTACCGGTAGTATTCTTACCGTAAAGTGTCTTCGTCGTTCGTCTTCAAGCTTCATGTTTTCACCCTGGTTTTCCTCATCGTGGTTTTCCAATTCCATTTTGTTTTCCGGTGCAAGATGTTCTGTGTATTTTTTCTGCGGTAAAATGCCATTATCGATCGTGTATCCATCATAGTTTTCCACCTCCATTTCATTTTTGTAAGATCTAACGTTAGCTAGTCGTAGGGTCTGCGATGTCTGAATCGTTTGCTGATGTGTTTTGTGACAGTGACTCTGATGGGAATGATTTTAAGTTGCGGTGGATAAGATTGGCTGTAATGATAGTAATGATAATGAGTGTGGTGGTATTGATGTACGAGCTCTGATGGTGATGCAATTTATTTCGAGTGACCGATATGATGACGTTGACGATGGCGAGTACGAGTAGCCTAGATCATAGATGGGCCTGTAAGTGTATATAGAGGCGGGCAGGCGCCAGGCGCAGGGTAGGGCAGTGGCTGACATGACACCCGCTCGCTCGTGCGCCCGCGCAGGACAGGGTGGTCTAGAGACCTTCATTTTTTTTTTTTTCTTTTCTTTTCGTCTGTTCACTCGGGTGTAGTGCTCCCAAAATTCATGTCTTTGAAGTCCTGTCTCTGGGTGTAGAAACTCACCCAAATTAATTTGTAGACAATAAGTTTGTTCAAGTCCAGTCTGTAATGCTAACTTAATTTCTATTTTAGAACTCGATGAAATCCCATTTTCTTTGCTCATTTTCCCACTATTAAATTATTTAGAACTCTACTAAATTTCTGATGTATTGCATTCACTATTGTGCTATATTATTAAAAGCGCCTGCTAAGCAGGTGTTTCATACTTTCTTTTTCATTTCCTTCCTGTCACTTTTTTCTTTGACCCTGGATGAAAAAAAAAAAAACAATCTTGCTATGTAAAGACAGAAGAAATACCATCGTGAAAATATTATGACAGTAAGCTAATAAAAAGAAAAAAATAGGCGAGTGATGAAAGTTCTTGCACATTTGTATAAAATCATAAATCAAAGGTGATTTCTTATGAAGCACCTCTTTCAAAGAAAATAATGTGCACTACAAATATTAGAACAACAGTTCAAATGATGAAGTGAAATCTGAAAACTGTCATGGCATCAAGTGGTATTGGTAGGGAATTCTGACAACGACAAAAAAACAAAACAAAACTGTCACGCCATTTCATAATGTATGATGATTTTTTTTTTTCAATAATGGGGAAGGTTACGAAATCATAAACGCCACCGATAAAATCACAGTCCCTTATACAATTACCGTAACAGTTGATTACTTCTGCATCATATATCCTTTTAACTTTTAACTTTATTTCTTTTGAGATGAAAAGAGTATAAACTTTATGAAAAATATGAGCTTAACTTCTGTAGTATTACTTTAACAAACTTGGCAAGTTTAAACAGCACCTTCATATTTTAGTACTATATAGTATTAAGTAACGCATTCATTTTCAAAATAGTATTTTGCCTAGTTATGTATTTCTTTGGAATACAAATTTCCGTTCCTCGGAAAAGTACTCGCTCTGGAACATACACTGTATATGAAACTCATCACCAATCAAAAAACCACCATACAGAAGGTACGCAATCTGCTTGACCTTGGTAATCCTTACGCTCACTAACTGCAAGAAGGCGCATAAAATTCAGCTCTGCATATTATTATTACATTTTTAATTCAATATAAGAAAATTCCTTGGACTGAATTGGTATTTATGAACGGGAACTTGGTCATTACATGTTTGCTGCATCTGATTGTCAGTTTGCATCGACGTAAATGCGCACGGCGATGGAGGTACAGTAGACCTCGCCTAAGTCGACATCGCATAAGTCGACAACTCGCTTAAGTCGACACAATAAAAAAGTCCCGATTTTTGCCTTTGTTATTCCTTGAAAATTTCCTCGTCTTAGTCGACATTTATAAGTCGACAACTCGCGTAAGTCGACCTGATTTTTCAGTGCCAACTGAACTGAAATACGTGTTAATTCCCTCGTCTAAGTCGACATAATTTTTCGCTCAAAGTCTTATCGCCATTCTCTGAAAAAGAATTGTTTTCCCGCTCCGATTCGCTGCATTTCTATTCGGTTATTCGCTAGTGTACGGCGCGGTAGCGTTCGCGCCATGCGTCCGTTGTCTTGTATCCCAGAATAGAAAGGGCATACACTCATTTACACTGGAGTATTACATGTAGTACCCAAGGCAGTTCACTTTACCCCTTTTCTCCCTCTCGTTTTTCTCAAAACGCAAAAATTCTGTACACTTAACTATGACCCAGTAGGTATTCATTATCCGAACATGAAATGTTTTTGTAAATCCGAATATTCTGACGTTAATTATTCCGAAGCGGTATTAAAACCTAGGCCCTTTCTAGAAAATTTATTACAATGCAACTAATAATGCAACTAAAAAAAAAATCAAATACAGGTGTATCAAATCACACGCAACTTTTGCATTTAAACGCAAGTGCGTTGCTAAAAAGACTTGCGTCTGATAATCATATGAAACTAGAAAATAATTGTACGAACCTGAAACTCAATTGCGTTTAAGCGCAACTCTAAAAATCAAATGCAAGTCCATCAAATCACACGCAACGATGTATTTAAACGCAAGAGCGTTGCAGAGAAGACTTGCGGTTTTGTACGAAACTAGAAACTGCGTTTAAAAACATCTCTATACATCTACGGAAGTGCGTTATTGTTGAAAAGACTTGCATTACTTTTTTATTTCGTAAGCAAAATTAGAAATTAAACGCAACTCTGAAAATCCAATGCAAGTCCATCAAATCACACGGAAAGCTGAAAGACGTGCGTTTGATAATCATACGAAACTAGAAGATTGTAGGGAACTTTTTTTTAACTCAATTGCGTTTAAACGCAACTCTAAAAAACAAATGCAAGTCCATCAAATCCACGTAACGCTGTATTTAAACGCAAGAGCGGTGCAGAGGAGACTTGCGGTTTTTGTACGGAACTACAAGAAACTGCGTTTAAACGCATCTCTAAACATCTACGGAGTTGTGTTATTGTTTAAAAGACTTGCATTATTTTTTTATTTCGTAAGCAAAATAAGAAATCAAATGCAAGTCCATCAAATCACACGGAACGCTGAAAAGACTTGCGTTTGATAATCATACGAAACTAGAAAATTGTAGGGAACTTTTTTAAACTCAATTGCGTTTAAACGCAACTCTAAAAATCAAATGCAAGTCCATCAAATCACACATAACCCTGTATTCAAACGCAAGAGCGTTGCAGAAAAGACTTGCGGTTTTTGTACGAAACTATAAGAAATTGCGTTTAAACGCATCTCTAAACATCTGCGGAAGTGTGTTATTGTTTAAAAGACTTGCATTATTTTTCATTTCGTAAGCAAAATTAAAAATTAAACGCAAATCTGAAAATCAAATGCAAGTCCATCAAATCACACGGAACGCTGAAAAGACTTGCGTTTGATAATCATACGAAACTAGAAAATTGTATGAAATTTAAACTCATTTGCGTTTAAACGCAACTCTAAAAATCAAATGCAAGTCCGTCAAATCACAAGCAACGCTGTATTTAAAAAGCAAGAGCGTTGCAGAAAAGACTTGCAGGTTTTGTCCGAAACCAGAAACTGCGTTTACACGCATAAAAATTTACGGAAGTGCGTTATGGTAGAAAAGTCTAGCATTATTTTTTATTTCGTAACGGAACTTTCGCCGTGACCGAACTTAGTCTGCACTTGCAGGGGAAAGACATCGCAACATTCACACGTTTCAAACTGCCGAAACGCATGCTGCTTCACAAAATGTCAATGAAAAAATGACAACGAATTATTGTTAAAGTTCGTTATGCCGAATATTTAGGTTTAAATCTCAGTCCAAAGTTAATTAAATTAGTCCGACAATGGAAAGAGGTTTGTTTTTAGGAAGGTTATAGTAGTCTGAAAGATGTCGTTTTCAAACAAACTTTTCTTCTTCTTTTTATTTCAGACGGGCCCGCGCCGTACAGAGCTGTAATGTTGCGAATAGGAGCGCGAGAACAATTCATTTTCAGAGTATGGCAATACAAATTTAAACAGAACAAATATGGCGACACATATTTCAACTCAGTCGGCACTGAAAAATTATCTCGACAGAATCATGCGAAACCACACGCACATCTTCGCAGCAACGCACTTGAATTTAAATCGCAAAGTTTAATGCAATTTTGGGGAATTTGCGTTTGATATTTCAAATCAAGTTTAAGACGTAAAGTGTCTAGAAACGGGCCTAGGTTTCCGATCCCGCTCTCTCAAAATCTCTCTAGAGATTTGGGAATTGTGCGTTGTCGTTACTAACCCGCGCGAGATTTATGCATGAACTAAAACATTATTGTTGCTGATGTCAGTAGGCATGTTTTGGCGGCAAAAGGAGTAAGATTTGGGTAGCGATCCGCATCGTGATCCAAATCTTACTCTGTACAGGGGAAATTAGTTTTCATTTATAAGTCGACAAAATGTCGACTTACGCGTAAGTCGACATTCGCGTAAGTCGACGTGTTTTGCTCAGTCCCGATTATGTCGACTTACGCGAGGTTGACTGTAATTTGATTGGTTGTACAAGTAAAAAGCAAACCAAAATAAAATGACTGGACGCAAAATGAGTCAGTGTATCTTTGAACTATTTCATGCTCATGACGAAACGAGGATAATTACTATCTAGCGTTAAACAATATGAGTACATGTATATACATTGATATATGCATGTATGTTTGTATGCAGACAGGTGTACAATTTGTATGTGATGTATGCAGGCACGTGTAATATTGTGTCAACATGTCTTAATTTCAACTGCCCATTCAAAGATAGTATACAAGAATAATATTTCATGAAATTGCACAAGGAGTTTAAGCCTGCCCGTCTTAGTTACAATTCCCGACCTCAGAAACATTGATCGACTAATTGCTGTTTGTATTTCAAAGCAACAGAAAGAAATACAGAATCATGACATTCAGAATCAGGTTTTGAATCATTATAATGATACGATGTCATGGTTATGTTAACGAAGTGAAGAAAGTACTCGGGCAGTTTTTAGATCTAGGCAAGACTATACGAATTCACAAATGAAGTGTATTTCTTACGTAAGACACTCTGTCAGTGCAACCTGACCTGACACATTTTCTTGAAAGAAAATTTGTAGAGGGAGACAAAGAGAAGAAACTGGCACCTGACACAATTTCTTTTCAGCGGGAAAATCATCAGCATTATATACCAAACCTCCGTGTAAAGCTGTGTTTAATTAATCCCAGTGCCTTCGGTTGGCACTGATCTCCAAGATCAGAGGCGGGTCCACTCTGTTCCGCTTGGGTGCTATTGTGCGGGACAGACACTAGCCGCTCACTCATGTTATTAGCTGTCCTTCTGAAAGGATCGTCTTTCTTTCACAGTCACACCTTTACGACTGCTAGTACGCTGTCTTCTATCACCAACTCCAATCGTCGACCGTGTTGCCTTCCAATACTAGTAAATGAGAATATTTTCTTGGTTTTTTTTTTTTTTTTGTCCCTCATGCCGATTTTCGTATAGTTGATGCCGAGGAGCGAAACACGAGCTAGAAGACCGAGTTAATTGGGCTCATTCACGTTTTCCTCTTTAATGATAAAACCAGGGAGGACCCTGATAAAACTAGTGGTCTCTTTATAAAGCACTGAAGACTGTCAGAAATGATGCTCGTGACGTTGTTACATAACCGGCATGAGCAGTACGTATACTACAACCACCACATGCGATTATAATGGTACGATATCTAAATTGGAACACATGAAATGCAAAAATAAAGGATGTGCTACTTGTGTATAGCGAATTAATGTCAGGACATGACCAGAAAAAAAAAAAAAAACAATCTTGTTGATGTGACGATACATCAATGCGTACAAAACAACATCAAATTATAATGTTCATATTTCATTCACAATCAAGAATTTAACATATATTTTCATGTTTATGTTCAGAAACATGTCATTGACATTTTCAGGATAAAACGGGCCAACGATTTTGCAAAATGTCTTCCAGCGAAAGGATGGACTCGACCAATCGAAACGAAACGATTAACGAGAGACGCGGTTTTCGTCATTACGTAACACAAGTTCAAATGGTTTATTTAGTGATCCATGCACCATTCTTATCACGTTGTGTACACTTAATCGTTTACACATCACAGGACATTTCCCGCCGGGCCACCAAAAAAAGCCGGATGTTTGCCTTATAGTTTTGAAAATGAACAGCGGTAACCATCGGCTCCTTAAGCTGCTAGAATAAATGTTAGATGTTTGCTCTTAATTTTGAAAATGAATAACGGTAATATTCGACTCCGTATAATACAAAAATAAATGTCGGATGTTTGCTTATACTTTTGGAAATGAATAATGGTAAGATTCAGCTCCGTACGGTGCTGAAATCAATGTCAGATATTTGATTTTGCGTTCGGAAATGAATAAGGATAAAATACGGCTCCGGATGATGCTGAAATAAATGTCGAATGTTTGCTTTGACGGTCAGATATAAATGATAATGATATTCAACTCCGTACGGTGATAAAATAAATGCCGGAAGTTTACTTTTACGTTCGAAAGTAAATAAAAATAATATTCAGCTCCGGAAGATGCTGAAGTAAAATGTCGAATTATCTCTTTGGCGTTCGGAAATTGAACAATAATAATCAACTTCGTACAACGATGAGAAAAATGTCGGATGTTTGCCTTACTTTCGAAAGTAAATAGCAATAACATTCGGCTTCAGAAGATGCTGAAAGAATGTCACAAGATTGTTTTTACGTTCGGAAATGAATAACAGTTATATTTTGCTCCATGCGATGCTAAATAACTGTCGGATGTTTGCTTTTAAATTTCGAAATGAATAACAGTAACATTTAACTGCGTTTGATGGTGAAGTTAATGTTTGCTTTGACGTTCGGGAATGAATAACAATAGTATTCAACTCCGTCCGATGAAAAATACTAGTAAATGTCTGATGTTTGCTTTTATGTTCGAAAGTAAATAGCAATAACATTCAGCTCCGGAAGATGCTAAAATATAATGTCGAATGATCCCTTTGACGTTCGGAAATGCTAATAATAATGATATTCAGCTCCGTACGATGATGAAATAAATGCCGAATGTTCGTTTTTACGTTCGAAAGTAAATAGTGCTCAATAACATTCGGCTTCGGAAGATGCCAAAATAAAGGTCAGATGATTGCTTGAACGTTCGGAAGTGAATAGCAGTAACATTCTGCTCAATAATTAAGATGCTGAAATAAACATCAGACATTTGCTATTTCACATTTCGAAATGAATAACAGTAACATTCAGATGCGTTTGATGGTAAAGTAAATGTCGGATGTCTGCCTTAACGTTTGAATGTGAAAAACAGTACATGTATAACACATTCGGCTCCGTACGATGCTGAAATGTGTCAGATGATTCATTTCACTTTCGGAAGTGGACAGCAGTAACATTCGGCTCCTTACGATCATAAAATAAATGTCGGGTGTTTGCTTTTGAATTTGGAGATGAATAACGGTAATATTCTGCTCCGTACGATGCTAAAATAAGTAACAAATTGTTGCTTTTACATTTGGAAATGATTAACGGTATCAATCGGCTCAGTTAGATGATAAAATAAAGAGCGGATGTTTGCTTTCACGTTCGGAAATGAATAAGGATGATATTCAGGTCCGTAACATGCTAGAATGAATGTCGGTTGCTTGGTTTTACATTTGAAAATGATTAACGGTAACATTCGGCTCCGGAAGGTGTTCAAGTACTTGTAAAGCAAATGCTGGATGATTGCTTAAATTTCCATCAAAAATAAATAACGGTAATTTTGGGCTCTTGTATACGATGCTAAAACAAATGTCGGATGTTTACAATGTCTGCAAATGCTCCCACTTTCTCATTTCAAACCTAGATTTTGACCGTGGCATCAACTTTTAAATCTATAAGCCTATATGTGTATATCAATATTTGCGAAATCTTAGAATTCAGAATAACGGTATAAGATGATTAAATTTTCTATTCATTTATTTTAGACGTGGGTACCTGTATCATTCAGTAATACTTGATATTTATTTTTCTATGTTTAGTAGGACCGATGGTTTTTCTTCTTTTCTTTTTTTTTCTTTTTTTTTCGGGGGGGGGGGCACCAAAAAATAAAAATCAATCATTTTGGTGGCCCGATCGGGCCACCAAAATAAAAGTTATAGTGTGGAGCCCTGGTCTTTTGTGGATAAAGTGTCTTGCTGAAGGGCAAATATCGGGCTTCGAGGGGATTGGAACCGCGAACCCGTACCACGGCTAATTGATTCGGATTTTACTTGTATTTGCAGGTCAACTTTAGATAGACCTTTTTTTCTTTTTTGCGATACAGCTTGGGCTTCATGCGCATTTATTTACAACAACAGTAAATCCGAAGACGAGCAGAAAGAATGTCAGCACCAGGAGTAATCGCACCGGGCCGAAAGGGGAAAAGGAAAAGTTGTATATCCTGAATCTACCCCCCCCCCCCCCCCCACATCGACAAGAAGACAAATGGAAAAAAAAAAAGAAAAAGAAAAATATGAATGGACCCACATGAAACATAATTCTGGAAAATCTGCGGGATATTCGTTATTTCATTTTGCTGTGTTCAAACTATATACACCAGTATAGCTTTTCGAGTGTGATCTTAATGCGTATGAACGTTCTATGGACTTTAAGTTTATAATGCGAAAGAGGGTAACTATACAACAATTAACGACATTGATAACGCCAAACATTCGGAAATTTCAGAGTGCAAGAAAAATTAGACGTCCCGGAAGTACGCCAGACATCATAATTGCTTTTTTTTTATTCCTTTATAGCTCCACAGCATCACCTAGGAAAATCAATTTGACCAAGAACAAAAGCGCGTCCCTCTTTTCTTCCTGGGCAATTAGCCCGGACCCTTCCCCTGGCCCTAATCCTAACCATAACCCAAACTCCTTACCCTAAACCTAACCCTAATCTTTACTCTAACCTTACCATTAACCAGTATTTAGCGGGGGAGGGGGGGTTAATGATTGCTCCCTGGGGTTAATTGCCCGGATTAGGTTGCAACACACAACAAAAACCTCTTCCCTAGCCCTACACCTTCCCGATCTCCGTGTGTTGTCAGGTGAAACGACATGTTCAAATACAAGAATAAAACAACAGTAGGTATTGATTGAAACTCGACACCCATTCATGCCAGCCAGGCCAGGCTGAAATGTAACTTCAAAGCACATTCCGACAGCTGGCTGACAAAACCACATGGCAAAGGAATTTGCGCGCGCGTGTGGATTGCTCAATAAAATTGGAGGGCCTGGGAGCGGGAAAAACAAGGATGATTACTACTAGTCTGTGAGTTATCAAAAGCAGACCTTTCGAACAATTGCAAACGTCATGATACTATTTTGTCTTCCTTTTGGACTGAAAGAAAAAAATCACAAAGACGAGTTGAGTACACGTTGTATCACAATTTTTTACATAGCCATGCAAAAAGATTACTACACTCATGTCATGACAAGAAATGAATATTCCAAGACAAATACAAAGCAGCCTCGGGTACTGACGGTGACAAGAGACGCCATGCATTCACGACGCACGTTGGGGAGCAACAGGGAGGTGGGAAGAGATTCTTCCCGCCTCCCTGGGAGCAACATGGAGTTGGCAGGGAGGGGTGATCCTGGAGTTTGTGAGAATTTCCAGATACTCCGTGACAACAGGGAGATGGAAGAGAGACACTCCACCTCCCTGCATGGTGACAACACGATTGTGACGATCTCAAAGCATGGACCCTACCACGCCCAGCAAATCTGCGTGCTACTTCCTCAAAATTTGAAGGAACTTTGTCTCTGATCTCTTGAGTTGTTTTTGCTGAATATCAGGAGCTTTTCATGCCTGAAGTTCAAATGGATGGTTGCCAAAAATTTCATAATTTATAAATCTCTCAGTAATTTATTTTAGGCTGTTGACGCTACCGTAAAAACATTAGAAATTTCATATAAACTAGTCAGGATAAAGACAAAAAAATCTCCGCACAAAACAAATCCAAGTATTTTCTATTGTCATTGGTAGTCAAATGTGTGTTTTACAGATAATTAAATTATGATTAAAGCAATAGGTATAGTATTAACTATTGTATTACACGTAGTAACACTTTCATGATAAGTTTGACGTTTTAAACGGCTACATTAACAAAAATCGCAGGAGAGTTTTTTTAAGGAGTTCAACCATTTCTAAACGTGAAGGCATGTTAAATGAAAGGGAAAAAAGAATCAACGTTTGTAATCCTGGGTCTTCGACTTGAGCTATCTTTAATTAAACATTCCTTCTCTGTTCATCTCCAAGACCCCGACTGTTCATGACCTCCGAGAATGCGCCAGTACGCGCGGTTTCTTCTGGTGATTGGTCTCTCTCTCTCTCTACCCCTCCCCATTCCCCAGTCTGGCACCTTGGCATCGTGGGAACTTTCATGTGAAGCGTGCCAAGTTACTAGTTACCACTAACCTGCTGGCAGTGTAATAATGCGAGCAGCAAGTGGTAGACATTTTCTTCTGCTGCTGCTACTTTTACTGCCGAAATACTAGTACTCGGCTTTGTTCACCACACACTACCACCAGTTATTTGGCGAGACACACGTTGTGTATTGGAATATAAATGGACTTTTGCACCTTCCTGAATTGAGTAAGTGTCTGACAGTTGTTGAAATCGTGACATCGCTAACGTTAGACAGCCAGCGTTAGTTTTAGGTTTGCGTATGCGTGATTTCATGGGTTCAATGTTCGAGGAAAATGTTGGCTGTGGGGAAAAAGGTGGCTTCGAAATTTTTGCTTGCCCGATTCCATTGACTGCGCCCATGAGTACGGTACAAATTTGACGACCATCGCGAGTCGACGATGATAGTGCTGTTTAGGCAGCTGTGCATGCTGTACTAGTGTATAACTTTGTATATTGTGCACGAAGAATTTTCCGGCACATGGCAGCAGGACGATATAGTCTCTTTCCACCTCCCTGATTAGTGGTATATCTAACGAACTACATTGTAGTATCTAACGAGCTACATTAGTATCTTTGCGGTGTGCCGGAGCATGCTGCTGCTATCCATCCATGCTCGAACGTCGTCTGCTCAACACAGCGCTGTCTGGATTCGATCAGCGCGCACAATGTGCACACGCATGCAACACGCCCGAAACGTGTAGAAGAAAAATACGCGTATCCCTCGCTCGGACATCGGCACTGAATCGTGACGTTCTGAACGCTACACGTTTCCCTCTGCGGGCGGGCCTGTGCGAGCGAATCGTGTAAAGTTCACTTCCACTCGATTCGCTCACGCGAAACGGGTGAGCGGACCCGAAACGTGTAAACGTGTAATACTTAGTGGTGACTGGTACTGTATGTGAAAAGGTTAACAATTCGTGTTTCTATAAACCACATCTATTCTTTAATATATCCATTTACAGAAATTACAGCCAAATAGAGCTGCCCTAGGTTACCTACTGGTATTACAATCTATTGCATCCAAATGAAAGAAACGAATACATCAAAACACATCTGACTGACATACATTGTAAGAGGGTTAGCTGGTACACTGTAGTTGCAAAATACAGTTCAAACTTAGATGGCGCTTTAATCTAGCCATGTTTTACTTTCACAATGTTGGACTCCTGTGATAGCTGACTGTAATTTGACATTGTTGAAACACATGGGGTCAGAGAGTCTGGTTATAAGGCACAGACTGCCGCCTCCCACAACTGCTTACAAGATATAATCGTGGTTTCAACCAGCCATCCCCAAATTGGCAACGACAGCTTTCCTGTCTGCTACAATCTGACGGAGATGGGTGACCTTAATTCATCGAAACTGTCACTGCAATAACATTTGGAAGTGTTTAGAGAACTTCTTATCGACGATTTCAAGGACAGCCTAATATACTGAAATGCAAAATGGGTGTACACTGTACATTGCGTCTACTCTTCTATAATCAGTCAGGACCAAAACAGATATTTGACTGATATCGATATTTTCTTTTCTTTCTTTTTTTCACACAGCTGTGATGATCAGTTTCAGAATATTGCAAAGGCTTGAAGCTGAACATGGTTTGCAAAATGGTACATGTACATAATAAACTAGAAATGTCGCTACAGCGACTGGTTATACCCCCGCCAAACAACATTTCATAAGCTTTGGTCAAAACAACATTTCATAAGCTTTGGTCAAAAAACTGAGGAAGTAGTTAAATCCGCAAGATCTTTCCTAGATCTTCTGCCATTAATATGCCGTTACCATGGCAACGTACTTTCGGGTACTGTCGAAAAATGCGTCTTGCACATCTACAACCAAAGGCACACATCTGTACCAAGTTTCATGGAAATTGGGCAAAAACTGAGGAAGTAGTTTGCAACACAAAATTTTCCATCATTTTGGCTCATAATATGTGAGCTGTTACCATGGCAACATACTTTTTGTCACTGTCAAGAAATGTGTCATGCTGACCTATATCCTAAGACAAACATTCAATATGAATTCCATGAGAATTGGAAGAACACTGATGAAGCAGTTTTGCCATGAAGCATTTTGCCCTATATTTTACCAATAACATGCCGTTACCATGGCAACGCACTTTTTGCCACTGCGGAAATATGTGTCTTGCACATTAACATATTCAGATGAACATCTGTACCTAATTTCATAAAAATTGATCAAAAACTGTGGGAGGAGTTCGCGACGCAAGATTTGTACCCATTTTTGCCCATAATATGCCGTTACCATGGCAACGTACTTTTGGGTACTGTCAAAAAATACGTCTTGCACATCTACAACCCAAGGCACACATCTGTGCCAAGTTTTATGGGAATCGGTTGAAAACTGAGGAAGTAGTTCGCGACGCAAGATTTGCAACGGACCGACCGCCCGACCGACCGCCCGACCGCCCGACCGCCCGACCGCCCGACCGACCGCCCGACCGCCCGACCGCCCGACCGCCCGACCGACCGCCCGACCGACCGTCCGCTGATTCCTATATACCCCCTTCAAACTTTGTTTGGCGGGGGTATAATGATGGAGAATGGCGCGAAATTAAACATCATGGTCTCTTCTCTTGAGAATGAATATAAAGTAAAACCCTGACATGAGAAGAGAAACCAAAGCAGTTTCAAAGTTGTGCATGCACACACACACACACACACACACACACACAAAGTGAATGGAGACAATCTCAAATACGAAACATACAGACTATTTTTTTCAGTATTTTAAATCCATCCACATTACACACCATGTGTAGATATCATTCAAACAGCTTGACACCTCACTGAAGACTTTCTGCGCTAGACCAGTACCTTAATACACAGCAATCTTTTGCCAAACATTCAAAAGAATTCTCATTATCATCCGTATTTAGCCACTGCCACAGAAACTTGCAAAACCCAAGGCAGGGCATCTATCATTTGATCACTAAAAACCTGTGTCTACTTCTCAGCCACCATCTAAGCTAAAGCAACACAGAATTAAGAAATCCCCTTCAGTAAAATAATAACTTGTTACCAACATTGTGAGGCACATGAAAAAAAAAGCAATGTTTAGAAAACAAACAAAGTCATTGCATCATTTACACTTCCACAACAATTAGTGTATGTAAAACAATCAAATAGCTGCAATATGGATACATGGTATTTCAGAAACAAATGAAATGTTAGACTAACGTTTATTGCATGGTCTTTTACTAATTTTGTGTGTGTGGATTAGTTAACAAACAGCTGTTCAAATAAATTCTGTAACGCTAGGCAACTTGTTTCAAAAGCATTTCTAATATCTGAACACAAATTCCAGACAGGTTTCAACACAACTGTTTACCCATTAAACACAAATGAACAGTACATGTATACTCGGTTTCTGATACAATACAACTCAAATTGAGGAAATGGCTGCAATATTGTAAACACTGAAATTATTGTCTCAACATGCCTAACATTTCTGCCACAGGCAGCAGCATAAGGGTTTTCAAAATGAAATAGATGTCACAGTTCAGTGGAAATGACCTCATTTGAGCTTTGGTATCACTTAGCCATATTACAAGAAAGGCAGGGATGCCAACCTTGTAAACAGCATTGCAGCATTTCTTGGGTCTGAAGTCATATTTTTGGTGGAAAAAAAATTCTATATTCACCATATCTGCAATAGATACAGTGTAGAATATGATTTGAGAAAAACAGTATTTTTCATAAAACCTACAGTACTTGTGGCCAAAAACAGAACAAAACACTGCCCCCCCCCCCCCGAAAAACAAACAAACAAACAAACAAACAGTTTGCATCTCTGGAAAGGACTTCTCGAGTGAGTCAGTGTGTCCTCCAGCAGCAACATGCATCCACGTAATCGCAATCCCCCCCCCCCCCAAAAAAAAAAAAAAATGATTTGAAAGGGGACGAACCTCTCCAAGCTTCTGCGGCATGGCATCCCCCATAACATCTTTGAGGAAGATGAGGCGGCTCATGTACCCACCAGGGGTGGAGTACCGCTTGAACGCCTCGCGTAGCCTCTTCAACTCATCTTCAGACACTGCAAATAGGGAGAGATAGAAAATGGAAGAAGGACGTCAGCTCCTGCCTTGTGAAGACTAGCTGTGTGATGGACTAATTTGACAGCAAGTTGCATTTGCATTGCATTAATACTCAAAATCCACAATTACAAAATGGAGTCCACTACAATACTAATGACAATTGAATGACCAGTAAAGAATATAATGCATTTTATCATTCCATGTGATGCACTGGGATTACGTTCCAATATTTTTCTTTTTTTTTTAAGTCTAATCCTCTTGCGACCATAGTGAAATACGGCATTTAGTAAATACCAAATGCACTCACATACAGAATGACTATCAATAATAACAATAATGATAATGATGATAATAAAAGCAGTAGTAGTAGTAGTAATGATAACAATAATGACACTAATAATAACAATAATAATAATAAAAATAACTCATATTTATTCATGAATATCTATAAAGTGCATAATTCTCAATAATTCTCTACACGCTTGACAAGACAAACAATCATTAATGTTTTAACAGACCATGGTAGGTTTTCAGAGCCTTTGTGAAAGAATCAAAGAAAGATGCTTCTTTAAACTGTAAGGGGTAATGAATTGTGACAAGTGGGAGCTGAAGATGTGAATGATCGGTTCCCATATGGTTGTGTGTTTATAGGAACGACTAACAAAAGATATTGTGATGATCGAAGAGTGCATGTTGGGCTGGCTGAGTGAATAATGAAATATAACTTCTTTAGTTTAGGATTTGTTTTTGGTTTGTTTTTTGTTTTTCAAACAGAGTTCAAACAGTAGAATTACTGGCCAATCTTTTTCAAGACACTGAATCATAATGGGATCAAAAACAGAATTTATGCAAAGTATTTTGTAGATATTTCAGGTATCTTTCACTGATGGACCATGACAAACACTACGCTTTTTTTTTACATAATCTTCGCTCTTTCATTATTACAACAGCTAATACAAGTAAATTCATCAAACCCTTCTGCTTGTTTGTTCGTGTGGTTTTTTTTTACTATTAAACAAGTCACTATCAGATCACACATAAATGCAAACATTTGGAAGTACTATCAGCATTTTTTAAGTATGACAAAACAGCACACTTAACAGGTAGTGTAGTGTCTGTGACATAATTTTCTCCCTCGATTATAAAAGTTTTGAGGGGTAGGGGAGAGACAAATTTGTATCACTGCCAGGTATTCTTTTTTCTTATAGCCATTGCATTCTGAGCCACATCTAAGAGTAGGGAGGACAGTTCATCTGGATGAGATTCATTAGCATAGTATGAATAGAGACACACAACTCCTTCCTGAGAAGATGACATTTTATATATTACACAGCTGTAGATGTGATCAGACATGCACTATAGATATGTACAGTACATCAATGCATATCATTTTACGACCCATGTACAGAGTAAATCCTAATCATCCTACTACTCAAGTAAAGGGTTGTTGGTATCTAGCCAAGTTGTAATTCTATCCACACGCAGTCTTCATTTTGGAAATACAGGATATACTTTATATCTTTTCCAAGTATACCCAGTCAGTCAGAACTAGATAAAACTGAAAGGAAGGGTTGGTTGCCCTAAACTTTTTAAGCCTACTCAGAATTAAACAAAGCAAGTGACTATCCAGTATAAGTGTATGCATGAACCACATAATCCGGACAATATCATGCTAGCTTGATGATTGACAAATTGTATCTGTTAGTGATTGATATCATAAAGTCAAATACCAGTCCGCATTTGGATAAACAAAATCACAGGATAGTGGCCCACTTTATAATGTATGATACATTTTCCCATGGACAATGCAATTACTGGGATTTCTTCCATGGGGAAAGTCTTTTTGTGGACAAATTATAGCATGTTTTATTTATTCAAGTTGGCTATCTTGGAAAGGTTCAATAGAATTATAACTCATTTAACATCACTTGTGGGAGTCTCTCCACTTCATTTTCAGACATTTCATCTTCCTACAAGCATGTAAATCATAATCAAATGGCATTTCGACCCTTTTGGTACAAGAATAAGTTCCTCTCCCACTAAAGTAAAACCATCATTTTACCTAGAGTGTGAAAACCCTGCCCTAGCCCTAGCAATGACAGTGCAGGGGTGCCAGGGGCAGGGGCAAGGTACTAGTACTATTATCAAGACAAATTTTGCCATTAAAAAGAGAACGCAGCATGAAATTACCCACACTTACAGCTCAGGTACAGACTACATCAGTACAGTTGTAGATGAGCAAAGTTAAAATACTAATAGATTAAATGCAGTTATCGGTATGCACACCAAGGTTCGACTATGCGCAAAAAACAAAACAAAAAAACACTATATAGAGTAAAATATCCTGTTTGCGGCAGTTTCAGCATTGTTAAGGGTTTTTCAAACTTGTAAACAAATCAGGCAAATTATTTTCAACCATTTTATATATCATAGACAAGATGATTCATTAACGCAATTGTTTTCATAAAAGAAATTTGCCATTGACCAACGCAGTTTTCATGA
The DNA here is from genome assembly GCF_040938485.1 of Diadema antillarum. Classification (NCBI taxonomy): domain Eukaryota; kingdom Metazoa; phylum Echinodermata; class Echinoidea; order Diadematoida; family Diadematidae; genus Diadema; species Diadema antillarum. The sequence goes on along the minus strand of NW_027270997.1, from coordinate 7,279 downwards.
TTCACCAGGCAAAACCCGGCACAATTTTCACCGATAAGGGCGATATGCGACGTAGTAGTATTTCTGCTTGCGGCACGATGTACAATCCCTATGCAATACATGCGTGCTCCGCGATCTTTAGCTGAACGCCTTCATATGTCTCACAAACATTGCGTAAGCGCCAATTCCCACTGCGAAAGCATGTGAAAATAGCGGGCGCACATGCATTGGTCGCAAACAAGATCGCAATTCTGGCGGTGTTGTTGATGTCTTTCTCGTGTTTTTCTGAATTTTTTCGAGGGTAACATCCACTTTCCGAACAAAAATGGTGGCCAACATCGGCTCGCGAAAGTTCTATTTTATGTGAGGATATGTTTTCAAAATCCATGAGCATCGGGAAAACGACAAAAAAAATCAAGTTTCTTGGACCATTATTTCTTAATTGTTATGTTAAGAAGTACGTCTACCGAAAATTTTATTTTGGATGCGATATGTCGTCATTTAGGTGAGAAAATTTCCCTTTCGTCAGAGATCGTGCCCTTTTATCAGTTGGTTTTTGATGATTGCTAGTGTGTTAGTATATGTGTAGTGTGCATGTAACAGTGCAATGCTGTGTTTAGCAGTATATTACCGTGTATGTTGTACCTGCCGCTAACGGCTGCACGGCCGCTTACTGCCGCAGTTACTCTAGTCTAGGTTTCTACATTCTAGCAGGTTGTCGAATTTTGGACGGCGTTGTGTTTGAATCATGGACATGGGCGGCTTGTGTTATTGCTTTCGCATGCTAAAGTAGATGGCCGACTTTCCTGTTTTCACCAATTTTGGGTCGCACTGTTAGTGTTGGTTTGTTCCTTGAACTTACTTGTCAAATGAAATAATACCAAATCAATGCACCTTGTAGTTGTACAATGTAGAAATAACTATCAATTAGATCTTTTTAAACCAGTTGCCCTATGCCCTCATATAAATCTGTAACGTAAGGACTGAAGTAACGTAACTTCCCTACTTGACCCTAGTGAAGAAAGGTCGACTCTAAAACAAAAAATGTGTCCATGCAGCGTAAAATTACAATTAACGTTAAACATTAATACAAAGAGGCAGGTTGTCTACTGAAGTAGATTTCTACACGCTACTGCACTGCCATTGCCACTTTATAAAAGTGACAAAATGCCAATGAAAACATGCTATCAATAATTATGTAATGAGTTATGATCTTCTTGTCCATTGCAGACCGACAAGATCCGGCAGTTTACAGCACACACAGCGCGGCCGAGGCAAGGCAAGGACCAGGTAGTCAACATGTTATGGTATAGACACTCGTGTAGGGCAAAATGAATCGGGATCTCATACACGTTAGAACAGAAACAGGCGAAATCAATACATGCCTCTCTTCAGTGCATCCTCGTATGGGATTATCGAGGGCTTCGATTCTTTGCTCCCCATGACGATTTTTAGTCCCTCATATCCCTCCGTATATCCGAGTGGCGGGGTAAATTAGTGATGTAAACAGTCCAAGTAAAGTCCTTGTCGCGTTCATATAGTTCGACACTCAGTGACATCTCTTGTCGCCATTTTCTGCTGTCATATTGTCACTCAAGTAAAGGGTGTTCGTGTGTGTGTATGAAATCCTTCGCTGCTGCTTGCATACACCGACCGTATGCGTACCGCACATTGGGTAGATTACTTAGTATACACACGCGATACCTATCGCGAGGTGGTGGTGCACGTAGGGTACGAGTGCATCTGCTACGAGCATTCTACTGTTGTGTATGCATGTAGTGCATCGTCAAGTCACATGACCACACCCACCGTATGATGAATGGGGGCGCTTTTACCCATCTCTCGTCTGACTTCAGTGTCAAAAATAGCACAACATCAATAGCGTTTGACGGACAATAAACGTAATACTTATTGTATTACATAGATATATTCATATTACGTGGGAAAAAAAAACATATTCTGTAAAAATATATAAACAAAATGAGCTTTTGCTATGCTGTCTCCGCTGATAACTGGAATGATAATGACAATTGGTAACTGACAGTATCCACTAGTTTTTTCAGCAGCTAACTGGCATATACTATAGGCCTATAACATGTGACATTTCACACTTTTTTTCACACTTTTCTTCATATCATATAAGAAAAAAATAATATCGGAATGATGATAACAGCAGTCAGATTATTGATCATTAAACTGATGATGAATACACGCATTTGCAAAGTTCAACAGGTAATGAAATTCCTATTACAGAGCAATGCTACTGAAAGATATTATAAAGCACTACCATGAAGTATTCTCAAATGTTACCACATATTTCTGTATTATAACACAGATGGATAGATGGATATAGAAATACAGATAGATAGACAGATATTTAGATAGATAGATAGATAGGTAGATAGATAGATAAATAGATAGATAGATAGATAGATATATATATATATATATATATATATATATATATATACATATATATATATATATATATAGTAAACGAATCAGTAGAAAAAGAACGCCGTAAAAAATAATAATAAATCCTAGATCTTGAAGATCTTAAAAACGGAGCATAGCTCTCAAATACTGAAAGGCAAGGTCACACTCTTCATCAGTGCCCATGGTGTGACAAAAGATCTTAATCAAACCCGTTTCTGAAACAGACATGAAAACATGTCTGATCATGTCGTGTTTTCATGTCTGTTTCAGAAACGGGTTTGATTAAGATCTTTTGTCACACCATGGGCACTGATGAAGAGTGTGACCTTGCCTTTCAGTATTTGAGAGCTATGCTCCGTTTTTAAGATCTTCAAGATCTAGGATTTATTATTATTTTTTACGGCGTTCTTTTTCTACTGATTCGTTTACTTATTATCATCAAGATGCCAAGCAGACCAATTTTCTTATTACGTTTCTGTACTGTATATATATATATATATAGATAGATAGATAGATAGATGAATAGATAGATAGATAGATAGATAGATAGAGATAGACTGACATAGATAGATAGATAGGTAGATAGATAGATAGATAGATAGATAGATAGATAGATGAATAGATAGATAGATAGATAGATAGATAGATAGATAGATAGATAGATAGAAATGAATACATGGAAAGTTTCATCGCAGAATTGGCTAAGAGTGATCTTTTAAAGGAGCCAAAGCCTTATTATATAAATGGATTGAGTAAAACCAGCAATATTATATAATAGAACACATCAGTAAAAGTTTGAAGAAAATCAGACAATCAATTCAAAAGTTCTACATTTGCAAAGTTTCCATGCAGGTGTTTCTGGTTATGGAGACTGGTAGGACATCAATTTAACAATATACAGGAAATATGGGGAGAAATCCACAAAATCTCATTGATCTTGAAAAGTACATATTCCATCATTTGAATACCGACCCATAAGGGTATCATCATTCCCACTGCTTTTTGAAAGAGGCATAAGTAAAGTGCTCTTTCATTATGCTAGAAATTTGAATCTTATGTTGAATTTTGTGCAATATTTTCTTATTGTTGTTGTCCAAATTCCTCCAAAAGATGTCATAAATTGCAGTATCCTCCTTGGAAAGTTATGACGGCACCAAAACTTTGAATAGTCATAACTTTTGAATTGATTTTCCTCAAACTTTCACTGACATGTTCTCTCTTGCTGCTTTCACTCAGTCCACATTTATTTAGGCTTTGGTTTCCTTTGAACAGATGGGGCAAAATAAAACCTTTCCAGTGACAGATACCTCACTTACCATAGCAAGGCATATTCCTGATGTTATGATTGAAAACATCCTGTATTTTGTTATTATTCTAGAATGGAGTTAGGTTTTACGAGTTTTCAAAAAAAAAAAAACCCACTCTTCATATACATCCCTCTCTCTCTTTCTGTCTCTGTCTCTCTCATTCTCTCTCTCCCTCTCTCCAGAACTCTCCTTTGTTTTCGTCTCTTTCATTCTAAACTATATGGCAAGGTACTTCTATAGTAATTGTATGATTTTATGGATATCCTTCATTGATCATGTTTGTTTCTGTCTAGATGTGTACAGTAGTTTCATCATGCATGGCGTTTATCTGTTTTCTTTGTTTTGCTTTGTTTTTATTTATGAGTTTTGTGTTAGATCATTTCTGTTACATTTATATTGTATTTTATCCGCACGGATCTGCGGAAGAATAGCCCCTAGACTGAAGTATGTGCCATGTTTAAAGAAAGGAATGAAATGAATATATATATATATATATATATATATATATATATATATATATATATACATATATATGAAGAGTTTGTTTGCAAAAACCGATAAGTCCATATTAGCCAAATGGAGATATTTGCAATTAAAGGTCAAGAAAAATAAAGAGAATAATAAATGTTTGCTTCTTTTGACCGTAACTTTACCTTTATATGTAGGGACCAATATATCATTTAAAAGGTATTATTTTGTACTTTATGACAGAGACCGTACTTCAAAATCTTCAAAAATGGACTTATCGGTTTTTGCGAACAAACTCTTCATATACATAGAGTGTGTGTGAGGTGTCCCAACCATGTACAGAACCAGTGTAGCTCCTTCATTATTTATTCAGTGCAAAAAAGTGAAGCATATATATATATATATATATATACATATATAAGAAGAGTTTGTTCGCAAAAACCGATAAATCCATATTTGCCAAATGGAGATATCTGCGATTAAAGGTCAAGAAAAATAGAGAGAATAATAAGAAAATTTTTGCTTCTTTTGACCATAGCTTCAAAAATGTACCTTTATATGGAGTGACCAATATATCATTTAAAAGGTATTATTTTGTACTTTATGACAGAGGCCGTACTTCAAAATCTTCAAAAATGGACTTATCGGTTTTTGCGAACAAACTCTTTATATATATATATATATATATATATATATATATATATACATATATATATATATATATATATGTAATCATATGTGTGTGTGTGTCTGTCTGTCTGTCTCTGTCTCTGTGTGGGTGTGTGTGTTCTACACGTAATGGTACACAGTACTAAGATGGCATGCTTTTCTTGTTTGTTTCATTTTCCATCTGAGAAGATGGCTGGATAGCCCATACTCAGCCACACTAGCTGGTACGTCTTCAATAAGGTCCAGTTGGATGTGAGGTAGGACCAGGTCACTGGGTTAAACACCCTGCTCATTGCACTGAATGAATGAAGCGGGGTCTTTTACGTGTATGAGTTGTGACAATCTCACACAAGGGACCGCCATTTTATTACCTATCTGAGGGACAGAGTATTTTGCCTCTTACTACAGGGGACGGTATGATTACACACAACACTGCTCAGTGAGACTCAGGAATCGAACCCGAGTCCTTTGGATCTGGAGGCAGACCCACTATGGACTGAGCCAAGTCACTGCTCTATAAAGTAGAAATTTACAGAGAGATAAAAGGTTGGATGGAAAAAGAAGAAAGAGAGAGAGAGAAAGAGAGAGAGAGAGAGAGAGAGAGAGAGAGAGAGAGAGAGATCTATACAGAAAATCAATTAGGGATAAACATATAAGTGCTAAAATAGATTTCTCTTTGTAGGTTATTTACAGGAATTTCAGTGGACATGCATAACATTGATTAAACACTTGCCTAGCACAAACAATAAAAAATCCAAAGAAAACAGCAGTATCTACAGATGATAAAACTATACTATAGGCCATGTATGTTAAGATGGTTGAAAAGGTCAAATAGATGCAAACAACAATGAATATTCAAAGGTTTAATCAATGACACTAAACACACTGGTCCATCCAAGTCATGTACACACACACACATACACACACACTCCCACAAACAATTCTACATTCGTTGATCTATATAGGTAAACCCATGGCTCCCTTTTATATTGTTATGTATATTCTATGAACTACTTGACATCTATGCCCCGAGAGGTCAAGCAAACAAATTGTGCTGTATTGTTCTACGTAACCTAGAAACACAATACACTAATAAATACTCAAGGTTTATTCCACTTCATTCACAGCAAGCACTAGATGAAACACAAAATAAAGTATTTCATGTACTTAACATTTGATATATTTAACATATGCAGATATATATTCACATCATCACAAAATTGACTGTCTCAAAGGTAACAAAAAAGTATATTAATCATCAATGGTAGAAAAATACAATCATGTTTAATAGCTTACAATGGCTGGAATCTATCTACACATTTCCCTCTACCTATACATCATTATTGTAACTCAGCAGAACTCTTTCCCCCGCTATGGAGCAAGTTCCACTAACACTCTGTGAATGAAGGGGGACATAAGTGTTTAGATTGTCATTTCTTCATACTGAACATATTACTCTCTACCTAAAGTTGAATTCTTGTGCCACTGCCCACTCAACGTTGTGTGATATAATGATCCTTACTGTATATTGGATGAGAAATTAGCACATTTTTCTCCTTGCCATTAAGAACAAATCTAGAGACATACAGTGCACTCCCGTTATAACGAAATACTCGCGACCGGCCATTTTCTTTCGTTTTCTTTTGTTATAACGAAATTTCGTTATAACCAAACAAATACAATATATAACAAAAACAAGGAAACCACGCATAATATATCATATTCTGTTTGTTGAATACTCATCATACACTGGAAAGCTATGTGAAATGGGATGGTACCTTTTCAATTTCGTTTGAATATTACATTTAAAAGAGAGCATAAAGTTGTTTAGTGTATTGTCACACAATAAGTCCTATAGAAAATGACGGTTTAGGATTCCGTTACAGTTCGCTATTCCAAAGATTTGTTTCTTACTAAAGTTTGTTACTCCGAAACTCTTTATTCCGAAGTTTCGCCATTCCTGGGATTCCGAAGGTTTGTTCGTTATTTTAAAGCTTCGCTCTTCCAAAAAATGCATAATTTAGATGTAAATATATTGTTTGTTTTCTGAAGGCTCATTGATCGGAAAATGAATGAGTTTCGTCATTCCGAAGGTTTGTAAATGAAAAAATGAGAAAGGTTCACTGTTCCAAAGGTTTTTTAATCCGACAATGAAAAAAGGTTTGATATTCTGAAGAAGGTTTGTGAATCAAAAAAGAAAAATTGAGAAAGGTTAGTTATTTCGAAGGTTCTGTTATCTTAAGATGATTATAAAGTTTGCAATTCCTAAGTTTTGTCAATGGACACACCTTTTTCACTTTTGGATTAACGAAACTTTTTTTTAATGTTCCGATTAATGAAAGTTTAGAATTCCTATCATTTTCGGACTAACGAACTGTCGTAATAAGAACTATATTTCATTGTCGGTTTAACTAACCTTA